>NW_025106684.1:0-684989 GCF_013123115.1 Colletes gigas | reverse complement strand
GAGTTAAGTGACAAGTAGTAACAGGAATGACTTTCCATTCTCATCCGAGGATGAAGATGAAAAGACATTTATTGCAGCCCACTCTTGAGACAGTTTGTCAGGGCCTCTTCAGCTCATCGAGAGCCTTTCTTTCTTCGGCGGTCCTGCCGATGCCTGAAACTTACGAAAGACCGGGCTCGAGATTTTGTGCAATACGTAGTCTTCCAACAATATACGAATTGCTGCAAGAGCATACGTGGTGAATCTCGAGCGGGACGAACGTTTCGAAAGGGACCTGATCACGACCGCGAGCGCGAGAGAGCGACTTTAAGAGTCGCGCGATTCGAGGAGTCGAAAATAAAGCCGAAACAAACAGCACAAGTGCACCGTTTGAATCAGCAAGATTTCTACTCTCGAAATCGTAACTACAGAAACAGAACTGCCATGCGAAAACGCGCCTACCCGAATTACTAATGTGGACAGTCCTGCCCTGACCCTACCTACTTAGGTTTAAACACACACACTAGAGAATAAGTTACCTACCTACCTAACCCTATATTTAAAAAATTGCAAAACTCAGGTTCTCAAACAAACACTCCACGGTTCTCATTCTGAATGTCCGGGCGCGACCTAAACTAGAGAGGACTCCCCGGGGTTCCTCCGACACCCGGACACAACCTCATTCATACTCTAATTGTGTACGTACCAGTTTTTGCAGTGGACTGACAAAGCTAGTGCCCATTGCGTACTTTTATTATTTATGTAAAACATTTTAATATATCTGATATAGTCTTTATTAAAATATACTCTATATATGATTATATAAGATTGAAAAGCTAATTCATTATGCATTTAACAATATCATTGACGTATATGCAATACGAACAATTGCCAAGTAAATAATAACTATAAGTTTAATATTATTATTACGATTGTTATAAATCTAATGGTAAAAAATTCTGTATCTGAATTGTAATGAACTTTTGATACGATGCACTTCCACAACCTAACCATAAACACACATATGTGGACAGTACATCGTGCACGATACACTAGCATTGTCAGTCGCACGGATAAATTATTATTGTAAATGTTACAAACTAAGTCCTCGTGCCCCGTTGCCTTCGCTCGTGCAAATAACACTTGGGCATGTGCATGAACTTGGGCAACGAACACGGAAAAGTATCCTGAAAATCCTGACTAGAACAACTGGTTATTAATAATTAACTAAACGGTATCTATTCTCAATTAAAATGACTCGACTTGTTATATGTAATATATCAACAACAGAGTACGTTAATATCGAATGATATTATTATTCAAGAAAAATTTGTGTTTGAAATTTAATTGTTCAAAATGTAAGACTTTAATAAAGATTTCATGATAAAATAATTTACTTTGCAAATTGAAATAAATTTATTAAATTACTATTCAAAATATTCAATTATCCATGGTCGATTCTGTCGTCAAAGTAAATTTAAAAAAAAATAAAATTAACATGCATGTTCCTCTGAGTTGAAAATCGACCAGTCGCGAAACGCCTTCTTGCACATAAAATACATCATATGATGTATTAATTGATAAAACGAATATTTAATAATTATATTAATGATGTAAGATATTTTACTCAATCGTACAATTAATATAATGTTTTCACATTATATTAATTCATATTCTACTCGATTATATAATTCATATAAAGATAATAAACATATTTCATATATTTTATCAAAATTGTGTAATAATCATATTGTGTAATATTTATTGATAACATTAAAAAACGCGAGTGCAAGAAGACCCTAGCCTGCACTAAAAAAATATAACTCATGGGTATTTTTCATACCCGCGGTCACTTAACTCGTCAAAAATACCAAGTATACAACTGGTCACCCGTGTTGATTCGGATCTTTCATCCTACAACATGGTTGGGGACCAGAGGAACACAAATAGCATGCGACTCACGAGTGATGTACTTGTGCCTCTGGGATGACTGCATAATGATGCTGCTGCTGCCCGGTGGAAGTCACCAAAGCCCCCTGCATGCTCCTGCTATAAAGAATAAGAAAGCAATTATAATCTATTGTTAAAATTATAGAGATATTTAATTAACAAATTTAAAAGTATAAATTTATACTTACGTTGTTCGCTCGTGGTCCACCGCCCGATACCCCTCGGGTGCTGCTGCTGGTTCCCAGGATCATATTCAGAAACTGTAAGAAAACTGTAAGAAAACAATTAGAATCTATTGTCAAAACTGTAGAGATTTTTAATTAAAAATTTCAAAGTATAAATTTATACTTACATTGTTTGCTCGTGGAGCATCGGCTAATAGTCCTCTTCGGTGATGCACTGACTCTAATTCCGGTAACGAGGAGTTTAAATTTCAAATTAAAAAAATAATTAATTTGATTGGAAAGTATTAAATTAGATTACCGCGACCGAAGATTGAAATCGGCGAACAAATGATTCTATTACCGCGATTCAGAATATAGAAAGAGCCACGATGCTCTGTAAATAATTTAATACTGCGTAAGAAACACTGCTTCTATTCTCGCGTTTGCCTAACACCGTGAACGATAACGTACTCGGGGTCACTTTGCCCCGAGAAACAAACTTGTTATTACGCACAATCACTGAATCTACCGGCCGCATTGCGCGCGGCCAACAAATTTCCTGAAAAGAAAAGAGCTGAAAAGAAAGGGACAGGAGACAAGAAACACAACAAGCACACCTGTGCTTAGCCTATTGGTTTTCTTTTTTCATTTTCTTATAAGAGTTCGTCAACAGAAATACTGCTTTACTTAATATTACTGCATAATACATAATTTGCCACGTAAAAGTTCAATGTCACGAAGGCGAAATATTCTCAATCAATGAGAATTTCAACGATAAAATATTATCTACGAAAATAATTACGTACAAGTAATTATTCAATTTATAAATATTATATCACTAAATTTCAGAGTTCGAGTTGTAAGCATGATTATGTTTACTTCATCGAATGTGAGAATATCCGATAATTTTTATAAATATTCCGAAATTTGCAAAAATTAAAGTTCGTTAATTATTTATGCTTTAATAGCATATTCCAACTACGTGGTTTCTACGTTTTCTTAAACTTGCATCGAAATATATATGCAAATTGCAATTACAACAATTCATAAAGAAATATAAACAATCAATTAAATAAATAACACTCGGAAATATTCAGTCGCGATCAGAATACAGTTAAATATAAACTATTCCAATTTATCGTCGATATCTACCGACGCAATTTCTGTATACTTCGATAGATATCGAAGTGGATAAAAAGTTTGTCAAAGATTTTCATAATTTATCTTAACAATGGCCGATTATAAAATTATGATCATGCTTGCAACAAATAACGTAATAAAGAATTAAAAATATACAAATATTGATATGGATGTTAATTTTTGTTATGATTGTTTAAAAGTTACCAATATTCCCTCCAAAATTTGTCGACCGTCTGCCATCTGTTATGGTGTCGTTTACGCGCCAATGAAACTTTCCATGGCGTCGAATTTCAATCCGAGACTGCAACAGAAATGAAATACAAATTAAATCATAATTAAACAATAATTGATAATAATGAAGAAATATTAAAAGGTTAGAAACACGTATGTACCTCGTTGGTCGCGAAACGCTGTCACGTCTTGGCAGATTCCAACAAGTCTTATTATTTCTTAATTTCGAGTTCCAATAAGAGACTGTAACAGAAACGAAATAACGATGCATTAAAGTACGCAAACGATTATTACAATTAAGTAATGATTAAATCGAAACCGTATTGCAAGAGATCGTAAGTAGTAATACGCGAGTAGTAATAGTGGAAGAATAAACAGGTTAGAAATACGCACCTCGGTCGCGAAACGCCGATACGTCTTGACACGTCTTGCTATGTTTATTTTCAAAATATGAATGATGGCCGTCCTCTGTGCTCGGCAACGCTCGCGAATTAGGCGGCGCGGTGGGGGAAGCTCCGATGTCTCACGAAGCTTGTATTACGAACCCGAGGGATGCCTCAAATAGAATCCGCGGATAGACTGATTTTAGCAAATTATTTACAACTTTAACTAGTCAAAGAAACGCGAATAATTCGTATTTTTCAACTCGTATGCATTTACTTACACGCAACTAGTCTGTTGCCTATCACACTAATTCAGTGAGATTCTCAACTGACCGCCATCCATGAGAAGAGGCCGCTAAAATCAGCTCCGAATTTTCAGGTCGGTATGGCAGTCAGATTCGGCCGCGAAAGTCCATAAGATGAAAAGTCTACTCGTATACCTCATCTGTGGTTTCTGCCGAGTTATTTTTTTAATAAATGATGTATTACAATTTAAAATAAAAGATAGAGAATTTGCGGTGTACGTATCAATGAAATACATCCTTAGAAATTTTAATAATCTTGAAATTTTTAAATACTCTTAATCGATTGATTACTCCAATGAAATTAATCGATTAATGTCCAATGATGGACCATACAGCTTTAATTCCGTTAAAAAATAATAAAATTTATGTAATTTTATTTTCTGTCTCACTTCCTCTTGTGTTAATTTCTGAATCTGTTGGTAACGTTGCGAGTGATACGAAAATGGTAATGGGGTCCCGGGACCCCAGAAACTCCGGCCGAAAAATTACATTAGGTGAAGGGTCTATTCCTATACCTCGTCTGTGATCTAATCCTAAATCGATCTGTAGTTGACGAGTGTATCTGAATTTTTGTGAGAAATTAATACACAATGAAATACTTTCGCGATTGTTACGACAAATGGAATGGTTTCTGAAGAACGCAGCCATTAGATCATATTATTTGTTATGTAATTAATAATTGTATTAATTACATACTAAATAATAATCCCCAGGTCTCACCACGTGGAGGTTGCTGCGAGTGGAGACCCGAAGGGAGATAGATGGAATCAAAGTTCCATCGATCTCCCTTTTAGCTAAGCTTAGCTGGATTACTAAACTAGAGAGATAGAAGGAAGCAATGTTCCTTCGATCTTCTAGTTTAGTTGTACCAAGTAATTATTTCGTTTGAAAAGGGGTGAAGCTATATTGTGGGATACGCGACGCGACGCGATGCTGAACCGTGCGGCAGATCTTCGGATCGAATCAACACTGCCCTTGGTAGATTGATTTCTATTTCTAGAAATCGATCCATCATGGGTAGACGACTAGATCTTTCGGACAAACTGGACGGCCGATCACATGTTTCAATCGATGAAACAGCGGTGATCGAAGCTAGGAACCAGAGAACGAGTCGAGAGAAGCTACTTGTTAAATAATTACTTGGCAATATTGAGAGACGCATACAATAGGGACTTAAAATTAACGTCGAAGCTCAAGTCTGGTCAAGTTAAAACTAAAATTCGGACGATAGAAGGAAACAAAGTTCCTTGGATGTTCTGGTTTAGTTGTACCAAGCAATTATTTGGTTAAAAAGAGGGACGAAGTTAATTTGAGGGGCACGCGAAGCGACGCGACGCTGAACCGTGCAGCGGATCCGAGGATCGAACCTACTGCCCTTGCTAACTAGATCTCTATAGGATAACGGACGGCTGCGACTCCGAATCGAAGGTCTCCATTGCTCCAATGCAACCCGCCGGGAGCCCAAAGGACCCGACTCAAGTTGTCTGACATAGAGAGAGTACCTGAAACAGTGTCGACTTTCGCTGGAAGGTGTGCGTTTCCGCAGAATACGGAAACTCCACACCTTCCAGCAAAGTACCATTTTCCCTCGATCGAGCTACCAAAGGGAAGGCGATTAGATCTTTCGGATCAGCTACACGGCCGATCACATGTTTCAATCGATGAAACAGCGGTGACCGAAGCTAGGAACGAGGGAACGAGCGAGAGACAAGCTACTTATTGAATAATTGCTTGGTAGGACGCGGAGATACGTATAATAAAGAAGGCTTCGACGTTAATTTTAATACTCGCGACGAAGCTTAAGACTAATCAACTTGCAATTAAAGGTCCCTCGGCGGTTGTGGCGTTCTCCCTCGATGTCCTTGCGATTAACCCAAATTTAAACTGAAATCAAAACTCATATGTATATTAGTGAGATATGGTAGGAAATTTAATAAACACTTTAAAATGATCTATCACCTAGCTAAAGGGAATTGAACAGAGTATATTAGCAAAATGTTACAAGAATTTAAGCTGAGAAGTAAAAATAAGAATCTTATATTAATCAGTGTCGAACAACGAACACGAACGAAAAAACGAGTCAGAGACATCGAAACAAATACGGTATATGCATCGACACAATGTTATTCATATCAAAACGAACACTCCTAATGATGAAAGAAACTTGGATCGAGACACCAAGTTGAATCAACACCAAACAATCAAACGAAATGGAAGAATCAAACAAAGTACCACCGTAGAATATTACGAGAATTCGAGCAAGAACGTAAAAATATGAATTCATGAATTTGTATAGAAACAAATATAGTGTATGATTGAAAACAATATTATATTATTATATCCTGCAATATTATACATATCGAAGCAGCCACATAAATTCGCAAAACAATGTAAAAGTAGAAACAGAGACAAGGAACATTCATAATAACCAAATAAAATCAGATAGATAAATAAAGTTGAATTCACATCAAACAAACAAATAAAAATAATAAAATATAAATAAGTGGAGTGGACTTACTACTTGTTGTCAGTACATAGGGTAGTTACCATAAGGGCCAGCTGTAAAGTAAGAAAATATTCATATTATAGCAACATCGGTTAGATAAACAAGGCAAAATCAGTTCATTGAAGCAAAATTGACATCAAATGATAGAATAGAAGAGGGGAGAGAATTTTTAAACAGTTCTTACCGTTGGTCATCACCGTCCGGCACTGGTCAGTAGTGGTCAGTAGTGGCAGGAACGCGAATCAGCACTGGTCAGTAGTGGTCAGTATTGGTCAGCCATGGTCAGCTGTGGTCAGCAGCGGCCAGCAGAGGTCAGCAGCAGTCCCCGGTTCTCCTCTGGCTTTTTGTACACTCCCGAATTCGCGACGCGACTGAAGAAATCTTCGCAGTGACCCTGCTTATATGTCTAAGGTGATGAAAGGGTGGGGAGACCAGTCAGAGCCAAAGTTGAAGATAACAGGTAAGACTGTCTCGTCTACAAAGAAACTATTTCGATTGGTCCCACCTCTTGACCATTTCTGGATCTTCACTGGACCGCTGACCTTGATGTCCACCTCACTATTGACCACCAGTGACCATAAGGTAGTCATTGTTGATCATCGACCCATTAAAACCATTACGAAGATTAAAACCTTCTTACGAGGATTCCCTTACAATTTGATGCATGATCTTTTTAACATTTTGTTCCACTTTGGAAGAGTGTATCTCGTTAATTTTTGTCTTTTTGTACGTCAGTTCGAACAATTGCCATACTGAGCGAAAAATTCGGAGGTGATTTCAGCGTCCTCTTCTCATGGATGGCGGTCAGTTGAGAAATTATTCACTGAATTAATATTGATAGGCAAACAGCTGTAGTTTTGCGTAAATCCATGTGAGTTGACTATGAAAGGGATTAAAATTCATTTCTGAATCTGTTGGTAACGTTGCGAGTGACACAAAAATGGTAATGGGGTCCGGGGACCCCAGAAACTCGAGCCGTAAAATTACATTAGGTGAAAGGTCTATTCATATACCTCGTCTGTGGTATTATCAAATGGGTCCAAAAAATCCATTGGGTGAAAGATCTACCTGTATACCTCGTCTGTGACAATATTCTTGAATCTTTGATGAATCAATGAGAATTAAAACTAACCTAGTGAAGAAGTTCTATATTTATGATGATCTATGCAAAGCGGATCGTAGCCAATTTGCTAATATTATTCAGCTTTTAATTAATAATTGCATTACCCAGTTAAGAGTGATACGATTATTAATTAAACGGTAATTAATATTACCCAGGTCTCACTACGTGGAGGTTGCTGCGAATGGAGACCCACCCTAACCGATTCCCAACCACCATTAATAAAAATCAAAAATGAATTTTAATCCCTTCCATAGTCAACTCACATGACTTACTTACGCAAACACTGCAGCTGTCTGCCCATCAATGCTAATTCAATGAATAGTTTCTCAACTGACCGCCATCCGTGAGAAGAGGCCGCTAAAATCAGCTCCGAATTTTCAGGTCGATATGGCAGTCAGATTCGGCCGCGAAAGTCCATATGATGAAAAGTCTACTCGTAAACCTCGCCTGTGCTTATAGTATTTGAAGCCATACTTACTTTCTACGCTACGTAAATAATTTTTCAACGAACGAAAATCTTTTTTACAGAGCACCACGGCTTTATTGACACTATTTGTTCGTACTATGAAAGAATGTTACTGTATTTTTTAGTGTGACTATAAATAAATCGAATGATTGTATGAAAATTTACATAACTAACGGATGCAACAAAGTTTCACGTAATATTTTTACACTTTACACTGGTTAATTTGAAAGCATCCGTTTTCATGTAATCTATAATACATTGTAAAAATTTACAGGGAAACTCGATATTACAATGATTTGTAGAACATTCTTGACGTTCAGGAACATTCGTACAACGCTAACAATATAGTTAGAGTCGATTTTGATTGCGGTTTCAAGAATACGATTTTCTAGTAATACATTTTACCGAACCATATATCTTCATAGTTTGCGTAGAATCAAAGTTTTTTAAGCAAATTTACAGCTTAATTTTTGAAAAACCAATCTCTGCTGACATCGACGCTTCATTATGAAAAAAATATAAAAACGTAAATGTCATTGACCATAACAAAATCATTCGTATAAGACAATTAACAATTTTATGTAGTTTTACAATTTCTTATTCTGCAAAATATATTTGTTGCACATATTCTCGTATCGTTAAATTTCACCTTAACAATAGTTGTTTAACTATTTTTGTATAGTGTCGAGCAAAAGCTGTAAAACAAATAGTAAAACGTATCGGACAAATTTAACGTATCGATAATGTGAATCAAGTCTGTTGTAAAGCTGATCATTAAAACAAACTTATAATATGTCGTATCGTTGATTAACAATACTGAGAAATTTAAAATTCGTAGAAGCAAACATTCTCACGATTGAACGTACCCAATAGGAAAACAATTCCTCACCAAAATATACAGCATTACAAACTATTGTATTTTAGACATCGACGTGTAAATATAAAATGAACACAGCGCGTGAAAACACAAGCTTTAGAGTACAAATATCAGTGGATGATTCAGTACTTGTAAATTTTATAATTTAAGTTTGTATAATTACATGATATTATATTAAATCTTCATTTTATAAGAAACATGTAGAACACAGAATTAACAGAAGTACTGTAGATACACATTGTGGGAACAGAATTAGAAACAATTATTCTAAAGATATATTCTAATTGAAGACACTACTTTTGTCGTGTTCATCTTTAACATAGACAAATATTCTTACATCTTCAAGACGTGTATAAAACATTGTCTCGTATAAAGTAAAAATGTAAATCTATTAAACACGTTATATTTAATAGTTATCAACTAAATAAAAATAATACATACTGATATGTTCAAAGAATAGGTTTTCCGTGAACAACAAATTTTACTTGTTCTTATGATATCGTTCGTTTAACACTCTTGTGCCTAGAGAACATGAATGATCCTAAATTAAATACATCGTTTATAACGAAACAATTTGAAGAAGCGATCCTTCGTTTCAATTTCAATTTGTTGATAAACAAAGCGCGTCACGCTCATTGATAGTTACAGAAGGACCGATTTATAGAACTTAAAGAGAAATTGTAATGCTTTTTAACAGTTATGATGAGCAAATATTGTTTATGGCACGTAATAAATACTTTAGAAACGCTGATTTAGTAAAAAATATCCATTTACAAATGGAGGTTCATAGATAGTTGTACCAAAAAAGCAAAGAATTGTGCGAATTGTTTCCGCTTTCTTTTCACGTAAATAGTTTCTAAATGTCATAGAAGTCAAAAAGCAGCGCATATTGACACTGAGTTTTGGCAAGATATAGTATATATGCATATCAAGAAAAGCTTTCAAAACAACATTAGTATCAAATACAATAGTATCGTGTTATACATATAGTGTGTAAATGCATTATTTCGTGGGCCACGCATATGCATACACATCATTTAGAATTATTCGTCTAATACAAATTTACTTAAGAAATTTGAACGATAATCTAGTTAATCATACAATATAATATCACAATACAAACGCTTACAAATATTTCATAATGAAAAGGAAACTCTAAATATTAAAAATTAAAACTTTGTTTATATAGATCCTCTTAAGTAAATATTTTCAAACCTAACGAAAACACAGAATTATAAATATTTGTTTTATGCTAACAAGGGTGCTTAAATTATGATATTTTATGTTATAAGAGCTCGTAAAGAGAAAATACACAAATTAACGGAAATTATGCAGGTTCTTTTTTTTTTATATACGTATATGTATATATATAAAAATGAATTTTGTGCCGCTTAAGGTGCTTGTTAATAAGTTTGATATAAAAGTACACATCGGTGCATGTGCATTTTGACATACTTCTAAAAAAGTACACAGACAATGTACTACAATGTACGTACTTAGATTAAAGAGCAATGTAAAATTTACGTTGGGCGGAAGCGGTGATGTAATAAAGTCTATCAAACCCACGACATGGACAAAAGATTCCTTCGGAAATCCACCTTTTAGAAAGTATTAATGCACCATTGATAAACGCAGCATTGTCATCTAGAAAGATTAGATCCCGTTTCAGAGTCAATAGTCGTTGATAATATATATGTCGGTGTATAAGAGAGCAACAAGTGTACAGCATCCTCTCTATCAAGAGCTCGCAATTGTTGTATTAGAGAACCCACGGCACAATCAGCGCCCGCGGTATTAAGTAATCTGTCGAAAAATTATTCATCTAATACAAAACTAAATTATCAAACGATTATTAACTCACAATAATTATAAAATAGTTTACCTCAACGTTGGACTGTCCACTGTACTGTCTAGCTGTGCGACCCGATCTCCCAGTCCGAGTCTCACAGCAAGTAAACACCAATCTCTCCCATGACGATCAGGAGGATCAAGCATCTGTGCTAGTCTTCTTTGTACAGCAGGTCTAATGTGCTTTACCGGTTGTTTTGGTCCAGGAAGACAATTTTCCATTAAAGGTAATCCACAACCCACTATATCCCATACAGTTTCTTCTTGGCCGTTCAACGGATTTTTAAGACTCGCTTCGTCGAGACTTTTATCTATTAAAGCTGATATAATCGGCGCTGGCTCCCAAGAATGTACAACCTATACATAACATTTTACGGAAGACAAATAAACACATTTTAACCACGTTACTTTCACATTTAAATTTTCCATTTATACGTGATTAAATAACTAACGTCGTCATATTCGCGAAGTTGATTAGGACTTAACCAATGCCTTTCGAGCAACATCCCAGGAGCAACTAATTCGATAGTTGTTTCAACAGCATCGAGAATAATGCTCAGAAGTGCGAAACATTGTGCACTGGTACCTCGCGGTCCGCGTACTCTTATCTCTATACAACTTTGGTCATCTTCTTCGAACGTTATTATACTTTCGCACGGTCCAATGCATAATTTTGATCCTCGCCACCATTGATATAAGTCTGAATTCGATGGATCCCACGTTTGTGTGATTTTTCTCAATTGTGCCTACGTAGTACCATATTGTCATTGGTAATATTCGAAAGAATAATATCATGTTGTTGTCAGTTTGTTATTACTACATACTTGCAAATGTGGAAATACTGCAATCAGATGGTACAAAGGTGCCTCTGCTGGAGCAAGACGAAGACCCGTATGAGGCAGGATATTGGAACACGATTTCCATGGTTCCCATAATCCCGGTAAACGTTCAACAAGGTTCAAGCAAGGTATTTCGTACTCCACCTCGTCATCGTCTACTTCGCACTGACACGAAATTAAATAATTTGGTTACGGTACAAAAATTAATTGAAAACATAAAATACTATAAATTATACCGAAAAAAACCTACTAGAACACATAAGTTTACAGCTTGCAGAGCTTGCAAAGCTTGACCTGCAGGACAAGGACAACGAGCCTGAAAATCTTCCAAAGCGTAAACTCCTGTGGTACGTCCACCAAGACGACCTCTTTGTTCCGGACTTAACTGCCAATTTACTACGTCCTGCCAAAACCACTCTAGACTCAGAACTACCAAGTTCCCAGGAAGTAACATGCACTCTCCTAAATTCTGAAAATTAACACTTGCTTAATATATCAAGAGTAAAGTATATCAGCCATATACCGTGCAGTAAAGGCACAAACCTGTAATTGTAATCCGAGATGTCTACAATGTTCTAAACAGGCTAATGGATTAATTTTTCTCACTTCCCTCAAAAATTCCTCCTGCGTAAGCATTACTGGAGGTACCTCTAATGTTTGCACATACGTTCTCCAAGATTCGGCAAGACCGGTCCACACTAGTGCGCTCTATAAGAAGATTGTTAAATCCTTAATGATAAAATACAAGCAGAAAAGTAATAAATAATACACTGATACAGAAAATATATACAAGAGTAGTATTTCTTATTGCATTGGACAGTAGTGCATGTATGTATTAATGGGATAAAGCGTTAGAGTAATTGTTAAATATATTACAGCTTCAATATACACATCACTTATCAAAGGAATTGAGAAATAGTTCGACCTGTTTATCAAGATTCGTCAAGGGCACGTACGTGGCCGCAGCCCGCGGCGCGTCACGTCGGAGAATACTTTCTGCAACTTCCGGTCCTTCCTACATCATGCATTGCATGCAGTAAGGCTGATGTTAATAAATGTTAATGACCAAATAATCAGCAACTAAAATATATGTTGTTAGTAAATTGATCATGTGACAGTGTGACAGCAGATACAAGAAATATCATTTTTAACAATATTTTCCATTGGGAGTGTGCTTGATTAAATGTCGCAAACAATTACTTTAATTGGAAATTATGAATAATACAAATCATTACTTCCGGTGAGCTCAATTATTTATACATATATCAAATCAACCATGCATCATGAGTGACCATGGGTTACTGAATCATAATGTCAACAAAAATAATCGCATTGTATTTAGGAATTAATGCTTCGTTCAACGTAGTGTTAACATTGCGGGAGTTGAAATTAAAGAGATGTGAATCGTACAAATATAATTGGCGTTATGCAAAATGAAATGACCCGATTCTAATGAGAACCGTTTTGAAAATGTTAATGCACACATTTATTGCATGCTGTACAAACACTGGCGTTATTCCTGTAAAAAAATGTGGAAATATAATTATGTACACTGAAGATATTCAGCTGAACCTGAACCTTTTAATAAGTATATTCTTAGATTAAATATTTTAATAGTGTATCGTATCAGATTTTCTAGACTGAACGAGTCGCTCGTGCAATCAAGCATGAAATGATCAAAGATTTGAGGATTTCGCGGCCATACGTGTTATTGATCTGAACTGAGAATTTTGTATATAAATCGTATCAATAAATCAGTTGAAATCATTAATTAGTGTATGTTATCATTATTATTAGTAATAATTAACAATTCATTTTTTTAATTTAGTTGATGTCCAACATTCTATTGTACTAATACTATTTTTAATGTCATAATCGTACTGGTAATATTAACTGTGATGCTTGTGCGATCTCGATACGTTAATATATTTTGACGTGACTCATATCCTAATATCTCAATTCAGATCAAGTATAAAATGATCTTGACTTTTTTTATCTGATACTGTGTATATGCCGACATGCAATAGTTTAGTTTGTTTGGTTTGTTCCGAAAATTTAGTATAAAACTTTAAAATGTAAATATTATGACTGAAAAAATAGTAGAAGTGATTACGAATTGTTTAAAAAACTTTGTTAAAACTAAGAGAGCCGCAATAATATTCTTCGTAATGTGCATTTTATCATCTTTGATAGTAAAAAAGAAATTATTTTGTAGGAGGCGTAATAAAATACGATAATTTTCATAAATCATATAATCACTTCACCTCTAGAAAGTCCATCCTTGCATTATTCAAATATGATCTTAGAAGTTTCAGACCAGGACTAGAAGGATTAGTTGCATCCACTGCGACCAATTGAGGTTCATCTCCCAAAATTGGTGTGAACTCTTTTAAAAAAGGTAAAAGTGGTGCAAGAAGACTACCAATATTCGAATTTGGAGCAAGAGGTTCTGGTGCATAAGTCCCAACTAAGATTACTTTTACATCACTGTATTTGCCACCAAAACCTATGTTATAAAAAGGTATTTCAAAAGTTAGTAACAAACATACATATACTATAATAGAGTTATGATTAATGAAACTTACCAAAATTAATTGATGCGATACGATCTGAAATAAATCGTAGCCAAAATTTGACTTGCTGAAGCTGTACAGTGAGAGGTTCTCGAAGACTGACTGTTATAAGGTGTACCGCAGGTTGTTGAAAAGTAAGTGCGTAATGATAAGATGCTAAAAATTCCTCGCGTCCACATAATTCCCAGAAAACACATTCTCCGCCTTAATAATTAGAATTGTAAACATGTGTATTTTTAATACTAATTATTATAAAAAAAACATAGAGAATTATTTTCCTCACCTACATTACCCCGACTCCATTCTACTCCTTGTGTACCTTCATATTCGCTATCACTATATTCAAAACTAAGTGAACCATGCTTGCTAGTTACATCTAATTCAATACTTGGCTCCCTCTAAATACATATATTATTCTTAATAAAATATTTAATTTTCCCGGTATTCCAATGAGTATGCTGTATATTCAACACTGCATATCGCATATCACAAACAGTTACCTTTGCTGTATAATTTTGACTTCTTGACCTTCTAAAAAATCCAAAACTAAAAATACCAGATTTTAAAGAATTTATTAAAGATGATTTTCCTGATGTGCAATGTCCTAAAAGTCTTATATGTAGACGATCTATCGGTCTATGCGTTGGTTGCAATTGTTTAATGTAATTTTCGCGTTGTATGGGCTAGAATTTAAGTCAATATTAGTTGAATACAGATACTGTCAAACACATTATCTAACAACGTACATTTCGTAGCTTATCCAATAACGATGCAATATCCGGATATCCGTACTTAATTGCTGTCACATCCGCTCTAATTCCACGATTTGCTTTGTCAACATCACAACCAGCAAGGCACAAATGTCTAACAAGATTAATGAAACCATGCCTAGCAGCCACATGTAATGGCGTTAAGCCATTCTTATTAGGTGTATCCAGATCTATTCCATTCTCTATCAAAAAAGTTACCATTCCCTCGTCTCCTGCTTCGCATGCTAAGTGCAAAAGCGTATCTTCTTTCTGTATAAAAAAAACATGACCGTTTATATCCTGCTTATATTATATTGCATTTGAAAGATGTACACAGCAACATAATCTCACAGAATCTTTTACGTTCAATGGTGCTCCTTGTAGTAATAACTGAGACACAGCCTCAACACAGCCTCTTTTAACAGCACTAATCATAGCTCCACCAAGACCTTGAGAGGCTTCCAACTCCTACAGAATGACAAAAAAATACAGCTATTCAATATCGTATTATTCCATATGCATTATGCCCTATTATTAATTATACGACAATGCACAATCGACTTTACACTTTTATCCTCATACATCAGTGAAAATATTAACGGCATTTTTAAAGAAAAATTTTTAAATCGCAAAACATATTTCAATGCGCCATTAGGTAAAAAAAATTGAATTATTATATTTTCGAGAATATAATCAAGGTACAAATGTTCAATAAAAAAATATGTATTGTTTAACTTAATAATGTATATTCTGTAAAAAATAATTTGTATGTATGATGTAACTGTACAGATGATACTAAAACCAGTCACACGATGTACATAAATAAACATTTCATAAGAAATCAAAAAAATAATATGAACGATTAAAAACGAAAGTTAAAATTAGCTCGGGCAAGTATTAAGGAAATTATAATTATTGCATTCAGGAACAGACCGTGAGGATCCAAGGATGTTTAAGGCACGATTCTGAAGTTCCTCTTTCTCTGAAAGTTAAATTTATTGTCATTATTTCATTCCACTTTAAGCTATACTTGTAAGTCTCAAAACTAAAACACTTAATAGTCGGACGGCGGACCATAAGGACTACAATCTGTGTACACTCGTACATGCTTTTTCACTTCTTTTTATTATCACAATTCATAATATAAAAATAAAATAAATGCAGATAAATAGTATTTACTCCGATTTGACATAACGCGTATCTAACGTCTGTGTTTATATATACATATATATGATTAGTAAATACATATAATTATTATTTTCAGTAAGTAAGAAACACAGTTTTTATTTTCGGCTTGTTGCAACTACTTGTTTTATTATTTTTCGCGTCTAAAGTGAATTCGAACGGAATCGGGCGTTGCCGTCCGAGTATTAACATAAATTATAAATTTCTTTTACTTACTTTGGATTCTTGATCAACAAGGATCGTATGAAATCTTTGGCAATTTCTGACACAGTACTGAAATACTCGTTATCAAATTGATATTGACAAGCAGCAACGTTCGCATAAGTTTCTTGCTTATCTTCACCTAAGAATGGTGATGCACCACTTAAAAGAATGTATGTTAAAACACCAACTGCCCAAAGATCAGTCCCTAAACTGAGTGGTTCGTAATTTACAATTTCAGGAGCAACAAACTCAGGTGTTCCGAATAATGCTCTGTGTTCTGACCCAGGTACTAGTCGGTGTGAAAGACCTAAATCTTTATAAGAAAAAAATTACATACACATTCTTTATACGCCATCCATGTAAGAACTTCAGTGGAAAATTACCAATGTTTGTGTATTACCTATTAACTTTATACTTGGCATTGGCGGAGGAGTCGATAAAAGAATATTTTCAGGTTTGATATCTAAATGAGCAACTTGATGAGAATGTAAATGACTAAGTGCCATTAAAACTTGACGAACCTATAAAAAAAAGTATGATTACCACCAAACTTTTTATCTAAATTGCTAAATGTGTCCTTGTATGGACTACTTTATATTACAAACCACATGAGCAGCTTCTAATTCACCAGAAGGTACCCAGTGAAAGAGTTCTCCTCCAGAAATTAATTCTAAAAGTAACACAACAGTTGTGCCTGTGTCTACAACTTTATGTAACGAAACAATATTTGGATGCCTTAAACGAGCTAATAAGCCTGCTTCACGAGCTGAAACAAATAATCAATTATTTACAAAAAAAATTACAAACACACGAACAAAGATATCTACCAATGTCTGCTGCTGCTACACCTCTGGCAACTCTTCTTTTTCTCATAATTTTGGCAGCATATAAGTCTCCAGTCTTTATTTCCATACATTTTCGTACTATAGCAAATTGTCCTCTGTAATTCATAAATACAAAAATAACTTAAAACATATGTAATATACGTTTATTAATGATAGAACACATAAATTATAAATACTTACTTGCCAATTTCTTCCAATAATTTAAAATGTTTCTCAATCGGTTCATGATGAACCTCCATCAATGTGTCCCACTCAGGGCCTAATTGCAGAAGCAAAATTGTATTTTGCTTAAATTGTTCTACCACGTAAAAAATTCTATTCATTTACTTAATGATAGGAAATGTAATAATTATGTAAATAAAATTTATAGTTAATACGAAATAATTTCTATACACCAATAACATCTAACAAATAAATGAAATTGAATTGATTTTTGTAGAAATAACACCAATTATGTTTTATTTCTACGCAAGTTGTTTATTTCGAATCACTGACGAGAAATTGAATCTACAAATATTTCTTCGATACGCGCACAAAAAGAAAGCAAAATAAAATGGTTAATATTTCCTGGAAAATTTTTATATGAATTTCTAATAACACGAGTAATAAATTATTTATTAACAACTGATCCTCGAACCAACAGAACGTAGACACCTGTCAATCTCATAGTAAACAGATATGAAAATTACTTCTATATACATGCAACCACGTGGATGCATTCTCGTTAATACAATAGTGTATGAAAAAATGTTGACGATACAATTCGCATCCCTCGTTCGCGTCAAGTCACAGAAAAATATGAAACATCTGCCAGCCTTGACGGAAATATCGACACGATATCGCACAAAAAAGATTAAAAACAATTGAAAAGAAATCGGTTTTTACCACCGTTAGAAGTCCCCACTTGGCGAGATGTGCCTGGCATCATCTCACGTTCATTCTCATCGTTCAGTCTATCCGGACAGTTTTCAGTTTCGCAAAGAGCCGTTACGAAAATTGTGTCCCATTCGTCGGCCTTCACTCATGCCGGCCACCCCACACACACAATCGATATACCTGTGTCGCGTGAAACGCCACCTTCCTCGAAGTGCATTGCGATCTCATAGAACATTCTCTAATCTTTCAAACCGTTCGGTCCATGCATCGTTGGTCATTATAACTAATGATGCGCTACGTAAACCATTTAGTGAATACTATACCTTATTGCTAGAAAATTTTATTCAGTTATTTGTTATTAAATTTTTAAAATTATTATAGAAATATATTAAATTCAATATGCCGACGCTCTCGTTCTAAAACAATTTTTTACGAAATACAATTCATTTTTATAAAACTGAAACTTATGTTCGATAATTAATTAACCCGAATCACGAAATGATATAATGCAAATAGAATTCATTCGAAAGTTCAAAACATAACATTTAAACAGTATCGTATCATTTCACGCTAACCCAGACCTACGAACCACATTACCAATTTTTACACACGTGTACCGGTTTTGTGAAACATATTTTTACTTTTATTAAAATTTCGTATAAATTTGTATAATGTTCAGTTAATTGATTACTATGCACTAATCGTAACAATTTTGCATTAAACTCGTTACGATAAAACGAAAGCAACCTGTTGAAAATAATTTGTGCATTATCGTTTAATAGCTTATTAAAGTATTTTTATTATATGAAAATGCATACAGACAAGCAAATAATACTATTCATGAACATGAATTGTGTTCCAATAAAATTCTCGTGAACATGAATTAATTAAATGTTAACACAAATAAAAGTATTACGAGCGTATTCAAAATGATGTGTTTTTAATGTTTTAATCCTTCATAGATTCTTCTGTAACTTGTGCAGGTGCTGTAGGCTCATTATCCTTCTTTTTCTTGCTTCCTGATACAATGTCATCGATTCGTAACAATAAAATAGCGGTTTCAATAGCCGTTTTATATGTCTGTAACTTAACAGACAGAGGCTCCCAAATACCACGTTTTTCCATATCTACCAATTGACCAGTTTCTCCGTCAATACCCCATGTCATTCCTTCAGTGGCATGTTTTGTACGTAGCGCAGTTAATGTTCTAATCATGTTTGCTCCACAGTTCTGTGCAAGAGTTCGTGGAATTATTTCTAGCGCCTGTGCTACAGCTTTGTAAGGCCATTGTTCCACACCCGCGTATCTTCCTGCATTTTCTGTCAGAAGTCTTGATACTGCCATTTCCACTGCTCCTCCACCTTTAATAAATAATACAATTGTAGCTTTAATACAATGTTCTGATATTCATTGTATATATTAGTAAATACAAAATATTAAGTACCTGGTACTAATTTGGGTTCAATGAGAAAGTTTCTTGCAACATGAAGGGCATCTTGTAAATTTCTTTCAGTTTCGTTCAATATATCTTTACTAGCACCTCTCAATATTATAGTACATGCTTTAGGTTCTTTACATTCGGTAATAAAACAAAAGTAATCATCTCCAATTTTTTTAATTTCAAAAAGACCAGCTTTAGTACCAACATCTTCATTTTGCAATTCTTCTGTACGGTTGACAACAGTTGCGCCGCAAGCTCTCGCAATTCTGTTAATGTCGCTTTTTCTCAATCTACGAATAGCAGAAATACCTGCTTTTACAAGATAATGTTGAGCTAAATCTGATACCCCTTTCTCAGTAATCACCACATCAGGTTTTACAGCTACAATATCTTCGCATATTTTTTTAACATGTTCCTCCTCCAGTTCCAAAATCCTGGTGAAATCAGTATCTTTCATTATTTCTATATTAGTTTGCGACTCTCCCTTTTTATATTCTAAAGGACAATCCAGTAAAACTATTCTTGGATTTTTAATGTATCGTCTCATTTTTGGATGCGTTACATCTTTATTAATCATTACCCCTTTAAGAACAGTACTTTGTTCGATACTGCCACCAGGAATTTTTTCTACCTTTGCATAACGCTTTATATCTATTTCCCTTCTTCCATTTTCTTCGAGCATAACAATGTGAACTGCATCTAAAGCAATCTGACATGCTAATTCTGACCAACGCCCGATAAATTTAGTTCCTACGCAAGAATTTATCACTTGAATCACCCTCGTTTTGTCATTAGGATCCAAGTCTATGCTCACTTGCTCATTAAGGATGGTTACCATATCTTCCAAAGCTTGACGAAATGCTCTTATTATAATTGTCGGATGCATATTTTGCTCCAGAAAAGGTTCTGCGGTAGCTAAAATTTCACCTGCCAATACAATAACCGACGTAGTACCGTCTCCAACTTCTTCATCCTGAGTTCTAGCAACTTCTATCATTGATTTTCCAGCTGGATGCTGTACTGTTATTTCACGTAATATAGCATTTCCATCATTAGTCAAAACTATGCCTCCCATTGGGTCCATCAACATTTTTAACATTGCTTGTGGTCCAAGACATGTTCTAATGACATCTGCAATTGCCTTTACAAAACAATATAATTGTGAAGAGTCTATGATTTAACTTTTAAAATAAAAATAATACATAATGTCTGACCGTAACTGACCGTAACAAATAATTATTAACAATATATATATAATATTAACAGTGTATTTCTTGAAGAAAAATACACGTGGGCGTGCCGACGGCAGGAGACCGTAAAAGGTAAAATGTACGAATTGTTTGTCGGACTCACCTTGCCGGCTTCAATATTTTCTCTCTGAACCTTTCGACCGGTTTCCCGCTTTGTATTCTGACCTGCAATTACAAGAGCACACGGCATCATGAGAAATATAATTTTCGGTTAAGTTTCTAAACAAATGAAAATCAAAATCGTCGTTGTTTTAACTTACTTAAAACTACAATCGGGCCACTCACTGGACGATACATTTTTCTTCGATTCTTCCAACAGTAAAATATTCTAACAGAAAATGACACTTAAATACACGCCTGACTTTTCCAGAAGAAAACGAAAGACGAGATCTTGCAACAATTGATTAGAAATATGCGTGGCGACTGATGGTGAAGTAAACCGGTAATTATTAATTTTTGCCGTCTAAGGGGAAAGTCACTAGCATCGGCAACCCCTTTCCATTCGCAGACCAGTGGTCTTGCGCGCAAAGGCGTTTGATAGAAGAACATTCATTTTTCGTAATATGTAATTTACATATGCATGAATTGCTAGAAAACAATATGTACTCTGACGATGTCACCACAAAATAAAATGTTCTAAATAGGTTACCAACTCAAAGAGTAAACTGATACGTATTAAATTTTTATACGTGAATTGTATAAGTGATGAAGTTTTTCGGTTTTTATGGATGTCTTTTACTGTATTTCTTCAACATGTTGAAATGATGCGTACAATTATATATGAATAATAATGATAAATTAGTTATTTGGATTATGTACAGGTAAACTACGATCATCATTTCGTACGCGTAAAAAATTATTAACGCAACATTGTTATTTTATATTGATTCCTGCGATTTGTTGCAAATAGGTTATATGTTTCCAAAGATTATAGTCATTCGGCGGTATAATAATTCTGCCATCTGCGCAGTTACCAAGCACTTTCATGCAAGACCGAATTACGCGTCGTGAAGGAAAAGGATTAGTGAACGCTAGTGACTTTCCCCTCAATACCAACAAAGATATATAATTTCCCTATAGTTATGTCTGTTTTCTTTAAATTGAAATTCTGCAATACTTAACATTCATACCGATACAAGAGTAAAAAAATTATTCTTTACAGATTATATTAGGTTGTTTCTATTAAAACTGTCAAGTCGGTGAGTCGGTGTTTCAGTACCTGTAACCAGTGTGGCCAGATCGAGCATAATTGAGTGCATCGAAATCGAAAATAGTGACAACCAGTGATGCCAAAAAAGCACCGTCGGGTGCACACTCAACATGCTAGATACGCGTACGTGAGCTCGTGGAGTTTCGGAAAGACGACAAAGGCAAACTGACGCATGCCCTCTTTCTCGATTCTCCGAAGCTGCCCGAAGTAATTTCGGACCGCTTCGTGGGAGTCGAGAGAGAAAGGCTCACATTTGCCTTCTCGCTCTTAACAACTGAAATCCGACCTCCAGTCAACGGCATACGATTTGGATTCTCGAGCCGAGATTCTCGACTGCCCAGGCATTTTTACTTTCCGACCTATGTAGGCGCACATAAGCAAAGTACCCATAATGAAAAAAAAATTTTGTAAAATTTATTTTACGGAAATACACGTTTTAAGACCTCCTGATCATATTTTAATTATTGAAAAAAAAGAAATTTTTTTTTATTCCCATGTATGAGCACACATATGTATATTATTAATACGATTTTTGAAAATCAAAATACTTTAAGATTGAAAATTAATAAATTAAAATGAGATTCCACTCTTTACCAGTATTGTGCACGCTGTGGTATTTTTCAATAAGAAAAGTTCTTACTTTTATAACATAAACAAAACAGTAGAATTAATAATTGCAGAAATTAATTAATAATGATTTTCATACATGGGAATAAAAAAAATTTCTTTTTTTTCAATAATTAAAATATGATCAGGTCTTAAAACGTGTATTTTCGTAAAATAAATTTTACAAAATTTTTTTTCATTATGGGTACTTTGCTTATGTGCGCCTACATAGGTCGGAAAGTAAAAATGCCTGGGCAGTCGAGAATCTCGGCTCGAGAATCCAAATCGTATGCCGTTGACTGGAGGTCGGATTTCAGTTGTTAAGAGCGAGAAGGCAAATGTGAGCCTTTCTCTCTCGACTCCCACGAAGCGGTCCGAAATTACTTCGGGCAGCTTCGGAGAATCGAGAAAGAGGGCATGCGTCAGTTTGCCTTTGTCGTCTTTCCGAAACTCCACGAGCTCCCGTACGCGTATCTAGCATGTTGAGTGTGCACCCGACGGTGCTTTTTTGGCATCACTGCCGATAAAGAACCTAGTGTGATCCTTTCCTTCTTGCTCTTGTAAACTCAATTATGCCCGATCTAGCCACACTGCTCTAATGATAATCACTCCCATAAGGTGCAAAGTCTATCCTGTACCTCATCCGTGGCATGTATCGTGTGCCGTTTTCCCCTCAAACGGCAGGAATTAAGTGACATACATATGTACTTATAAACTATTGTGAACTCGGAACTGTGTAATCCAACACGGTAAATGTGGTAGACCGTGTAGAATGACGGCAGTACAATACAGAATAGAGGAAATGTATTAAGTTTATAACTTCGTAAAATAATCATGGAAGATATTCATGACAAATTTTTCTATGTGTACAGTTCTTCTTTAGATACAAGAATACAAATTAAAATGTAAGATTTAATTGTAAGTGAGTTAAATACAATAAACGTTAGTATCAGCTGGTATCAGGTTATCATAATAAATTTTCTATGACGTATCTTGCCAATGAAAACAAGTTGATGAATGAGAACCATTAAATATGAAATAATCCGATTATAATATCTAATTCGGATAAAGAACAGACAGTATTTAATTGAAAAATATGTCGCTATACAAGTTCTGTCAAATAAATTAATGCATAAATACTTTCCATTGTAAATTATCTTAATATAATATATTGCGTTTATTCTAGAGGAACTTTAGAAGGCAAAAGACAACGGCCTGAATATGACAAGCTACTTATTGACCCTATGTTAAAATACTCTGGTCTATATGGAGTCAATGGAGGACGTGGAGACTTGGTAGCTTCTTTACAAGTGTGGGCTGGTGGAAGACCGCTTGCTTTACCTGTTCACACAGCTTACAAACATTTTATATCACGTTGGAAGTATGTATAATTTTAAATTATATATTAATATAACGTACAAGCATTGTATATTTGAAGAATAATATTATCTAGTTAACATATTCTAATGAATGCATATAACTCTAATCCAAGTATACTTAGAGATACACATATTGTATTTTTCCACTAGTTAAGAAAAACTAAAAACTAAATATTGATAAATTATTAATTCTCTGACCAAAAGTAGCGTCATTTGACTTTTCTCAACAAAAATGCCAAATACGAATTAATATTGTATTTTATTTAATTCTTTTAGTTGGAATCAATGGGTGATTCTTCCTATTTCGTATTCCGATTTACCACGAGATGCTCAATTGTGCATAAGCTTGTATGATTGTGCTGGACCTGGTAGGCGATTAACAGTCGGTGGTACAACAATATCTTTATTTGGTAAACATGGAGTCCTTCGTCAAGGAATGTTAGATCTTAGGGTATGGCCCGGAGTGGAAGCAGATGGTAGCGTACTTACTAGTACTCCGGGAAAGACTAGAGATCATGGAAAAGAACAGATGCAAAGATTAGCAAAGCTTGTCAAAAAACACAGAAATGGTCAGATGAATAAAGTTGATTGGTTGGATAGATTAACATTCAGAGAAATCGAATTAATTAATGAAAGAGAGAAAAGGGCATCCGAATATTTATATTTAATGATCGAGTTTCCAGAAGTTACTATGGATGGAATACCGGTATTAAGAATTCCACATCGTTTTTCTAGTTGATGAAATTTTCATAAAATTATATATGCCGTATCGCGTGCATTTTCATTTACTCTGTCCTGTATTTTTATTGTATTAATGCACATTTTTTTTACCGTAGTACTCCATAGTATATTATGAAAAGGATGGAGATGAAGTTGTTCAACACAGATCACAACCGGATGTTGTAACTCTTCCTGATTATGAAATTTTACAAGTACGATAAATCATTATATTTTTTTCATAGAATTCACAAAATAATAATAAATTGATTCTGCATTACTTGATAGTAATATCTATTATAAACATAACTGTAACAAAATGCATTCACGACACTTGATTATTTAACAAATATATCGTTTTATTTATTTCATGGATATGTATATATTTTGATTATTAGGAAAATCTTGTAGAGGCAAAGCATCACAAATTAGCTCGAAGTTTACGCAGTGGAGATCATACGCGAGAATTAAAACCAACTTCAAGTGTACGCGATGCTTTGAATATAATATTAAGTTACCCGCCGACGACAGCACTTTCTACCGAGGAGCAGGACTTAATTTGGAAATACAGGTTTTATTTGTCAAGTCAAAAGAAAGCTTTAACAAAGTTTGTAAAATGCGTGAACTGGAAAGTTGCTGGAGAAGAGCGACAAGCGTTAGAAATGTTAGCATTATGGGCACCGCCTGACCCCGAAGATGCATTGGAATTACTTGGTCCAGCGTTCACACATCCAGCTGTCAGAAGATACGCTATAACTCGACTTAATCAAGCACCTGATGACGACTTAATGTTATACTTATTACAGTTAGTGCAAGCTTTAAAATATGAAGATTTTGAGAGTATTAAAGGAGCGCATCATATATTAATGAAGGGTAAAGAATCAGAGAAAGTTGAGAAATTAGATAGAGATATACAGATCAATGATTCTTCGTCCACATCTGTAACAAACGTAAGTAATTTTATAATCGAAAAAATTGAATTTTTGACTTACTACAGTAGACATAATTTGCAGTCTAGTGAACCTGAAAGTGGGCAATTCTCGACGAATCAAGATACTCTTATGGATTTAGCATCTTTTCTGATCACTCGTGCGTGTCAAAATACCACGTTAGCTAACTACTTCTATTGGTATCTTTCCATCGAATGCGAGGATCAAAATGACCCAGCCATAAGTGCAAAACAAGACACACGCGTAAAAGAAATGTATATTACTGTGATGGCAATGTTTTCAACAATGTTAGCACAAGGAAATGCTATTTGGCAGAAAAGAAGAGCATTTCTTTTACGTCAAAAGATATTCATTGACCAATTAGTAGCACTTGTGAAAGTAGTCGCAAGAGAAAGTGGAAATCGTAAAAAAAAGACTGACAGGCTCAGAGCATTATTGGCAGATCCGGATCCGGCATTCAAAATTAATTTTTCTAACTTCGAACCAATACCTTTCCCTTTAGACCCAGAAATTTGCATTAAAGGAATTATTCCAGAAAAGTATAAATGATTTTTATTGTATACAATTAAAGAATATTTATGCTTCGTACGTTTAATATTTGTGAAACAATTATTGCTTTTAGGGCAAGTCTCTTTAAATCGGCTCTTATGCCATCCAAATTAACATTTATGATGACAGACAACAGTGAATACATTGCAATTTTTAAGCATGGTGATGACCTAAGACAAGATCAATTAATTTTACAAACGATAGCGCTTATGGATAAGTTATTAAGAAGAGAAAACTTAGATTTAAAACTCACGCCTTACAGGTAAATGTTTCTCGAACGATCTATGTAATGTATTATTTGATTTAAAATGTAAATTAATTTATTTCTAGGGTACTTGCAACAAGTACTAGACATGGCTTCTTACAATTCATCGAATCTACAACAGTTGCAGAAGTTCTGGCTAGCGAGGGTTCCATATTAAGTTTTTTTCGAAAACATCACCCATCTGAGAATGGTCCTTATGGCGTTGTACCTGAAGTTATGGACACCTATGTTCGAAGCTGCGGTAAGAATATATCAGAGCAAACAATTGGTATTAATATAATTACATAAAACATGAATTTTCAGCTGGCTACTGCATTATTACATATGTTCTCGGCGTTGGTGATCGACATTTAGACAATTTGCTCCTGACAACATCAGGTTCGTTTCATTGCAAACTTTCAAATTATTTAAACTGTGAAATAAATATAACACTATCGACGTGAAAAAGATAAAAAGAGCTTAATTAAAATCAATAATATTTACATTACAGGCAAACTCTTCCACATAGACTTCGGTTATATTCTAGGCAGAGATCCAAAGCCACTGCCGCCCCCAATGAAGTTGAGCAAAGAAATGGTTGAAGCTATGGGAGGCGTAGGATCGGAACATTATCATGAATTTCGAAAACAGTGTTACACCGCATTTCTGCATTTACGCAGGCATGCAAATTTAATGCTAAATCTATTTTCATTAATGGTGGATGCTAGTGTACCAGATATAGCACTAGAGCCGGATAAAGCTGTAAAAAAAGTTCAAGATAAACTGCGATTGGATTTGAGCGACGAAGAAGCAGTACATTATGTACACAATCTTTTGGATTTATCGGTAACAGCTGTAATGGCAGCATTAGTAGAACAACTACACAAATTTGCACAGTATTGGCGGAAATAAAACTGAATCAATCGAAATAATAATCACGAAGACTGTGTTCCTTTTTAAATATTACAAATATTATTATATTGTATATATAAATGGCCATACGTCAATAAATGTAACATAATTTATTGTATTTTGAGATTATTTTAGGTAATAAATCTTTGATAATAACAAATGATTGTACTTCTTCTTATGTGTTTGTAAACTGCGTACAAAATTTTTGTTAGTAATTAATGCCATACGATTTAATTAATCAAGAAAATCTAAGATATATGACGTATGTAAACGATATTTTTTAACAATCTTCTTAAAATACAGTTTACATGGAAGATATTCTAAATACAAATTTTTCGTACATATTTATTTGAAAATTTCTTAGTTATGAAAACAGACTAAAAGAAGATTAAATGTTATTATTTTACAGATAATAGTTTATTGTAATGGGAAACTTTTAAATAATAAAACCAAAAACATTCATTGTACATACATATAATTTGTTACGTAAATATTCATATATTTATATTATCTCTCAGTTACAATCGTGTATGTGGTGCACACTGTAGAAATAAAAAGATAATTGTGTTAGTGATGAAAATATCAAATTGTTATTGATATAAGAACGCAGCAATGCTAATTTATGCAGTATCACTTTATGTCACTTAGATTTGAATTACTTCAATGAAGCATCACACATATCCCAACTTACGATTGTATCAGAAAGGTTTTATAGAAAATGTAACTATATTTTCCCCATCTCACAGTATTATATACTATTTATAGGTACAGACAATTTTGTAGTGTAACTCTTTCTAGTGAAAGATATATATGCATGTATATTAATGTAGGTACATATATGAACATATATACATGCATAAATATATGTATCAATTGAATTGAAAGAGCAATTAAAAAATATTAATAATTCAGTCCATCTTAGAATATTGATCTGGTTGAAACAAAACATTTTACCAACTTTGTATTTTCCTTTTAGTGCGACATTAATAACTTTTTCTCTCCCCTCTCCCCCCCTCCCCTCCCCTATCCCACAATAACATAATACATAATATATACACACGTGAACGTGATTGAAAACGCCACGAGAAATAAAAACAGATTTATTTTTGATAACATGAGTTTATAAAGAATATAATATAATCATTTCTATTAGGATATGTTGGCAAATCCGTCTTGTTTGAGATTTATAAGATATATTTAAGAATCATTAAAATGTAATTTCATTCATTCTTGTACAAATTTATTCACTCGCGTAGTATGCAATATTTAGATTAATTTAATTTAACAGAAATTAAGTTATATTGTTTACAATTCTTAAAATATTTTATTTAAAAATCACTCTCTGTAAGAGCATAAACTTATCTCAAACACGATAGATTCCCTAATAAATCGTTTTTATCCTTTACACTTCAACACACAGATTACACATCATTATATTTGAAATAATAGGCTTCTTTATTTCTCATAATGTAAACTACTACCTACGAAGTAAACGCTGTATGTCTAATAACACGATCCTTGATCCGCTCAATCACTTGCATCTGTGATTAATTGCAACATTAAAAAATTTCTATCAGCAGATAGCTTATTGAGCGAAAGAAAAGGATTGTGAAAAAACTTATCTGAAAAATTAAGTCTTCAAATGATAGCCCAAAAAGTCTTTACTTGTATTTTACAAATATTTTGAGGCGTGTATTACTGGTACTTTATTGAAGATACATTGTGCATTTATTTTTATACAATCACTCGAGCTGATGTTCTTCGGGTGTCAGACGAAAAATCGCTCGTTACGACTCGACACTACGGAGTAGTAGTAAAGTCTTATAACTCTGATCATTTTTAATAAGAACTACGACAAAGTATAAATATTTTACAGTCGTTTTATATTTACTCGTTTGGCACGGCTGCAAAATGAATTATTAAAATCACGAACGTATTTTCGATGCGATAATTACAAAATAAAACAAGTAATCGATAGATCTTACCACTACTCCAATGATCCATAACGAAATTTTACAATATACACATTGCATGTGCAAAGTAATTAAAAATGCATAGTAGTAATGAATTTGTTACATGCCGAAATGTTAACGTGTTCAGCTTAGAGATCGAAAAAAAAAACTTCGAATGTATTATATTGAAATGGTGATACTATTTCAATACATTAAATAATTAGATCATAGTGTCTTTGTAATAAAACCATATTTCTTCTTTGTAATTACATTGCTTACGTACCGATTTCTATTTACGGATTATATCCGTTGTCGATATATATACATATACACGCATTGCGTTACATGCGTGTATTTGTGTGGGTGTGTGTATATATATGTATATACACACACTTATATATATATATATATATATATGTATATATATATTTATTTATTTATTCATAGAGATATAAATTATAATAAGAATCTAATTTTAATCTTATATCTAGTCACTTATCATCTTAATATTATATTTACACTTGAAAATAGATTCGAGTTTATCAATCAATGGCTGTAATGTCTATGAAAACAAGGACTCTCCTTATAGCACAATGCTATTTCCTATCATAATGTATTACCTTTCTGTAGGCCTGGTGGCTGGTACAGAACTTTCTACAAGATCATGCCTTTCTATTGGTGAATTCTCCAATGTATAATCAACCGGGTATCTTTCTGTATATGTTGGAGTAGCTTCTCCTTGTTGCCTTAATTTTAATTCATCCGATTGTTCCTGATAAAAACTTTGCGAAGCCTCAATATTCTGTGAGGATTGCTCTGTTTTTTCTGCAGAATAGTAACTTTGACTTGCTTCACTTTCTGGTCTGTGATCGTAATAACTAGGAGAAACATTATGACTGGAGTAACTCGGCGTAGCTTCTTCCGGAGTAAAATAACTCTGGCTTGCTTCTTGCGGGTTACCCTCGTAATAACTCGGAGTGACCTCTTGAGGATCCTCACCCAGCCTAGAATTTGTTTCCTGACCTACTGATTCATAATAACTTGCTGTTACTTCTTGGTGATGGGCATAATAACTAGAAGGTTCATTTCTATGATCTGTGCTTTCAGTAACAAAATTCTGGGAGGGTGTATCTTCTAGGCCAGGCATCGAGATTGGCACTTCATAAGAAGTAGATACATTCTGTTCCTCGAAACTAGAAGTTGGTACAGAATCCACGTGAGTTGATGAAATGTCTGGATTTAAATTATACGAAGATGTAGGTATATCAGGTATTCCATTGTCATGGATACTTATGTGCTCTCCACTAGATGACGCAATATTTAATTCTGCGCAAGGTGGAATCTCACAAGATGATGTACTTATTGCACTTTCTTGATCTGGATCTCTTTCTTGATTCTCTGGAGTTTCTGGAACATAAGACGAACTGGCTGTTTCGTCTTCGTTAAGCCCAGAATTATTTGTAGAAACTGAGGATGTACCAATACCGTCAGCACCAATGTCATTAGACTGAGACGGCATGTTCCCTTCTTGACTAATTTCAGTGTCTGTCTCTAGATTTTCTGAAATATTTTCTGCTTTACCAACTTCGTAGCTTTGCGTGGGAAAGGTTTGGTCGTCTATTGCTTCGTCCACGGTCGATCTCTCCTCTTGACTTTGCAAAAGTTCGTTAAAAGACTGCGTAGGCGCGTTTGTGCTTGCTTCTGCAGAAGTTTCGTACGATTGAGAAGCTTCGTTAATTTTTGAATGTTCAAACGATTGACTTGGTGGCTCTGTAACAATTGCTTCTTCGTCTGTTTCCATGGTTTCGTACGTTATTGATTGCGAAGGCTCTCTCGAATTTTCTGATTTTGTAGCAGATTGACTAGGCAAATCTGTAGAATCGGTAGTCACTGCTATACCAAATTGTTCGTACGACTGTGACGGCGTTTCATGATTAGTCTCTGAATTCGTTTCTTCAAAATGTAATTCTAAATTTCTTTGAACCGAATCTGATTCTCCCTGAGACGACGGTTCGTCTCTTTGGCAGTCTTCTTTTATTGTACTCGCAGCATGAATATTAGACTCGATAACTTCATCTACATCCATACTCTGCCCATCTAAACGGTTCAACGATTCTGAAGGTAAAATTTGCGCTGTCTCTTGAGCAATTTCTACTTCGTTCGACGTTGCAGCCTGTTCTTCGGATTCAGGAGAGGGAACTTTATTATTAGATTGTTCGTTCAAATTCAATTCTTTAAATTTTTCTATATGTTTTGATGGTTGCGAACTATCCATATTTATTTCATTCGAATCCGAAACCTCGAAGCTCGTATGTTCTACAGGTGACATTTTTCCACTGGATTCAGATGTAACTAAAGCAGTTTCATCTATTATCGATACATTGTTCGTCGTCGACTCGTCTGGTTGTTCCGCAATTTGCACATGTTCTATACTATCGTTATTACTAACTTCTTCACTTTGACTACCCACTACAACATTGGAACTATCTTCTTCAACAATTGTTTCTTGTAAGACCATCACTTCTGATTTAGTGGGTATTTCTTGAGAAGAGATCTCTTCCTGCAAAGATATTACTGTGTCTTGGTCTTCGCTTAAAATAGAAGATTCATTCGTTGATACAATAGGTTCTTGAGAAGATACAGGAACGTCGTGAGATACTATCATGTCTGATGTTACAGTAATATCTTGCGATTGTATACTTTCTGTAGAAACAGGCGATTTCGAAACAAGCATCTCGGAAACAGGTACATCTACAAAAGTTTGTTCTGTTGTCATCGATGATTCTATGGTAGAAGCAAATTGCACATTTTCAGTATAAGTATCATCTATTATAGGCATTGAAGGAGTAGTTTGAACTTGCGAACCTTGTAAAACCATATTGTTCGGTATTGAAACTGAATATGACACACTAGGCATTGAAATAGCATCATTTTGTACATTCTGGGTATCTGCAGCGATGTTACTTTCCAAATTCGGTAACACTAGGTACTGAGTACTTGCAGGAATTTCTGTTGGAGTGATTTCCGCTGTACTCGGACTTTCCATGATTTCTCCAATATCTGGCATAGAGTTACCAGGGATCTGAATCTGTGCTTCTCCGGTTGAAATGTAAGAAATGTTAGGATTTGTGATCGTTATTGGTAATTCGAGAGAAGACGGAATAGTTGCTACAGTAGAAGTTGGAGTTGATTCTGACTGTATTGGTAAATTACTAGGCACCTCTAGTGGAGTCATTATAGGTTGATTTAGAGTCAATGATGTTTCAAGTACAGAGGCAGATGATATTGGCTCGGTGGGAGGGATGATAGTCGATTGTAAAATAGTCTGATTAATCAAACTCGTTTGAGTTAAACCAGTAGTCATTACACATCCTGGTGGATTATCCGATAAACTAATTTCTTGTTGGAAATCTGTATTAGCCAGAGCAGCTGCTAGAATATCTTGATTTGATGTTTGTATTACTTCTGAAGTAGGGAAACTTTCTGATATAATTGTCTGAGTGGGTTCTGTAACGCTAGATTGTATACTTGGCAATACACCACTGTCAAATTGTAGAACAATGTTGTCTAATGTGCCTGCTTCTCCCAATGAACTGGGATCTATGTACAAAGTTCTTGTGCCATCTGGATTTTGCGTAGTGCCTTCTAATGACATAAGAGTATTATTATCGAGTGGCTGTATCTGTCCCTGTTCGTCGATAGTTACTAAAACGTAAGTTTGCGTCCCGTCGCTGCTTTCTGTCGGTAAAGCCATTATTTGCGGTTGTGTTGCTATTTTTGGTTCTTCTATTTTTTCTATTTCACTACCTTTCTCAATATTATACTTTTCTACTTTAAGTTGTTCTTTCTGCACAGTTTCAGCAACTACGCTTTCTACTTTTAATTTTCTATCAGGCTCAATAGGTTCGAGCGGAGGAAGTGATAAATGTGTAGAAAGATTTGCATTTACATTGGTTGTAGTTGCCGAATTCATTGCGATATTTAATAAATTTTTCTGCTGTTGGGTAGTTTTATTTATTATGTGACCCTTTGTAGTAGTTTTTATGTTTGTAGCACTACCGATTGCTTGCTTTTGCTCAGTCATTGTCTTAGACATACTTGGCACACTTGTTAGTGTTGATTGTTTCGTGTGAATACTTTGTACAGTCGTGATTGCAGGTTCTTGTACTTTCTGAACAAATATTTTTTGTTGCGTTTTTGCTTGCCGTGAACCACGAGGCACAATTACTTTCTGTATAGACGACGAAGATACAGCTTTTCCTTTGTGTTGAATCTGTGGATTAATACCTATTGCCTGTTGCGTACTGCCTTGAGATGAAATATTTTGCTGTACAACTGTTTGTTTCATTACTCTCTTTCCTTGCTGCCCAGTCTTTTGTGCAGGTGCAGTATTCGGTAATACTACTGTATTACTTGCAGCCTTTAGTTGTCCAGATCTTCCTTGCGAAGACATTGAAGCTTTTTGCGATTTTTGTAACATAGGTAATTGCACCTTTTGTTGTACAGATTGATAATGTACCTTGCTGCCTTTGGATGGACTTTTTGCCGCAATAGCTTTTACTTGTTGCCCGGTTATTGGCGTCAATACAGTAGCTTTAGTACTTACGATACCTTGAGGACTCAAAATTGTTTTTGTACTAATAGCTTGAGATATAGGAGTTAAAATAGCTTTCGAAGTACCTAAGTTCTGTGGAGATAAAATGGTTGTACCTTTTGTAACTAAAGTTTTTGACCCAATAATAGTTTTTCCGCTCAAAGCAGAAGCGCTTATTGGGGTGTAAATTCCACCTTTTGTAAGAATTCCTTGAGATAAGGTTCCCAACAGAGCCGTCTTGGCAATCGGTCCTGAAATTGGAGTCAGTACCCCCTTTGATGCTATTATACTTTGTGTATTAATAATCTTATGGCCAGTAGGAAGCTTAGATGTTGTCGGTGAAACACCATCCCCTTTTGGAGCAATTATTGTTTTTGAATTTATAATACCCTGTGGACTAATAGGGCAAAGTACTTGACCTTTACTTGTCATAATTCTTTGAACTTTACCACCTAATGATTTGGAAATATTTAAAGGTAACATTTTGGTTTGACCAGATTGCGCTGACGTTAATATAACAACTTTGCCCCCTTGTTGAACTATTTGTGTATTTCCAGTACTTTTACCAGACGGTATAGCAATCTTTTGTTGCGTGCCAGTTTTCCCCTGAACACTATAACGTAATTGCTGTCCTCCAGATGTTTGAACAACGACATATTTACCTGGTGTTCCCTTCTGTGTCAATAGAGGAGGAACTTTGCTTGTTGCTGGCGCATTTTGAAATTTCAAACCTTTTACGCCACCGGTAAGTGGCGGTACCAACGTTTTTATACTCGTAATTGTTGGTTTTGCTTTACTTTTATTTTTCAAAATTGCAGGAGTACCGCTTTTTTTCTTCGTAGGCGATAGTTCGCTTGTACTTTCGTTCAATTTAAAATGAGCCTGAGTAGGTGTCACTATTTGCGTGGTGGGTGTAAAAGACAAAGTTGCTGGTATCGTACTAGATGCAGGTATAATAGAGGATATAACAACAGGCATTTGTTCGATGCTTTCGGGAGTTAAAACATCTTCGCTCAAGACAAATGGCATTGAATTTATATCAAGTTCCATGTCTGCCAGGCTCTGAGAACTTTGTTGAATATATTTCTCAGTTGTAGTTGTCGCAGTAGCAGTTTTTGACGTTTTTACATTTAACTGTTCGTTTTGTGCTTCCATCATTGCGGCTGTTTCTGCTTCCTCGGCCTTCAATACTTGTAATTTTTTAGTCAAAGACAGATGAGGTGATGTAACCTTTTGACCAGTTTTCATTTTGGTGTTTGGCGAAAGAGATTCAATTTTCATTATCTTTGTCTTTGGACTACCTTTCTGATCACCTTTTTTCATATTATCTGTTTCTAGTTTATGCTTCACTCCTTTCTGTGGTAATTTATCCAGTAACTTTGATTTCAAAATCTGCATAGGTTCGGTTAACGTAACATTTTCAATTATTCGTGGCATTTCACGTTTTTTCACTGGTACTGTAACATCAGATGATGGCGACGGTGTGGACGTAGATATTCTTGAAGATTCGTCTACCTTTTGTATGTCTAAGCTAATAGATTTAGAGCTGTCCTCGGCGGTAGGGTATTGCGTTAGTGACTTGGACATAATGCCAAATTCAGTCGATGACGATGCGAGCTGATCAACGTTTTGTAATATACTATCATCCACTTTTGTGTCAATTTCAAGATTCTGATCAACTATGACTTCTATACCTTCAAAATTGCTCACGACTGTAACTTGAGAATTATTTTCCTGAGCTTGACTGTTATGAATGGTTTCTAACTTTTTACTTAAATCATCGTCAGTTTTTACATCTTGGGTTGTCACTGGTAAAATATTTATATCCTTTTCGTTTTCAAGTTTCTTTTTTACTGGTTTTTTAATTTTCTTTCCTTTCCCAATAATTTCTTGATCGTCTACAATACCTTTTTTCTTATCCATGTGTAGAGTTTTCAAAAAAGCTTCTTGGAACGTATTTGTCGTCTTTTCTTCTGAAAATGATTCTTTATCTTTCTTTACTTTAGCACCCGTTTCTGGTGTAAATTTTCCTTTGTACCGTGTTTCCATAGATGATTTTTTTGGAATTTGTGGTTCATTTACTACACTTGGTGCTTCTTTGGATACTTGTTCTGAATTTTCCAATTTAAGTTCTTGTTCTTGGTTATCGGATGTTTCCGCTTCTACATTATGAATTTCCTGATTTATTTCTACAGTCTCTTTCATAACTTCTTCTTCATTCTCTTCTTTTGGCGTATCATTCACAATTTCTTCATTTACTACATTCTGTTCAAGTATTTCTGAAGGAAGATCTTCTTCTTGTTTCAAAGAAGTAACTGTTTCCGAGTCTGTGTTAGTTTTAATTGTTTCAATATTTGAGTCTTTCACTTTTTCTTGCCCACTATCTAATTCAGACTCTACGGTACTTTTATTGGTGGAAACATCAGTGTCAAAAAAATCAATTTGCGATAGCTCGAATTTTTTTATTTGAGATTTTTTAGGCGGTAGCATATCGACAGGTTTTAGGGTATCTGATTGTTGAGGAGATACTTCCTTCTCTGGTGAAAGTTCCAACCGAAGTGTATTTGATGATTCCACTTTTACATCTTCTAATTCTACTTGATGAATACTGCTCAAAGGTAATGTATGATCAGTTTCCATTTCATCATCTTTTGTTTCGTCAAATTCAGGTGTTACAATTTCACTTTGAGAAATATTTTCTGTTATTGACGTTCCCGTATCCCTAGAAACTATACACGTTTTAGATTCTTTCGGAGAATTGCTTTTCTTTGAAGATACTTGCAATTTTTCAGAACTCTCGATGGTAGGTGGATTGTCGCTTAATTCTTTATCTACCTCTATTATCATTTGATTTTTGCACGAATTATTTTCAGTTGAATCATCCTTTAATTTTATACTAGAAACATTAACATTATTCTCTGATGCATCCAATACATTACAAGAAATTTCCAACTCTTTTTGTTGTTCAAGCTCACTATCCTCATTTATTTTTTTGTCAATTCCTGATAACTTTTTATTCCTCCTCGATTTATTTTTTATTTTTTCGGAACTCGTTTCTTCACTTTCAGATTGACTTTCATCAGTTTTATGTATTTTTTGATCCACATCTTGTAGGTATATACTAGTCTCTAAATATTTTTTATTCGGTTTACGTTTTCTGCCGCTGCTCGAACGTTCACTGTCAGATTCAGAAGTCCTCCTGTCTGCCTCAAATGTTTCAAACACTTTTTTAGTGTACTTATTATCCTTTATTCTTGGACTTTCGTTTCCGCTAGTATTTCCACTAGTACTAGTACGAACTTTTTCTGATTTTCTTGGCCTACCTCTGCGCTTTCGAACTTGTGGAGTAATCTTTAATTCATCGTTATTTAATAAAATACTCGTGGAGTCAGAATTAGGAGCTTGATCTTGATCTAGCATATCTATATCTGAATTTTCACTCTGTTCAGGAAGCGTGTCAGCAGACTCGGAAACAGTTTCATCCTCTGTTTCTGTTGTACACTGTTCGGATAAAATATCTTCAGTTTCTTTTGAAGGCTTCTGTTTGATAGGTTCTGTACTATCATCGGTAACTGTATCGTTAGGTTCTACTTGTTTATTATCAGTAGACACACTTTGCGTATCCAATTTTTTATTTACTGTTAATTCTTTATCAATATTTGCTGCTCGGGTATCTTGTATATCAGAAGTTTTTGGAACATTTACAGCGTTTTTATGTTCACCCTCAACCTTCTCAACCACCTCGAATATTTCAACAATTTCGGATTTTGCATCACCATCACCATCACCATCACCAGAACCAGATTTTTGTACATCCGATGATATTTTTGCAAATTTATTTTTTTCTTTTGTTTGTTCAACTTCATTGTTCGTTTGTTTGTCTTCATCGCTCAAAGATACTTGTGTGTCTAACTTTACAAACTCTTGTGGTTTAACATGAATATCGTCCGTTTTATTACTTCCTGCATCTTTTTCTTGTTCCGTTTTCAAAGCTTGACTCATTTCAAATTCTTTTATAATTTCTTTCTTCTGATGAAACGCACGTGCTTTTTTCCTTACAGGGGGTATAGATGGCTCCTCTTCGTGAAAATCAAAACAAGATAATAACGACTTTTTATCATCATTGTTTGATGCTTTGATTTTACTTTCATTATCAGCACTGAAAATTGCCTTCTCTTTTTGTGATTTGTTAGTAGATTCGTTAACATCAACATCATCCGTTTTCACGTCTTTCTCTTCTAGTGATTTTTTATCAGGAAGATTTGATTGCAAACTTTTTGGTGTATTAATGCTATCACTCATAGAGTCCTCCATTAAATCAATTGATGTTAATTTTTCAGTTTCTTTAAGTAATTTTTCGGTTTCTGCGATAATTTCAGTGGTATCTGATATTGTATTGTCCTTTTGATTAGATTCTTCTGATTTCTCAAGATCAAATTGACTTTTTGTCGATAAACTATTATCACTCTGAATTAGACTAATTTCTTCATCTGATTCATCCTCCCAGTCCGCCAATATAGTATCACGAATTTTAGGATCCGTTTTCTTCTTTTTAGCAACTTTCTCATTTTGTTTAGATTGTTTTCTTTTGTTAGATTCGCTACGAGTTTTACTTCTGTTTAACTGAACTTTTTCTTTTTTGACGTATTTTCTTTTAGGGGTATCTACATCCGAGTGTCTGCCTCTATATTGAGAATAAGTTTTTACTTTTGATTTTGACATTGGCGAGCCGCCAGACGTATGACTTTTTATATGACAAATGATAACGTTAACGCGGGAAGAAGTGAAATTGCACAAATGACAGGGATATTGTGGAGAACCAGAACTATTTGGCGTAGACGGTAAGCTACTAGGCTGATGACGAATTCGAACTTCATGATCGCTTTCTTTTAAAAACCGTGGGTGTGTTATTTTTCGTACGACTTCGATACTGTCGCTTCTTCTAAGAAGATCCTCGCGATTTCGTTTCTTTTTAGTAACTTTTTTATCCCCGAACAGAGCCGATATGTTCGGTTTCTCTTCCGGAGAAAATTTATCGTGACTTAATATATCTGGATCACCTCCAGTTAACTTTTCAGCCATTTCAACATCTCCAGGAAATTTATCCATGTACCTAGAGCCATCTCTACTTTTGTTTCTGTATTTATCTGCAAGCAGTGACATTATAAAATATACGATTATATTTAATACATATTTTTAAATTAAACATATTTTTTTTAAATCTAAAATCATAAAAAATGTGCATCTTAAATCATTTGCATGTAAAAAGTATACCTAGTCCTTTCCTGATGAAATCATCTTTTTGAGTGCAATTGTACTTATAAATCTGATGATAATTCTTGACAAATTCGCTGAAAACAATGAAAATTGTTATACAAATGTTATAATGCTATACAAATAGTAAATTGCTTACTATGTATCCTCTTGAAAGAATTTTACAGCAGCTATCAAAGGTTTCTTTTTAAATTCTTCTTGAATATCTTCAGGTAAGTTATGAAATCCAGTAACTTGTCCTGGCCACCAACAAGCTCCAAGCTTTACCCATACAACATCTCCATCCAAGTAACTGATCTCTGTTTGTTCGCACATCTTAAAAAGATATTTGGTTCTATCTTTTCACAATATTAGCATCGAAAAACAAAACAGATCTTTCGTTTCACATTTGTCTTTTAACGAGCACCTTTAATGTTAACTGCTTCTATTTATAATATTACGAAACAAATACTCTATACATCAAAATATAGTCTTAACATACGCTGCGACGCTATGTGTTTTTATTTCATTGAAAAATTAATACGATTATTATACGAAACTGTATTAAAGAAATGATTTTTCTAAATTTCTGCGCACATTGTAATTATTATTCTTTCATTTTATAGTTCGTCGAGCTTAAAATACATGTACCGATATTAAAACACTTTTTTAGTAGCTGCATGCATATTTTCATTAACTGGCGTAAGCACGAATACTTAATGTAATTTCTGTCAAACCCTTTGAAGATATTCACCAAGTTTTAATTAATATACGTTCTCCTAGATTTATGAATTGCACCGTAAACATTCTTCACAAAATATTTTTTCTAATCACATTATGCGTAACATGTGTCCTTAAAACCGTATGAGAAAAATAGTGCGTTAGTAAATAGTCGTTGTTTTTATGTTGTTATCTTAAGACAGAATAGCAACTATCCGTGCTACACATTGAGCACAAATATATATATATATATATATATATATGTATATACGTATATATATATTTTTTTTAAAACAGCCAGTTAATTTGCACGAACACTGTCCGACTTTTCAAAATACAAGAAATTGTTCGCCCATATGCACGGGTATACGTAAAAATGGAATCGGTGGTATATTCGCGGGAAACCAGGAGCGAGCGTCGGTCTCCTCGTCGCGCACCGCTTCGTTGTTCCTGGACTCGATGCCGACGTTGTCCACAAGAGCCACGTCGGGCATCTTAGCCCGCGAATTCCGTGATTGGATGCTCCGCACACAGATGCACAGTTGTGAACTTTGCGGTACTCCCGGCTGTTTGTTAGAACGACGCCGCAATAGAGTCGGTGCACCTCCAGAATTGGCGAGCGTCCCAGGAAAAGAACAAGTTTCTCTTTTCACCTCGCCTTTTATCACCCATTCACTATACACTAGGAGTCTTTGCGACACCTCGATCGCCGACCACGCGACGTTGCTGCGCGCACATACAACCGCGAAAAGTGCAAGCCAACCCCGAACGCAATCGACACATTCAACACTCTACGTCGCTTGTACGACGTACGTGCATGTTCAGTTTCCCGACGTGCAACGGGGCTCCGTACGGTGGATGGATGGATGTGTAGATGGATACTTCCTTCTCTCTCGTTGATCGAGATTCTCGATCCGGCAGGGCTGCCAACTATCGCCCGTTAATAACCTTTCGCGATGCTCATGTTATTTCGATAATTTTACAAATTTTATAATTAACCGTCGGCACTTTTGTTGGACCGCCGTAAAAACGATAGAACCAATCGAACGTAATTCCTTACGAGCAATATTCTGTCAACGATCAACAAAAAATATAAAAACAATTATAAAATAAAAGGTTATAAGGATCAAAATATTACGCCTACAACTTACCATACGTTTCGCGGTTTGTCTTTTTAAAACGGTTATTAGGAACCCTATGCATGTATAATTTTTGATGGAAAAGTTTAATAGTCATGTTCAGTTTGTCATGCACTTGCAATAGTACAGAATGTAATACTATTATTATATACGATGTAATAAATAATGTACGACATGACACGATAAGCAAGATATTAAATGTAAACTATATTTATACATTTATTTATTTATTTACGTAAGTTATTCTTGCTTGTTGTAAGGAATTGTTTCGTGGGGTAATGGAAGATACAATTAATTACAGTGTACATACACAAAATTATAAAACGCGGTACATAATAATTGTAACGTTTCTTTCTTTTTTTATAACAACAGTACGATGTAAAGTAAAAATGGAATCGTAGAACAATACAATATAAAATCAAATTGAATAACGAAATTATGTTAATCCAACGTTGTTCAAACTGGAATCTACGAATCATAGGGGGCCCCGCGAGTTGTATTGTTAGCAGAACAATTATATTATTACGAGAAATAAGAAAAGTGTTTTCTTGTAATGTTTTTATTTTTATTAAAGGGATTTTTTAACCTAGACCACTAAACAATAGATCGTTTCTTTATGAATGTTCTCCTCAAGTACTATTAATTGTAGCTTTTTCAAAATTTGCATTCTTACTTCCACACGCTTTAAAAACAATTTTTCACGAAGAAATATCAACTCATTTTGAAAATTAGTTCTTCAAATGTTGACGGATTTTTTAAATACTATTCAATACAAAAAATGTATGAAATAAATTCTGCTTATTTTTTGTCGTACTTATTTGTATGCATTATTAGTGAACAACATACGAAAAGTTTAAATGAAAAAATATGAAACTTTAAATACAATAAAAATCGTTAAAATATCAATACATTATTTTAACGCATTGATTGCCATACTAGTTGCCCATGTCTAAAGATGCCTTCAACATTAGTTTAAATTATAGTGCGAAACATAGAAATATTTGATAGAATTAAAATCTTTTATCGAAAGGATTCTTGGACAGGCGAAGTTTTAGAAATACTATATTAATCGATATATTCAGGTTTCCCACATTTATCGATTTTCAAAAAGTAAAGATGTTTGCACAAATAAAAGTTTAGATATCCGATTAAGAAAAGACCATATTTTCACAATTTCAACAAACGTATAATGTTAACAGTTTTCCAGTACTTACGCAACGTCGTATATTTGTTAAAATACGTTAAATGTTTAATTACATTTAATTATGAATTATTTTGTTTCGACTGCCACATTAATTAGTAATATACAGATTCTTATTCTAATTTAAATCTTAAAATAAGTTCCATAAGAAAATGATCGTGTATACAAGACAATTACAAATGTGTGCGTATAAAAAAATAGCTTTGAAACATAATATGACGATTGATGTTCATATTTCTTCTTCAACAGTTGGACCTAGTGTGTCACCGGGCGGTTAAGCATAATATTGATAATATTTTCCGCCAGGAGCGCTGACGTTTTGCAACAACGTTTACCATTCGTTTCCGGTTTATATCGTAGTTGAACGACGTTCTTCATTTTTCGTTATATATACCTTTCCACGTAATAAGTATATACACGCGTAAGTAGCATGCATCGCGTTAAAACATTTTCTGTTTGTTATACGATACAGTAGCGAGGGGCACGATAAATATTACGAGTCTTGAGGCAGTAACAATACCGGAAGTCCTGTAGTTTCGTTATCAATACGTATATTCACAGTTCACAGAAATGGCGACCGCTGTTCCGTCAAGATTCGCGGTGCTCAGCATCGAAGACGATGAATGTAAGCCGAAAAAAACTCAGAAGAACGTTCCCACCGGAAAGGTAAATCAAAAAGCTAAAAACGACAAATCGAAGCAACAGCAGCAGCCGAAGAAGGATGACAAGAAAAAACAAAACAAGGTATTATGTGTGTAGTCCTTGTTGTTTTTTGTTGTTTTTGATTAGCCGGAAAACGTCACAGTACTTACTTACAAATCCAGTGGCGGGAATGTTATGTAGTACAAATCGCTAATTTTAATTCTTGATAGTCGCGGTAAATGTCAATCATTTTCCGATGTTAAAAACCGAATTCTATAACGTTTTTTAAACGTTGAAGGATTTACCGTGACGGTAAACATACATTCTCGAAGTATTTGTTAAATAATATTTTTATTTTGCTTTTTACAACATTAATTTATAATCGTTTTTTTCGTTTACAGGGGAAAAAGAAAAAGACCAACAATAATAATGAAAATCAACAGTGGGAACAATGGAAACAAAAAGATACAATGGTAATATATAAATTAATTCTTTTAATTTTACCAAATTTATTTGGCAGAAGCTTTGTAAATGATTTTGTTCCTTAATAAAATTGTAATTTTTATATTGGATATTTATGCAATGACACCCCAGAATTGTCTATAATAAGGACAGCACAGGCTTGACTAATAAGAGTGAAAATTGTAGCTTTGTTTCAAATATAAATTGTTAAGTCTAAGGTTTTGTTTCAGTAGTGACATATTTATATGTGTTGTGTGTTATCACGTCCAATTGTGATTTCCTTAAGGCTGTAGAGGAAACGTTTGAGCAAGAGTTACACGAAGCCATCTTACTGTCAAAGCTGGCTTACGAAGAACAACTAGTAAATGCGTCAAAGTCAGACAAAGAGCAAGACATCAATAAGAAATCAGGAAAAAAATCAAAAAAGGCCACTATGTCGTTGGAGGAATTCAACAATATGGGAGGAAACACCATTCAAAATACAGTTATACCTTCCGATTGTGGAGATGTTAAAGCAAAAGGTAATATTTATTTATCGTTGCAAATTATCGATAAATAAAATGCACGAAATGAAGTAATGTGATAGGTAATTAATGAAAATTTTTCAGATGTGGACGCAGAATTTTTTGATAGGGTTGAAAAGGAAACAAAAAACGAAATAACAAAGGGAAAGGAAAAAGATATGTTAAAAGCAAGGCTAAAAAAAATAGACGATGATATCACGTCTGCTCAGCTAAAAGTAGAAGTGGAAAAACGGGATGAAATTATACATCAATTAAGGACTCATGTTGAGAGCTTAAAAGAAGAATTGACACAAGTCAAAGAGAGAAATAAAAAGCTTTATCAAATATTATCCCATGGAGAAAGTAAGCCGATATTGCTTTATTAATAATAGGGAGGCGCGGGTACCTGAAATATCGGGATACCCGTCCACCTCTAATTAATAATAATAATACCGTTGTAAATATAATCTATAGCGTTGCTTCTACCTTTTAGTGAAGGATAAAGCATCAGTATTAGCAGAAGTAGCAAAATTACAAGAAATACGCGATGAATTAACATCGGAGGTAATATCTTTGCATGCGCAATTGGAACAAGAAAGATCTAAAACACGTACTACTACTGCAGATGTCAAACCATCTAAACAAACGGTAAGAATTTTTTCAGAATTAAATTGACCGTCTGTATAATTTTTGACGTGCAATCGTTTAATAATGAAGACAAATGTTTATTTTTTTAGAACAAGAAGAGACCAGTTAGCGAAAATGCCTAAGTTACAAAATAATTTTGTTGAACGTAAAATACTGAAACATTGTGATCTATAAAGCTTAATTTACTGCTATTGATTATTCTATTAATCAGTTAACAGTCTCAAGGCTGATGCGTAATTATTCAAACTCAAGATCTCATGGCAATGTATCTCATATTCGACTTTTAAATGCAATTATCAATTTTTTTAAGTAAACATTTTTTAGATGTGAAAGTTTGTTTAATACAAACATAGCCATGTTCATATTTTTCTAAACTGTGCATTTCCGTTTTCAAGGATATTACTTTCCTTTATATCTAAACTCTTCTGCGCCATAATCATTTGATCTATACAAATGAGTTTTGCAGTAAAATTTAGATATAAAACTTCTGCAATATTACGTCCAACATAAAAATTTGGTAATGTGTATACCGCGTACGCGGTATTATTATCGGTATCATTATCTTCCAAATTTTGTGAGAACGTACATCAGTGAGTACAATACACATTATCTCAAATATTTTGTAATAAAAATATTCTACAGTATACTTGTTGACGTTAATAATTTCCTTAATATTCTGTTAAATCGTTTAGTAGAATTAATATATTTTGAAAAATCTATTATATATTTTAGCAGTAACGATGTTTTGTCGCGTAAAGAACATTTGTAGAAGTTAAATATCGAAAGAAGGCGATCGAGTATGTCCTTCTATGAGACTGAAACAGAACTATATACATTACAGAAACAAAATTTCAGGTCCTAATTAAATGTAAGCCATATTTATATACAAACTGTCGTGAATGTATCAAAATAAATAATGAAATAAATATATATTTTCATAAAATATTTCGACATTTTAACTTTATTTTGTAAGTTAAATAAAATGTACTAATATCTTGGCGACCTCCTCACGTTTAATGTTTGTTACAAAATTTAATTCGTTACGTTTGGATTAAATTTTTTTTGTATTTAACGTGAAATTTATTCTAATAGATTTATCGCATAATAAATATTAATATTATTTTAAATAAAAGAAATAGTATGTTTTCCTATCAAAATGTATTTCTATTCGGTGAAGTAATATCGTTTGAAATTAGTCGTACGACGTTATTATACGCGAGTTCTCTTTACAGTTTTCGATTACCATCGCTTCTACATACCAATTTCGTGCTTTTTCAGCCATTTCCATCAGTGACACACCATTTCGCGCGATGCTAAGCTTCATCCGGATTATACGTGCGGGTGCATTTTTATGGAAATTTTTTGTTCACTTTTTCTGCCTCGAGTTATTCCAGACGAAATTTTTTTTCGACTCGCTCTCTCGCTCGGCTTCAACACTCAGTTCGATATGTTACACCTCACGTTCCAATTCTTTTTGCCGGCTCTGCTCCATTCGTTTCAGAGTTCACATAGAAAAAAAAAAGAAAAGAAAAAAAAAACGAGGGGGGTAGGGAAGCAGTAAAGAGGATTTGCACGTACCATGGTAAACTTAAATACGCATTATACTTTTCATTAAAAAAGTGCCATCGGATTAACCGTAATCGGATAAACGAATAATTTCTTTTACACGCGAAAACATAAAAGATAGAGTATCGAGTTCAAAATTCGGGATTAATATTCACGCATAGCGTTATCGATGGTAGGTGGACAAATTCGCCGAATAATCGCCCGAGAGAAATTAGTTACGGATTAATTAACATCAATCGGTATTTAAAAATTCATTTGGACATTTCCATTAGCACAGCGTCGTTCAACACGTTTATCGCCACGCCGATGTCTCATGAAATATCAACCTTCGATTTTTTTTTTTTTAATTCAAACACGAATAACACACAATAGGTGAAAAAATGTTAAACCACCGAATGGTTAAAATTAAGCTCGGTAACCGGTGGGAAATTTTTGTGAAATCGGCGCGGCAATGAACGCGTTAAACCGATCTACGAAGAGCTAACGCAATATTTGGAAACACGGTTGAGTCGATAACTTCGTTTAATTTTTCGAAGAAGCTGATGTGGAAGAACGAGCCAGGCGGGCATCTATTCAGCTTTTGACTGAAATCTTGACCAATAAAAGGGGCATTAGCGCTAAGTGGACGCCTCGCCTACTCGGTCATAGTCCTGTTTGCAACAAGAGCCGAGGGTGGAAAGTACGAGGGGCACTGTTAGCGATAGGTACAAATGGAACCTAAGTAAAAGTCACGTTTTCCTTTTCGTCGTTCATTTCCATAAGAGCGTAACGATTATTGTTTATTTTATTCCGATGCTTTCGTTTCGTGATTTTACGGACACCGACGCGGGGACGTCGCGTTCGAAATTCGAACACTCGGAACCGCGTAACGGCAATTGTTTCAACGTTACGCGGATTTTCGCGCGTACTTTTCGACGTTTAATTTCGCGATTTTTCGCCGACCACGATCGAATTTTTTTTTCTATCCCACCGATTTATCCAAATTGTTCCAAGCGTTGCTCGCGAAGCAATTAGCGTGGCATGCATATCGCGCGGCGGATTCGATTAGTCCAATTTTCCGTGCCACCGGTGCCGCGTAAAAGTTTGTTCTCCGCGGGTGAAAGTTGCCAGTTTCGAAGCTGTCGCTGACGAGAGAGGAGCCACGTCGGGGAGTAAAGGACAGCGAGAGACAGGGAGAACACGACAGAGGGTGGGTTTTAGGGCGTGGGATGGTAAAGGGGGTGACAGTGGGGATTCATTATCTGACAGTCTATTGTCATTCCTGCGGGCTGAGATTTTGCTCGGGCCAAGAGCACCATCTCTGCTATATGTCTGTGTGCATACATACTCCGTGTGTATGTGCAGCGATACGCGATATCTCTCTTTAGAAACGCGTTTGGAATGTCAGACATTTCCTTCGATTCCCTTTTTTCATCAAACACGTTATGTACATATCAGTCAAAGATATTTTGACGTATCGATCGGCCGCCTCGGTACGAACCGTGCTGCTAAAAATCATCCCAAATATATTGGGTTCGAATTCTAAATAAACTCGATCCTATTGTTTTTATGAACAGTGATTCCTATCGCTTCTTAAAATTTTCTAATGACCCGATTAGGCGATAATGTGATCTAAATCAGGGGAGTTGGGAGGGATGCTCATAATTTCTCGAGTTAAACCCTTAATTTTGACAAACCTTGATTCTTGACAAACTTCTGAATGAACGGTCTGGTTTGGCGGAGAAAATGTTGGAAATAAATTTATTTAAGAAGGCTAAGAAAATCGAAAGCGCTATCAGAGAATTCTAAATAAACTCGATCGTATTCTTTTTACAAACAGTGATTCGTATCGCTTCCCCAAATTTTCTAATGATCCGATTAGGCGATTATCTGATCTAAATAAGGGGAGTTGGGAGGGATGCTCATAATTTCTCGAGTTAAATCCTTAATTTTGACAAATCTTGATTCTTGACAAACTTCTGAATGAACGGTCTGGTTTGGCGGAGAAAATGTTGGAAAAAAATTTATTTAAGAAGGCTAAGAAAATCGAAAGCGCTATCAGAGAATTCTAAATAAACTCGATTGTATTCTTTTTACAAACAGTGATTCGTATCGCTTCCCCAAATTTTCTAATGACCCGATTAGGCGATTATCTGATCTAAATAAGGGGAGTTGGGAGGGATGCTCATAATTTCTCGAGTTAAATCCTTAATTTTGGCAAACCTTGATTCTTGACAAACTACTGAATGAACGGTGTGGTTTGGCGAAGAAAATGTTCGAAATGAATTTATTTAAGAAGGCTAAGAAAATCGAAAGCGCTATCAGAGAATTCTAGATAAACTCGATCGTATTCTTTTTACAAACAGTGATTCGTATCGCTTCCCCAAATTTTCTAATGACCCGATTAGGCGATTATCTGATCTAAATCAGGGGAGTTGGGAGGGATGCTGCATAATTTCTCGAGTTCAATTTTACCTTAATTTTGACAAACCTTGATTCTTGACAAACTTCTGAATGAACGGTCTGGTTTGGTGGAGAAAATGTTCGAAATGAATTTATTTAAAAAGGCTAAGAAAATCGAAAGCGCTATCAGAGAATTCTAAATAAACTCGATCCTATTGTTTTTACAAACAGTGATTCGTATCGCTTCTTAAAATTTTCTAATGACTCGATTAGGCGATTATCTGATCTAAATCAGAGGAGTTGGGAGGGATGCTGCATCATTTCACGAGTTAAACCCCTAATTTTGTCTTGACAAAGGCAAACTCATTTTCTATCGGACGATTTAAGCGTTTACACGGTGCGATTGTTGACAAACTTCTGAATAAACGGTTTGGTTTGGCGGAGAGAATGTTCGAAATGAATTTATTTAAAAAGGCTAAGAAAATCGAATAGCGCTATCGGAGAATCGTGCAATAATAATGGCTGGCTGGCCCGATGTGCCGTGTCGCGTTTTACACGCGGATCCTCGCGCGAGCGAAAAGGATTTCATTTTTAGCCGAGGAACGACGACGACAACGGCCTACATTCTTTGTTTTATCCCACAAAAGTAAATACGCGGCGCGAAAAAGACGAACGGAAAATTAATCCAAACATTAGGCAGGAAAATTAAGGGGGTCCGTGCAAACAACGGTTGGCACTCGTTATTACGATCTTATTCATCTCGTGTATCCACGGTGTCATTAACGCTCCCGCGGATGTACTGTCGTTCGCGATATGAAGTGTCGGCCTATGTCGGTCTGCGGGAAAATTAAGACTAACGAGGAAAGCGTTTCTGTATCGTCGAAGGGGTGGGAGTCTTCTTCCAACCGCGGAAAGAAGTTTCCGCGAGAAGATCTCGTCTTTCCTCCGGGATAATGAGATCCTACCGGCGCCGCGGCTCGATCGCACCCTATCATTTTTCACTACTGATCCAAGAAAGTATCTAACACTACGCCGGCAACACCGTGATATCTCCGGCGTTTATCGTTCCACATTCCCTTATCTGTCGCCAACGGTGTGCCAAGTCAACAATTTCTGCACTTATCTTTCGTCTCTCTATTTATATCGTTGCTGCAGTGGTCGAAACAACGATAGGTCTTTCTCTTATTAACATCAGATTTATTTTTTTATTCTATAAATAACTGATCTTCCGAGCCCAAATAAGATGATAAATACTATCAGCTCGTAAACAAGTTAAAACAGTAATGACGAAGTTGTAAGGAAATTAGACCAGTTGTGATTGGTACCAGTTTATTGTTACTGTTCACAGTTTTGGGTTGCCCCTGGCTACCGGAATTAGTGGATAGTGGACTGATCGGTAAGGCTCTTAGCGAGCCCTGCCTTGGACGACGGGATATTGGGTAGTCGGTTGAGGAGCTTGTACATATGTATAGGAACGGAGGGGTCGGTCAAACGCTTGCGAGAGAGACAAGAGAGTAGCCCTCTGGTGGCACACTACAGCAGATGACGTCCTATTCTATTCTCTTAGAAATCGAAATTTGTTCGTAATATTAACATTGAAATTTTCCTATTTGTACACTTACAATTCCCAAATCTAAACAGGCATTTTCCATCGGGATCCTGGTTCAAGAGCGTTTTTATTTCAATTTTATGCTGGTACCTCGGTAATTGTGGTACAACCAGGAAGTGGGCGATTTTTTATGCAAAAGGGAAATAACAAATCTGGAATAACATTTTTCTTTTTACTTGTTTTTTAAAAATCAGGTTCGAAGAGAGCTGAATTTCCGTCTGGTTATAGTATAAAAATACTGAATGCATTTCTTTAAGGTGTGGCTTTTGTTAACAGTCCTTCACTTCCTTCCATATTTATTTATTAAGATAACGCACGGTAATAATAACATAAAAATTTTAATGGGAGATTCTAAAGGCCAAAATAAGACGAAAATCAAGAATATCAATTTCTTGATTGAGGTTTCGTTAAAAAGTTATTGAAAAGTTTCAAATCATTCTGGAAAAATTATTTTCGTTCGCGGGGATCAATTACAACCATTTTTAGTCAATAGACATAACCCCGAAATCTTACCCACTTTCGAGAAAAAAATTCGAGTAGTTGAAATTTTTCGGCGAAATTAAAAAATTTCAAATCGTTCTGAAAAAATTATTTTCAGCTCCAGGGGTCAATTACAATCACTTTTGGTGAATAGACATACCCCAGAAATCCTGCCCACTTTCGAGAAAAAAAATTCTTTACCGAAAATATAATGTCTGACGATGCATTGACATGTTTCCCTGAAATTTTCTGCGTATGTTTAAAACATCATAACTTCTGAACGGATCGGAGGATTTTGATGCTTCGAATGACAAACAACGCGTATCTAGGTGAAGAATATGTAGAAGTTCTGTCTGACCAGAAGTTCCGATTACCCTGTTATTCCCTGCGTGTGTTTAAAACATTGTGGCGTCGCCTCCCATGTCGCCACCAGAGGGGTCGCGCTCTCACAAGCGCTCGACCGACCCCTCGGTTGCTATATACAGGGTGTAAACGATAACTTTGGTAAAAATCGTAGGGTAAGTAGAGGCCCCTTAGGCAAGTATTTTAAGCATGGGAACCCGTGTCCGGAAATGCACCAGTAAAAAATTAAGACGTTCTTTAACTTCGGTCTTTAGCGCCTGATGGATAGAAAACCCATCGTACTGGAAACTGTTTCTTTTGAGGTGGATCAGTCGTGTAGGTGACAAAGATGACAAACATTGCCGCCCCCTCTCTTGGCGCACCTGATCAACGATTCGACGTTAACGAAACAACAAAACAGAAATCGTTTTGGAATTTGACACTTACTTTGAATGATCCAGAATGATCCAAAATTAAAGATCGCCGTAATTCTTTACTGGTACATTTCCGGACACGAGTTCCCATGCTCAAAATACTTGCCTATGGGACCTCTACTTACCCTATGATTTTTGCCAAAGTTATCGTTTACACCCTGTATACATTCTTTGACTGACTTCCCAATTTCCCAGTCGTCTAAGGCAAGGCCTGCTAGAAAATGTCCATCCTTTCCTTTTCTGTCCTCCTACGATTCTCACGAGATCCTAACCCTTCAGCCAGCAGCGCCACAAGATCATAACTTCTGAACTGATCAAAGTATTTTAATGATTCAAAATTGAAACGGATCGACGGGACACTGACGCGAATTAAGGTTTTCGAAAAAGATGCTGGGGGGAAATTGAAACTCGCGGACGGTGAAGCACGGGAGAAAGAATTCAAAGGAGGAGCACAAGGGAGAAATATGTTTAAGCAAAAAGGGGGTTGGCGCGTTATAATTTTACCGAGGTCGATCGTCGGTTGCGAACGATCTTCGAAATCGTCGGCTCCCTCGTCTGGGTCTCGTCCACGGGTCGCGAAATATTTTTACACGCGGCTTTGCGCGAAAGCATGTCACTCATACGTGAAACGATTAAAGTTTTAGAAGTATCGATTCCGTTGGCGTTACCGTTGACAGACAGAGGGATCGTCAAAGAGCATAATAATTACTGCGCCCGCAGTGAAGAGGCTCAACCCTTTGTTCTATAGTCACTTTGCGAAAGGGGCTGCGCCAGGAACGCGGGGGATGCTCCGGGTGGAAACGAGGGAGGAGGACGAGCGGGGGCCAAAGGGGGCTCGGGGCGGTGGTTGAAGAGCATCCGTTTCAGTCGCGCCATTATGTAATTGATCTGGGCTTTCCGTACGCGATGATCGTGTAATGCGTTTCGCGTACTCGACGCTCGTGATTCCGCACCGATCTTTTTCCCCGTCCCCCTCTCTTTTGCTGCGAATCGAAAAAACCCCCGGGAGGCAGAGGAACGTCGAGTTCCCGCGCCCGATAGATTAAAAGGAACGCCCCGGCAAAGGTGAGAGCCGGTGGACCGGTCAAAGTCGATACTCGTTTTCGTATCAATAGCGACTTCCGACTCGAACGCGCTCCTCCGACCGTCGATATAATTCTTCCCAACGACAGGTCTCGCGTTTCCGGCGCTCGAAATAATTCGGCGGCAACTCGGTTAGCCGGCGAGAAATGTTAATTTATTATTAGAACTTATTTATTCGATAAAATCATTAACACTGGAACTACCGACAATTATAGTGTGTTTATTTGTACCAAAGAAATTGAAACGATAGACACCCGAAGAAATATAAATGGAAATAAGTGTTTATATATTCTCTTATATGTGTAGAAAATTACGATAAATTTTCAAAAATTTAGTCGAATAAATTTTTTATAAGCTTTATTAGAAATTATGAATGGGTCATTTTGACTGGTTTGGTAGTTCTAGTGTTAAATATGGCCTTTAGACTTGATCGCAGTTTCTGTCCACTATCTTAAAATAGTTTCTTCAAATAAAATTGTTGATAATACCCTGTACACCATGTAAGGAAAGTAAGACCTTTCTACTTTTGCTAATTTACCGATTTCAGTATTTGACCATTTGTTTTTTTACCAAGTCGTACGAAAGTGGAAGGACAATTTCCTCTGGGCACTGGTTTTTCAATCCTTTTCTTAATCAATTCACATGCATTTACGCTACAGCTGTATGCCCATCAATACTAGCTCAGTGAATAAAATCACCTTCGAATTTTCAGATTGGGCCACGAATGGCCATAACGCGTAAGGTCTACTCGTACACCTCGTCTGTGTTTATAGGAAATTTAATCGGGTTTTGAGATACATTTCTATTACCTGTAACTTCGATTAGTATTCTTTTTACGTACGCGACGAGTTTAATCAAAATGTCTCCTCGATATCAGGCTATCTCAGGCACAGGAATCTCGCCGCGATTCCACCGCTGTGTAACAAAAGTGTTCGACGTTGTATTTACTGACAGACGCGCGCTCGATTCACGGTTCATTATAATTAACGGAAACCACGGCATGCCAATATGATGACGGGCACAATTAGAAAATGTCACTGTCCGGGGTGGCTGTCCGTTTCCAACGCGGCATGATTAGCTACCCACTCTGTCCATTATTCATTTTCATCTGTGCATACACAGGGTAGACGATTTAAATTGAAACATCTGACCACCATCGTTTCGCTCGAACGTGCAACAAAATATCTTAAATCGAGACTCTCGCAGTGGCAAATACAATATTACCGATAATATTATCGTTTCTTTCGATGAAAAATAATCATCGATTAAATGGGTTGTTTCGATGAGAACATTTGTCGATGCAAACATTTGCCGGTAATTTCAACACGTCGATAAATAAACAACGAAACGCGGTCTAAAATAATTGATGATTTAGGGGCAATTTGTTTTCAGTACCGTACGAAAACAAAACCAAATAACCATCTAAGGTTATGATAATATTTCAGATACCCGGGACACGTTGCGTGGCTTGCGGAATCGATTTAACGATATTCAACCGCGATTCGAACGTTCGATGATCACGAGAGGAAAGTTTCCTAGATCTGCCTCTTCGAATAACTTAACTTTGTCCCGAACGATTCTTTCGTATATTCATAAGGAACGTAGTTATTTGGGGTTTCCTTATTTTAACGATTCATCCTGTATACGTTCTCGTTCCAACGCGATGTCGAAACTCGCAAAGACACAATCGACTGATTCGTTTACACGTTCCCCGGTTGCATTTTTCTCCTTTTCGATTCATACCACCTACGTTCTGCTCTTCTCCCTTCATTGCCGCGATACGCGCACACGCACGCATCGGTGACAGATATTTAATTAAAGTTGTTTGCCCGACAAAGTTTGGAAACTTCGGAGATAACTTACCAATGGGAGGCAACGAAAGGGGCCATTTAATTGTCCTCGCATTTAATGCGTCGCGTGGCCCGGGAATTATGCTCGTCATCGTGTCACCGGAAGTCGGGATCGGGGTTACTGTCTGGTTCGTTACAGTAACTCTTCGCTTAAACTTGGAACGTTAACGCAAGATTAAAGAAACCGGTAATTATTTACTTTAGCGATTCCTCACCAATTTCGATCACCTTGAAATATGTTGTCAAGATGTTATGAAGATTTTTTCTCTATACATATAACCGCCGCTCGGCCTTAGTTTCCGAGATTTTTCGTCAAAAAGATCGCTGCTACTACAATTAATTCTGTCTATACGTACGTGACTGTGGCAGCGTGTGTGTAAGCGTTAAAAACTCGATTTGAGTAGCATAAAGAAGTCTAACCCAAACCTTACTTAAACCTAACTATTCTACCTAGTAACTAATACAATGGAGTAGGTCTGGGTTAGATTTTCTTATACCAGTCGGCCATGCATTCATTTTCTACTTCAATTTTCTTTATTTATATTATCCGATATTAGCTTGACACAATATACATTATTTGTATACTGGTATTTGAATATTGGTTTGTACCAAGTTGATATGGTGTAAATATTATCATTGAAATTTTACTGACACTATGATTTTTGATTATTATCTTGGCAACGGTGATTATTGAGTACCTCATTATAAGTCCTCAAAATGTAGTTATTTTTTATATAATGGCAGACATTTTTCCAATTTCTATTAATAATAACGATAATAATACTAATAGTAAAGAGTAAAGTTTAATTTTTTATCCCCAACTCAACCAGAGGCTAATTCAGACATAAAATTATTTTTGCAAATATCTCGAAAACAAAGGGCGAGCGGCGGTACCATGTATAAAGAAAAAATCTTCGTAACAGTGACCTTGACAACATACTTGAAGGTCATCGAAATTGATGAGGAATCGCTAAAGTAAATAATTACCCTCGTTTCGCCTTCAGAATTTTCGTTTCCTTATTTTTACTACCACGTAGAAACGATTAAAATCATATTTTATGTGAATTGTTTTTCAACACACGTATGGTTTTAGTAATTTTAGTAGTAAAAGATTCTTTTTCATTTTCACCAGTAACTAGGTAACCGTTTATACAGGGTGTTCGGCCACCCCTGGGAAAAATTTTAACGGGGTATTCTAGAGGCCAAGATACGACGAAAATCAAGAATACCAATTTGTTGATGGAGGCTTCGTTAAAAAGTTATTAACGTTTAAAGTTCCACTCGTAATGAATTTTTTTCTCGAAAATGCGCAGGATTTCGGGGGTATGTCAATTCACCAAAAATTGTTAATAACTTTTTAACGAAGCCTCAATCAAGAAATCCATATTCTTGATACACCCTGTATATTCGAAGTCAAATTGGTGCCTTTAGCGTATATACGTTTAATAATTTATTTGTAGATCTTGTTTGTATAATATATTGATTATTCTTTATTTTCAATATTGCCAATATCGTCGAAAATAAAACATAACCGGGAATTAACGGTAAACTCGTATCAAATGTAAATCGTACCGGATTTAAATGGTTGGTAAATTTACAATTTCTAATAAAAACACTGGTAATCCGGATCACGAATAATCGAAGCAGCAACGAGAATCTACCGATTTGATTTTTTCGCGTCGCCTCGAAGTTTCCAATGTTTTATCCCATTCGCTGTACATTTCGAACGTTCGCTGAAAAATGATTCTATACCGAGCCTCTGTTAAAGATAAACTGGTTCCCCGTTTTCAATTCTTAAGCGAGGAACTATTGTATCGCTTACGAAGTTCCGTCGCGGCGCAAAAACGACCGCGAATGGATCGCGTTGCGGCAGAAAGTATCTCTTGTCCTTAACCCATTTGCAGCCGGGGCCCCTTTGTCAATGGAATCCAACGTCGCGGAGTCGCGGAGTCGCGGAAAATGTTAAACCTTTAATTTATTTCGATATATACTTTTATGTCGCAATTACAGCGCGAGGATTTTTGTACGTCACGCTTTTCATATTCCTCGAGCCGCCTCGTCGGCGAGATTACAATGGAACCCCTTTCTCGTTTTATTTTTAATTTGCGCTGATATTGAAGCCGAATCCGTGTCCCTTGTCATCGCTTTACGTCACTCGCGATTATACGAAGGCACGTATGTCTCTCCGCCGCAGTTTGTATGCGACGTTTCAAATACGACGGCCATCATTGGCTCGAAACCCGAACATCGATACTGTTTTATCAGCGCGATGCTCGGAGATCGGTTGATAAACGCAGAAAATGGGAACGCGCGCGTTCCGCGAACCGTAATTAAAAAACAATAACGACAATGCCTTTTTTTTACGCGATATAAATTCGCTCGACGAAGCGATAATCGATTATTTATAAAAATCGAACTCCGATGGTAGCATTGGAAATTGGCGATTCCGTAATGTCATCGATCGGAGAAATTTCTTTACGATAAACATGTTCGGGCTCGCGAACTAAAATTTGTAAGCGAGACAAAGCGCGACGTCGTCCAACGCGTGCAATCGACGCTTCCACCGGCTCAATCGCGCGTTGGCAATCGAGAAAATTCCAGCAATTCGGATTAAGTCGGACGCTTTGAAGCGCGTTCGCGATTACGTAGATTACAGGCGTCCTCGACGAGGACAGAATTCGTTTCTTTCAAGCTGTTCCATTCCGCCCGCTAATAGGTTCGCGCGATGTTTCGCGCGCTGCGGGCTCGCGACGTCGACGTTTGCGGATGTAAATCGGTTAAAAACCGAGCCCCCGCCGTCAGCGGATCTCTCCTCTCCTTTTCCTTTACTTTTTCCTCTTTTTTTTTTCACATTTCACCGGAGCGACACGATTATACCGAACGAGCGGCGCTCGATGTCAAAAGCATTATAGATTCACAGACGTATCCGCACGAGCGTGAGCGAGAGAGCGAGAAAAAAAAAATGTCTGTGATCCCTTTGGCGCGGGCGACAAGCGAGAATCTTTCACTGCGATTCGCGGCACGTGTGGATTCGACGACGCGTCGGTGGAAAACCGCTGATAAGCGATCCGCATCGGTGTGGACGGAGCCTTAAACGTGAGAAACGAGAGGCCAAGCTATCGCGTAAACGTATTCGTGTCAAAAGCAGCTCCGGTCGAGACCCGAGTTATCCTCTGACCCCACTCTGTCATCTCGAACTTACTTCGTCTCCTGTTCGTAGCCACGGAACCGTTATTTTCCGCATGCGATTTTCCATTTTCCTTCAGACGATCCACGAGGGGGGGGAGAGAGTTTCGGTCTCTTTGTATGCGCATCCCGAACAGCGAAACGATGAATACGCGAAAAGAAAGCGGACGTGAACGTGACGAAAAATCTACTTTTTAAAAGCACGTTTATTTTACGACACGCGAAACAATTTCTTGAAATTAAAAAAAGAAAACTCGTGACGTGTTCTGGCTCCGTCTGAATCAGTGAAAAAGTAAACGTTTCTGTCTATTACTCGCTGTTTTTACTTGCGTTAATATTACCGAGCATTGGCGGTTGTGTGTCATTATCCCAATTAACTGGTTCCATTTAATTAGAAGACAGAATTAGTAACAGTAGACAAATAATACCGCGTCAACATTAGTGGAGTGTTTCCAAAATACATTTTCTCGAAAATGAAACCGCGCAGAAGAAGATTCTATTTTATAGTTTTTGGAGAACGATGCTTCCTTGAACTCTTGAGATTTTTCTCTTACTTTCCACCATTGCTAAAGCCCTTTTTCATTAATATATTATAAACTGTAAAATAGTCTAGTGGTAAAAATATTTTCTACCGCTTTGTATCTCTTTTTCTCGCCGTTCTGATCAAAGGTGGCTACCCTGATCAAAGACACCCTTATTTTTCGAGCTTTGGGATATCGTTCAACGAATTTTCGAACCCCTTCAGCGCTTCGAAATCGCATGGCAGAAACGTTTGTGTTGCACAGAACGGGACAAATGTAAATCTGATGGTGCTAAGTCTGGCGGATATACAGAGTATGATAAGACTTCCCATTCCAGCTCCATTAACGTTTCACCAGTCAACGATGCAACATAGGGTCCGTCACTATCTGGCAAGATTACCTCATCTCGTTTTGTCGCAAATTTCGATCGCTTTCCCATAAATTTTTCATTGAATAAATATATATCTAGATTAATTGCTAGAAGACATCGCGAAAAATATCACGTATCATTGATATTATTTAAATTTCAGCGTGCAAATAAAACCGCAAAACATTTGTAATCAACGTTTTTAAAGTTTACATTGGCGATCGATACGCTTTGCAAAAATTCTGCGCCCGTAATGTTTATAAGTTACACACAAAAGCCCCCCCCCCTTTCATAAAATCTTGCCCGTTTTGTGCTCGATGCATGGCCAAACAGAATAGTGAAAAAAACATCAACGTTTAGAGGGGGAGATTAATTTGAAAAATTAAATCGAAACGCGGCAATATTACACTCGTTCGCGCTTCAGAGGCAGAAAACCGCGGGTTTCCGCGTTTAGACTGTTTAATGAAATGGTACCGGGTTGCCACTGTGCATTCTTCGGTATCGAATGCACACGTAACGCGTTACCGCGCGTGCAAACGTCTGCTTCTACGAACCGACGCGTTCTATTTCCGCGGAACGTACACCGACGCGGTTCCATCGGTGCACTTTAAAGCGCGCGTTGCATATCCCTCGCGCGGCGAACACTTCGCGCCTCAAGCTCGCCGCGATAAAACATCTGGCTGTGTTTCCGCGGCGCGTTGCTCTGCTCGTCGCCGTCGCGAGACAAAAATGTTTGATTCAATGCGAACCGTCGAGCAATTAAGGGCAGACGTCTGTCGATAAACTTTCAAACGCAGGATGCGAGCGGCGCGCGAAACCTCGTTCAGAGACTCGCTCGTCGACAACTTTGCGTCGTTTCGCCGTGAGAAATCGCTATTACGAAACGATTTTATCAACGCATTGATTACTCCACCGAGAGATTCTGACGCAAAAGTTATAAAAAAAATTGATTTTTTTGTCGGGAATTCGAGCGTCAGGAATCCACGGGACTTTTGATTCTCATGGTCCCCATATTTGTTATTCGTTTGTTCGCGTGACATTTATATTCGATGGTGCATTACAAATATTATGAATTGCGATTCGTATTTGGTTAGTCATTTTATTTGCTATCCGTGGTTTCGTTAGCGACGATACCACATTTTTCTGCCACAGGTGTGTCGAAGCCTTTTCTTCGAAATAGACGTGTATCAAACCGCGGTAAATATAGTGTTAATCCAGGACTGATCTTTCTTTCTTCCTAGAATAGACGATGCTCGACATTCGCGGCAGTACGCGATGTCTACGCGCGTGTCGCGTTCACGTGTGTTTCTCGAAATAGAAAGCAAATAACGATGACGCAGAACGAGAATTAATAGAGAGGGTTCTAAAATACTCGGCGGACAAATATAGACCGGAGTGCTTCTTTTTCTCTGCGTAAACAATCGATATTGACAATCTTCCGTCGACAAGAGTATTTGTGTGTATGCATAAGTTCCATCATTTATGATTCCTGCGGAAGCGAACGGGTGTAGCACATGATTTAGAGAAATTTATCGAGATTTTATATCCACATAATACATATTCAGGTCATTATTTATGAAAATATTGAACAGGAGCAGTAAATAATATTTAAGTATAATCTTTTATACATATACTGCCAACGTTTTATCTTACTAAATCGTAATACATTATAGCAGAGCTTTCATTTTCAAAACGACAAAAATTTGTTGCTATTAAACGGAAGGAAAATCTAGAACCACAATGCATCTCAATTACTAAAGTAAACCAGTGTCTGTCCACTGCAGGAATCTTCTGCTGGTTAGAGACGACACATTCCGTACATGTACCAAGTTGATAACTCTTTAAACTATTATGATACTAATTATCTACTGTATTGAAAAATAAGTCGAATAAAAGGAGCAACATTTTTTCGTTTAAAGCTTCGTTTTCGAGAGAATTTCATCTGGAAGCTTGTTGCATACGCGTGCGATCGATTAGCGCGGCTGACCAATAATCGCTATTACTACTTGCGTCGAAGTCTAACTCGTACTCTACATCAAAGTTGATATTCTACTTATTTCCGTAATACGGGTCTTCCGAAACAATTAATCGTATCGTTTACTCTATCATTTACATAAATAAATAATCTGAATTTTTTTTCTTCGATTTTCTGCAATCGTCTAGACGTGAATCCTAGAATGTATTTAATTCTTAAGTGGATTATTGGCAAGTTTAAACTAATAATTGTTTAGTATATGTCAATGTAATTATTTGAAAATTTACGTAATCCTCCATTAGTTCATTATTTTTTAAATGCTTCGAAGGAAACTTGATTTCCATTTACCAATTTGGTAAAAATCAACATTAAGCAAAATAATTCAGTCGAGATCCGGAGTCCATTTAAGGGTTAACGACACTAATTATCGTAATGAACGAAAGAAATCATCTCGTGCATAAGTTATTTATTTACAGAACCGCGTAACACCGATTCATCGTTTTGGGGCGGATATTAATACCAGGCCGTTGATCGCGGAATCAGACGTTAATACGAGATTCGTGTCATCGGTTCGACGAAAATAACGACTCGCGTCAGAAGGAAATCTCAAACTGCTCGGACGTTCCCTTTCATCCATCGGTCGTCTCTTTCCTTCTTCCAGCGACTCCGTGCTCGCGACCCCGCGCGACGTTCGTCCGAGTCCGATCCAATAGCACGCGTACGACAGTGGAGACGATTATCCCCGAAACGTCGTGCGCGTCGGAAGCGTGTGTTCGCTAGCCCCGATATGCTCTGCGTGCACACGGTCGCGCGTTACTCGCGTGCAAAGCAAAGCGGAGCGGCGAGGAGCGGAGGATCCGTAGGTGGATGCGCATCCGGCAACCTGCTGACAACAAGGCCCCAATACAGCCAACCCGTGGCCGACGGTAGAAATTTACGCGCGCGTATCGACGCTTCCCATACACACTCGCACGTAGCCCGTACGTTCATCCGCGTAACATATGTACGCATGGGTCGCGTTAAGTGTAGCGTAGCTCTGTGATTCTCACCCGGTACCTCAGTTCTCCCGCCCCGCGACCCACCCCCGTCCTCGCGGCGCAGCTCTCGGCTCTCACCCTCGCCCTGCTACCGCCACCGCCGTCTCCATCAACCCCCGACCCAAACCCCTACCCCCGGGTCCCTTTCCTCCTCGAACTACCCCGCCCGTCACCGCTGTCACCAGGCTGGCAGTCGCATCGTATCGCAAACAAAAGACGAGCGAGCGCGCGCCACTCATCGCTCGCGCTCGATGCGACAGCGAGTGACGTCCCTCCGCTTCCTCCTCTCCTGTCCTCGCCCGCTCCACAAACCACGCGTACTCCCCTCGCGTCGTCCCACCCCTCGACGCCGGTTTCCTCGGACCGCCATCGTTCCTCTCTTTCTCACCCTTATCCCCATTCTCTCGCGTATCCGCGTCCTTCCTTTTCTCGTTTCGGCTCTCTCCTTCGCAACCTTCTCCAACAGAGAGAACCTACCCTAACCACCGCTCTACCTTCCACCAGTTTTCTGTTGTCACCCCCTCCAACCCGTCACTACCACCACTGTCACCCCTCCCGCGCCGCTCACCTCAAGCCATCTGACTCTCACTGCTCCACGATTTCTGCCGGCCTCTTCACTCCCACCGACGACCACCCTCCGTGTGTACTCTCTTCATCTTCCGTCGTGTCTCTATTCGCGTGTTTCTCTCGATCGCTCTTTCTCGTTCGCGCCCCTCGCCGCCACCGGCTCTTTTCCTCGATCCCCCTTCCACTCCCCCCTCCCTCCTACCCACGGTCGTCCCCCTTTTACCCGCGCCGTCGAAAACCTAAACCGCCACCGCGTAGTGGTACACCGACACAGATATAGAGTCAGCCGTACCGGCAGAGCTATCTGTTGTTATCACCAGTTATTTGCATCCCTTCGTAGTCGGTGGGGTGGCTGCCACTGCCTGCTGCGAGTTGGAGGATACGTTCGCACGGCGAGGTGGGGCGAAGAAGGGGGGCTCGTGGGCAGGGGGTTTCGGAACGGGGAGACGGACACAGGAGGCTGCCGGCGGAGGAGGAGGGGGTCTTGAAATTCTCGGGAGCTTTACTTCCCGGGAATATTACACGCCCCGCCGTGAGCTCCCGCCGATTCGAGTGATTCCTCATCTCTCGCCCTTTTCCTAACCGTTCCGTTCTTTCGCGAAAGCAGATGCGCAACAACGCGGGGCCGTATTTACACCCTTCTCCGTTAGATGAATTTCGATTTGATGGAACGCCGACCGTGTTTCGGATTTAAGCGGCCGACGACCGTCGTTCCCGCGCTCCTCCTTGCTCCTTTCGCGTTCCTTTCTGGTTTTTCGCTCCCGCGGCCGGAATCGTTTTCGTATCCACCTACTATATGCACCTACGGGGCTCGGGAAAGGGCTGTTCGACGAGGCCTCGGAGAGTGATTACCGGGGAACCGCTTTCGTACGCGACGACCGAGTGAACAAAGTTCGGTAATTATTCAGGGTGCCCCGTACGACTGGGAGGAACCGTCTCTAAAACGATTAGGGATACGAGAAAGTGTCGCAAATAAAAATTATGCGGAAATTGAATGTAGATTTATTCCTTTTTATGCGTCTATATCTTCTGTTTTAAAATTGGGTTGTTCGATGCAGTTTTGTAATCTTTACGAAAAAGTATGGGGGTAGTTATGCCTTAAACGTAGCGGTTCAAGAGTTATATAACTTTAACCCTTTGCACCCAGCTGCCCCCTCTGAAGGAACATCCAGCAAAGAATAACGCTTCATTTATATTAACATTTCATATTCCATTTATATCAACGTTTAAGGGTAATTTGTCTTTGTCATTATGTCATCACCGTCTTTCCACCTCAAACTGTTCGAAACGTACCATGATTCTCAAGGGCCTAATAAGCGACCACCGTTGAGCAACTGGCATGCCCAATGCCGGGCAATCAGCTGCCTAAACATCGTGTCGTAGTTGGATGAAATACAAATACTGCATAAAAATTCGCTAGACATATAAGCGATTACTATTCATTTTTACACCTTTTGTAACTTTAACTTGAAATTATTTTCTAAACTCAATCATTGTACCCCAATAACGCGTAATTCGTATTAATAACTATTTCCACAGTTATTTGCATAATTAGATTTACCTACACTATTCAAAAACTGCTAATATACATAATTTTTGTAACGTCGAATAAAAGTTCATGTATCTCACATTGCATAAAATATGAAATACATAGACCAAAGCCCAATTACTACCAACTTTAAAATTTACTCCACGTAGACTCTGTAGATCTAGTTTCCATGTTTAGTACGTATCGTAACTGGATAAACTTGTTCAGTCTACTGGTATCTGTTTCAATCCCCGATATTCAGACAATAATTTTCATCCCGGCACTGAGATTTTAATTAGAGTCTGGATACCACCTAACACGCTAATTATCGACCGTTGAGACGCGGGTTAAAGGTTTAAAGTTCGCCGGCGAATAAAGGGCAGCGTATCCAAGGGTCAGGAATTAAGAATGCATGGTCCCGATATCGATTGACGCCGGTGTGTCAGTTGCGATTCCAGACCCCATGCCCGATCCCAACAAACGGATTAATTTGCAGGCCAGGTTCGTTATAAGATTACCAATGCGTAAGTACCTCTGGTGGAGCGCCCTTAGCCCCATGAAAGAGGGTGCGCGCTGACGTCGAGGCGGTGTCGTCCCCTCCTCCAAAGACAACATCGCCGACGCTACGACCACGATTTTCTCGTGTCGACGAAGAGATAGGGCGCCGTACAATTCGGATGGTTACCGCATTGTCGCCATGGGAAGCGCCACGGCTGTCTCGGCGGCGACGATACGTCGTCGTCTCTGTGGATCGGTATTCCGGTAGACGGAAAAGGGACGGAAAGAAAAAAAAAAAACGAACGTGAGACTGTGGAACAGTGAAAGAACACAAAGGAGAAAAAGAGAGTCACAGGGAAAGGAAAAACGGGAGAGCGCAGAGAGCGAGGGAGAGTCGGAAAGAGAGAGAAACACCCTGAAGGAACACCGACGAATCACCGGTGTTTAAAATTCCCGTGAGGCTTCGCGGTTTCGCGCTTCGGGAGAGGAGGTGGGAAAATAGAAGAGAACGGGGCTGGTGGGGATCGGGGTTGAAGGGGTTTACTGGAAAGGCGGTGGAGGACCAAGAGGAAACGAGGAGAAGGGGTTGAGCGTTCGGAGTCGACAGATTGCCGAGGGGACAAATAAGAGTGTATCCAGTCGCCAAACGCGACGAGGCGAATTTCGGGTAAATTGTTTCCCCCGGGCCTCCCTCCCGCACCTCTTTTCACCCTGCCTCTTCGGATTCTCTCGCCATCGCCCAGAGGATATTCACTGGTGTCGTGGAAGCGACGATTTAAATTTGGGGTACTTGCCCGCGAGGCGAAGCACCCTTCTGGACTCTGGGGTGGCCTTCACCTCTCGCAATTGGAGATCATCGATTTTAAATCGTTATACTCGAGCCCTGACGACCGATCCTCTTAAAATCCCGTTCGGTCGACGGTCCGTCGTCGAGGGCGGGTCAATTTTGACCCGTTTCGTATCTCTATGGTATACGTATACGTTGCAGTTGAAATTGCGATGTGGTTTTTTTCCGAACAAAATTTATTCGCCTTTCGAATTATAATTCGGTAATTGTTAATTCGAATCGTAGGGTTTAAGAGAAACGTGGATGAAGATGCGATAACGAGGACGACGTATAAAAGAAGGAATCGTTGGTACGAGGAGGTAAAGGGTTTAAGTGCAGCATTTGCCTGTGAGATAAAACGCTTTTCTGGACCATCGAGGGACTCCTGCCTTTTGGGAGTTCCGGGCATCTATTTAGAATCGTTACGCCTTGACCCAACCTATTGTGGCATCTGAGATTTCGCGTAGGTTGACCTTATTTCTCGTCGATCGCGAGGAGTTTGCTTATTATACGAGAAAAAGAACGTAACGGGACATTTGTTTCTCAAAATTTTTCACGGAAACCGTACAAATGTGAACGAATATCAATAAAAATTTAGACCATCTAGTTTGTCAGAGAAAAGTAAATAATCCGTGGGAAATTTAAATATTCAATTTGGCTAGAATCGAGACTGAAAAGCTCGTAAACTTATTCTCGTTTCTTTGGAGCGAATCGTGCAAGTTTTGTTGAGAAGCAATTATTATACATTGAAAAGGTCAAGAACAGCTGCTCCGCGTATTAATATTTATTCGATTTAAATAAAATTTGGGAGAATTCGTTGCGATGAAATTAATTTCCATGTTAAATGTTCGCCCACGCGTGGCGAGGAGAATTATAAAAATAATGGAAGGAATTAAGAGAACTTAATCCTCCTTTCTGGGTACATCGAAGCACAAACGGAAGCAAGTCTGGCTTAGGGCGGTGTGGGAAATGCTACGAGTGCTTTCGCACATTACCCCTCGCAACGGGCCAATTAGCACTGTTTCAGGGTGTTACGTGAACGGTCATCTAACGTCTACGTGTAGTGGAACCTGTTACCAAGGATAATCTGTGCGCCGCACGAGGTCTTGCTAAATAATAAACGTTGACGGTTCAGTACGTGTAATCAATTGTCTCGAAATTTTCTATCCCTTGTTTCTATTATATTATGTCCAAAAACACAGGCAGCTACTTATTTTTAGACGCCTCGAATCTGACACTCGAGTGTTTGACTTCTACTAAAACGAAATTATTTAAACGTTATATGCGTTTACGAGATCGATCAAATACTTGATTCTTGACTCAAATACTCAAGTGTCGAAAAACTTGTATCGATTGCGTAATAAAGACATTACTGTTTGTTGGGGCTTGTGGTGATCGTGAGATCTTCAAGCCTTTGGTGAACTTGCACGTCAAGTGCCGGCTTTGCTCGAAGGACCAGCGTTGCACGTTGTGTGCTGCCAAAGTTCCAAATACGTCCAAATTACGTCTGTCGTACGTCTTACGTCTTACGTCTGGTGTACGTACGCTTAAAATTACAAAATTCGTCGGCTTAAATGTAACTTGAAATGTTAGCCGCCAGCCAATCAGAAAATTTCCCTTTTCTGATTGGTGGGCTGTTACTTCTTATTTTTGCATCCAAAACGGTGGTCGGCACTTACTTCATTAGTCTCGTTAATGGCTTTAGGACCACGTTGCCTTAAAGGCACTAGCGAAATAACTTTACAATATCGAAGTTTGTATTATACGCTAAACACTATTATTATTATCATCATTCGTGTTCGTCGTGAATATTCGCAATACTTCTATGTTCATTTCTGTTTCTAAATTCAGAGAAACCACGTGCAGCGTTTCGCGTGGAACAAGGTGACGAGGATTGCGCTATCTCGGATCGATTTGTTTAATTCTTTATACGGTCGACGGATTAGCCGGGCTAACGCGAAAATTAAGCACGCGTAGTGCGTATCTATGCAGGCGTACGCGGATCCCTCCGTCCATTGAAAGCTACATCGTTCACCGTATGTCCCCGTTCGCGGCTTAACAAAACGCGCTCGTTGCGCTCGAGGCAGCGAGGGATCCCCCGAAATCCTTTAAATTCTGAATCGAACCCATCGAGCGGAGCCCATCGCCATTTATCTGCGCGCGGAATTCGGCTTGTCGAAGGAAATTTGTTCGCCGTCGTTTGCCGTATATTCCGCTGCGACAGAAACATTCTTTTTGTACCTTCCACCGGTGACGGTTGATCAACGAATAATTAAAATTAATGCAAACTTTATCACATTATATTTATCATACAATTAATTTGTTACGCATAATGTTCTGAAACGAGACACCTAATTATGTTTCGTAGATATTAGGATCGTAAGTAATCGCCATTTTGTCGCGTAACGATTTTATTTTTCGGAACAACTTAGCCTGTAACGTATTCTTCATTATCACGTATCAACTTTTCCTACTTATTTGAATGAAAACAAAGTTTGTATGGACTCCCGCGCATGGTCCAATTAACACTAGAACTACCCCCAAATGGTCAAAATGATCCATTCGTAATTTCTAATAAAAATTGTAACACTCGACTAGATTTCTGAAAATTTACCGTGGTTTTCTATAGGAGAATGAATAAACATTTATTCCATTACATTGTACATTTCTTCAAGTATCTATCGTTTTAATTTCTAAAATTACGATCCACTATCTGAAACAGCAATTATTTTCCATATTTTCTCTTTCGAGTGATCCATTTGAAAGTAATTTGGTAATTAGAATAATGTGATTGTAAGGTGATGTGAAACTGAAGAGTTTCAAAACAAAGGTCACCGATGTTTCATAATAAACGTTCAATACAATGTCCTTTGACAGTGATGTATCGTCTAAGACGACCCTACAGTGCCGCTATTACACCTAAAACGATTGAAAGAGCAACATCGTCGTTGGTCGTTTTGGACGATTCATCGCCGCCAGGGGAATCGTTTTAAACAATCGTTAAGAAATATCGGTCACCTTCGTATCTATATTATCATAATAGGTGCACGAACATTACTTCTTTCTCTTCGACACATCGCAGTCAGTTTTGTCGCAAACATAAATGAGATTGTAAATAAGGTACACTTTGCCCGGTATCGTCAATAATTCCTAGTCGCGTCCGCGATTCCCCGGCCCTCCTTCGACTTAATTCCACCGAGGCCGCCTTTCGTCCAAAGATAAACTCGTAAAGGCATGCACGTTTCAATTCCGACGTGCATTAAAGATCGATATTCCGATCGTGAACGGGAGCAGATTCTTCCCCGGCAGTGTAAACATACCCTCGATACGTCTGTACACCGAAGCGACACGAAGACATCCACCAGCGGCAAGGGTGAAAGGAAGAGGGTGGAACGGGGGGGTTGGAAGCCGAACGAAGAGTAGGAAGAGAAAGAGATTCCCTTTTGCCTATATCTGTTTTCCACGTTTTTTCATCCCCGTGGCAGGGGCACGGTTGTAGTCCTCTTCCTCGTTTCTCTCTCCCCTTACCCCTCCCCTCTCCTTTTTTTTAGTGCCGCCCTCTTCCTCTCCATCTCGTTCTTTATTCCTCCTCCGTCGGACGGCGTCCTTCTCCGCGCGATCGCCGCGTCCCCTTCTTTCCCATCGTTGCCTCGAAATGTGGCATTCAACAGGGCTTCCACGGTGCTTGCGGTGGCGCGGATTCCGCGCCGGTTTGCCGCGACGCGGGGTGGATCGGGGAAATGATGCGCAGATTGGCCGGATCATCTCAAAAACCACCACCCTCTGCCTCCAGCCCTCCTCCTACCGTCCGTGCTCGTCCCCCGCCGATTCTCTCGCTCGCTCGCCCACGCGTACGCCGCGTCTCTGTCGTTTCATCGCACTCTCGACGTCGACGGTCGCCAGGGATGGAATACAACCCCCACTTTCAGCACTGCCGCCGAACAACCACCCTGCCACCGCTGTGCCTGCCACGGTGCCCGACGACGAGTGACTGAGTCCTCCGATTATTATCTCATTTGCTGGCACGAGCAGCACGCGACGCTGGTGTCGCCTCCAGGATCCGTAGATCGCCGTCTCTGGATCACCGTCGAGGAACCGGACACCCCCCCGCGAACTACCTGTCGCCGCGCGTGCAGGTGAGTCGCTAACCGATTTCTTTCTCGTACTCGTTTTGGGGCCGATTCACCGATATACATATTCCTCCGCTTGTTTCTTCGACTTTGCGCGAGGGAAGTGATCGGATCGGATACGACGTGAGTTGCAAGACCGTTAACGCGACAGTAGATTGCACGATAAACCGGTGTTTGGGAAATGGTGTTACGTAGAATCGCCTCGAGGTGCTTGTTACTTAACATACCGATGGCCGTGTGAAGTTTTGCAGCGCGAACCGTGGACCGTCGTCGAGGATTTCGCTATTTGCATTGGGATTTTGTGCTATCGATCAAATAGATACTTTGTTGCTTGATCTCTGTAGTATTTTAGTACAGCTTTACATCGCGAACAATTGTCCAATGATAATGTACGTCTCTGTATACATAATTTTCTTCGCTGAAAATCATCATCGGCATAGAAAATTAATTGATGCGAGCAACGTGCCCCGGCACGGCCATCGGAGTGTTAAAGAGTTCAATTCGCGAGTCGCCAAAGGGAGACTTCGCGCGGAGTTCAAGCGTGCACGTGAAGATGTACGAATCGTTTCACGCGCCGGGTTCGAACGTCGATGAACAGCGAAGTTACAATGAATTTTTAGTGAAATTGTTGAAATTTAAAAAATTAAATAATTCGACTACTAAATGGATGTAAACACGTGTTAAAAATGAACAAAAACAATGCACGCTGATGATTTAAAAGTGTTGCGATGAATGTCGTGCAAATAAAATTTGACAGAAATTTGGTATAATGTATTAATTTAGTGCCGTTCCGTGTTCGTTTGGGCGTGAAAATATTTATTCGAACGAGCTAATTCGTTAACGTAGTAATTACGGACGAACATCAAAGTTCAGTTGGCAAAGTAAATAGGAAGAATGAGGTTCAATAGAGAAGATCAATTCAAAATTAGCACGCAATACGAGCGTGCGGTGTCTATCGCGTGTTTAGTAATAATGCATCACGCAATCCTAGATTGGTCCTGCACGGTCCTTTGAATCGCGTGTTTTCCGCCACGCGACAATACTGATTACGAGTTCATCGTATTTCGGTTTCGATAAATAAATCCGACGAAACTTTACCGGTTGAAGAACGAACGTAAAAATATTTGTTACTCGGTACTGTATACTAAAACATTCTCATATAATAAAAATATTATTATTGACAGATCGAAACTATTATTTCAACCGTAAAGCATTTCATTTTATTAACATCGTGTGCAATTTAATAAACGCGGGTTCCCTCGTTGGTTGTGATTTCGAAAAAAATTTTAATCGTCGTTGGATTAAATGTATTACTCTTTGTCGCTACCGCAAATAACTTTAAAACAAATTTTAATTACCAACAGGCTCCGAAATTTCACGTATACATTATTTCTATAAGTATATTTTTAAGTTACTTCTTTCCGTGTTTAATCAATTTTTCGTTGCTGCTTCAATTCTTTTTTCCACCGATGAATTCTAATAATTTAATGCAGTGTACATATACGGGGAAGAATAGTTCGAGAAAAGACGCACGATTCATAATACTCGCGGATTATCCAACGTTTTGCAGACCGTACAAAAAACGTATTATTTATGCACGCATATGCGGTGTTAATAGATAATTTGACGTTGCTAATAGAACTGAAATGGGAACCGCCGAATCGTTTGCATTTATTATTATCAATAATAGAATGCCCACCTTTAAGTAGGTCAACTAGTGCACGCTGCAGAACTATCGTATTTGATAATAATTTATTATCAAACATTATTAAACATCAAATCGTTTCCCAATATTTGGTCCGATTACGACTCTACCGTCGAATTTCATACGGTGCACCAAATTTCGTAATAAAAATTTCGAGGTAATTCTAAATACCGTATAAATATTGCATTCGCCTGTCAATAATCGTTTCGATTCTTCGTCGAATTAATCGGCTTTGCTTTACGTTCGTAACTTTTTTGTATTCAACGAACGCAGTGTAATTTTTGAGCTCGCGAAAGCATTAAAATCACTCGTCTGTTGCATAAAGTATAACGTTACCGCGCATTACCTTAAATACTAACGAAAGCTTCTTATCGTCGCGTCGTTATTTGTTGCATGCACGCCGGTCGTTCCTCCTGTATCGCTGTTTTCGTCGATTGTGCACTTTTACGGGCAAAGACTGTTCGAATTACGCAGAGAGTTCAACCGTAAAAAAAACCGGGTTTCGCTGCGACTGACATTTTTTTTTCTCTCCCCCTCTCTCTCTATGTAAAGCGAGATCGTTTTGCGTCGGGAGAAGGTACCCCGCAATAAAAATGTTTATGTGGACGGTAAAGGGATCGCAGTTACTTGAAAGGAAAATGAGAACGTGTGTCGCGCGACGTAAAGACGAACGAGTTGAATATCTATCGAAATCAGGAATTGATTTTTTTTTTTTTTTTTTGGAACATTCTTTCAAAACGCTAAACTCGTCGTTAAATTCATCGCTATTCTACGTAGTTCTCGTATCTCGTATCGAGGTGTGATTATTATAAAAAATACCCTAAAGTGAAGTTTGTCTCGAATCTTGTAAAATTTCTTATCGTATGAAAGGAGGTTTGAGAATCTGGAACGAGCTGTAGTTCTTTTTCCAACGAAGATATAAAAGATCCCACAAAGGAGATTGTCTACCGACGATACGATCTTTTGCTTCGGTGCAACTATGCGAATCAGAGTGAAGAAAAATAAGTGTGAAATATGTTTCGATGTTGCAAACACCTTGTTCCCAAAAAGGTATCGAAATATTTACGTCAGAAAATAATCAGTTTAGGATATATTTCAATTTCGATACTTTAAAATGGTAGTAACAGTGCCTATTTACTGCTTTGCCTCGTTGTTTATCCATTATAAATTCGAGATCGTACAAAAATAATGATTTCTCGACACAAATACTTTTCTGTAGGAAATAATGGGAAACGGACAAGATGAAATCGTCGACTAATAATTGTTACGAGTACTATTATCGTACTTTTTGTTGCGTAGCAGGGAGGGGTGGTTTAAGAGAAGGGGTGCAAAGGACAGACATCGTAACGGTAAACGATCAGGATATCCAAAGAGGAGAGGGCAACAGACAAAGATAAACGAGAACTTAAGATGCGCAAAGGAGGGAAATGTTTCCATAAAAAGGGTTGGAGGACGGGGCTGGTCGGGATGAAATAGGAGGCGAAAGACAAACGTACGCCGTGAAACGATGGGCACGAAAAGAGCGAGAGAGAATGCGGGGAGAAACGAAGAGAGGGAGGCAGCAATGCAAATATTCGCGGCGACAGAGATTGAAACAATCCGCCAATTAGAATCGTCGACGTGAACGGGATTATGCAGATTCACGGTGGGTGCGCGGACGGACCAGGAACGGACTGGCAGCTGCCGCACCGCTCGCTTAATTCAATCCGTCGAGTTGTCTTATGAATCGTAAACTGGCCTCCCTCCCGTCGCGCGAAACTGAAACTACGTAGCGCGGAGACGACGTTCTTCTCGTCGTCGTCGTCGAGCGACGGTGCCACCATCCGCCGCGAATCCGCCTCAAACGGAACGATAATGCGGCTCGTAAAATTCCAACTCCAGGACAGAGCGAGACTCGTCGTTTTATTATTACCTTTCAACAGACTTCGCCGAGAGAAATGTCCTCCGCGACGGATACTATGAAGAACCAATACTCACGAGGGTCTCCATCGAGCTGTTCCGCGTCGATTTTCTTGTCCTTTTATCTGCAAAAGAGAAACTGTTTCAGCGGAACATTCAACTTGTAATTGAATAGCTAAGAAACCGATGTTTCTATATTTGGAAATAGTTCAAGTTTGGCAACGAAATTAGGGAACGATGCTTGACCACTTTGACACACTGCCTGTTTTTTATTTCCACCCCCTTTTCGCGACCTCTCGTTTACAATGGCGAACGTAGAAGATTCGTTTTGAGGTTCAAAGTTCTATCAAATATTCTTTGTCTTAATAGCGACTCTAACATTTTGACGTTTTGCCATTTGCTTCAGGTTACGATAAAAACAAATTTTTGGTATCCTCGTATCTTATAAAATGAGTATATTATCGATACCAAAAATGATGGCCTAGTTGAAAAGGGGAGCCTTGGACGTCGGGAGGGTTAAAAGGGGTGGAAAGGATCGTTTCGTGGTGGCACTGTTCCTTATTTACCCGTAAATTATGTCAAACAGGTGATGCATAATATTATACATACAATCGCAATGACACGATTATGGACAGTTTCAATTATAGGGACTTTTACATAACAATATACCGCAATTTGCATAATGGTCGCACGATATTTCGGAGGTGATAAATGTTATATTATAGAAACGATTGTTTTTCGCGAATTCTAGTCCTTTTGATGTATTGGGTGCTTGCATGTATTCTGATCACTTTTTCACTTTGAAAAGGCATTTATTGTGAAAAATTGGTACAATGTATTTTAATCAAAATATTTTCCATCATTTTCTACAATTTTTTTCCATCTTTCTGGCAACATGGCGATACCGTGTCGAAAGAACGATGTTGGTTTGGTAGCGATCCAATTATCGATCCATTTTCGCACTTCTTCGGCATTCCGAAATCGTGTACCAGCCAAGCCATGCTGCATCGATCTGAATAAGTGGTAATCAGAAGGTGCTATGTCTGGCGAGTACGCTGGGTGCGGCAGAACTTCCCATTCGAGCTGTAACAGTGTATCATTCACAACTCTTTCAACGTGTGGCCGGGCGTTGTCATGCAAGAGGATGACTTTGCGTCTGTTACTCGCTATTGCTGGTCTTTTTTGCAACAATACGTCGTTCAATTTGGTCAATTGCCGTCGGTAGACATCTGCAGTAACAGTTTCATTTGGTTTTAGCAGTTCGTAATACACTACACCTTGTTGATCCCACCATATGCACAGCAAGACTTTATGGCCATGAATATTCCGCTTTGGTGTCGATGTGGATGACTCTCCTGGACTAACCCATGACTTTTTGCGCTTGGGATTGTCGTAGTAGATCCACTTTTCATCCCCAGTCACAATACGCCACAGAAAACTTTTCTTTTTTTGCCTGGCAAGCAATGAAACCGCGATGTTGAAACGGTTCGAAATGGCATTTTCAGTCAATTCGTGTGGTAACCATTTTCCCTCTTTTTGGATCTTTCCCATTACATGTAATCGCCTGGAAACAGTTGATTCATCAACTGCTAAGCTCTCTGAAAGTTCTTTCAGAGTTTGAGCTGGGTTTTCGTCCAATAAGACTTGCAATTCATTGTCTTCGAACTTTTTTGGCCCTCCAGGCCCTTTCTTTGTCATTGACATTAAAATCACCACGTTTAAATCGCTGAAACCAAAACCGACAATTGGGATATGACGGAGCAGCATCACCATAAGTTTTGAAAAGTGTTTGATGGGCCTCGGCAGCAGATTTCTTCAAATCAAACAACAAAAGTAAGGAATGTCGAAAATGCAATTTTGAGCGTTCCATGATAAGCGTCTGCATACACTGAATAACTCAATATAACTAAATGGAAAACTGTTATTTTAGTAGAGAAATGTCGAAACCATCGACTTTAACAGTTAAGTTAAGTTATTTGCATTAATACTTTGCATTTTCACCAACAGATGTCGCTGATCAAAATACATGCAAGCACCTAATATAATCAAATTATTCGGTTGGCCTATTAAATATGTTCTATTTTTATATATTTGAAAGCACGCGCCACGATGAATAAGATTACTACTAATACAGGGTAATCCGTGGTGAATGGCTTTCGAACCGAATGGTGATAGTGAACGTGTAAATGTAATATCAATCTCGCTCTGTCAATCGGAAGTTGGAGCATGACTAGAATTATCTATACATTTATGACAGTGTATACCGTATCGTTTAATGCGAATATACAGTCTCGATTGATTAAGCATATGTTGTCTAGCGTTTCAGGCTTACCAGCCTCGTTTCATCGCGCACCCGTTATATTCGAAATTCTAGTCCTCGTTTTTCTTTTCCTCATGGAAATACGATCACTCTTCCTTTGTTTCGTCCACAACGCCTGCCAATGAATCCGGCTAGCTCAATATGACGCGAAGATAGATCTTGTATCACTGTTTGCTCGATGTATAAAATTTCTCAGACAGATACATCGTATTTACGTATCATAGTGCGCCTCAATTCTGAGTTTCGAGAGAATTCTATCTCGTGGACTGTACTCTACTATTTCAACCTTTAACCTTTTCTACTTTCAACGAATCCACACCGGTCCGTCTCCGAAAAAAGAGCAAAAATAACCGAACAGACGAACCTCGCTACTTAATATTGCACAAACTGCTGCACACTGCAATATGGTTACTCTAGACGAGAAAGTGAATCGAAAATATAGAACAAAATGTCTTCATACAATGCTTGATATTCGAGAAAATTGTAAACTTATTAACGCGCCTGACCATTACGCGTTATTTCTACTTACACCGGAGATATTAACACTTTAATGGCCGCACGGATCACGCTAAGACCGTTGTCCGTCACCACTGATATTGTAAACCAAAGTGAGATACATGAAGATGCTAGGAATATTATTATAAGGAATTATAAATGTAACCTCAACAAACGTAATAAGTTGAATTGTGACAGTGGCCAACGTCTGCTAGCTCGCAAAGTCACGTACACGTGACAGCGGCCGTCAAAGTGTTAAACACCAAACGCAAGTAGAAATGACGAGTGATGGTCAGACACGTTGGACAAGTCCAGCGTTACCGGACGAATCATTGTATATCTTTGATTTATTTTCTCATACAAAGTCCTCTGGGAGAAGCTTATATACTCGTAATTGAGGTTTATTAATCTGTGAAAAATACGCCCTGCAGCAGCCAGTACTATATTTTCCAGGTTACCCTGTAAAAAGAAAAGTGAGATTCGATGAGCGATTTCGAAAGAAAAAAAAAAATTCATCGTGCGGGGGTTGAGGCTCGACTATAAAGGGGAGGATCGAGAGGAGGGAGAAGTGTTTGTTACAATTTAAAAAAAGATACTTAAATGGAATATCGCTGGGGCGGGCGGCGAAAATGTGTTACCGTTGACTTTTAAGAGGGAGAAAGCTCTGGCTGGGAATAAATTGTTTCGTCGCGTGGAATCCGAAGTAAATGTCCGCGAACTTTTTCGCGATGGCTTCTTTATCGTCGCTGGTAATAGAATAAAGGAACCGACGCGATGGAAATTCGCACTTTTTGCATAATTGACGTATTCTCAGCCCGCGCGATGCTGAATTATTTTACTCGGGGTAATGCGATTTAAATACGAGGGACCGAGAGAAGATGCTGTAACGTTTCGACAAAGCTACGAAGGGAGCGGGGACGGTTGGATGTAAATTCCGCCCGCGGTTTCTTCGCCACTTTTTTACCCCGTGAACCTCTGCAACGTGGAAGAAAAAAAAAAGAACCAAGAAGAAACGAATAGAATCGAACAAAATGCTCGCAACGAACTCGAGGATTAATGTTCTAAAAATTTAACCCATTGCTGTTCGAAACATTTTTTATACTTCGCTACTACAGGTCCACGCGCAATTTAGCTACTTCTTTTCGTACCCTGAGGCTTGCCTGTGCTTCCTTGTTGCACTAATTGATGGGAATATCAATTTAAAAATCATTTAAAACAATACAACGCGCAACTCGAGCTCTCTTTCTCGTGATTAACGTACAGAGTGGAGACGAGTGGTAAAACCGGGCAGAGAATAATTCTGCATGTAAAACTGAGTTAAAAGGGATGAATAACATTGTTTCGTTCGGTCCTTTGTTTTCGAGATATAATTAAATTTGAAAATTTGTCGGGTACGCCCGTACGTCTGAGCACGCTTTGGCTGGCGCGTCTGATCATTGATCTATTATTCTACTTGTGCTGAAGTCCAAGTGGTACACTGTTGCATGGATACCCGATGATTCTTCAAAGTCGATTTCGAAACAAACGTTATTATATTTCTCTACTTATTTTTACATGTTACATGTTTCTCTTCCTTTTCCAAACAGTTTGTCAGATGTTTGAATCGAATCGTGTTACGAGAAGATGGACGCAGTACTAGTCAGAAAATTCTATGTCGAATCGCAAAGGGTTAAGACCTCCTGGTTGGACCGGTGGCTCGAGTTCCCGGTAAAATAGCGCAGCGCTGAATTTCATGAGGCGGCGGAGCTTTAAAATTTCCTGTTTGGAAAGAAGTCCACGGTGTAAGTAATGGAAACGCGTCGCTATTGTCTTCCGGCGGAGCCATCACGGGGGAGAAAAAAATCGTTTCTCGTCCCTCGGGATTCTGCAGAAAGAGTTCCGTGTAGCCGTGAGCCTTTCCCGAAGCTTTTCTATCCCTTTCTCGTTACAGCGGCGATAAAAAAAATCTGTCAGAGTATTAAACACTGTCAATAATGTTCAACTAAACGCGAAACTAAGAAAGAATCTCCGTTTTCGCCAATCAAAGGTAACGAAACATCTTTGCGCAAGCTGCATCCTTTTAATTTGCTGCAATTGAAAGATAATTGATGCTTTTCATCTTAAATTTTCTTGCGTTTTAAATCTCTCGACGCAATATACGTACCGTACAATCGTATAAAGTATCGAATTCTTTCTGAATAATACGTTTAATGTTGCAAGCTTCGCAACGTAATGGATCACTTTCGTCGAAATTATGTCGGTGCTAATTAAGTACGTTCAATTTTCAGTCGGGTAATTACTGTTCGTTCTCTTCCGTTAGATTCTTCAATTTCCGTTGGAGAAGCTATCCTCATCTTCTAAAATGCCCGCTGGTGCCTTAGTCTTCCATTCGTGCTCCCAATTAATTTTCAGCTTAATGAAAGATTACTGCCGTAGTCTCTTTTGCGAGGAATACGGTAACTTTCATTTTCAAGTGGTAACTATTGCACGGAATTCAAGTATAGGGATCATTCGTCGCATCTACCGTTTATGTTTATGAAACGCAAACCAATTGATCTCGGTTCGAAATGAAAATCACCTCCAATCTCCTGATTTCATTATTTCTCGATTGTCGAAAGACTTCTCGTTTGTTATTACCGGTCCGCGCGGTACCGGTTTGAAATTTGTTCAACACGCTTCGACGCGTATCTACCAATTCTGCCCGCGGAACGAAAACAGAAAGACCGTACAGAAAAATGGAAATACGTCGGCGAGACGGCTTCAGAAAATTTATTTCCCCCGCGCGTAAGTTCCCCGAGGCTCTGTTTATCCAACCACGCGCTATAAAACGGCCGTGTAATGAGCGAAGAATATTCATCGACGCGAACGCACGAAGAACGTTAAATAATACGGATCGGAGCAGATAGACGACCGTCAAAGAAATGAAAGTATTTTCAACGTTTCGATGCTCGCGAGGCGATAGAGACAGTTGGAATTACGAACGGGACGCGACGCGAACACCGACGGCGGGCTCGTATTTATCACGAAGAGTAAAACTGACAGCAGTCCATTTCCTGTTCGTCCTGCCTGTCTGGTTGAACATAATATCTCCTGACGAAACAACGTGGACGCCGTTTGTTTCGGAAACAATGGACCGAAACAATACCCAATCCCTCCTCGGTGCTCGGCCACGGATACAGACCACCATTCTGATTTCCACGCCCTGTTACTCTCTTCTGTCTTTCTATCGCGGGGAAATCTTTCCAGGGCTCCGTGGACTTCGGGCTCGCGAGGAAAAAGTTTCTCGTCGCGACGCTGCGTCGCGCTTATCAAAGCAAATCCACCAATGACCAGAACAAATAATGTCCCGACACATGGTCCTCGATGCAAATGTTAATTATTATTAAGCATACGCTCGCGCGCGAAAGCATTCAAACGTTGTCCATTTTTTAGTACAAACGTATCTATTGAAATTCTCATTTGTTTTACGTGTAATGAATGCAAAAATAATATTTATAATATACTGTCCTGGAATTTTTTGGAAATTATTCAATAGCGTTCAAAAATCTAACAATACCGTAAACCGATTTTTAAACTAAACTGAAACGTTGCTGGCAACTCGAGCGCGTCGTTTCTTCGGGCGACGTTTCTTACAGCTCCGAAGGTACATCCCGACCGAATTCAACACGATTCAAAGAAATTATAACTGCATTAATCACCGGCAACTGTCGGATCTTGGGAACATTCCCTCTAATTACTATTTGTTCTCGCAGCGATTGTTCATACAGCCGTGGTACGAAGTTTAATTGAAATACCTAAGACCGTGGATTCTCATTAACGATTTCTCAGGGATTCCTCGAGGATTCCTTGCAAGACATCCGAGCGAAACCGAACGTGCACTTGACAGAAATTAGTAATCCTTAATGGATGATGCGATGCAAGCCTGGTATTACTCCAGCCCCCATCCCGGTCCTCCTTGCCGGCGGTAGGCGTCGTCTGCCTCGTCTTAGACTTAACACTGGCGGATATTCAATTAATTTCACCAGACAATAGTAGCTCGCTTCCACTCCGTCGATTTCTACATACCCTGTTCCGTGTTTTCCGTTCTCGATTATTGTAGAGAGCCTGGGCGTACCGTGCTCCTGCTACCATCCGTCCCAAACGGGTCCATAGATATTTTGCAATCCTATAACAGAACAGTCCAACTTAAATGCACTTCTCCGACGACCAGAATGTCAGAATCTTATCAACATCGTACCGTTTATAACAGAACCTTCCCGCGGACCTGATGACGTCGAGCCTCTTTCTAACGGTTTTCCAATTTCTGCAGTTACCATCCTCGAAAACGAGCAACATGACGACGACCACGGGCGACCCGTCGACGCTGAAGAGTCCAGCGTCGCTATCCGGCGGCGACTTGGTCTCCCGTCTATTGGCGGCGACTCCGCCGTATTTGTACAACGTCCCGTTGACGCCTCACAGCTTCTTCTTCAGCGAGATGCTACGGTCGTTCGTGCAAGCGAAGACGGAAGCGTCGACGACGGGGACGACGACCAGCGCGCCTAGGCGTCGCAAGAGGAGCTGGCGGGACGCGCGGGATCGTCCGTTGGAGCTGACCACGAAAGAGAGACACCACCATCATCATCATCATCATCAACAGCAGGAGAAGTATTTTCACTCGCAGCAGCAGCATCAACAACAGCAACAGCAGCAGCAACAACAGCAAACGGAAACGCGGCTGGAGAACAGGGGCAAACAGAACGAGGGCTACGATACCGAGAGCAAAGTGGGGAACTACGAGCAGAAACCGAGCTTCGGCGGCGACATACTGAAACCCGTGGACGAGAACAAGCCGGATTTCAGTAAACAGAGCAGAAATTACTTCGACGAGCGACCGCGTCAATTCGAGCAAGCGCAGCCGCCGGAGAACATCTTCTCCAGCGAGTTGCAAAAGGTGAAACCGGAAGAGACGCATTCCGGCGAGCGCAAGAATTGCAGCTACAACGACAGAAGCCCCTACGACGAGCGCACGAAGGCCGCGATCGGGGGCCAGGAACTGCCTCCGCTTTCCGACCAGAAGAAGCTAGACTTCTCCAGGAACTTTCTTCCCGGTCTTCCAGGAAGGGGTTGCGACATGCTGCAAGGCGTAAAAGGTTTCGGTCTGCCCGGAAACGTGACGAACTCGGAGTTCCTTCCTAGCCCGCTTTGGTACCCGCCGTACCCGATGCCCCAATCCTATCCCGGCATCGACCCCCTCCACTTCTTCATCGACCTTCGCGTGTCGGGACACATATGGGACCGGAAGCTCAGCGAGAGGCAGCTACCGTTCAAAGGCAAGCACTGTTCGGCGTTCAGCGTGCCGCAATCGAAGGAATACAACAGTAACAGGCCGTTGAATCTGACTAGGGACGAAGCTAGCACGTCCAAGGGCATGGAGGAGAACTCGCACGGCACTAATTACATCCTCAGACACCTGACCAGGACGTACAGAAACATAAACCAGGCGCAGAACGTGTCGAGAAGCGAAACGTCGACGACAGAGAGCGAGGAGAGTCCGAAAGATGTTGATAACGGTGAGTGTCCATCTTCCCTTACTGTATTCTATTCGCCAATGGTACAGTGGAATGGAGGATTCGATACTAGACAATGTAACTAGAAACATTGTGGGCATTGTGGGCTCGACAACCCTTAATAAGATATTATACCAAACTTCTCTCGTCAGTAATCAACAAATTCGCATGCTCATTGAAATTACCGTCGATAAAGAGATGATTCAGTAATACGGTCTACAACAATGCACGTCATACGTTTACAGCTCCATGAGCGCTAGCGAACTAATCGTGGAAGCCATTTCGAATTTTCAGTGGATCAATAGTACATATAAGGCGTATTTAATTAGACATGGTTCGTAAAAATTAATTTGTCGGTGGAATGAACATTGCGAAAAAATCTTTTCGGTTTCGATTTAACTGTAACAATGCCCGTCGACAAAAAATTGTGCGACTACACGTTTATTCTTTGTTGGAACGAATGACAATGTATATTCTTAGCCAGCAAACTGTAAGTTTTCACGAAGTTATTAAATCGATCTGTAATTTTTGTTGCACAGCAAGCGAAAGATTTCCGAAATCGGAAAACACCGCTACCACGTCCACAAGCCAGGAAGAAGGAAGGAAGGATCTTCGAGCACTGATTGGCCTAGAGTTGGTCGTCGACTACGTGAAAGAACCGAAGAGGGATCCTACGAACGAGCAGACTTCGCAAGTAACCGAATAACTCGTGAAAATCGAACGATTCTCTTCCGTTCTCACTTGTATAAATAGGTGTAGCTACGACTTCACTCGACCACGTCATTCGCGATAATATAGGAAGCTCCGAACGTTATCGTATCGTTATCAAAACGATCGAATCTGCTATTCCGTTTTATAATATACGACATCGACGAATGATAATAGTCAAAGAAAATTGTCTACCTTTGCTGTTTTCGAAGATGTTCTTCGATTCACCTTGTTCGATCTTCTTTCCTCCTTACGTTCATCGTATTGAACGCATTTTCGGAGTTTATGGTCGTGTCGACGAAAGAAAGCTGTTGGAAGATGTTTCGGAAGAAATTCTCGCCTACCTTATTCCCATCGTCTTGGAAGCTTGCAACAAGGCACAGTATTGCCTCTCTAATTGATCACCGGAACGAATACGATTCTGATCAGTTATCGAGGGTAGAAACGATCTTTCTCCAGGAGCCGATCGTTTTCATTCTAAACATTTTAGTTTAGATTCTGAGCATCTCGAACACTTATAAATACGAATTAAACTTTTTTGATACAGTGACTTATCTTATGTGTTTTAAACAGCAGTGGCCTAATTTGTCCGTTCCAAGTAAGAGATTGAAGAGATGAAATCGCAGTTTCCATATTTCTGCCAACATTTTCATTTATATCTTGTGCCTTCCAATTGAACGAAGAAAAGAAGACGCGAATTAGCAGTGAAATATTTCTATTCGAAAATTATATTACACTCACGCAAAAGTTTCCATCGTTTTTATAGATTTCTTTATTAACATGTTATATTAATCAAAGTATTTTTTACACTTTTTATTAATCTCTATAAGAATACGTACCATTATACATACACGAGTAAAAATAAACGTAATCGCAATAGGTGAAATTACTGCTCCAAAATCGCCCGCCGTAGGTAGAATCGTTGCTCCAACCATGTTCCTCGGCGATCTGAAAAAAGTATAATAGTTGGTATAAAATAATTAATACGTAATATTTTATTTCAATAATTCTTCCCCCAAAAATGTCGCTTTTGCACTTTCCTTTAATGTTTAATCGAATCTCTTCTTCTGTATCCAAGAATAACTTCTTTCGTCGACATTACCATAGACAAATTGCAACTTTTATCGGTGCTATCTTACGCACCAGCCAATATGAATATGCTACTCTAATTGAATTACATTGAAATCACCGACAATGCTTTCGTCAACACCAATTTCCCACAACATCGATTTTATTCTTTGATCAACGAACGCTTTGAAATTGACTCATTCGAAACGGGATTTTTACGTGTGCGCCCTTTCTCCATGCAATGATATTGAAATAAAATTTTGCCCATCTCCAATCTCCAATAGTACAAAATTATTTTCGTTTGACCGTATCTATTAATTCGCAACGATTGCTCTCTTTTTCTAATGCATGCATTATAAGATACAACGTCGATGATTTCAACGTAACTCGTTCTGATCTAACAAACCGGACGATTCTTTGAGAATCTGCATGCAACTTACGACTTTTTGATATTACTGTTTAGTATCGCACTTTTGAGACACCGAGCTCTTTGGTTCAGCAACCTGTATCGTTCTAACTTTCTATCGTTACAATCGAGGCTCGATTTAAAGAGTCACCTTTTAGCAAGGAGACGGTGGATCTTAGAGATCCCCTACCGGGAGCAAAGAGGCTCCCCTCCGAATTCGACTGTATGTGATATGCGCTGTACATACTATAGTAGCGTTCTATTGTAACTATATATACTAATAGAAAGTATTCGACGTGTATATTAAACGTAATAAAAGTAATGCGAGTCAACTACATCAGAGAATTCTCTATCCTTTCCTATAGGCGCAAATTATTGGGGGTTGATAAGACTCGTTGGAGCTAGTCTGACATTTTAATTTTTAAATTAACCCTTTGCAACGAGCACCAGATCATCTTTCGTAGTTCTCGTTTCCTTTCGACGGATCGCTGCCGATTGAGACGCGTAGATTCGCCCGCGATACCCGTGACGAATATCTTTCCGAGCGCTCTCCATGTACACGGACTCGAAATCTGCATTCGTGGAACGAAGGGTCCGGCAGCTCGGTGCACTCGAACTCTCGAAAGGGTGAAAAACATAGAACAGAGGGGCGAAGCAACCGGCTTCCTCACCTTTCTCAATGCGCCGTGCTCGTTATAATCAAAAGCACCCTCGAAAGAACGCACACGCAAAAGGAGCGTCGCGCATTCAGACCGCGGATACGGTCACGCTGCCAGCGTCAGTCTCTCGTCGTTATTTGACATTAATAAACTTCCGTGACGGGTATCTCGCGGGTCCTCCGCTGATCGAGATTCGGTTCCTCGGATTGGTCTCTCTTTGACGGGACACCGACGGAGCACAATTAAGGGGAACACGAGACCGCCGATACGCGTGTGCGAGCGGATTGACAAGAGATACGTGGCTTTTAGAGACGAGGGCAAATCTGTCGGGAGATATCGATCTCCCAGACCGACTCGTTTGCAAAGGCTGAATGTAAAACTTCGACGGTGTGTTTGCGAGCGGTTAGATCGATGAAGCGTGTTCCGAGCGGAGAATCCATCCGAATCGTTCCGCAAATATTAGCACTGGTTTACGAGACAATTAAGACATTAAAAGGGACAGCTCTCCGGCCGATCCCGTCGTGCGTCCCTTTTACGAACTCGCGAGAGCGTCGTATCTCCGACGAGTATACCGTTCGCGCGATACCGATTTTTCATTAATTTAACGATAAAAAAAATTTTCCTTCGTGTTTATCCGTAAGAAAAAACAACAAAACTAGTTTCGAAATATTTCTCGGCTACGGTACTTTCTTTCCTCACGGGTGGACAAAATAATATTAGGTGTACAAATGATTAATCCAAATTATCTTAAGCGGTTATAAAATCAAGTTTAAAGTCGATAGATTTTCCCGATCTTTTGCGGTCATATAGCTAAAGTTATAGTATAACTATATATTATATTAACTTAATTATATTATATTAATTTATAAAATTATATTATATTAACTATATGTACATATAGTCAAGCGAAAGGCCCAACATAGACTTCAAAACTATTCAATTCAGCAGAGTCGAAAATGGCAACAGATAAGGTGCATATCCGACACTGCATTCTTTACGAATTCCAACAAGGGAAAAATGCTGCAAGAGATAAAGGTGTTGTATCGTATGATGTGTGCACATTTTGGTTTATACGGTTTAAAAGCGGTGATTTGAGTCTAATCGACAAACAACGCCCTGGAGGCCTAAGGAAGTGCGACAACGATGATTTGGAACAACTGCTCGTTCAGGATGCGGCACAAACGCAAAAAGAACTTGCAGAACAGTAAGGAGTAACCCAGCGAACGATTTCCAAACGCCTACGTGAGATGGGGAAAGATCCAGAAAGAAGGAAAATGGGTTCCGCGTGAACTCACTGCAACCAACAAAAATCAACGAGTGGCAGCGTGTCTTTCTCTTCTCGATAAGCAGCGTCGAAAGTCTTTCTTGTGGAAAGTGGGTAAATCCCGGCGAAGCGTCAACATCGGTTGCAAAACCCAATCGCTTCGGAAAGAAGGTTCTTCTCTGCATTTGGTGGGATACCAAGGGCGTGGTTTATTAGGAGTTGTTGGAACCGGGTGAAACAGTTACCGCGGACTGCTAGCAACGTCAGTTAATCTGCTTGAGTCAAGCATTGGAACGAAAACGTCCGTATACTGGCAAAGAAGAACGCCCAGTGAAATTGGATGACAACGCCAGGCCACATATTGCTTCTCATACAAAAGACACCATAATGAGTCTTGGCTGACATTGCTCCATCCGATAATCACTGATTATCGGGTCCAAAAACGTAAAATTTTTCCGAGATGGAAATCATAAACTGCCTGAAAGATGGCTTAAAGTTATAGAAAGTAACGACGAATACTTTGCGGCTGAAAAAATTTGATTATTCATTTGTACACGTAATAGAAATCGTACGATGGCGTGTCTCGCGTACTCACCCCTTGTTACGCGCTTTCGACGAATTCGGTTAAACGGTGTCGTGATTAGCAATAACGCGAAGCTCCAAGATCACTTCGCCCTTGTTGTTTCCATCGATTTTCACCGTTTTGCGGCTTTGTTCGGGAACAACGATGACATCGTCCGGCCCGGCTCTTCTAACAGGTGCCTCGACTAATTTGTACCGTGCGATCGGTAACTCCTCTTTGTTCGCCCCGATGAACGGCTTTTCCGGCGCGGCGAACGCGTACACCTGATTCGGGACAGTAATGCGATATTTATGCGTAGTAATTAACATCGATCAGATGCTGTTATTTATTCGCGGAACATTTTGCGATAAATTTCAACGACCGGATCGCTTTTTATGGTCGTTTAATTAAAGCGATCATCGTTAACGGGCGGTTTTATCGATCAGCATTGGGAAAGAGATACTACGAAAATCTGCAAAACTTTCTATGATCATTTAACAATTGTTTCCGTCCAAATGCAAGCGTACGAGGGTCGTTCGATAAATCCTTAGAAAATCCCTGACCTGGCGCTCGTAGCATCGAAAATGGCTTGTTTTTAGTAAGCATAATGACTCGCTAGACAACTGTCGAAGTGTCAGTTATATCCATCACATGGTTTCATTTCTATTGTCGATCGAAGCAAGGAACTTCCTCTTGCATCAAGACAATGCGCGAATTAAAGTTCGAATTATTACAACATCCACCGTATTCACTGGATTTGCCCCGGCTATTTTTTATTTCCAAACTTAAAACAATGGCTTACGAGATCTTACTTTTTAGATGGCTTAAAAAAGTTGTAGAAACGTTTGGAAAAAGCGTATAGAGCTAAAAGGAGATTATGTTGAAAAATAACAAAAAAATCTACCTAAAATAATTTGTTTTTCTATCTATTTCCAAGGACTCATTGAACGATCCTCGTATCAAAAAATAAAATGGAGATATCAGCTCACCTTTTTAACAGGGCGTATCACGTTATCAACTTCGTCCGAATCCCCGGCAGAGAAACTCAGATCTAGATCGCGCGAAGATTGTTCGTTCGGAACGGGGTAAGTCGAGCCGTATCGATTTTCATCCGCGTTCTGCAAGTAGTAAACTCGTCCATTGACGTAAACTACGAGGATCGCCACGATCGCTAGAACACCTTGGTTCCTCATTGTTTCGCTTGCGCGGAAATATGGACGAGTTAGGGAACTGTGGCCGACTGAGACCGACGTACGATCGTCGTCGAAAATAACGAAATAAAACTTTCCTCGTGGCAGCTGTCGTCGAGCCAGTTAATCCGTTGTAAGGCGATTACAAAACGTTCCACGGGAATGATTAATTAAGGGAGCAACCTGTCAGTGACAAAACAAATGATGATTTTACTGGCTCGTTACAAAAATGGAATCTAAGGTATGAGAGACTAATGTATGCAGGATGTTCGGTCATCCCTGGACAAAATTGTAATGGGCGATTCTAAATGCCAAAATAGGACGAAAGTCAAGAATACCAATTTCTTGATGGAGGCTTCGTTAAAAAGTTATTAACATTTAAAGTTCCGACAGTACGGAATTTTTTTCTCGAAAATGCGCAGGATTTCAGGAGTAAGTCTATTGACCAAAAATGATTGTAATTGTCCACCGCAACCAAAAATAATTTATTTAGAACGACTAGAAATTTTTTAATTTTGTCGACAAACACACCTCTAATTTTTTTTCTCGAAAATGGGTAGGATTTCAGGGGTATGTCTATTGACCAAAAATGATTGTAATTGGCCACCGCAACCAAAAATAATTTATTTAGCACGACTAGAAATTTTTTGATTTTGTCGAAAAATTTCACACCTCGAATTTTTTTTCTCGAAAATGGGTAGGATTTCAGGGGTAAGTCTATTGACTAAAAATGATTGTAATTGGCCACCGCAACCAAAAATTATTTATTTAGAACGACTAGAAATTTTTTAATTTTGTCGAAAAATTTCACACCTCGAATTTTTTTTCTCGAAAATGGGTAGGATTTCAGGGGTATGTCTATTGACCAAAAATGATTGTAATTGGCCACCGCAACCAAAAATAATTTATTTAGAACGACTAAAAATTTTTTAATTTTGACGAAAAATTTCACATCTCGAATTTTTTTTCTCGAAAGTACGTATGATTTCGTGGGTATATCTATTCACCAAAAATGATTGCAATTGACCCCCGCAACCGAAAATAATTTTTCCAAACCGATTTGAAATTTCTTTTTTTCGCCGAAAAATTTTAACACCTACACGAATTTTTTCTCGAAAATGGGTAGGATTTGGAGGGTATGTGTATTCACCAAAAATGATTGCAATTGATCTCCGCGGCTAAAAATAATTTTTTCAGAGTGATTTGAAATTTTCTAATTTAATTTTTTAATAACTTTTTGACGAAGCCTCAGTCAAGATATTGATATTCTTGATTTTCGTCTTATTTTGGCCTCCAGAATCTCCCATTTAAATTTTCCCCAGGGATGGCCGAACACCCTGTATAAAAACATACCAATGTTTTCAGCCCGCCAAAAATGGTTTAGGTTTCTGCGTTGAGTTTGTACATTCGTAATGTACAATTTTTAACGTAGTGTAATTTTGCTTGCACATTTTGGATACTATGACGAAGTCTATCGTAAGAAATGGATCGCGGATTTCCAGACTCGTACGTTGCGGTTCGACGATATCGATAGATCCCGATCTATTGTTCGCGTTCGTGCTCGGTTCCGCGTTAAAGACAGAAAACACGGTTTCCGCTCATAAAGGGGTGATAGTGGAATGAACGGATGCATGCGCATTATTGGAACGAGGCGAGAGATTAAAAACGACTTTTTCCAAAGGATCGGTTCCATTGACTGGGGTGCATTGCGGCAGGTCTTGAATAATGCATGAAATTTGTTCCCCGGAATCGAATCGCTTCTCGTCACCGGCGGCACGAGGACAAGAGAGCGGGCATAAATCTAAATAATTTCAACCCTCGAATTTTTATTATTCCTATGACTACCGTCGGCCTCGACGCTGAATATGCATGCGTCGCTTTCCACACTTCGCTCGAGTGTTCCACCTTTGTGTAACTACTCGTTGCGACCGGTTGGATTTGACGGTAGTAGGGGGAGGGGGGGATGAATACCACCTGGTGGCTTGCGCTTTGCACTTGCCACCGCTGTGGTTCGTAACCATCAAGACGTTCGTTAATCTTATTTAAAAATTCACGTCATCGAATGATCCTCAGACATCTCTGTGTCTCGTGTAACAGGGAAAAATGATTACTTCTCTCTAATTCACGGCACAACACACTTTCTAACGAAGATTCTTTTTCTTCTCCTCGGATTAGCAGAACGGCTGAAATTGTACCATCCACGAGGGCACTTTTCGATAAAAGTACTTTCTTCGGTGATCTGTAACCCGTACAATTTTCATTATTGTTACTTGAAAAAAAATATTGCCTGTACTAAAAGCATAAGTAAATATATCTTCGAGATTCCAATACAAAGCAGTCTAAAAGAATTACAAAGATGGCGTAGAAGTTGTACGCCTAAACCGGAATACTAAACGGATTCTTTCTGGATCGAAATTTATAACCTGGTATCGATAGAATCGATGACGGTATCGATTATACCAGTTATAAGAACAACTTTAATGTATTGTATTCCACCGCTCTATATATCACACCTGAAAGGAGAAAATCTAATATCAAGAATTTGTTAGGAGTCAGTCATTACACACTTGGGGAATCTCTATAAATCACGAAAAGAATTAACGAGCAGCGAAGATGACACCGGGTCTTTCCTCATCCCTCCCTCTCCCTTCGCCGTGAAATATAGCCGACAACTTTTCTTATACTTGAGAGTTTTCCTGGGAAGCATGCTATACCGTGAAGAAAGGTACAGCAAAAGCAGAGGGGGAATTATGAAGTGGTTAGGGACAAGAGTTATAACGTAACATCACAAGGGGGTGAAACTATGTAGTGTTGATACTCAGAGAATCCCTTTTTCGTAATCATTATCTTTCTTCGCCTGTCATAACGTAATGAGAAATATTAGAAAATTTACCTTATTAGACATGCCCGTCATATTGTTTGAATTTTTAATCAATAGATCGAAAATTATTTAAAATCAGGTTAATAGATATTTTTAACTTTATTTGTGAAATACAATTTCCTAACGAACGCGTAATTTAGCCTCTAAATTTGATCCTACAAGTATACTTTCATAATGATACTTACAAAGTTGTCAGGGATCAATAACAAACGATACATTTGATTTATAATATTTTGTTATTGTGTAATACTGCACATTGTTCATTCTTGAAACTCTTCTTCGAGGCCGCATTTCCTTCATGATAATTTCAATTAGAAATATTATACAGTGTCACTAGATCAATTTACACGCCTAATTATTTTTACAGACCCTATTAAAGAATCTTTGATAATAACAAATATAGTATGATGGACATACATGGAAGTATATTCAGTCAATACACGCGATGAAACTGCGTGCATTCGATCATAATGAAACAATATTAAATGCTATTATACAATTAGCAAATCCACGAAGTTGAGTAACAATATGTTACAATAAACTAATACATGTAGCCGACAAAAAATTATCTAAATGTATGTGAACCGATGAATAAAACATCTTTCTACTTCTGCAGTTCGTTCGATTCAACTGCAGATTTATCCTGAACATGTACATTGAAATAAATTTTTAAAACAATAATTACAGAGACGTTAAAAAACAGCATCTGATCTCATGCGTATCATTTCTACGAGTATTTGGCAGTTTATTTTTAATAAACCTCATCTTATCTATTTCGTTAATGCTGAAACTTTTTTGCAAATCTCGTTAGTATATTCGCTACATTTTGCCGATCCTCCGAGATCTCCCGTTAAACATTTGCCTTCTTTAATAGCTTCGTAGGCAGCGTTCTCAATTATATTCGCCTGCTTATTCAATCCCATATGTTTGAGCATCATCACGGCAGAAAGTAACAGTGCTGTGGGATTTGCTTTATCTTGACCTGCAATATCTGGGGCAGTTCCGTGAACCTGTTTTTAAACGAAAATATTATCATTAAACTACATATTACCCTGCATAATAAATAATTATTAATATCTGTTACATACAGATTCAAATAAGGCACCATTCAAGCCAATATTTCCACTTGGTGTGAGACCAAGTCCTCCCACAAGTCCAGCACACATATCGGACAGAATATCACCATATAAGTTAGGCATTACAAGTACATCGTATTGACTAGGATCTTGAACCATATTTAAACACACTGTATCCAGGTATCTTTCTTCGAATTTAATGGAAGGAAATTTTTGTGCAGCATCTCGACAACATCTCAAGAACAAACCATCCGACATCCTCATTATATTTGCTTTATGTACAGCAGTTACCTGCAAAACGAATTAAAATTTACTTAAAATATTTTTAAACATTATTTAAAAAAATTCTAATCGCGTACCTTTTTCCTATTATTATCCTTAGCATACTGAAAAGCAAATTCTGCTACTCTACTAGATGCTTCTTCGGTGATTAATTTAATAGACTGTACAACTCCTTCTACAATCTCATGTTCTATACCAGAATATTCTCCCTCTGTGTTTTCTCGTATAGTAACCACATCAACATTGTCATACAATGTTTTATATCCTTCTAAAGAACGACACGGTCGAACATTGGCATACAAATTAAACTCTCTAAAAAAAAAAACAATTATTAATTCGATATTTTATGAAATTGTCTAAATTTCTATACGTTATTTTAAGTCCAGTTAAAATCCAGTCTAAATTAATTTAAACAATTCAAATACCATGTGTCTTTAATGATGTACACAATTATGTAACATAAACAATTTAAGATAGCTGTAATAAAATTATGGCAATATTCCAATATCGATAACAAAGATAAAAGCAACCTTACTTTCTCAATGCAAGGTTCAAAGATCTGTGTCCTTTCCCTATAGGAGTCATCAATGGTCCTTTCAAACCAATTTTATTCCTGTTAACTGAGTCTATGGCAGCTTGTGGAATACCAAATTTACCATCTGGACCTTTTACCGGTGTTACATCAACAGATTCCCACTCTATTGGCACCTGGTATATAAGATAAATTTGTCAATAAATAATTACATATATATATATATATATATATATATTAAAGAAACAAAAATGTTTAGTTAAAACATTATCTAAATGTAAACACATTTACTTCTATTAGTACTATCATACAAAGGCATAAATAGATGAACAGTGGCAAATACTAATAGTTGAGTAATACTGTTATGCAATAGAAGACCTATGAATGTTACAATTCGAATCTGTTCATTCGTACTAAGAAATATTGCATAGTTCTTTTTGAATATTAAAAACAATTATCATTGTATATAAACAAACTTATGTAATCCCATGCATTAAATTACAAAGATTGCCTACAAATATGTTACATGTTTATGCATTGCAAAAAAATATACAAAAAATAAAAAAAAACATACCTTAACTACAATAAGAGCAGACTGAATTTAGCTTACAATTGGATCAACCTGTATAAGAGTAAGATTAAAATAAACTCCTTAAGGTTAGTAGTAGGACAAATAGGGTCACCTTGTAAGAATTCAAATCACAAATAATTCATAAATCAAAGTGTACAAACATTCAGGATGTGATAACAACTGTGCAAAAATGTAACAAAAGTGTCATAGTAAATAAACATTATTGCTACTTTCCATTTAACTGTCTAACATGCACATTACATAAACAATTTCGTGCACAGATAAAAATTGTTAAATAATGTTTTATACAGGAAAAGAAAATATCCATCCTACCTTAGCAGTGTCAAAAATCTTTTGGACAGCTGCGGAAATTTCGGGTCCGATACCGTCTCCGGGGATAAGAGTACATTTCTGAACTTTACTGCTGTAAAGGCGGCCAACGCCAATTTTTGGAATCTGTTAATAAAATATCCATATAATTCGCAATTATCGATAACGACACGCAACGAGCAATATCGCATCTCGTAAAATAGGATAACAGGAACAAGATAGGAAATAAATATTCTAAAATGGAAAAAGAGAAACGACGAATGATATAAGAACAGGAGAGTCTGCCAAGATATTACAGCCAAGCAGACGGATATATAATCAATCTGCGAAAAATTCTAACCTTTCAATTTGGGAAGAAGTAGGGTTACGTGTAGGACACTGGCTGTTCCGAGGGTTTCTTGATCGACACATGTTACTTACTGCGTTTCGTATCCACTGAGCTGCCATTCTCTTAATAAATTTTACAATAAAAAAATGAACCTCCACCACTCAAAAAAGTTATGCACGTCAGAAGCAATACCAGAAACGAGAGAAGAAGAACGGGCTTCGCTCGTGATTGGTTCCCGCAAGGTGATGTCTTCTGCTATTCGGAAACGGAAGATAGCGGACGACATGCAGTACCTGACGAGTGGCTCCACATATTCCAATCTGTTTATTTACACGAAAGAAACCAATAGTAAAAGAACAAATTTAAGATTGGCGATTAACATTGTTTTTTAATCATTTCGTAAATACCTCTAAAATGTATCGTTGTACATACGATTAAAATTTTTATAAACGTTGGAAAAGTATAACCGCCTACTTTGAATGTAACATGTCTCATGGTACGCATTTTGATTGGTCGTAAATTGAATTTTTACCTTTGTGGATGAACGTTCTACAATGTTAAACAGGACACAATGATTTCAGAGCAATTAGTAGGAAAATAATATATAGAAATATTTTATTTTCATCTAATTAACCTTACGTACTGTTACGTACATGCACATTAAGCAAATAAAAATTCGTTCATGATAATAAATTTATTCAGAATTGGCGCCAGTAAAACGTTAACACGTTAATTGTCATGGTGGTTACTGGTAACCGGAACTTTATACTTACGAGGTGTATTATTTACGATGGAAGAATTCTAATTGTAAAATTATAAATAACGTATCGTAAACATAATTTGAACGAATATCGAAGGTATCTTTGGACATGGGAACCAGTTAACGTGTTAACATAAAAGAAACAAAGTTCTGAAATGAACATCCTTCCCTCAGTTAATTTCTTCCTATTTTCTATATCTTTCATTCATACCAATTACAGGTAACCCTCCTATAACACGGTAGGTAATGTGAGGCCAGAAATGCAACCCCGAAATTTCATGCGAATCTTTAAAATGTCATAACTTCTGAACGGATTGGGGGATTTTAATGTTTCAAAGGGCAAATAACGTGTATTTTGTTGAAGAATATATAGAAATTCTAAAAATATTCGAAAAGTTGTTCCTTGACCCCGCAAAATGAGAAAAACCCCATAAAAATGGTCCAATTTTCAAATAGCCATAACTCTTACAATAGTGACCGTATCTAATTGAAACTTTTTTCTAAAGTATAACTCATGGGTATCTACAAAAAAGTATTAAACAATTTTTCTGCAGGACGTCAAATAAAATTACTAAAAATAAAAAACGAATTTTTAAGAAAAATCAACAGATTTCCTAAATTTTTCGGCGAAATTGAAAAATTTTTAGTCGTTCTAAATAAATTATTTTTGGTTGCAGTGGTCAATTACAATAATTTTTGGTGAATAGACATACCCCTGAAATTCTGCCCATTTTCGAGAAAAAAATTCAGTACGGACGGAACTTTAAACGTTAATAACTTTTTAACGAAACCTTATAATGTTAATCGAACACAAAGAAAATATAAACTTGAAATTTGTAAGAATTTATCAAATATTCTTCTTTTGGCAAATTAATATGCAAGTTATATGCAAGACCATACTTCTGGACGTTATGCAACAATGTCCACAATTACTCCTATCGCTTAATAGTATTTTACAGGCTCTTAAATTCTATTTCAATACAGCGGTGTTTGGATATATGACCAATGATCAGAGAGGTGGATTTTATAAAATTGTAACATGCTCGGTCACAGACATCCAAACCATCAGTATAAGGAATTGGTGGGGATAGATTGTGGTCACGTAAGAGGACAAATTTATTGCCATATATCCGGGCAGTACTGTATGAAATCATTACTAATCGAACTATTGACATTTCGTTGCGTGAAAGTTAATAGAAGTCTATTAGACAATGGTAAAAAGTATTCAATTCGGAATATTACTCAAAATATTAAAGCTACGCGCATATTTTAATTTATAGCATGATATTTAGTTGAACAATTCATTTCCATCGGTTCTTAAACGTAACTTTATTTCATATGTAATAAACATACATACAGATTATAAGTATTATAAATTATTTACACATAAAAATTAACGGATACTAGATGCTTCAATAAGGTATTTTTTTCGAAAACTTGTAACTACTTCCACTTGACACTAAATAACACAATTGTAGCAAAATTTTAAACAAACCACACAGAGTTTATAATTTCGTCGACGGTGTTTCAAACTCAACATATTTATACTTTTCAAACAGGTTTTTTTTTTATCTCGGCGATTGATTCACACACTTTTATCGTTTTTCACAAACACTGATTCTCTAAAAAAAATATCTTATACTCACCCAATTTAACTGTTTTATAATATAAATACTGTGGAAATACAAATGTGATTAATATTATAACGCAATGTTTATTTGCAATAGTTTCCGGTTATATACAAAAATAAACAATAAATAATTTAAGAAAACAACGGGCTACCCAAATCTAAATCTAAAATTCATTCTAGGAATTGAATTATCATTTTTTTTTTATATCAAGCTAAAATGTATGGTGTGACAACAGTTTTATAGCTTTAAGAGCAGAGTTTTGTTTACTTGGTTGTTCGAGTTTACCGGTCTCGTACGCCAGAAAAGAAAATTGTGGCGAGGATAATTCTTTTCCATATATCCGAGCAGAACTTATGTATATAAACAGACACTATTGTATTTCTATTCGTAAATATAACACTGAATTTCACCTTACGACACTTACCATTCGACAACCTTGTGATCAGGCAAGATAGCTTTCCTGGAAGAAGAACATATATACATAAAAATCTGTTTTTGTAATTCTTAGACTTACCTCATTTTCGTGTAAAGTGTTGGCTGCTATTCACCAGTTAATAATATATCCAAAATATATTTAATCCGCACCAGCATCCTAAAAATTTGATTTTTATAAATAATATCTAATGCCTTTCCTTTTAAATAAATGTTTGGCCACCACAACATGTATGAATTATATCAAGGAGAAAATTCTATTGTCCCTAAGTTTCCAATATTCATAGGAATGGTTACATAAATCCTTCCACTAACATTTCTCATGGAATAGTAAAAACACGAATGTCTGATCACTTACGACGGAAATAGTACAGCAAACACCATTGCACACGATCCCATGCGTTATTAAATAAGACCCTATCTAACATCAATGATACTATAAGAAAAAAAGATACAACGTCCTTCAAATGTTAAGAAACAAATTTGGCAACCACACAGCGAAGATCGACGACGATTATTAAAAAGGTAACAATATGCATAATAACACGCATTAAATGTTTCCTTGGCAACTGTAGCAAAGACCAGAATATAAAAAATTCGCCAGCACTTACCATAGAAGTTATAATTACCAAACCGAGGGTTCGCTTCTTAAATTACATCAGTCAACATAGAACATATAAAATTTTGCAATTTTTTAAGACCAAACATCATTATCAGTGAATGTGGAAGATGCACTCTCAATGCTATAATAAATAAGAATCAACCACAGTGTTAGGAACGAAATGCCACATTACCATCTAGTCTTAACTTCCCCTGAAACCTTTTTAAGACACTACTTCAATCTACAGTAAAACTGTGTTAACAATCTTCAGAGAAAGAATACTATGTATAACTTGACGATCCGAATATTGTTTTAACAATGTTCCAGTACAACAGGATAAAATTTTTGATAACAGATTTCAAGCAAATTATTCCTTCTTGAAATACATTCAGCATAGAGGAATAGCAAACCACAATCACCTGAAAAAGTATCTCACCTGCGATTTAAACAAATATTCATCATAAGGATTGCAGAGCTTCAGTATCTCAAAAGTAAATAGGGATATCTACATCTAAAGAACACATTGTAAAATCTTTAAGCAGAAATTCCAGTTTAAAGTGCAATGGAGTTGGAATTCTCATCCTGCAAAAATATATTACACACATAAATTGCAGAAACGATATATATATCTCCTTGCCAATGCATATCCACAGCTTGACCTGCTTAAAGTATAAAGAATCACAACAACACAGAAATAAAACACAACGACCAGTATGTTTTTTGTAGTCAAAACGGATTTGGATTTTATTCAATCACTGTCATGATGTTGTGGTTATACAAGAGTGTTATACAATTCGCAGAATGTTCCTCGAGATCTACATGGCGAGAGAAAATATGTTTACCAAAAAATTTGGTTATAAAATTAGCTGGAAACCCCCTATTTTATGTTCATTTCTTTCAACACCAGAAGATATTAAAAATTGTTCGCCCTTTGGAGAAACATTCGTATTTCGTATTTTTTGGTAAACATATTATGATGCACAATTCGTACGACAATTCTGCCAAATTTTGGGTACAAAGTCATCCAATGTTCGTTCGCTGAAGTCTCAAAGCGAGTGAACTAGAAGGGACCATCCTAATGACAACTAAAATTTTTATACACTACTTGAATCTCCAAATTACTAGAACGATGTGGCGCGACGAGTAAAAGATCAGACCGTAGAACTACAATGGAAACAATACACAGTCCCCTGTTGAGCCATGATGTATCTTGTTATGTATTAGATACAAGAATAGATTGCGACCGATACCACAGAAAAATCGACACACATCCACGATCTGTGTAGGATTGTGCATGAAAGTATCTATCATACATGGATAAACTTTAACTTGTAAAGCCCGTAATAGCTATATCGCGTAAATATTTATGCTTGAAAGATTAATCCGTCCCTGATCGATTGACCAGTCCGCGAACGACCAGAGCGTCACGTTCAACCGGAATGTGGGAAAACTGATTGATCTCTCGTCATGAAAACTAAGAAATAAACTTACAAGCTACGTTTGATAATTACTGTAAATAGCATACTCCTACATACTGAAAAACCTACAGATTACGTTGAACATTATGAACCTAAACCTAACAATTAAACTATGTATCAATCACTCGAAAAAACTGATTTTGGGAGTGAACCATTAATAGACTTCCACTGTAAAAAGGAACGATAATCTGGTAAAGAATTTTAAGTGAAACAGTCGTAGAAAGGAAGGGTGATCACCGGCAGCCAATAAGTGTTTCGACGTTGAAGTAGGCATTAAAACACGATTGTTGATCTTCCAACGACAGATACTTCTCACCCACTGTCCTAAGTTCTGCCACACAACTAGGATGAATTTCAAGTATTGTCATCAGGAGTGGAACAATCCTGCAGACGACATACGAACACCCCAGTCTCCTCTCGCTGCATCAATAAGTTACGGTTAAGCATCAAGCTCTGTAGAGGCTCTCTATTAATGTTACCTTAAGTGTGTTTTCCAGCTTTTAGTACAGACGAACATCAATCGTTCTGCCGTCAATACGTGATCGATTCATCATAGCTATGCATATTATTAAGAAAAATCATTCAAATGTTAGTCTCCGTTTCGAATACATTTTCGTATAAAAATAATATTAAAACAATTTCTATTATGTAATACTAAACATATACATTCTTTAAATATATTTGTATATGTCGCGTATTACATAATGCAAATAGTTTTACTTTGAAAAGTATATTTGTGAAAGGATACACACAGCACGGTCAGCATCCCATTCATTTGCGAATCGCACCATTCCCATGTCGGTGCCCCGCATTTCAGCAAATTTGACCTCCCCAACATCTTGAAATTTATCACGTAACATTTGCCACGTCGTGTTTGGTGGTAGCTGTAACAATCACACGCATATACAAATACATAAACTTTATTTAAGTTTAAAGAACAAATTTTTGTTCATAAATTATCTAGGGCGAAGTACTTAAGCCGAGCCATCCGAATAGTCTTAGAAAATGTTCTATTCGAAAAACGACTTTAAAACTACGATTAAAAATCAGTCCAAGTTAAATATTAGTATGTACTTTAGTAGCTGAACATCTCGAAAAATATTACCTTTAGAGAAAATAAGATAAAAAAATATAACTCACATTTCCTATAAGAACAGTATCCGACATCGGTCGCGAACCATTCGTATTCTGTCTGTTACCACCTCCTCCTTGACCTTGATTCCCGACAAAACCACCACCGCCGCCGCCGGGACCGCGATCATTGTCTCTGTTGAATCCACTGTCAAAATCTCTGCCGCCGCCGAAGTTAGAACCACCAAAAGCATTGTTTCCACCGAAGCCTACATCATTGTCCATTTTAGATAAGCCTCGCGGTGCGAACGAATTGTTGCCTCCTCCGCCAGATAATGAGGCCTGTAAATTAGACAAACCTCCGACTCCTCCGCCAAAACTATTTAAATTAGAAGCCAATTCATTTGTCAAAGATGAATTCAGCAGAGAACTGGTGGTCAAGTTTGCACTTAAACCTCCAGCAAGGCTTGCTTGAAGAGCTGCAGCATTTGTGTTTGTCAACGCGGATGCTGCAAACACACAAATATTTTTTTCAGTATTTCCTTGTTACATGTATTAACATAATTATATCCATTATGTAACTTCGGAACTTACCTAATTGTGCAGGTACAACGTTATTTAAACCAGCACCAAAGGCTCCAGCAGCCAAGACAGGAGCAGAAATAGGATTTACAACTGGTGGATTGTTTGCTTGAACATTGGGAATATTTCTAGCTACATCCATTAATCTATTTCCACCAGCTCCAAGGCCCATTCCAATTCCCTTCAAACCTATTTTCCATTTAAGATTTACCTCAATTTCTTTACCCAGATAATAAATTTTAAGTATAATAGGTACTAGTACATACCTTCTGGTAATTTTGGCGGCATGTCTGGTTCATTTGCTCTATCGAGTCGAACAGTCATACGCCTGTCGAAAAGTTGCTGATTGTGAAGCATGGATATAGCCTGTACCGACTCTACCGGATGATCATATTCTACAACTCCGAATCCTCGCGATTTTCCATCTTTATCCTTCCCTAACTCAACATGCAGCACTTTACCAGCTAATTTGAATACTTCTAACAACTTCTTTTCATCCACTTTATAATCAAGCTAAGTATACAAAGTACAGAACTCATGTTTACATTATAGAATGATATAATGGTTTATTATATTTCTTATACTAAGATGCACTTACGTTTGCCACAAATACTCTAGTAACTAATGGCCCGTTAATGCCTAAGGATTCTAAAAACTGGGTACTTAGACCATAGGTATTTCCAAATTTATTATCACCGCCTCCGCCACCTCCACCACCCCCACCGCCGCCGCCTCCACCACCACCACCACCGCCACCACTAGGAGCATTCATATTTTGTCTCCCACCACCCTGTGGTCTGGGTGGATCCCTAAATCTGTCATCACGAACTCTGTCATTGTTACGAGCTGTTGCCAAACGACCATATTTATCACGTTCAATGTCAAAGTCCTAAAATGAAAGAACATTATAAAGCCTATACCCAACACTGTAAATATTATCAATTTAAAGTTGTATCAAGTTTGTAACAATAACAATATACTAACTACCTCTTTTACCACAAGTTTTCTCCCTTTGATATCGTATCTGTGCATTTTTTCTACAGCAACCTTTACAGAATCTGAATCTTCAAATTCAACAATGCCACAGCCTCTTGGTTTGTCATTTTCATCTGTGAAAAGTTCAACGTGCGCGACTTTTCCGACCTCGGTTCGAAAAAGATCTTTAAGATCTTGCCATCGAAAATCGTAGGGAATGTTCGATACATAAATACGACGATCTGATGCTTTTCTGCCACCACGATCGTTACGTTCTCTGCTTCGATCACGGCTAGTAGAATTTATGCGAGTTTGTCTATCCGATCGTCGATTACGATCACGTTCCCTACTTCTGTCTCTTTCATCATTATTTGGTATTTGACTCCTAATTTTAATAAAAGCACATAGATGTAACGTGCATGAGAAGATGGCTTTAGCTATTATTCTTGATAATGTATATAAAATGTAACATGCATAGCCTGTTTCATAACCTATAGAAATTTCTGCTAATATTGCGGGACTAACAAAAATGTTTCTTAAAAAATATACGCCAGCGACGTAATGAAATAATTAGCGTTGGTTTACGTTAATCGTCCACGATTCTGTACGCCGATAAGGGAAACGTCGCAAAATTTGTATAAATGCTTATTTCATACTTACTCCTCTTGCTTGATCATCCTTGAGGCCTCTTTCACCGCACAAACGATTTAAACTACTTCAAGAATTTATTTCGAAGTTCGCAATTAAAAAGAATAAAAGACACCGTACATGCAAACATACGCGAACACGAAGCGTCTTATAAAATGGCCGTCCACGGAAGTGGTGGAAACGTACCGGAAACTACTATATTCAAAAATAGGTTTTTCACGAAAAAAAATATAAATAAAGATATGAAGATCGTTCGGTATAAGACTTTAATAATCACACATTGTTAACACGGTGCTTTGTAACCGAGAATTGAACGTACATACGTACTTCTTTTAAATAGAAAATGTTTTCTATTCTGAAGTCGCCAAAGTATCGAACATAACCTGACGTAGAATTTTTGTATACAAATACAAACTGGTGACTTTAGAAAAATTAAAGTTCAATTTACAACTAATCAGAATTTATGTGGCGGGATTCGCGTTTTAACTATGTGGATATATGTAGATACATATGTACCAATAGGCAAGAGTGCATTAATAATGCTATTGACGGAAATCACACGCCAACGCATGTCCTCACAAGTTTATAGTTATCGCACGACTGAATCGCTAAGTGGCATTATTTAAGCTTTATTAGCTTAGTTCGTCGCAGCTTATTTTTATTCTTACGTGATAAAATTGAAAATCGCAAAAAAACAAATGACATCCGTATTCATAATTCACGGTATTAAAATTAAAACAAATCGGTTCAAATTTACCGAAGTTTGCCAATCGCCGCCGAAATCTGAATGAACATTTAAGTTGGTAATATTATTTTATTTTTCTCTAAATAGAGAGTGGCACCGGTTTCGCGTTTGGTAACAATGAGCTACTCTTTTCTTTGCATGTATGTTTCTCTCATTCCATGTGATTCAATACTTTGATTTCGAATAGTCTGTCGGTCTCTCTCTACTAACAAACTTTAGTCTATAGAAACGTGGTAGTACTTATAAAAATGCAGGTTCCAGCGATTTTTATGGAATTACCTTTAGAAGATCAGGTAAAACATATTTACATTATGTTAAATGATTGAACCTTTACAATGCTGTTTTTAAAATGTTATTATATCGTAAATTAATTTATCGCTATAAACATCTGCAAGTTCTAGGTTATACCAAGTTTTCAACAAATTTTTTTTATTAACAATTTTTTTTTTTATTATTCTTTCGAATATCCTTACTAGAATTGACTCTAACATTCTCTTTTGTTAAATATATGTAGTTAAAATAAATATTTTGTATTACTCATTGGCCTCTAGGCACAGGAACTGAGGGTATATTTTAAAGGTTTGGGTGCTGAAATTAGCGAAGAAAAATCTCCGAAGGGTATCGAGGATGATTTGCACAAAATTATTGGCGTGTGTGAAGCCTGTTTTAAAGAGGGTAACGAAAATGAAATTGAAACTGTGTTAAATGACATTGTATCAATTATGATAGTGGTAAGTACCGTGCGTTTTCATATATCAAGATTGTATATGTTTCAATAGCCTAAAGTTAATAAATTATTTTAAATTTATTGTTATAGATTCCTACGGAACGGGCAGAAAATTTAATATTAGCATTTTGTGAAAAACTAACCAAAGCGCCTGGTTACAAACTTGGTTTAGTGTGCTTAAAAGCGTAAGTTGATAAGAACATTGGGCTGTGCTTTGTTTTAGGTATTAATGACAAAAATTATTTTATTAATGATAGAAAAATAGGCTAAAATTTTTAATCCCTCAAAACAAAGTTTAACCAAATACTACAAATGTTATAAACGTTTCGATATGATAATATAATCTAAAATATTTCTAGATTATGGTTGTTATTCCAATCTCTTTCTGATGACTCTCCAATGAGATATCATGTTTATTACCACATAGTTCAAATTGCACGCAATGTGGAACAAGTAAAAGCAGTGTACGGAGGAATACAACAATTGAAACAACAATTTGCATCATTCCCACCATCGACCGAACAAATGCAAAAATTACTAAGGTTACTTCATGAAGTACTTTTAAGTTGCAAACAAGGGTAAGTTAAATTTTATTTTAGAATCATTTAATGAAATGTAGTGATACATATTGAGTAAAAAAAAAAATTATACAGAGAACAGGCTGCTGCAGTTATGGTGGAACTATTAGGAACTTATACAGCAGAAAATGCTTCTGCAGCCAGAGAAGATGCACAACGTTGTATTTTAGCTGCATTAGCAGATCCAAACACATTTCTACTTGATCCGTTACTTGCATTAAAACCAGTGAAATTCTTAGAAGGGGAACTCATTCATGATTTACTTTTGGTATTTGTGAAAGATAAATTACCTGGATACCTACACTTTTATCAACATCACAAGGAATTCGTAGAACATCAACTTGGTATTTAAGCATTTAATTAAACGTTCAAAATATTATTGTTAATAAAAATGATACATTATACATTCACTTTGTAGGATTAAATCACGAACAGAACATGAAGAAAATGAGATTATTAACATTCATGCAATTAGCGGAAACGAACCCTGAAATGTCATTTGACACAATACAGGAGGAATTGCAGATTACAGAAGATGAAGTGGAAAGCTTCATTATTGATGGTACGTAATTAAAACATGTATGTTACTTAGTTTGCTTTAAAATAGTGAACACGCGTTACCCTGCATAAATGAAACTAATCTCCAGGCTTAATCGTAAAAATAGAGATAATATATGCAGGGTATATAAAAGAATCAGTACTGGCTTAATAAAACTTTTCTTTTATTAAGTTATCCGTGTATTCGACATTCACATTGTTGTTAAAATTTATTTTATAAATTTTTTTAAATGCATGTTTATGTGAAAAAAATATGTATTAATATTTCAGTACTAAAAACAAAACTCGTTAGAGCTCGTATGGATCAAGCTGGTCGCAAAGTTCTTATTTCAAGTACTATGCATAGAACGTTTGGTCGGCCACAGTGGATGCAGCTACGTGATTTATTAGCAGCCTGGAAAGCAAATTTATCAAATGTTCAAGAGGGTATGAAATCTGTTGCCGCTGCACAAATGGAGCTTGCTGCAAAAAATAAAGTCGTAATCAACCATTGATAACCGAGGTTGTATATACATATAAAATTGATAACTTACGTATACAACGATTAAATGAAAATTGCAATTAATTAATTTTTTAATTAATTACTTCATAATTTTGCCTGAATAAATAAATGTGTCGTTCAACAACAGTATTATTTATAATGAGACAAATCACACAATTAAGATATTGGTGGTAATAAGAAATTGTTTACGGAAATTTCAATTGCATAATATAATCTTTAAGGTTGTATAATACATTTTTCTCGTTTTTTATTAAATATTTGCAAAAATAATAATATTACAGTAACTTTTTTCTCAAAAAGAAAATTTATTTCTATTATTTTTCGTGATGAAATAATTACGATAAATCTTGTAACATATTACCATACTGTTTAAAATCATGTAATTTTACGATCAATTACATGAATGCTAGATCTTTTGCATTTTTAGAACATCTTTTATACAAGTTTGTAAAAGAGGAAACGACTGAAACATATTACATTATACAATGTAAAGGATCTTGAAATAAAAGCACCGATGATAATCTGATTATGTATTTTTTTTTATTTTCTCTTCATATAGCAACACTTTATTTTCAATAATCAATTTTATATATGACAAAGATTTATCGTAGAAGCATTTTTGACATTTTACAATTTGACCGATAGAACATTGATATACAATTTCATAATTGTGCATTACATGATTAGAAAAGCCACATATTTTTTTGTACTAATTCGCTTCATTGTTTGTCTCTAATCTGTAACTTGTTGCTTATCACATGATTGTTGATTCGTACAAAAATTATAAACCTTAAGAAACTAATGATATAAATCTATAAAAAAGTAACACAGCAAGTGGCCTGAAGCAAATTCAAAATATATAAGTAAATTAAAACTATCTATTTTAACATTAACCATAATTTAACGTGTTTGTACAGAATCGTACATAAATCATTTTTTTTTTTTTCTTTTCAATATGTTTTACGTACATTTCTATATAGCAACATATACATTGTATACTGTCTTAAGTTCATGTATATACGTTTACAAAAACAATACATAAGTAAAAATATTTCCTGGAAACGTAATGTTTACTTTCTGAAAATATGATTTTAATTTTACTAATAAATGAACTAAAGATTATTAGTTAGTCAGCAGTTGGACACAAAATACGTATATTAAGAGACCACGTAGTAAACATAAAAAAAATTATGAATTTTTTTTATATGAATATTCCCAGATATTATATTTGAAAGTAATGGAAAATAGTCATTTGCAACATAGTAGTGAAAAATAGTACTTTTTTTAGAAAAAATAAATACTACTAATAAACATTTTACATAGTTGCACTAAATGTAACTTAATGCCAGTATTATTAATAAAAAAAAGAGCATGATAGAATCTACACGAGAAATGCATAACTCTCTTACTTGATAAAGAACTGGGTATTCTAAACAAACTGAACAAATATGAAGAACTGATGTAATATAGTAAAACATTATGTATAACATGAGTGCAGTCTATAACAATAATCTGTTATTAAAGTTATTGACATAACTTATGATGAGTTTTTCTATAGCTAAGGATAATAGTACGTTGTAAAAATAATAACTATCATAGTAAAATTATCGTTCCAATAGCTTAGTTACTAATTGATACATAAGAAACTTTCTTTGTTGTTCCTTAATTTGTTTCTAGATTGATTTTATTTCAGATATGGCATCATAAATTTCACGTTGTACTCCTTTTTGAAATCTAAAAATTTCGTTAAATTATACGTTACATGACCAATAATAAACATATAGCACATCTATTTTACAGCTTCGAAACACAGCAGATATAAAAATCCTTCCATTGTACAAAATAACTGAACAAACTAACAAAGTCATGATTTGAAAAACATTTTGACTTTAAAATGTATTCAAAATATGCAAAATATCAATACGTCTATAGACTTCTATGTTTATTTTCTGTCTTTGCATACATCAATCTCTTGTAGCATTCACTGAAAGACAAATTACGGATAATAGGTACTTTATATGTATGTTATTTTCTTATCGTAAACTCGTTCTCTTTCTTTAAAATTGTTGCAAAGTCAGATTTGAGTGGAGAATCGAGGACGTGGCAAGTCTCCAAATACTGTATCGCCATGAACGCTCTTAGCTAAAGCTTTAATTGAAGCTCGTATATTATGTGGATCATGTGGATCTCTTGACAACTGAAATAGCATTTTATTGATTTTAGTCAAATCTATTAGTTTGTAATATACAGTAGTGCCCACATAAATGACCAAGCTCGGGACCGGCCGCGGTCATTTATGTGGGTATGATTACTTCTCAAAATTCAACAGAGATGAGGAAAGAGGATAAGTGCGAGTAAGATGTAATAATTGGCACCCGAAACCATATACAGGATGTTCGGCCACCCCTGGGAAAAATTTTAATGGGGGATTCCAGAGGCCAAAATAAGACGAAAATCAAGAATACCAATTTGTTGATGGCGGCTTCGTTAAAAAGTTATTAAGAATTAAATTCAAAAATTTCAAATCATTCTGGAAAAATTATTTTCGATTGCGGGGGCCAATTACAATCATTTTTTATGAATAGACATACCCTCGTAATCCTGCACATTTTCGAGAAAAAAATTCAGTACGGGCGGAACTTTAAACGTTAATAACTTTTTAACAAAGCCTCCATCAACAAATTGGTATTCTTGATTTTCGTCTTATTTTGGCCTCGAGAATCCCCCATTAAAATTTTTCCCTGGGGTGGCCGAACACCCTGTATATGTATAATCTATCGATAACGACCGGCGTCAAGTTACGCTTGATACGCTCGATGTCGAAGCCGCTTGGCTTCTAAGAATTAGTGGGGATAACCGCGGTAACTTATGTGGGCACTACTGTATACACTCACGTATGACAGTGTATATACCATAATTACATATAACTATATTATCAATAATAATAGTTTAAACTCTGGAGAAGAAGTAAATATATATTTATACCTGATCATCATCCTGATCTTGAACTGTTCTACGTACAAACGAAGGAAAAGATGGAACACTAACTGGTAATGATTTAGCTAATGTTGGATGTCCACCTCTCTGTCCTCTTGGCATGTGAATACCTTCATCTTGGCCTGAATCTGAATAAGACATCGATAATATTACCCACGTAGTTACATTCAAATTAAGATTTACATAACGAAAACGTACCATCTGTATCAGATCCTTCTTCCGAAGATTGAACAGGGTTAATAATCTGGGATTCTTCCATTCCTTCCAACGGAAATAAAGCTTCTGTGTCAAAACTAGTTTGTTCTTTAGTATATCTGTATAATAGATCTTTCTTATCTACATTACCATTCTATGAAACATTAATCAAATATTTTATATTACATATTTAAAATAATCATTTGTGAGTATATTTTTAAATGTACAATGAACTTACAACAAGAGAATTATTAGGAGAATATTTAGCACCTGCTTCATGTTTAACATTAGGACCAGTAATAATTTTTGTTTCGTCTGATATTACTTGTGACATCGGATTTACCATATTAGCTGTAGAGGTAGTTAAACTGGTTGTAAAACTATCTGGAGTTGTAGGAGGTGTTTCTATATTATTTGTTAATCTATTTGTTTCCTCTTCTTTGGATATTAACCTGCGAAATATGTATAGATATAAATTTACTGTTTACGAAATAATACCGTATATCAGTGATTTGCGTGTAAGACCTTGTTAATATTCTGTGCTCCTTATGAGCTCTCTCACGGAACTGCTCTAATAATTGATACTGCTCTGATGTGAAAACACGAATTTTATCTTCTATTTCTGCAGACTGTCGTTGAACAGCTTCTTCGAGCTGCTTTTGGAGACCACCCAAAGCCACTTGTATATTGTTGGGTAGCTGTGATACTGGATAAATGAAATAAAATATATAACAAATACGTATATATTCTAAACAAAGACTGAAATGCATCTTTACTTTTCATCATTTCAAACTTATGTTTAAATCACACCCGACTAGTAAACACTTGTAATTATTAATTAATTTACCAGAAAATTTGGTGGGCTGCAGGTAATCAAATTCATCCAAAGTATTGTGAGCAAGTATTATTCTAAATATTGGACTACAATCTGGATTGGACTTTAATATGTTTATTTCTTCGGTCGAAGTCTACAATAAAAAGCACAATGTAATAAAAATAAAATGCGCACAAATTAAGATCGACAACATGAATTTAGATTTAACTTTATAATTAGGCACACTTTCTGGTCTATTATTTGAGAAAGAATTAATAATTAAACTAATTAATTAAATTATAACTTATATTAAGCTTAAATAAAAAGAAATATATAAAGTTGATTGATGAAATAAAAGTTCTAACAAACCAATTGCCCTACACTTTATTGTTATAGGGAAATTTATACTTACAACAATATCACTATTAATAAGAACTAAAGCAGCACCATAATCTTTGTGTATAGCATGTGTGTACATTGAGCAATTATAACAACGATGAATAACCCATGATCCTACATTCCTTATCTCCACTAAACCTGGTTGTTCTTTAGTGATACCATCAAGTTCTGATATTGTTGCAAGATTCTGTTTAGGACAAAAAGAATATTTTCATTAAAAAGTATTATATTCTTTTATACTATTTGAAGAATAGAATTTATTATTATTAAATAAATACTGCTTATTTTACTATAACATAATTTCATTAAATATACTTTATATATCGACTAAAAGAAACTATTAGAAGTTTAAAAAAAAATTATTGTGACTTACATAAAAAAAATATTCATCGATCATTGATATGTAAATTCAACATTCATAAGAGACTGAAAGGTTTCGTAAATATTTATGACAATTATTATAAAAAAAGTTATTTCTTTCACCTGACGAAAGAAACCGTCGGTCTGCTCTTGAGGTGTCAATTCAATATCGTCAATGTTGACCTTTTGTAGTTCAGTGCCCCTGGATTTAATGGACACGTTCAAACATTTGCACACAATATGCATCTTACACAATCAGTACACAATGTATTCCAAAAAGAAATTTTAAAAATCGGAACACTGTCTCACGATGCCGGGACTCATGCACAACTTATATGCACAATTCATTCAATTTTTTTCGTGAAATTCCGAATATATTTCGAAATATCCCTTTCCCCGTTTTCTTTTTTTAAATAACGTTCGGCTTTTAAGATTAGAACCAACCGAAGCTTTCGTGAGTACCTAATTAGAACGAAACAAGAGAAAGTATAAAACAATATTGGCTTGATTCGACGAGTAGGTTTGTGGCAACACTGTGTGTTTCGCGCTATTGTTTAAGTTTCAAATAATAATACACTGTGTTCGATTAATGAAAATACTTCGATGGAAAGGTATCTACTGTCGAAAAGAAAAATAAACACTCCGTCGGCAGTATTATTGGCGTTCGATTCGACTGTTGTTTGATTCGTTCCGTGTGTTAATCTGTATATTGTGACAGGTACGCACACTCAAAGCCAAGTAAACGAATTACGGATGCTCGTGGTTCTGTTGAATATATTTGCGTCTGAGAGTTCGTTTTCACTATATATGGATACGGGCAGTTTTGAATATCAATAGTCAGAATTTTCGCATAAATTGTTCCGAACGGCCATTCGTAGTTGGATTAAATTGTAAATTTCTACATTTCTTGGCTACAACGCGCGTATTTACAAGTATTTCTGAAAATCTTCGAAGCCTCTACTAAAAATAAACACTGATTTATAGTGAGTGCAATGCGTACGTGATCACCTCACAGACAAAAACATACTTGCTAGTCAAACGACTGACTTTACCATATGACTTCGGTTTAACAGTTTGAATATAATGTGTATATGCACATCTACGGCGCAAGATTATTCGAAATTGCACTTATAACATATAATTCCTGGTTTCTAAGTTCAATAATTCTTGTTTTATTTGATAATATCGGACAAAATGCGGATATCGAAGATTTATTTAACAAGTAATTTTACGAAACGCAAATAATATATAGCTTGACTAAACCCAGAAGTAATTTTAATATGGGTTCGAGACTAAAAGTAATTTCGATGTTTCTTTTCAAAGCATTCTGTTTCGTTCGCGTTTCTATATGTAGAAAAGGTGATTGAACGTAACAGATTGTAAATCTGGAGGTTCTTAAACATTAAGGATATGCGCAGGGACATTACAGGTTGTATGAAAATATATTTCTATTTATAAATACAAAAATTTGGTGTCCTTTTTTAAACAACGTTATATTCCGAAGATAACACTTTATATATATATATAAATTTAACAATAATATTTGTACATTATCTACATAATACTGGTAAATATGATATTACATTTATGTAAGTTTATAACAGAGCTTTGTGTTTGTGTATGTATATACATATATACCTTTTGTTATAAAATGTTCATTTGTACATAACAGAATGTAAAATATTGATTATAGTAAAACTGTAGGAATGCTAGTTCAATTAAATATATAAAATCGTCAAAATAAAAAGTTATTTAAAATTTTATAATTTTATGTGAAGGTATTCTTCTTTCCACTTGAAATATTCATTAAATCGTATTGCAGCATACCTATAAAATATCATACTGAATGATAAGAGATAATTTTATAAATATACTTCTACAGTATCAATCATAAGGTATAGTAAAAAATTGTTACAAAAATTTTCAGTAAAAAATGCACAAAACTTTCTAATACATACCTACTTATCATTTATAACACTTTCTGACTGTACTTACTTTAAAAAATCAAAGTCAATTGTTGAATGTTCGCTCTGTATAAGTCCCCAACAACCCCAAAAAAAGTGTGACAAAAGAACAAATTTATTTACTTGTATATACAGTAAATTAATTTCATTTTCAGGTACATAGTTTACATTATTGTATTCCTGAAGATATATATTTAGCCACGTTTTTTGCAATTCTTCTTCAGGATACAAAGAATAATCAGGATTATCAATACCTAAAACAAAATTTTATCTACCTGAATATAATTTTACATATTTTTCGTACATACAAAGATAGTATAAAAATTAAAAATATACCACATATGAAATATCGCATAAAAATAGATTTAAATTACCAGCAAATTCTGCGAAATGATTAGCTATATCAAAAGCTTGATAATTGTATGCAGTATATTCAAAATCAATAAATGTAACAATATTTTCCTTCCGATTGTAAAGTACATTTCCTAGAAGCAAATCATTATGGGCAAAGACTACTTCGCTATTCAAATCTAAAAGTGTCTTCTTTAAGAGCTGATAATTTTGTTTTAACACGCTAACTGGTTTTATAAGTTTCACAAATCTGAAAGCAAGAATAATAAGTAAAAAAAGAAAAAATACAGATCCAAACTTGATATTTTTTATTATAGTGCGATATTACCTTGTCTGCTTCAGTTCATCGAAAAATTCTTTTGGCATAATTTCCATAAATTTTTCTATTTTATTCCAAATACATGCATCTTTGGGTATTTCGGCATCATCCGGTTTCAGTTTATGCATTTGAGCCATTTTCTTAGCAATCAAAGTATACACATCAGGATTTCTTACCATTTCTGTTGTAAGTGTAATACCTTCAATAAACTGATAAGCTAAACCATTATTAAATGTAGCATAAATCGAATGTGTAAAACCTGCTTTGTTTAATATCTGTTGAAAATATAGATATATATTTCTTTGTACTCGTTTGATTTACCTTTGTTTTTTCTATAATATTTACACTCACTCGAATATTTCTTGTTTCGTCTTTACGATTAATCAGCAAATCTGTTTTATGCCCATATACCCTGACCAAAACCATATCATTGTAATGTCCAGAATACCACACTCCTATAAGTTTATTTGTAATTCCATCAGTAAATATCTGAAAATAAAGTTTACCTATCTTTTTTTTTAATCATTTTTTTTTATCATTAATGTATGAAGAATTAAAATACATTTAATACAGGTATGAAATCATTTTTTTAAGTCAATTTGATTTAATGACAAAAAGTATACAATAAATAAATTGATCTCTCTCACAATCACTATTATTAGAGGAGTAAATCAAATTCATAATATAGTACTGTGATTTTTGTTCCAAATGATAAGAATTCAAGAAAAACAAACTTGTTACCGAAAGATAAGTTACAGATAAGGATATAAAGTTAGTTCTTTTATTACCATGATTTTCATATTAACCATTGTATTGCACTGTACAAATTGAAAAGAAAATTAATTATAAAAAATATAAGGAATGTTAATGTATGTACATTAAACAGTTTACTGGAAGTTTATGAAAATGTTAATGAAAGCATATAATAGCTTAAAAAACAAAATGCATAATGTCAAAGCATTAAAAAATATATACACCTTTTTAATTTGTTACCTTAAAATTTAGCTTATCTAAGGGCCATGTTTGCCTAATTCTTTTAATTATTTCTTTAGCACCATCAATAATTTCATTTTCATCTATTGTTATATTAAGATGTGGTTCTTCGCATATTTGTTCCATGATTAAATGTTATCTGTAAATAAGTAAGAAACTCTTAGTGTTATTTCAATTAATTAAATAAATTACACTTTATATATATTTCACTGTATGTATATTTAAAAAATGCATTATAAATTTACATAACAAATACTCGAGTTTTATAATTATTTTTTGAGCCATAAGTAAAAAAACATATTGTACACTCAAATTGATAATATTAGTTCTATTGGAAAGTTCTGGCTATTCTTTAAGTAAAATTAAATAGTACATTTTTATACTGTTTATTAATATTTAATTTACAATGTAATTTTCGTCAGTTTTAGCAACTTCATTCCATTTTTATGGCAAAAAAAAAAACTTTCCATATATCTGCTGTAATTACGTGACAAATGACCAGAATTTTTCAATAAATCTAATACATATAAACCACAAAACATTGAAATATGCCAAATGTACATATGTGTCACGTAAACGTGTGCTACACTATAGTGGAGTTCGACAGTAACTGGAAGTCATGCGTGTCAACAAGCTATATTGATAATAATTGATTGGCAAGTGGGGGCTACACTAATGCAAAAGCCCTTGAATTCATTAATGATTCAATTATTTCATCTTCAACGGAAATTATTCGTTATAGAAAAAATATACTAAATGATTTTGTATTTTACACATTTATCAATAGAAATAAACGGAAAACACAATTACATACATTGGATTTATTTTGACTAATATTATATTCGTAATACAATTTACAATCATAAAACTTAATATTTGCAATCGGTAAACATTACATTTTACGTATAGTATATATATTTTAACGACTACAATATTTATTTATAAATGACAGAATTTTGTTTGTTAAAAATCATCTACGAAAAATAAAAAACGATAAAATCTACGCTTTGATATTAGTACTTTATATTTTATGAATTATTTGTACATATTACGTTACAAGTAATTATTATTATATTATTTTCTCTAACAAGTTTCTTGCAAAAATGATAAAAACTGTTTGATTTGAGAGATGTCATCATGTTTATATATTTGTTTTATTTTCCTTTTTAATTAAAGAATAGGAAGGGGGCAGTGGAGATTATTACTAGTGTAAAGTTGTAGAATAGCCAAATTCGAATACTATTTAATGTAATTTATTATGGAGAATTATTCAGAATATAACATATTAATAAAATACAATAAAGTTTTGTAATGCAATAGCATTATTTTACTAAATTATATAAATGTATGTACATAGTGACGCTTAATATAATGTGTAAAGATTTCTAGAAAGTTCCATTTACAATTTAGCTTGGTATAGGACAATTTAAAATGAAATTATAGTATTATTAGTCGTATTGAAATAATTTAAAACAAAAGGGAAGAAGGTTTTTCTTATCATTGTGGTTTATTTCATAAATTTACTTTTAATATTACTTTGTGTTTGAATATTAGATAATCTTGTTACGCTATTGCGTGAATTTAGGTTTAGTACATATAGCGCCGCAACGGGAATTAATGGAAACTCGATTAATAACCATCGAGTATGCAATCATGTAACTCCATTAAAATTCCTGTAGCCTAGGGAATCTTCGATAGTTTCTTATTTGATTGTTGGTCAGCATTGTAGAGCAAACTTTAAGGTGTTACGCTATCACGTGAACGTAGGTTGAATGCACATAGCGCCACAACGGGAATGAATTGTAACCCGATTATTCACCGTCGAGTGCAGAGTCATGTAACTGCGTTTTAGTTAGGAGCGAAATCCAAACGGACCAGCGTATTGTAATAAACAATACAATTGTATGTTTTTCAACGTGGGCGATCAAGCTGGGGAAGATAGAGAGAGAGGAAGGCACCTCATTCCAGATACTTAGTTTATTTTTTAAAGATCACGTCGCATCGTTGTTTTCCGTCGTTCCTTCCTTTAGTTTATTACGGACCGTGACAAATTAGCTATTTCCGTTAAGAGTTTCAATGGTCTTGACACACAGCAGGGCCTCGCGACACTTCACTTCGAGTTTTGTTTACTTTCACAAGGGTCATAAATTTTCTTAAGGGTTGTTTATGCCGCTAGCCTCGTTTTCTCTCTCGACCTCCACGCTCTCTCTCACGCGCGCCCGCTCCAACATGGCCGCGTAACCTCCACCTCCACTCGGCTCGGGGGTGGATCATCGATCGAAGACGATCCGGATGGATGGGGCAAGGCACAAACCCCGATTGGACCAGGGCAATCCAGAGGGAGGATCGAGGAATATTCCGGAGAAGGGATGAACACCGAGGACGACGAGAAGATTTCCGCGGAGGAACAGATCGATTTTGAAAGTCAACCAAGTTGTATCTAAAAGTCGAGACGAAGACGAATAAACTTTTTACCAACCCTTTTTCGAACATACGTAGTAGTTTGATTTTTGCGCGTCTCGCCGAGCAGAGCGGTTCAGCGCTCCACGGGCACCAACCCACCGTCCTTTTTCCCTAAACCGCTATCTCGGGACGTAACAAAGGTAATTAAATTCGTGGTGACAGAGTGTAAGTCCCTAGCCTGTTTTCTGTATAGTTTATGAACGCTCTATGTTCATGATGTAGATGGCGACGCCATAGGTACAAATAGCGACAAATAGGTTGTTACGCCATCTGTAGAAGGTAAGTAATATGTACTAGGCGCGCAGAAGAGACGTTCTCGTCGATGTGTAACTCGTCACGATAGTGCGGTGAAAAAGTCTTTTAATAAATGTTGTTATTGTTACAAACATTTAGTAATTTCCTTACATCACCTACAGATTTTAGAACTCTTGACAATTTTCTTTAGATCTGTAGAGAGCATATGAAGATCAACTTTATTTCAATACGCACTTTCTTTTTAAAATATGAACCCATGTTAATAATTTTGTAACTCATTGTACAGATCTAATTGTAAACAAAATTGTTAAGTGGGCTATAATTTTATCTCGCACTGTAATGCCTAGACACACTGACTACTATTCTTAATGGATAATAACGGACCCAACTTAAAGTAATTACGTGATTTCGCTCGCGATCGACGTTTGTGATAAATTGACAAGGAGTTGGAATAAGCGGTAGACAGTTAGGGACGCGTCGTGCGTCATGTAATTGCAGAATAGGAAGCGATGAAATATGTTGCGTAACAGCGTCACTGTGCACGAAAGTATAATAAAGTATGTGAAAAACGTGTATTTATCTCAATGTATATACTAAATAAAGTAATATTAGACGATGATGCGTGGCCAATTTCCGGCTACGCGTTTTCGATTTTTACCAGTTCCTCACGGCCGGGACAATGACGCGATTGCTATTGTTTCCAACTTGACACCGCTTAGGTCTTGTCGCGGACGTTTGTCTGAAAGAATCTTTTTTTTTTTTCTCGTTCACGGAGTAAGACAGGCCGCGTGCGCGACGCGTGCCAATTTTCTTCGTTATCCTCTAGCTTGTTATTAGCTAACACCAGCACGTGATGATAACGTGACGATAACGTTTTTTCCTCCGTTCTCTACCCGGAGCACGGAGGCGATATTTCAGCAGAGGAGTCCCGATTCTTCTTCTGTCCAGCCGACTAAATTATTTTTATTTACATTTCACGAGCACGAAGTGTTTTTTAATTACATAATTTGAAATGTCACTCGGCTCGTTCGTGGAAATAATTAGATGGCGCGGGAGCCGGATATTGGAAGAATAAAAGTGTCTGGAAGATTTTTTTCTCTCGTTTCTGTTATTATTGATTTCGTAATTTGCATGAGGAAATCTCGATAAATATCAGTAGCTTCATCTTCTTGTCGCTACAAAATCATATACATCAAATAAATAGCGACGACGCACGGTGGGGCATCTGTATACGTTATGTCAATTTCTCTTTTCACATGCTGTCATTTAATTTTATTTTCTTGCTAAAATTTTTGAAAGCAATACATGACGCATCGGAAAAGACAATTGAACAGGTGAAAGAAAATGATAGGAAATGAGACAGAAACTAATCCCCCCCCCCCCTTGCTTCTGTTGACATAATTACTAATACAGTTAAAACTGACTTTTGCTGCACATTCTACAATATGTATGTAAAGTATGTCAAGATAAGAGATGAACGAAATAGTTTATTAAACGGTAAGAGATACGCATTAATACAATAGAATGTATAGAACAGAAATTATAAATTCTTTTTATCGATCTCCACTGTACTTTGTGCAATTCGAGAACAATCGTTTATCAAAATTACATGTATAATACATATTAAATTTTGCAGTATTATCAAAGTAAGTAATCCCTTATGACAATATCAATATAATTTCAACAGTAATATTGAATCGTAATTGTATGCGAATAAAAATTCGCATATTAACTTGGTTAATGCACATGCGCCTTGTGTCATACACCTGTGTTGCGAAAACTATCAAACGATGTATCATTAATCTATTTCAATTAAAAATTCAACTTAAGTTCTTTTAATTATTTATTATTTGCGATTCTGTTTTGGTACATATTTCCAAAGAATGTTTTATAACTTCTACAAATATTGTCGAATTCATTTCAAATTTTGTATGTATGATCTCGATACTTGTAGCTTATGATAGTTATCATGTTACTTTCAGAATTTAAGTTTAACGCGTATAATTTTATTGTTTTAGTAGAGAGCATTGCATTTAGGTTAAGGGGCCTTTCTACCTTGTGGGATTAAAAAAATCGATATTTCTTTTTTGCATTTTCCTTTAGTATGTAGTCTCGAAAATATGTCTACCAAATATTAAATTGAAATTCGGAAAACTAACGAAGTTATAGCCTGTTGAAATGTACCGCGCGCAGGTATAACAACTGGACATGAAACTTTAAAGCTGTTTTTCTCGAAACTACATTTTTCGTCACTGCGTGCGTGATAACTAAAAAACTATTCAAGATATAAACATCAAATTTATACAGTATCTTCAGAACTGGTCTCCCTATAGCATGAACTAGGATAATTGCGATATATGCAATACTTTTTCTTTTATTAACAAAAAAGCAACCAAATATATGAAAATATTCAGTATTTTTTCGTAAAATAGCTGCCATTTTGCCATTTTTTGTTTTTTTGAAAAGATCCTAGTTCATGCTATAACCACACTCATCTATATTAAGAATATCGTTGGTTTTAGGATTTCGAATAACTTGTTCGCAAGATATCACATACGCAGTCGGGTGCCGTTCGTAAAAACTGTTGTTTGATGATCAACAAAAACAGCGTAATCAATAGATATTATGCGTTGCAAAAATTCGTAAATATAGCTAAATATATAATAAATGTATCTACAAAATCCGAAATTAATCGCTCTTTAATAATCCGCAAAAAAAAATCACAAAGAAACACGTATTTTTCATGCCTACAAGGTAGAATGGCCCCTTAAATGTTTGGAAGGTTCGAGTAATTTCGTCGTGCGTTCGACGGCAGAATGATTCTGCGCCCTGCGTTATTTGTTGAGGAGAGGGGGTAGTGTGAAGTGTGAATCGAGCCACGATAGTCGAACAGTGACGAATTAATGTTGGCGTGCGTAAGTATTTGTGTTGCTTGCATGCCCGATTCGATTAAATTCGATCCGTTTCTTTTATTTAAATCACGGTATGTTCGAATCAGCATATAGAATTTGCACTTGTTTACAACGATTTCGTCAAACCTTCGACGCAACCACGATATATTGCTACCATGCGCGATCTCGTTTATCTCAAGGAACCGAAAACAGCGTATGGAATTCCGGCAAAGTTAACCTCACATATTTATCTCGACGAGGTACGTCACGGGGAAACGATTCGATCGGTGCTCGTTGTCCTCCCAGATGCCCAGCCGAAGTGTGCACTGTATTCAAGGTCAGAATGTCAAAGCTCCTCTACTCCATTCCGCGCTTCTCTCCGCGTGCTATTATTATATGGACTGTTATGTAATCGTAACCGTTAATCGCCTATCCGCTTTGACTTTGATCGACTAAAGGCAAATACGATTAAGCATGGACGAGGCAGGAAGAGATTAGAGATCTGCGAAAAATAGATAGAAAATTTCGAGAAAGACACGCCGAAAACGATCGCTCGTGTTAAAAAATTCTCGACACATTCGCTGTGGCAGCATTTGATGTTGAGTTTACATATTTGACGGTATAGGTTGTCATTAGTGATAAAGTGTTCGAATCTGTGCCTTGAAAGAAACTTGAAATTGTCAAGACTGTCATATTTCTAATCGTTTCGAACATCATGATATGCCATCAGCTATTGAATATCTTGGCAGATATTGGTAGATCTTAAAATCTTGAACGGTCTTTCAACAGTTAGCAAGTTCACTGTAGCCATTGATGACCAGCTCTTTAACCTTACAACATATCCTTCAAACATTCAGAATAATTGAAAGTTAATGTCATTAGTGATGATGTGAAATGACAAATACAACAAAGAACTGTTGAATATTTTTGTTTGTTAAGCTAAAGTTTGAGCAAGTGTAGAGAACATTTGTAGATAAGGAAAACAGCCATGGCAATGACAACTGTTGTTGCAAGTTTTTGTACCGCGGGACAAAATGATTCTTCTATGTTTAAAGATATCAACTTTATTTTGTTGATGTTTTGACATTATGATAGCTGTAAGACTGAAATAAATCTTTCAATTTAATATCGTGAATTTATCATTGTATCTTATATAGAAAAGTTACAAGCTTTCTTAACTAAGCTGTTGATGTAGAAGAGAAGGGGTTGATGATTTTGGAAACTTAATTTTGCCTTATGACATTCTTTTTGTATCTTTAACCGTTTTAAAAATATAGCTTTTCTCAGTTGTGTTCTATACAGGGTGTTCGACCAACCCTGGGAAAAATTTTAACGGGGGATTCTAGAGGCCAAAGTAAGACGAAAATAAACAATACCAATTTGTCAATGGAGGCTTCGTTAAAAAGTTATTAACGTTTAAAGTTTCGCCCTTACTGAATTTTTTTCTAGAAAGTGGGTAGGATTTCGGGGGTATGTCTATTCACAAAAAATGACTGTAATTGACACCCGCAACCGAAAATAATTTTTTCAGAACGATTTGAAATTTTGGAATTTAATTGTTAATAACTTTTTAACGAAGGCTCAGTCAAAAAATTGATATTCTTGATTTTCGTCTTATTTTGGCCTCTAAAATCTCCCATTAAAATTTTTCCCAGGGTTGGTCGAACACCTTGTATATTAAAGTATATCAGGAAGTTGAAATTGCTTGTTCATGCTATCAGCGGCATACTACGCACTTAGGTCCGTTGCGTAGGGCGTGCGTAAATAGCATTGTCGAGGAGAAAAATAGGTTTCTAATCTAGTTAATTTCCCTGAAAATAACAAGAATCATTTTGCTCTATGGAAATCTATTCTTCGTACGAGAAATGGTAACGCGTATAGGCACTTTCAAACGCTTCAGAGTTTAAATGCTTTTGTACATACGATATTATTGACATAAAATATCGAAACAAACTTGGTAAATATTAACAAACTTGCTTTTGTAATTCACGCTATTATATGTTTTTCTGTATAATTACTGGATTGCGAATGTTTATTTAACGTAAACGTTTATTTCTTTTTTTTTTGAATTTTCAAAACTTTATAATAAATCACGTGCGTGTATATTTATTGTTTCGGTGTTTTTGAATGATTTTCTATGGAGAGAATTTATCAATGTACGAAATAAAAATCGGACGAGGCAATAAAAGCACGTAATGGCGTGGACGGTAAGGGCATGTATGTCAATATATTCAAAAGCAATTTTAGCTTTGAAGCGTTTCAAACTCGTTAAACGTTTCAAGATCGTTCGAGACTTCAAGACCGATCATGACTAGAGATGGCGTGCAAAATCACTAACAGTGATTTGTCACAGTGATCACAAAATCACGATCCCGCTCGTGATTAAACTCCATTCACGACCGTGATCCGAAAGATGGCGTTTTAGTAGCGATCCACGTTAACTGTGATCGTTAGTGTTCCGCTAACTCCCCTCGGTGGAAATTCAAAGAATTACAAATGCACCAAATTTAAATTGTATAGTAATGTAGTCTAAGCAATGAAAAAGGCTGGGTTAGGTCTGGGTAACTATTTAAAAATAACAACATAGATAATTTTTATGGTTTTAAATCAGTCCAGCTTTTGAAAACATCTTTTCGCCAATTCATCTAATATTTCCTACTTTGCATATTAAAATGTATGGTAGGCTTTTACTTATAATTGGCTTTTCCAATAATATAAATCTATTATTTGATATACTCATATCATAATGATTTGAACTAACTTTTTTTTATATTCTGTTATTTTTACATTACCATAAATACATATATTTATTATATGCTTGATCAAATCTTGCTAAACTGTTTTTATAACAATATTAATCATAAAGTTATAACATAAGTGACATGTATGTAAATTTAATTTTTAACATTATTCATAGCAAGTTTTTATACATTAATACGACATTTTGTATATATTTATATTATAAAGAAATAAGTTGGAATTTAAAATTACAAAAAAGGTTAGTTTTGCGTATACATTACTCTGTTGAAAAATTTTACGAACATTAATACATATACAGTCTAAGGACATAATTCGTGAAAAGTGAATGCTCCCCACCAATCAAAAGCGATCACGAAGAATCACGAATCACTGTGAAAAATCACCGTGATTGGGAATGAACGTGATCGAATCACGAGCGATTCAAAAGTAGCAGTTCACGCCATCTCTAATCGTGACATACCAAGACTTCAAGAAGTTCTGGTATCGAATAATGTTCGAAGCGATACGAGTCTGACGTTATAGATTCGAAGCAATCGGTTTAAAGCGTATTACTAAACTTCCATATCTGTCAATACGGGGAAAACAAAAACGTAAATCAGGGGTCGGCAACTCTCTAGAGACATGAACGATATAAGATAAATTAAGTTCCTTAATTTTTGTGTCAATTAGAGTAATCATTCTTAAAACTATTTAGAACAGTGGTAATTAATGGTACTCGAGCCACGTATAATAAAAATTTTTCTTTTGTAGTATACAGGATAGTGTGCAATTTATGGTACAAACGGGATCAGGAAGATTCTATGGCTTAAAATAAAACGAGAATCACAGATAACGAAATTGCGTTGTACATTTGTATTATTCGTGTTGTTTGTGTGCATTTACAAAGTTGTGTTTGAAATTCAATGAAATGTGATTACGTCCATTTGTGTGTATCTGAAGTTCAAATTTCATATTTACCCATACATCTACAGGGTGTTCGGCCAACCCTGGGGAAAATTTTAATGGGGGATTCTAGAGGCCAAAATAAGACGAAAATCAAGAATACCAATTTGTTGATGGAGACTTCGTTAAAAAGTTAGTAACATTTAAAGTCCCGCCCGTACTGAATTTTTTTCTCGAAAATGCGCAGGCTTTCGGGGGTATGTTTATTCATAAAAAATGTTTGTAACTGACCCCCGCAACCGAACAAAATTTTTCCAGAACGATTTGACATTTTTCTTTTTCTCAAAAAATTTAGGCATCTTCTCGAATTTTTTTCTTGAAAATGCCTAGGATTTCGGGGGTATGTGTAATAGCCAAAAATTATTGTAATCGAGCCCTGCAACCGAAAATAATTTTTTCAGAATGATTGGAAATTTTTTAATTTAATTTTTTAATAACTTTTTAACGAAGCCTCAGTCAAGAAATTGATATTCTTGATTTTCGTCTTATTTTGGTCTCCAGAATCTCTCATTACAATTTTTCCCTGGGGTCGCCGAACTTCCTGTATAAGTCATCTTTCGATAAATTGTCTTGGTCGCCCCCGTATACTGCTATCGTAAGTGTAAGACAGTATTGTTGATTTGTAGAACATATGGACCTTTGATTTTCGGACGTAGTACGCGGTTGTATGTCACGAATATTTACATTTTATAAATTCTTTGCCAGTACTGTATTCGGTATTAGTTGTTAATTATATACAAATTGTATACATTTGTAGTATGGTACGTGCAGTGTTTTTGTTAATTCGTGTTGCGTTGAGAGTTCTTAATGTATGAGTTTTGCTACTACGTTGTGTCCGTGTAATCTGTACCGACAATCACTTTGCATGCACTGGCAATGTGTTCAATTATTTCTTTTCCTCGATGGCAGTTTCCGCATGTGTTTTTCTCTATACTGAATAATTATTATTATTATTATCATTACCGTTATTATTGTTACTTTTGTTATTGTTGTCATCAATGTAGACAAATATACTTTACTATTTTATTTTAAATGTCTTTCAATATTATTATTCCTGATTATTTAAGTTACTCGTAATTATTACTATGTTACTTAATGTAGTTGGATTAACCCGCTTAAATAAAAAAAAAACAAACAGTAACCGTCTCTTGTTAGTTACACTTTGGATTATACAACCCGCTCCGAACAGGTTAACACGTTGATCGCCAGACAAAATACGTGAAATGTTTTACGAAGTCAACTTTTTGTGTCTAGATCCTTGGATGCTACTTAATTTCAAATTTGTCGTAGTACTTATTTTTAACAGTTCTGTTACTCGTACATGGACGACGTGGCGATCAACGTGTTACTCTTAGGATCGCTGTCGGCAACCCTCCCCCCAGGGTGATTTGTCACACTGTTGCAAGCGTTCCTCACGCTTTGAATTAACGATACGTAAGTTACTGAATAGCAATCTCACGATCTGTAGATTTTTGTTGCCATCGATCGTCAATCTGTTTTTTTTTTTTAGCGCGCGCTAATTTATAGTCGTCGATATTTCAAATCGCATTGTGTTTCGCGGGGGCGGTGGCGGTGAGCAACGCCGGTCAGTTCTTCCGAATACCCACCTTTGGTGTCTTCCTCTTGAGCTCTTTCTCTCGCAAGGGCGTAGAAAGTACTCACCCTGAAGCAGAATCTTAATCACAAAAATTCTGTAAACTGTATTTCCAAAAGGGCGCGAATCATCCTTTTGATTCGCGAAACGATCTTTTCACTCGTTTGCACGCGCCCTGTAGCGCGCAGCGAATTTAACAATACGAGGGTCGTTCAACAAGTCCTTAGAAGATCCAAGAGCTGGTGCTCGTGGCGTCGAAAACTTTTGTTTTTAGTAAGCATCATGACTCGCTAGACAGCCGCAAAATTTTCAGTTATATCCACCACGCGATTTCATTTTTATTGTCCATCGAGGCAAGAAACTTTTGCTTATTTAGAAAAATGAAGAGAAGTGAGTTTCAAAGTGGACAGAAAAGGAAAGGAAGTGTGGATGCACCACTACACATTAGAGACAAAGGAACAGTCAAAACAATGGGTTTTTGAAGGCGAAGACGGTGAAACCGGCCGGCAAGGTGATGGCCACAGTTTTTTTGGGATGCACGCGGAATCATCTGTACCGATTACTTGGAAAAAGAAAAAACAACAACTGGAGAGTATTATGCGTCCTTATTGCACCGGTTGAGCGAAGAAATCAAGAAAAAACGTCCTCATTTGAAAAATAAAAAGATCCTCTTCCATCAAGACAATGCACGGGTGCACACCTGTGCAGTTTCGATGGCCAAAATCATGGAATTAAAGTTCGAATTATTACAACATTCACCGTACTCACTGGATTTGGCCCCCAGTGACTCTCTTTTATTTCCATATTTTAAAAAATGGCTCGACGGACAACGGTTTACGTCGAACGAGGAGGTCACCGTCCAAACAGGTGCTTATTTTGAGGACCTTTCGAAATCCTACTTTTTAGATGGCTTAAAACAGTTGGAGAATCGATTGGAAAAGTGTATAGAGCTAAAAGATTATTATTATTCATTTGTTAACGGGATTAAACCCTTCGGTACAAAGATGTAATATGTAAGGAACTGCAGATGTGAATCGCTCAGTGAATTTAACAAAAATAAATTAATTTACAATGTGTTGCCAGGATAATTTTAAACTTTCTAATGATTGTTCAATTAAATTCGTTTTAGTGTTTACAAAATTTGCATTACCAATCATTCTATTTACACAATTCTGAGATCCAAACGTTGCGCGGTAACTTTCAGAGCAAAATAGAAAGTGATTTCTTAAACATCTAGATGGCACATACAAAGGAAACAATTGAGTAATCGTTGAACAGGAAATACGACCTTTGATTGGCTTACTCACAAACATAATATCTGCGATTCTTCTTCTACTATGCAGTGTCTGAAGATTAGTATTAATAAGTAAGTCATCATAATTATGTGATTCAAGAGACACGGGACTCCCACTATGCCTAGCAACAAGACGAAGAAATTTCTGTTGAACTCTTTTAATAAGGAGACCAAATTATGCTGCCATATTCTAGAGTAGGTCTCGTCAAAGCACAGTATAAAATTTTAAGTGTATCAGTTTCACTAAAGTATCTGGAAACCTTACGAATAAATCCTAGAGACCAGAGACTTATGTTGAAAAATAAAAAAGAAATCTATCTAAAATAATTTGTTTTTCCATTTTTTTTTTTTCTAAGGACTTATCGAACGACCCTCGTAACAATCGTATCGTCAATACCGTTGTCACGTTTGCAAGCTCGAGCGCCGTGAAGGCGCGGGAGGGGGTGACGATACAATTGTGTTCTCTTTTATTTTCATCGGGTGTTTACTTAGCAGATGTCCTTTCCGCGTTTCGCACCGACGAAGACACGAAAGAACGAAAAAACCAGTCACGGTTCGTCAGACTGCTCGTCGTCGATTCGTGGCGAGAGGGTGGAAATCTCAGGCGAAGTGGCCAGACGATGGACGAAAGAGTCAATAATAGAAATAGATCCGATCGCGTGCGCGTTGGCGACGGTGTCCTTTCGGTTGTATCTGGCCCCGCGAATGCGCCCGCGTACGTGTTGACAGTATGACGCGTACAGCTGTCCAGCGTCGCTGACAGCGTGCACCGGTGGCCGTGTGACATTACCGCGTTATCCGGGAATTACTAGTAAACGGGCGAGATGATAACCCTGATCGTCTGTCACGACACGCGACGACACGCCGCGGCCGGGCCGTAGACGCGACAAGCGACGGAAGAGGACGACCGTGTGTTTACGCCGCGACGAGAGCGACGGGCGGGTGGCGAGAGGCGGGCATGCACGAGGAGCAACCGTTGGGTGGCCAAAAGGTCGCGGCCCCGTCATTGATACGGTCGCGGAGAGAGCGCACTTTGGACCAATTCCTCGGTACGGCTAACACGAATAAACTCGGGGGAACGCGGCGTTGTTACTTCAGTGCTACTTCGGCCACGCACCGCGGCACACTTACACACTGATTGATCGATCGAAACCACTCTCTCTCTCTCTTCTGTTCGTCGGAAGACGCCTGCCTTTCTCTCTCTTCCGCTTCCACTTTTATTTTCTTTCTCCGCCTGTACTCTCGTGCTTATACCCGTTTTTCTTTCGATTCTTTTTCTTTTTCTTTTTCTTTTTCTCCTCTTTTCTATTGTTCTCCGTTCGACGTGTACTTCCGCGTCGCTCGAACCGGACGAGGCGAACGGGAGCCGATCGAAAACGTACCATATTCCCCGTGGTTTTCGCGCGAATAGAACGCGTTCGTTACTCGGAGAACAACGGGCGTGCGAACCCTGAGAGCCAAACGAGATCGAACGACGCGACGGTGTCTTCCCGCGACGCTCGCGCTCAGAGAGACTAGCCCCAGCCGACCCTGTTTCGCGGTACCCCGTCACTTCGGTTTCGCACACACACGTGATCGCACGTGACACACGCGACACGGTTTCGAGGCAGCAGTTGCTGAACCGCGCTGGCCTGCGGAGCGTACAGACCGACAAAGAGAGAGACGGTCGCGGAGTCGCGCGACGCCACCGATCGCCGGTGGTCCTTTTTTTTCCGTGGAACGTCGAACAGCTGATCAGAGAACGTCGAAATGTCTACAGAACCGGGCAGCTTCTCCTCCAACGGAAGCATGATCGTGGTGAGCAACAGGTTGCCGTTCGTGCTGAAGCGGAACGAGGTAACCGGTCAGCTGGAACGCAAGTCGAGGTTAGTACTCCGTCAAGTCGAGGGAGGGGATTGACATTACGGTAATCCCGTTATCAAAGTATCGATCTTTCGTTATTGTTGCATTTTCTTGAAAGGACTTTAAAATTACTGTCGTGAGAAGATCGTCGTGACATTTCAAATATTGCCAATGTCACGGAACTTTGAACCGAGATTTACGCGCGAAACTTCGTCCCTTCGAATATGGAATTTAAGATATACGAATATCGATTGTACGTATCTTCATATCGAAATCCGCCATGTTGAGGGGTTACTTTAAAATACGACGATTCTTTTAACTATTTGCGGAACAGGATTTCAGATAATAAAACAGATCCATGTTTGCATAGAAATTTCATTGTGTTTTAAATTAAACAAAATTGGTATATTTTTATTAATAAAGGCATCGCATAATGTAAAAACATGAAAAAAAAAAAAATAGTAACAGTTCTCGCAATAAACCTTCTGCTTGCAACGATTGATGAACCTGTATTGGCACGTTGAATGTTGCCAACACAAGTGAATACATTTGTAACATTTGTTGAAGATATTACCAACTACTTTTACGTAAATAAGACAAAATACAGGGTGTTCGGCCACCCCTGGGAAAAATTTTAATGGGGGATTCTAGAGGCCGAAATAAGACGAAAATCAAGAATACCAATTTGTTGATGAAGGCTTCGTTAAAAAGTTATTAACAATTAAATTCAAAAATTTCAAATCGTTCTGGAAAAATTACCTTCAGTTGCGGGGTTCAATTACAATCATTTTTGGTGAATAGACATACCCCCGAAATCCTACCCACTTTTTAGAAAAAAATTCGAAAAGGTGTGAAATTTTTGACGGGAAAGAAAAATTTCAAATCGTTCTGGAAAAATTATTTTCAGTTACGGGGGCCAATTACAATCATTTTTGGTGAATAGATATAACCCCGAAATCCTACCCACTTTCTAGAAAAAAATTCGAGGTCGAAATTTTTCGACGGAAAAAAAAAATTTCAAATCGTTTCGGAAAAATTATTTTCTGTTGCAGGGGACAATTACAATCATTTTTGGTGAATAGACATACCCTCGAAATCCTGCGCATTTTCGAGAAAAAAATTCGGTACGGTCGGAACTTTAAACGGTAATAACTTTTTAACGAAGCCTCCATCAACAAATTGGTATTCCTGATTTTTGTCTTATTTTGACCTCTAGAATCCCCCATTAAAATTTTTCCCAGGGTTGGCCGAATACCCTGTATAAGCTTATGCGCATGAAGCTATTGCAATGTTTCAAGGTGGGACTAAAAATGTCCCACCATGCATTACGGTGCATCAAAAAGGTGGGACACTTTTAATCCCAGCGTTCCCCAAAGAGTTGATTAGGATGTATATTGATTACATCCATCAAATTCAACATGGATTGTTAATAATAATATTCATGAGTTCTGCGAATCTAGCGTTGAACGTGAGTTTCGATTAGATTGTACCAGAGATTGGCAACATTCGTCATTTTTATTCGCCCATCGTAAAATATTTAAATCTATGATTAAAATTTGTATCTTCATCTAACGATTAATGGATATCGGTGTTTATCTTCTATTCATTATTCGACGTTTTTATCAAGATAACAACGTTACATTGACTGATAGCTTTCTTTAAGATGTCTTGTTCAGATTGTAAATATACGGTATAAAATATATCGAGAAAAATCGTCTACACGGATACAACACGAACGTTTTTCTTGTTACTTGTTCTTCTTACATACTTACGAACTTTTTACTTCGTAAATTAAGTTTATTTGTATGTAGCTGGACAAATGTATTCGCGATTTATTTACGATCATAAATTACAATCTGAAATATGATTCCCGTCGAAGTATCACATCATTATCATTAGCATGGTACGAGAGAAAAACAAAAATTTGAAAAAAAAACCATTGATGGGTTAATAAATGAGGAATCGATGTCCAAAGATTCTTGATGTTTAAACGTCCCGAAGCAGACTGTTTGTTCAATAAAAAGAGAGAAAACAATTTCTTCAACGAGGTCATCCAAAAAATGTATCAAGAAGCGGTCGATCCCAGAAAACAACAGTCAAGATAGATTCGTTGTTTATCGGTTACAGATGAAAGAAAAACTTTTGTTGATAAATATACGAAAATTGTTCAAGTTGGTAAACTAGATGCGAGTGAATGCAAACCATTCGTCTTCGTTTATCATGTAATCTTCGTGGACAGCGTGACGTTAAGAAACCATTAGTATCTAAAGAAAACAGGAAGACCCGACTTTGGTTTGCACAGGATCGTTTACATTGGACCGCGTTTGATTGAGCAAAAATAGTTTTTAACAATGAAAGTAAGTTTCAATTAAAGCGAAAAAGATTTGATGCCCATTACCAATTTCCCTCTGTTAAATATGGTCGATGTAACAATTTGGGATTCTTTTCCTGAAATTATGGACATAAGTGCAGATTCAAATTCAATCGAACACCTGTGAACCTAGAAGAATTAAAAGATAGAAAAGAATTATTTGAAATATTGCAACGCGTAGTGGCCAAAGTGTTAGTTTAGAAAAAAATTCGAAAACTTTTCGAATCCATACCAAAACGAATGCAAACAGTCAAGCTATTGAGTTTTATATTAATATCGTCCTAATGCTTTTGTTACATTTAAATTTGTTCGAAACTAATGATGGATATAGTTTTTTACTCTACTCCATTAATAATTATTTTTTCTCTGTCTGACGCCACGCAATTTATAGAGTAATATTGCACTACGCGAATGTTTCTTACGCGCTTCCTTTTTTTACAGTTAATTGCTCTGCGTTCGATAACTGCACGGAGATATAAAGATTGTCCCTGAATCATGTTTACGATACGAAGGAAATCCGTCCTTTCACCAATTGAATGTGTTTTCGTGGTAACAGTTTTATTAATCTTTTTCAAACGGTCATTTCAACTCAACAAAACAAAGATGTAAATTGTCGAAGATAAAGTTATTTCAGCGGAGCCTCCTTCTCACTGTTCCGTTTATCTAAAATGAACAAATCGAAAACCATTTTAAAAACTATCAAATAACTACGCTCAATGTTTTACACGCATCATCAGGTGTTCGTCTATTCGTTATTAAAAGTTTTCACGATAGCACTGCTGTTAACAAATGATCTATACGATACGAAATCTTAATCAATACTAAAATAATCTATTCTAAAAATTCCTGTCAAAAACTTTGAATTTCATCCAATTCTCTTGAACTCTCCAATACAATTGCGACGATTTTATCGCGTTCAATTGTCGTTGTCTATCGTGATCTGGAACGCTATGATCATCGTATACATTATAGTTCACAAGTTGTTCAAATTCCGGGATAGTCTCTTTAGCTTCGTAGTATAGTAATAATAATAAACAGCAGAGATAGGAAAAATGTTTATCAGTTTATCTACGATGTTTATTCGATCGAACAGTTACGTTTTGATTTATTCGTAGTGAAATGTGTCATTCTTTGTTCGAAATTTAGCGGGATAAGAATTGTATCGGTCGTCGAAGTGCTAACTGGACTTCGGAGCATCTGCTTTGGTTTTGTCGGTTTTGTTTGAGCGTATCTTTTGTCGCTGGATCCGCGCTAGATTTACGAAAAAGATCGCAGCGCTGGCAAAAGACTCGCGGGATCAGCGAAGTCGACGGCATTCTTCTATATGAATATTCGATTGTTCCATAATTTATTCCGTTGCGTAAACAAGTCGATAGAAATATCCGCGGAGGACGCAGCGAGGCGATACAAGGGGAATACAAAACCTCGTGGATTCTCTTATTTTCGCGATTTCCGTTTTACTTGATACCACTTCGTTGACGTTCACCAGAATCACTTTGCTCGCGTTTACCGGAAATATTTCTCGAGAATTTGCTGATCGATGGCCTATTGTTTATCTGGTAATATCGAATAAATAACAATTTACTCCAGTATGTGTTGAAACAACATTTCTAAAACGATATGATTCTCTATAGATTTTAAAAGCCACTCACGATGCACACGAGCTCGCGAGAATGAGGTTTGTAAATCAGTAATGTTAGAAACTTGTGTTAGCTCTATATTGACTGTACCTTTCAGACAAAATCAGTTTTTCAAAACAAGCGAAATTGAGTTGTATCACTTTTATATTGTCAGAGTTATTGACAATATTCCATTATTTTACCATCCCTTTTACAAAAATTTATTTTGTGTAATACCAATAAAAAAACTGACAAAGCTAATTTCAACGTTAATAAGTAACGAAAGGTAGTGAAAAATATCTTTATTGAAAAAACTTGGAGGCATTAATGGTATTGCAAAAGAGTAGTTCGATTAAAAGTTATTGTTAACCGTATCTTAGAACATTCACAGCCATTGACGTAATTTTACGTAATTTTTAAATCTAGAGCTAGTTGCTGCTGACGTAATTTTACGCCAGTTTCTATTTATGGAGAGGCAGATGACTTTATCATGCCTATTTATAATTGCAATAATTATTTAACAGTGCATTTGTTTTAAGTTCATCAAAGTGGGCGTTCGGATGATCAAATAAATTAGTTTAGTTTTTAAATTAGTTTTTAAAATACACGTGGTCTCGTCCAAAACAATGACAAGCACACGTGTCATTAGTTTGATCATTATTTAAATTGAATTAATTAAATTGATTAAATTGAATTTGAAATTTCGTCTACTTGAGTTTGTAACGTCTAAATTTATTTCAATTTCAAACAATAAGCGAGTACAAGCACGATGTTATAAAGAAATTCGTTCATTTTAATTCCCATTTTAATTAAACAGAATCCTGTGACAAGCACCTGGATATACATTTGAGTAAATTTTAGGTCGCATGGCTACGAAAGTGTTAATAGTCGACGAGCATTGATATTGCAATCCTCGTGTTTATTTATGGTTCGCGAAAAAATAGTACACGATTACACATCGCGAGCTGTTCATCGTCGGAAAATTTGTTACTGTATAGCGCGTCGACGATGTCGAAATTTTTCGTAAGATCACGCTCGTAAAACGATCGTCGATATTCTACGTCGGTTCAATCATTCAGATTATGTTTCTAAATGCTCGTTATACTATACTTTCCAAGAGCAGTTCCATTTCCAAATTACCATTCGCGATCGTGCTTACTTTTTATTACAAGTAATTGAAATTAAATTGAAATTAAAATTAACATCGATCGAACTTAAGTACGAGAACTTAGTACAACTACGATATCTATTATACATTTGTACATTTTGTGCATAAAGTTAAGAACGCGAACGCCTTCGAGTAAACAAGTCTTCAAACGTTTGTTTGGTAACATCTTTCCCCCCCGTTTTACGAATCAATTGTGTTTACATCCGCAATTGGAATGTTTTCAACTGATGAAACCTTGTCTCTTGTTTACCGAGACTCTTGCAACAATCTGATATCTCTGTAATGATTTACAATTCGGAATACAACATGTTCTCGATCCGCGACATTGGTTGTCGTGAAAATTTATTACTTTCCTTATCGCGCGCGACGATTCGATTCTGTCGTGAATTTGACAACAATCGTAATCGTAATGTTAAACGAAATGTTGCCACGTTATCCGAGCGAAACGATATCTGTTGTCAGTATATCGATCACGTGTCTTTTTAACAAGGTTTTATCTGTCGTTGTCGCATAAATAGCAATCTTATCCGATATACATCCGATTATGTCTTTACGCGTTAAACAAAGTTTTCTTTTCGAGATACGATCGACGGGGATAAAAGATAAAATGTAAATTACTCATGGTGATGTAAATATTATCAATGCATCGATCTTGTTACTTTATAGCCTTCAACTCGTACGTCCTTCGAGCGTTTCATCATTTTTTTAATTTTCATACACGCCTTGCCATCCCTGATAAGAAATGTCCCAGAGTCACCTCCCCCTCCCCCCGTGATCTCGATGAAATTTCGCGTGCTTACAGCGCCTGTCAAAAATATGTTATATGGAAAGTTTTTAAATAAATTCGATACGGTTTTCGATGGAAAATGACGTCGGTAAACAAGATCGGTAAATATTTTCAAACTGTTTGAAAATACGGTATAATAAGTTGTGCTTTTTATCGTTTATTTATCATGTTTTTATAATACAACAAATATTCATTTCACGTCGATAAAATAACTTCGAACCGTATCGTTCACGTGAGAAATTCTAAATAATCGTTGTTTACGGACACATTGTTACTCGTGGTATTGCTTCAAAGCCACAATGACACATATTGGCGAAAGGATGAAATCACTCTTTGAACGTACTAATATACGTGTATGTGACCCAAGAGTCATACGGAGCTACAGAGGGTTAAACGTTTATCGATAATTTATTGTACAATCGCGGGGACATCCCCGGTCGATTTCGACGAATAAAAAAAATTATTTCCTTTCGGATCGGTCTAATCTAATCGCGTTCGTGAAATACGTAGTTCGTTGGAAAAATTTGGTTTAATTATTGCCGGGTGACTCGTTTCTCTTTGCTTCGTTCCCGATGGCTCGGTGAATGCTACGCGATTCCGTTTGCCAGTGAATAAGATTAAAGACCCGTGCTTTGTAAACAGACACTAAAGATACTCGCCGCGAACCGAATCGAGGAGTTTAAATTTCTTTTTATTTTACAATCGTATCGTATCCGCGGTGCACGTAAACCGACACACGAAACAAAAACAGAATGCAACAAACAAGTCGATTCGTAGATAAACCGGTGTTCGACGTCGGGGGACGAACAAAATTTATTGCACAAAGTGTACAAATTAATTATATTATTTGTGATTTGTTGTTTGGTATGTTACGTCCCACGTCACCGATATTTAAATTCTTTTAAAAAGTTTCGTTTCAGTTTCGATAGCAAAACTCTACTCGATATAAAAGATAGTAATTTTTAATCGTAGCTCGATCGATATATTCGCCTTGATCCTTCTATAAACGCAATTTTATTCATTTTTATTGTGTCGTGAATTGTCCACAGATTTAATCTAAATGGAAAATAACAATGACTGATAATCTCGAAGGAAGAGAACGCAAAATTGTGGTCGAAACAAAGCCATTTCACATTACTGGAGTGGAAACTTTAAACAAAGAAGAAAGAAAATTAATTTATTATTCTTTATTTCACTCGTTCGTATTTTAAAGTCACGCAAGCAGAAAATATTGCTGGGAGAACGAGAGATCAGTTTCGTAAGGGATTGTAGATCGTATTGGGTCAGACGTTTCAGCCAGCCATAAACTTTCCATTTACGTCGTTTGATATTTCCGTTATTAAATATTATATACAGTAAAGTTATCGCACATGTTTCACTATCAACAAGAAATTCTACCATGAAAGTTTACTCTTTTGTAAATTCTGTAACGATTGTCTAATCAAATTGTTTTATTAATATAAAACATTATAACGATTCATTTTCTTTTTTTGTTTTTTTGCTGAAGTACAGACGAATGTGTTATAACAACAGTAATATTTATTAGAAACAAAAGTTTAACTTTAATCGAGTCCTCCTTTGACGATAACTTGTTGAAACAAGAATTTTTAGTTCGTTCTTCTGCACCTTTTCTTTCGTAATGAGTTTTTTTTTTTAAATATCGTGAGCCTGCTCTTATTCTACTTACCGCCAGTAAGTAGAATAAGAACAGCCTAATAAGCCTATAAAGACAGTGCAACACTGTCCATAACTCGAGACCGATCGTTCCTTCAATGCAACATTTTTCCTCAGTTTAATTGTCGAGTGGAGAATACACTGGGACACTGTAATTGCGTGGTCTGCAAACGTCGAATATATTAGCATTTCATATTCACTAGCTCGGCAAGCGAACTAGGCGACGAATAACGAATACACGGAGCACGAATAAATTTTTATCGGTGTTTTTATCGAACGTGTGTCGTGATCGTTTGCCCTTTAAATTTTACGTAAATAAATAACTTTCCATCGACACGAATCTTTTACAAATTTTCAGATCAGGTATTCATCTCGTTATACAAAATTCGTTCAATGTTTGTTTACTCCGCAGAGTTACTAGGTCAACGGATAATTCGCTCTTTAAAAATTAATTAACGTTAGTAGCTTCTTAGATGCTCCGATGTTCACAAATTCGACGATCAGAATAAATAGAAAATATAAGAGAACGTTTGTTCGATGTTCGAATTGCACAATCGTTTGGATATTTCCATTTCTGTTCGCGGGTAGTCGATATTGACAATTCCAATGGAACTTTTCCGAATAATAATCGCTCGCGTAGAATGGATCGCGTCCTCGTTCATTAAATACTCTTATCTGTAAATGTTTGTTTGTTTTTTTTGCTTTCCAAGCAACGAGTTGCACGTTTCCAAGATAACGACGTTGAAACTTTCTTCGTACGAAAAATCGGTTTGTGTATGAATTGTACTTATTCCGCGATGACGTAGGCCTGACGTTAACAAGAAAATCCCCCTCCCCCCTCCCCCTCCCCCGATAACGATAACGATAAGAGATACGGAAAGAGAAACGTATCGATAAGCATCTTTCACGGAACGTACTCATTCACTAGGTATTTTGCGGTGCCACGTGCTTTTCGCGTGCCTTCTCGCGTTACGTATGCAGCGATATATTATCGCGATTGTCGCAGTCAAGTTACTTCCTCGGCTCGCACGGAGGAGATACAATAGAGGTCGTGGAAAAACACGAAGTTCGTCAGCGGTGGCATTGATTGCCGTTCGAAATCGGACGCGTCGGTGTCGCGTCCTCGTTGGATACAGGGTGTTTCAGAACTATGGATGTTCCATTGGTTAAACGTGGTTAAACACCAAGATAATTCCTTAAAATCCATTTCTTTCTATAAAGTTTGCATCCAAGAAAAGCTACAGTAATGATTCGTAAAATGAACTCCCGGATCGACACGTTCATCTTTCGTACAACGGAGAAAAACAAAGCTAGCGAGATCAAACGAGAATAAAAGCAACGCCATTTATTTCCATACAGTTTGCATCCAAGAAAAGCTACAGTAATGATTCGTAAAATGAACTCCTGGGTCGACGCGTTCATCTTTCGTACAACGGAGAAAAACAAAGCTAGCGAGATCAAACGAGCATAAAAGCAACGCCATTTATTTCTATACAGTTTGCATCCAAGAAAAGCTACAGTAATGATTCGTAAAATGAACGTTACTTCGGGATCGACGCGTTCATCTTTCGTACAGCGGGGAAAAGCAAAGCTAGCGAGATCAAACGAGAAAAAAAAATCAATGTTGTTCGACTATTAATAAATAATCATTACAAAACTGAATCTAACAGTGAGAAACACTGTCCATTGTCTGCATACGAAGACCGTATTGGCACCATCGGGCCTAGGTGCCTGGGTCTGTTTTATCGTCGAGGGCCAGGGAAATAAACATGATGCAGGCAATGATTTCTTTCCTTTTTAAGTGGACGCCAGATTTTCTTTTAGGGGATCTGAGCGTGGCTTCACTTCTTGTTCAGTTTTAACAGAGTAAAGACGTCCTTCCAAACCACAGAATAAAGTTTCATTTTTACTTACAAAGTGTACTGCTTTTTCACCCAATTCCAATAAATGTCATTTAGATAGGAATGTTCAACTTACGAATCTAGGGTTCATTTTAAGAATCATAACGGTAATGCCCTCTGTGGATGGCGGGACACGAAAGGAATAATTTATTACGAATTTTTGCCACTAAACTAGACCATTTATTTTATATGCAAGAATGAGAAAAAGGTTTTGTTTTCACGTTGTGGCTTGTTTTTTTGTTGTAATAATTGCTCGTTCATCTTCAGAGAAATTGCTCAAAGTCTTTGCCTTCGATTTAAATGCAGATGTGAACATGTCTCACCATTGTTCGTACATCAAATTATATACGATTGTTTCATTCGTAATGGAACCAGTATTATTCACAAATTCTGTCTGATCTCACCCCGGGGGTTCATTTCTGAATATTAATTCGGTTCTTCAGTTTGTTAGCCAACATTTTCTCTTCACGAACTCGTACCGTAGAGTAATTGATATCTCGAGAGTTCAGCGTGTTAACAACCACCAGGTGACCCCGGAACGAATGTCTCTCGTTACAAGATTAAGTTTCTTTACGCTTCTAGCGGTTGTTTTTACTCCGAACGGTAGCTCTGTGTTTACGAATCCGCGCGAATCAATATTTTAAGCGAAATGTCAAGTTTTAGCGAACTCTGAGAACACGATTATTAGCACGTTCACGCGTAATGGTATCGTAACGAACGTAATCAGATTCCACCCAATTCCGAGGTACAAGCATCGAGAAGCGAATTCTTTACGAGATATTTTCGTTTAGAATCACTTAGTAGTTATTTCGGTACCACGATCGTATTTACGTTCGCTAACTCAAACCATCCTCGACATGTGTTTGGCGGCCCGATAGTCTTTTCGAGATCAAACCGACCGATTAACAGTACTGCTTAATTACTGTGATATGCATTAGGAACATGCATAAAGCAACAAATGCAAAATAATAACATCGTAAATACGAGTTCGATGGTTGTTTCTTGAACGTTTAAATACTCGATCGTTCACGATACCTTGAAACATGTATGAGAAATCTTGAAAGTGCATTCACCGTTCGATGTCCTTCGGTTAATATGTGCCTTTAACGCGGATCGATAAGTATAATCGATCAGCGCGAGACGATTATATGGTTCTGTATGAATAAGTTTGCAACTGTAATCTGTTTTTGCATTGTTGCATTTGCAAAAAAAAAGAAAAAAGAGGAAAAATGCAACTGCGGGAAGTTGCATTCGCTGAATACAACCATTTTTTCTAACAATTAGAATTTGGTTTCAAACATTAAAGTCCTAACTATAATAATAATATCCGAGTCGTAGAGAAAGAGAAGACTGTAAGCCTAATCTATCTATCTAAGAAAGATGAAAGACGAAGAAAATGAGGAAACGAGATAGGGAATGTTGCCAAAATCGTGATAGATCTTTCTGTGTGTAAACAGTTGCTTTCGATAGCCTTTACGTGGATGATTTTCAAGCAGAACGATGATAGGTTCGTTTTAAGGGTATTCAGATTTCGTTTCGTTTATCTTAGTTATCGAGATCAACTCGAATTCACCAGCTGACAGTGATAAGCTTCGCGAAACTGATCTAGTGTTTCTTTTCTGGCCTCGAACAAGAGTTCCATCGTGACGAAATCAAGAGCATGGGTAGTAACTTTTTTGAACGCATCCCGAACTTTCGTAGCGCAACTAACGCGAGTCCGGTAGTATTTTCAAATGGAAACGCGTTCACGCTCGCTGAAATCACCGAATTCTGAAAATAGAACGCATCCAATTAACAATAGTGTTGATCGTTTAACGTAGATACGATTACGACAGTATCGTTTGCGGCGAATCGTTTACAAAACAACCATCGCGATATCCTCTCAGCCTCGAACGTCACCAATTAACGGGAGATAACGTTGAACGTTACACGTTGTTCCGGAACGCTCTTCGACATGATTTATTGGGTGCAATTCGGTTCGCGAAACGTTATCTTTCCGATGCTCTGACATTACGATGATTAGACCGATGTAAATCTTTCGATTTCGAAAAATTATTCTTAATTAAGTTCCTGATATGCAAGAGGAACGCTTGAAAACTCTTTTAATCAGTCAGCTGTGGGCGACCTATTTTCAGAGTTTGCACTTGTTTGTTTTATTTCGTCTCGAACTCCAAAGATCCTAAACATATTCAAATTTACGAATATATTTTAGCTTTCGTTAAAATTACAATTTAAATATCGAATGGTAACCAAATGTTACGTATGACGGATATACTCATCATGACACAAAATACTGGCATTTCTCCATTACGTGTACAATCGTCAAACACAGCTGACTGGTTAATAATTATTTCTAACTGGATGGTGTTAAGATTAAACATCCACAATATTCTGTCGAAGATTCTATCGATGAATCAAAACTGAAATACTCTTAGAGAATTTTTATGGTTCTCGTAAGCTCTCTAATTTTATATTATATCTAATTTAACTAATATTTAAGAATGTTATTCCGGGGAACATTGCATAAAACGGACCCGTAAGAATTTCATTGGGGTATCAAAAAGGGTTCGTGGGGGAGAAAAGGTTAAGAACCATTGGCGTAGACTTGTTGATCCTAACTTAAAATTTGAAACGATTTGTAGGAAATATAAAATTGTATATTCTGTCTAATTTAATCAATATTTAAGGACGTTATTCTGGGGAACATTGCATAAAGGGGGTCTGTGAGGGAGAAAAGGTTAAGAAACATTGGCGTAGACGACTCGTGTATCCTTAAAATTTGTAACGAATCGCAGAAAATGCAAAATTGTATATTCTGTCTAATTTAATCAATATTTAAGGACGTTATTCTGGGGAACATTGCATAAAGGGGATCTGTGAGGGAGAAAAGGTTAAGAAACATTGGCGTAGACGACTCGTGGATCCTTAAAATTTAAAACGAATCGCATAAAATAGGAAACTTCATATTGTATCTAATTTAAATAATATTCAAGATGTTGTATGCCTGTATGTATCATTATGTTTACGCCAGACTCTCTGATTCTGATTCTCGACAGTTACACGAACGCGCAAGCTTTTAGTCTGAGACTACGAATAGTAAAATTGTATTTGTACGCCGTTAACCTAGTATTCCGACGGTTAATAAAGTATTATTAAGAGGAATACAACAAAGAACATAATTCTGAGGAACATTGCATAAAAGAGATTCGTGGGGCTGAAAGGATTAAGAGCCATTGGCGTAGTCGTCTCGTTGATCCCTAAAATTTGAAACGAATCGCAGGAAATAGCAAACTTCATATTATATCTAATTTAAATAATATTCAAGAACATAATTCTGCGGAACATTGCATAAAAGAGGTTCGTGGGGGTGAAAGGATTAAGAACTATTGGCGTAATCATCTCGTTGATCCCTAAAATTTGAAACGAATCGCAGGAAATAGCAAACTTCATATTGTATCTAATTTAACTAATATTTAAAGGCATTATTCCGAGAAACATTGCATAAAACAGACCCGTAAGCTTCATTAAGTTACCAAAAGAGATCCTTAGGGAGAAGATATTATCATTGGCGTAGATTCGCGGCCGAGAACGAAGCTTCGGGATCGTTGCAACGGCCGTTTCATCGAGAATATTGTAGTCTAACGGCTGATCTAGTTCGATGTTCGATCGTTAGCAGCCATCGAGTCGGCCCTTCGTCGACGCGTTGAGCGATTGCCAGGTTCGATTACAAATTTACAATCATGACGCGACGATGACATGGTCGGCGAATGCGTCCCATCGATGGGCACGCTGCGATGCATCGGCTATTGGGTCGTGTGCGTATGTGGGACGAGGTCAAAGGGCGCTTTAGATTGCGGGCATTTCACGGAAAAGTCACGACACGATCACGCATCCGTCCGTGGCCCATACACGTGCGCTTGGGAAACGTTCGTACGTTGATCGCGGAATGTGCAAGCCTCTTTTCTTTCGTAGACAAGCTTCTCGCGATCGACGTGGGACGACAATCGCAGCGCAGGTGAACGGAATTGCCCGACAATAAATTATCCTCGCGATCTACTCCGCGATTCGTTGCCTCGGAGCCGCGCAATCTTTATCACTGGGTCACGCCGAATAAACGAATAGTTTTCGCGTCTGACCCAAACCTTGCAGCGAAATAGACGCAACTCCATTATTTAGAATTTTTTTTATGAAGAATATACGTAAAAAAAAATCTCTTTCCATTTTTTGATCTGTTAATCTTGCTGTTTCTCGAATGGATCTCTGTATCAGAGATCGGGGGGAATTATTTGTGACGTAATCTCGAGACACGTATAACGTTTTCAACGTATGTTTATAGAAATCTCGTTCACCGTATACACGGAAAAGTTTATTCCCGCTCGTTGTGGATCACGAAATGAAAAGCTTCCTCTACTAGACGCGTTGATATAGAAACGTTGAACAGAGAAATGTAGCGTAAAAGAAAATTCCTGAAAAGAAAGTTTAAGTTTTGCGATCGAAATATAACGTCGGATATGTTTGTTGCTCTATACGTATGGGATCAGAGCGAAAAACACTGTAATGAATATAACACGATTATCAACTGATAGGTCATTTGTCAATGGCACTGAAACCGCTTGCTTGGTTTTAAATCGCATCTAAAATGATTAAACGAGGTTACGCAACGAGCTTAAGATGGCAGTTATTGGGACATCTACCCTGGTTGACGTTTCACTCACATGTTTAAATCGTTTAGTTTCATTCTTGCGCGTGCCTGTAGCGCGTGTCGCCGGGGAGCCGGATATTTAAAGAAAAGATAACAAAAGAACGAATTGTTGCGCAACCAAGGCCGTTTCACGTGGCTATTCTCCGTTGTCTGAGTTTATGGTCTTAGCATTGACTCGCGGAAGAGCCTAGCACTACGACCTTCCAGCTTTGGATCGCGGAAGAACGCCACGGTCTTTCTCTGATAGCGTGTGACGTTAGGGTTTTCCAAAAATCAATGATGTTAGCCTTCGAGATTATTCTCGAGGGTTGAACTCTTCAACGTAAGAATTAAGAATAAAGCGTCCATGGTCTTCCTGCATCAAACTTTAGAATTTTCTTTTTAACAGAATTCAGTTAATAGTCATTCCTTTTAAACACGTATTTTTATTTTTCACACGCTAGATTCGAAACTAAATAAATTAAAAGTAACCCACGTATGGTCTCGTATGTAAAAAATGATAAATTGAGGCGTCGAGATTTATAGATGAATCAAGAAGCGATATCGTCTGGTCATTGTATGAAGTAGAATGGCGAATCGTTCATCAGACCGTCCAGTTTCAAATATTCTTTAATATCCTCGTAAGAAACTAAAACGAATTTTCTATATTTACAATGAAATAACGAGAATTACTCAGTAATAAGGTTGTGTAATCAGCATTGTTTCGTAATCGTCCGCCGATATCGTTGGCACTTTTCAACGAAACCAATTTATTAGCGATATATATGTAGCTTATTAGCTATAGCACGATCGATCGCGTTTGCGCGTGTTTGTCACGGTTTATCGTCGAATTTATGCATCGACGGAATAAAATGAAAGTAAAAGTAGATGGGGGAATTTCACGACTATCGTCGCCATGTATTCGTCATTATGTAAACATGGTCGTTCGTGCCCTGACGAGTGGTTGCAGAGTCGATCGAAGACGTCTTTCGCTATTATCCTCGCCTTATCGCTCGATATCATGACGGGCACTCGGTGAACTTTTATATTTACACACGGGGTGTTTCCCCAAGCCGTGTCTCTCGCTATCTTTATTGTTATTGTGTCGACGATAGGCGGACCGGTTAAAGGAGGAAATAGCCAGAATTTTTTAAAATTAAAAAAGTACAAGTTAAATTAAAAGTTAAATAAAAGTAAAAGTAAAAGCACAGACGACGTATACGAGTGGACCTTTCACCTAACGTATTTTTTCGGCCCGCTTATCTGGGGTCTCGAGACACCCATTACCATTTCCGTGTCACTCGCAACGTTACCAACAGATTTAGAAATTAACACAAGAGGAAGTGAGACAGAAAATGAAATTACAGATATTTTATTATTTTTTCACGGAATGAAAGCTGTGCATCATTGGACATTAATCGATTAATTTCATTGGAGCAATCAATCGATTAGGAAAAATTATTTTCAGTTACGGGGGTTAATTACAATCACTTTTGGTGAATAGACATACCCCCAAAATCCTACGCACTTTTGAGAAAAAAATTCGAGTAGGTGGACAAATCTGTCGGCAAAATTAAAAAATTTCAAATCGTTCTGGAAAAATTATTTTCGGTTGCGGGGGTCAATTACAATCACTTTTGGTGAATAGAGATGTCCCCGAAATTCTACTCACTTTCGAGAAAAAAATTCGAGTAGCTGCTTAGATTTTTCGGTGAAAAGAAAAAATTTCAAATCGTTGTAGAAAAATTATTTTTGGTTGCGGGGGTCAGTTACAATCATTTTTGGTGAATAGACATACCCCCAAAATCCTACGCACTTTCGAGAAAAAAATTCGAATAGCTACATAAATTTTTCAGTGAAAAGAAAAAATTTCAAGTCGTTCTGGAAAAATTATTTTCGGTTGCGGGGGTCAATTACAATCACTTTTGGTGAATACACATACCTCCGAAATCCTACATAGTTTCGAGAAAAAAATTCTTTACCGAAAATATACAGTGTGGCCAGAAATGTTTCCCCGAAATTCAAATAACGTGTATTAATGGAGCTCTAGAGCTCTAGAAACGAAATTATTCCAATAAATAGCAATAGCAATAATTATCCTGCGGATAAAATAGAATTATAATGAATATTTATTAGAAAGAATTCGAATAATGCCGATCTCTGGTCGCAGACTTTACGCGTATGAGTCAGTATGGCTCGTAACTCCTTCCAGGATTGATTTGTTTTCCTCCCCGCGTTGTTCTTGCAATCAGATTTTCTATTTATTTTCTTCCGATTAACGTTGACGTGTTTTCAATTTCAGTGCCGGCGGCCTTGTAACTGCAGTAGCACCTGTGGTTATCAGCGGAAATGGAGTTTGGGTTGGATGGCCGGGAATGCACATGGAAAATCCGAACGAGCCAATTCCCGAATCCGACCCTAACGATCGTACGCCCACGGCTGGCCTTCTATCCCGCAAAGTACGTCTTTTCTTTGAAGAATCTTATTTCGAATCAGGACGACACGATATTTCCAGAAAATATAATGGAAAAATTAAAAACAAAAAAAAAATAGATAACTCTGTAGATTTATAATTCTTTGTATCTTTTTTAACTTTTAGAAACTCGTATAATGACGGTTCATTAATATTCTAAATAGTAACTACCCGCCTGTCGATGGAATTAAGGGTTTACGTTGGAGTAACGAGAGCTAACGATAATAGCTATCCAATGTGTATCGATTCTGGGTTTTCATTCGTAATGAAGACACTGTCTATTATGAGATCAATTAGGGGATCGCGTTTCCGAGCCATTTGAAACAACGAAGCAAATATCAGAGATAATTTGCACCGAATATAGATCTATGCAATATAGTAAATTGCAATGTATTTCAGCATATGCTAATTATTTTAAACAGAGCGTTAACAATGTCTCGTGCCGTAAGTCGTAATTTGCTTCGTCTCTGCAGACAAATCGAAGTTTGGATTAACGTTGCCTATATTTTGTTGTCTCCTGTGCGCTGATGGAACGATAATTTTATTTTGTGGTTTGCACCGTCGAACCTAATAGAAAAATGCGAGTCGAAGGAAACAGTTGAAATTTCCGTTTAAACATTCAAATTTCGCGTCGACGGAATACGTCGTAAGACCCGTTTATTTTCGTACTCGGTTCGGAACACGGTTGCAGGAAATACGCTAAATATAATTCACCTCCGTTACGCGCCACGTCAGATAGTTCCGATTGACATCGCCGTGGTATTTTATAATAATGTCGTCGTCGACAGCTTCGTGCGAAAACTTTATTTATCGCGAGAGATTCCCTCGATTCTAATATCGAATTCCGGTCTCTCTCGTTAACCCATTTACCATCCACTTCGAGAATTCTTCGTTTCGGAGAATACTGGGTCACAAATGATTCTGGCGGAACACACTTCGTCCAATCAATGTTTTAAAGCTACCTTCTGCGTTTGAACATCGACCGAATTCCGTGCGAGATATTTTCTTTCAACCTTTAATTGAGATTACGTATTAAATAACTTTTATGGCAGTCGATTCTATGGTTTTATCTAAGCTGAGCGATAAAACGGTTTAAGAACAGGCGGTGAAACATCGCGTCTAATCGTAGGCACACGTCGATGGAAAAGTTTCAAACGGAAACAGACACTGTTGAATTCCAAGAAAACAGAACCATACGATAACAATACAGGGCGATTCTAGAAACTGGAACGAATCGTATCTCTTTCTTGGTCGCGGAGAGAAAAAATTGAATGGTTTCAAGGAGCCTATAGCTCGCTACGACCGCACTTCTTGCGCAAGAGTAACGATGCAATTGCACCTGACAATGAAAATATTCCCTGTTTAAAAAAAAAAAAAAAATCGCGGACGTACCTCGTTGTTCTACGCGCGAAAGTACTTGTTCAAATAACGTATGTTCAAAATCTTATATTCTAAAGATACAAAAAATAATTTATTATGATTGGAGAACGTTTGGACCAATTTTATTGTTTTTTTTTTTTTTTTTAATTTATATTTACTCCAAGACGACGAAAGTAATAAAAAATAATACATACGAACATATGACTGAAATCTAGCCAATTCGATCACGAATTCCGCGTGAGAATACATTGCGTCGATTGCAATATTGTGCTACAGTTATATTGTATCACTATAGTACCGCGACCTTGATCACAGCACACGTTGCAAGTTACAAAATTTAAATAGTAATTTCGACGATGATCGTAAGCGCCAGACGATGACAGTGTCTATGAAATAGGCACATTTCTCTTTAAAAATAGAGCAGGGAACATTCGAGGCGCCCATGAGAATTTCTCGTTATGTAAGAACCGTACGTTACTTTTGTATCGATCATCGGAGGGATAAAGGTTACGCCGGTCGCGTAATTATTTCATCTTGTAATTTTAACTCGTCGAGCCAATGACGTACGCGACACGTCACGAATACCGAGGCGTCGTCACGATCGTGTTGCATGAACGACGACGTTCGTCACGCAAGCAACACTCGCGCTGCACGTTTATTGCGGTTCTTCGTCGACCTCGGCATTGATAGTTTATTCGTAAAATGCTCGACGTTTCTGACTCATTCTTCCTACGCGCCGACCCCGTAATGTTCCATTATGATCGAGTTACCGAAAAATATTCCATTCCGTCTCGTACGATTTTACGGTCACGCGCTTACGTTTGGAAACTTGGCGAATTCCACGCGAATTCGGCCACGCGGATGATTAATCGTTTCCTGCTTCTATCAGCTTTTTAAATTATCGCTTTATTTAATTGCAATAATTAAATGCCAGGTGACAAGGAAAACCACCTTCACCGTTTCTAAATTCCGTTCGAATTTTTCTTTGGAAAAATGGAGCCTCGTGTGACTGGAAATTTTAAAATTTTTACATACTACAATTTTACTATTTTCAGATAAAAAAATTATGTGCACAAATATGGCTGAAAATTTAATTAATCTTGTATATTTGTTAAATATTAGTCTTCTATTTATTTTTGAACATTTGTGTCAGAAAAATTTCATGAAGAATAAAGACTAATTTTACCTAGGTATAACAGGGTGATCGGCCACCCCTGGGAGAAATTTTAATGGGAGATTCTAGAGGCCAAAATAAGACGAAACTCAAGAATAGTAATTTGTTGATTGAGGCTTCATAAAAAATGAAATTACAAAATTTCAAATCATTCTGAAAAAATTATTTTTAGTTGTGGGGCATAATTACAATCATTTTTGGTGAATAGACATATCCCCGAAATCCTACCTACTTTCGAGAAAAAAATTCGGGAAGGTGCGAAATTTTTCGGCGAAAAAAAAAATTTTTCAAATCGTTCTAAAAAAATTTTTTGCGGTTGCACGGATCGATTACAATCATTTTTGGCGAATAGACATACCCCGAAATCCTACGCACTTGCGAGAAAAAAATTCTTTACCGAAAACCTAATGTGAGGCCAGAAATGCTTCCCTGAAATTTCATGCGAATCTTTAAAATGTCATAACTTCTGAACGGATTGGAGGATTTTAATTTTTCAAACTGCAAACAACGCGTATTTTAGTGGTGAATATGTAGAAATTCTAACAATATTGAAAAAGTTGTACCTTGACACCGTAAAGTGAGAAAAACCCCCTAAAATTGGTCCAATTTTCAAACGGCCATGACTCCTACAATAGTAAAGGTATCTCATTCAAATTTTTTTCTGACGCAGTGCCCATGGGTACCTACAAAAAACTATTAGACAACTTTTCTGTAGAGCGTCAAACAAATTTTTAAGAAAAATCGACAAAAGGGGTGGTGCCTAAATTTTTCGACGACAAAAAAAATTTCAAATCGTTCTGGAAAAATTATTTCCACTTGTGGGGGTCAAGTACAATCATTTTTGGTCATTAGACATAACCGCGAATTCCTACCCACTTTCAAGAAAAAAATTCGAGAAGATGTGAAATTTTTCGACGGAAAAAAAAATTTCAAATCGTTTTGGAAAAATTATTTTCAGTTGCGGGGTTCAATTACAATCATTTTTGGTGAATAGACATACCTCCGAAATCCTATCCATTTTCGAGAAAAAAATTCAATACGGGCGGAACTTTAAACGTTAGTATAACTTTTTAACGAAGCCTCCATCAACAAATTAGTATTCTTGATTTTCGTCTTATTTTTGACCACCCTGTATATTGAGCTGTATTTCATTCGAATAACGTATGCAGGTAATTTTTATCCAGATACTTTATTCGTGACTTGAGAATGAAAGCTGGTCGCCGTTCTAATTCGATCACAGACGTCTCTAAACCGTAACCGTCTATTCGAAAGATCTTTTAATTATCGAAGTCTTCGATTTCAGCTGCTTCATTGTTCGCGAAACGATCATCGTTCACAGTTCAAATGAATCATCAGTGTTTTTCTCTCGATTGTGTACGTTTCGTAGTTCCGTCCAGCTCGACGAGTGCCAAAAACAAACCTCGATACCGATTACGCTCATATCCACGATGACTATCGATCGTATACTTTCCCGCGTCACGCTGATAATTGATAATTTTTTGTTTGCCTATCCGTCGTGTTTGTTCAGAAGCATCGAACTTTCGCCGCGGGTGCAAACGTCATATACGGGGTTCGTGTTGTGGCATCGAGGTAGATACTGTCGCAATTAACCGAGTTTCACGCGCCCTTTCACCCCCTTTATTCCATCCTAATTATCGTTCGAGACTTTTCACGTAAAAATGTAACTTCTCTAATTAGATAAGACCGCGTTGCGCAACCGCTGGACTTCGAAACATTATTAGCGAACAACCGACGATAAACTTTCACTTCGTTACATTCTCCGTAAACATTTTCGAGCAAGTAACGGAGTTCGAGTTGGTCGTAAACTTACTTCGACGCTGATAAACCTGAATAAATCCACCCCTAGTACTGGTTCGTTCGCCTCTTTCATTCCCACATTGTTACGTATTTAGAATTATTTATTAAATTTTCAAATCCATGATATTTTTATCAAACAAACACCAGATTGACATCGTGTCTATTATTTGTTGTTCGCTCGTTTATGAATCATAGTGAAACTGTTTAACTTTTGGGACAGTGGTTGATCGAACAACAGGCATTAACATCGTGATTTCATTGGATGGAAATTAGTAGTTTGGTACAACGTCGTAAACCATTATTAAATGGCTGATAAACATTTATCTGCAGAAAACGTCTGCAAAGTGGACCTATGACATTTGGACCTATTAATTATCTAATAGAGTCAGTCTAAACATTCAGAACATACAGAGTGTCTGGAAACTGTCTTGAAAAGGCGCGAGCATGATCTCCTGTTCCGCATCGTCGTTATTTAAAGAGGTATTCTAAAATTGATAGTCAAACTTGAGAGTGTTTCCATATTTTAAATTATCGATTTTTCCTTTGTTTCAATGCCTGTTGTAATCAAACTTATCCTAATCAAGAATCTATTTTAATTTTTCAAATATATAAACAAAATTTTATTTTTATTATGTTCCAAACCACGTAGAATGTCTAATTGTTACTATTTCAAATTGAAAAAATTTGTACATGTTTCAAAAATATCGACGAGCATGTGTGAGATATTTCGATGAAAAGAATTGTACGGTTGCTTGCTAGGAAAGATTATCAAAAAGGATTGTAAAATTTAAAGTGATCGTGTTTCTGTCGAATCTACGCCACCTTTGCAAGATTTCCGTGAATGTTCGAAGCCTCGCGATGATTTCGATTCAGTGATCCGTTCTTTAAACGAATGGTATTCGGTGTCGTCGCTGATTAAATGGAACAGGAAGCAGCGTCGTCGATAATAAAGATATAACAATCGCCGGCGATTGTGGCTGTCAACTTCATCGTTACCTCAAGACTCGCTTTGAACTTGAACTCGCCTAAGCGATGGTATACCCGTTCCAAGCTTGGTCAATCCGATGAACGTAATGACCACCAACGTATCGAACTTGCGTGCGAAACGACTCAATTGTCTCTTATTTGTCCTGTTGCTCGCGATTAAAGCCAAGCGAGCCTTCGCAGGACGCAAACTGTTTGTTCGCCGAGTGCACAGGGCGTGCAAACAATATTCGTCGCGATTTTTGTGCTTGAAATTAAGTATCCGAACCAATGGAACAATAAAAAAAAAAATATACAGGGTGTTTGGCCAACTATGGGAAAAATTTTAACGAGAGATCGTAAAGGCCAAAATAAGACGAAAATCAAGAATATCAATTTTTCGTTCGAGGCTTCGTTAAAAAGTTATTAACAATTAAATAAAAAATTTCAAATAGTTCTGGAAAAATAATTTTCGGTTGCAGAGGTCAAATACAATCAGTTTTGGTGAATAGACATACCCCCGAATTCCTAGCCACTTTCTAGAAAAAAATTCGAGAAGGTGTGAAATTTTTCGACGGGAAAGAAAAATTTCAAATCGTTCTGGAAAAACTATTTTCGGTTGCGGAGGTCAAATACAATCATTTTTGGTGAATAGACATACCGCCGAATTCCTAGCCACTTTCTAGAAAAAAATTCGAGAAGGTGTGAAATTTTTCGACGGGAAAGAAAAATTTCAAATCTTTCTGGAAAAATTATTTTCGGTTGCGGGGGTCAATTACAATCATTTTTGGTCATTACACATACCCCCGAAATCCTACGCACTTTCGAGAAAAAAATTCCTTACCGAAAATCTAATTAGGTGCCTTTTTTTGATGAAAAAGAAAAATTTCAAATCGTTCTGGAAAAACTATTTTCGGTTGCGGGGTTCAATTGCAATCATTTTTGGTGAATAGACGTACCCCCGAAAATCCTGCGCATTTTCAAGAAAAAAATTCAGTACGGGCGAAACTTTAAACGTTAATAACTTTTTAACGAAGCCTCCATCAACAAATTGGTATTCTTGATTTTCGTCTTATTTTGGCCTCTAGAATCCCCCATTAAAATTTTTCCCAGGTATGACCGAACACCCTGTATAATTCAGAATAATTTTTTAAAATCGTTTCTATACAAATCTAACAGAAAGAGGCGATTATGATATAGCTTTCAACGTTGAGAATGTTAAAAAATTTAGTAAATGTGTTGGTCGATAGGGGAAATACAATTTTCGAGCTTTTTATGGATCAGAAAATAAAAGTGTAAATATATCCTGAATTTGGCCACGATTTATACGAGCAATGAGAATTGCAGATATTTTTGTTCTGTAAACGGAAGTGTTATTAAGACGAAAACGAGTTTAGTAAAAAAAATTCGTATCGTTGTAGAATCATTTGTTAGTAATAGGGTACCAAGGTATAATATATCTTGAACTTTACACCGCGTCTTCCTCATTATTTTTAAAACAAGCGTGACCTCGTGTTGGGTACAAACACCCCGTTGCAGAAACGCTTCGGAAGATAATGATTTTTCGAGAGTAAACGGACGCATGACGAGACATCGTGTGTAACGCGGCGATGATAACGATGCTACGAAAATTGTAGACCGTATTCTATTCACCTTTACGATGCTATTTTGGAAACTGAAAATACCAGAAAGTTCTCTGAATAATTTTTTACGAACTTTATTTTTATCAGATCCGCAAGGGACGAAGTAACGAGCAGCATATATTCTGAATTAATTTTTGTAAAATCCATATTCGACACTGATTTTAAAATTTCTCTAGCATGATATCTGCACTTGTGATTTGCACAACAGAGTCGTTCTTTTAATGTTAAAAATAATATTGTACACGCTTTAACAGATCTCGTTATCGTCGATTCGTATTTTTATTCGTTTTATCATCATATTATTTCTATTCCTTCCTATTTACGTGTTGCGTCAACTTCTTCCTCGTAACGTTTCCTTATAGCAATTTGGGAAAACATCATCCTTATCCGAGAGACCTTGGAGCCTATTTAATCTAGCATCGCGTAAACCTCGAGCTCTTGAAATTTTGAAGCTCGAGCCGCAAAGACTAGGCCAATGGTTTTAAAACAGCGGATGACACCTGATAAGCAAACGTCAGAACTGTTCGGCAAAAAATAACCAAAGTTAAATTGGACAAGAGAACACAGATCGAAGGCGAATTATTTACAAACGAGTCTAAGTTTAATAATAATAAAAACGATTATAAATTAGAATACGACTTGTAAACTTCAACGATAGAATACGATTATGTCCTATCTGTCCTGTTCGAGCTATGAAACGTAAAATCCGGAACTGATTTTGCCTACGTTGATTCGATCGATCGACCTTATCCGTAAACGACGGCGGATAGAAACCGGTGCAGGGATCTCCTTAAATGGTTCTAACGTGGCATCGATCAGCTCGAATACGAAATGGATCTGTGGCAGGGATCTGGGTGTCACGATAACCGTGTCGCGGGGTCGAATCGGGGTTATCGATGGCGTGACGCTCGCGAATCTCGTTGCGTCTATCGTTTGCATTCGACCAATGCCCGATACCGATCCTTTTATCGTTTAATAATTGGTCTCACGCCCACGCGGAACGCCAGACGGGAATCACGTGAAGCCGACTTTCGAGAAATTTCTCGAGCCGATGATAAATGTAGACGTCGATGCGATCTGTCAGTCAGCTTGGCGGGATTCGAGATAAAGTAACTTTTGACGGGACGTTATCGTCTTACGTTCCGCATATTCGCACCTCGTAACGCGCATGCAAACGATTTCGAGGGAAAAGGATTAGCGATTAATCGCGAATCAAGCTTATCCTCGATACTTCTCGAACATCGATGTGTTCTGATACGTGGATCGATCGTTCCCGAACGAGACGCGAGATATTCGCTGTTGCATTATCGAACGATTACGAGATTCGAGTGATATTTTCATTTTCTTTTACTTTTATTTACGAGTTGAACATAACCTTCTATGAATCAAATTACTAAACCTGTTTGGAAATGAAAATAGCTCGTAACAGTTTGAGAAATTGTTCTATTTTTTAGTCATCGATGTTTCAGATGCCAACGATTATTTTAAACTACTTATTTATTGAATATTAACACTTTAACGGCCGCGAGTATATTGTACACCAAAGTGAGATACACGAAGATGCTAGGAATATTATTATAAGTAGACTGCGGATGTTTATGCATTTATGGGAAATTTTAATCCTCAAAAAACTACAGAATGCATTTAATATGCAAAAATTTAAGAAATACTTAAAGTAAGATACGAATTATTATATTTAGGGGTTGAGACAGCCCTCTGCGAAGCTTCCGTTTCATTAATTCTATTAATAAAAATGTGAATTTGCATAAAGATCCGCAGTCTAATTATAAGGAATTATAAATGTAACCTCAACAAACGTAATAAGTTGAATGTACGATGAAATGGTAACTGATACAGTAGATCACGCGCACGTGACAGTGGCCGACGTCTGCTGGCTCTCAAAGTCACGTATACGTGACAGCGGCCGTCAAAGTGTTAATATTTATCACATGGTATCGTGTGTTTTAATTTTATACAGGGTGTCCAGCCACACCTGGGAAAAATTTTAATGGGAGATTCTAGAGGCCAAAATAAGACGAAAATTAAGAATACCAATTTGTTGATGGAGGCTTCGTTAAAAAGTTATTAACAATTAAATTCAAAAATTTCAAATCGTTCTGGAAAAATTATTTTCGGTTGCGGGGGTCAATTGCAATCATTTTTGGTGAATACACATACCTCCGAAATCCTATCCATTTTCGAGAAAAAAAATCGAGTAGGTGCTGAAATTTTTCGGCGAAAAAAAAATTTTTCAAATCGTTCTAAAAAAAATTTTTACGGTTGCAGGGATCGATTGCAATCATTTTTGGTGAATAGACATACCCCGAAATCCTACGCACTTGCGAGAAAAAAATTCTTTACCGAAAACCTAATGTGACGCCAGAAATGCTGCCCTGACACTTCATGTGAAACTTTAAAATGTCATAACTCCTGAACGGATTGGAGGATTTTAATTTCTCAAACTGCAAATAACGCGTATTTTAGTGGAGAATATGTAGAAATTCTAACAACATTGAAAAAGTTGTACCTTGATACCGTAAAGTGGGGAAAACCCCCTAACATTGGTCTAATTTTCAAACGGCCATGACTCCTACAATAGTAAAGCTGAAATTTTTTTCTGACGCAGTGCCCATGGGTATCTACAAAAAACTATTAGACAACTTTTCTGTAGAGCGTCAAACAAATTTTTAAGAAAAATCGACAAGAGGGGTGGTGCCTAAATTTTTCGACGGGGAAAACAAATTTCAAATCGTTCTGGAAAAATTATTTTCAGTTGCGGGGTTCAATTACAATCATTTTTGGTGAATAGACGTAACCCCGAAATCCTGCGCATTTTCGAGAAAAAAATTCAGTACTGGCGGAACTTTAAACGTTAATAACTTTTTAACGAAGTCTCCATCAACAAATTAGTATTCTTGATTTTCGTCTTATTTTGGCCTGTAGAATCCCCCATTAAAATTTTTCCCAGGGGTGGCCGAACACCCTGTATATTGCTTTCGAAGAGGACCAAAAAGATGATTTTTATTACGAGATCAACATTTGGGAAGTTTCAAGCTGCTGATGAATATTCGAAACACTTTGAAGAAAGGGACGCGTTTAATTAACTGCAACGTTGCTTGTAACGCGAAATCTTATCTGGACGCATTAAACGCGAAAGATGAATCTTTTTAATACGGCAAAATCACAGTGATCCCATTGTGAAAAGGGTGAATTGTTGTACGCACGCTCGTGAAAACAGATATTGCTTACTCGGAAGGAGTATATCACGATAAAACCGAGGCGCTAACTTTTACGTTTGCATTGTAATCTTGACGTTTGACATTAGCCACGGAAAAATGTAGAACATAGATGTTTTGCATTTTACCCGGCTTCTACGTGAAACGAAGCGAATGCACGCAGTGATTCTTGATCTTAATATCGTAAAGCGAGCCGTGTTTCATCCAACGATTGAATTTTTTCTTTTGTACAGTTTCTTCGCGTGGCTGCTATAATTATCCATGATTGAGAACTATACCACCTGTCGTGGAAGAACCAATCCGATTGACATTGAGTTATGCACGCGTTAATAAATATATACGCACAGTTTGCACAGTGTAGAAACAAACTTGTATTGATAATAAATTAAATTTTATTACGTAAGATAGTGTTTTCCAAAATAAACGATCGCGACGTCTTATGATTTAAAGGGGGGAAGGTTGAACGTATAAAAACGCGGATAACTTAAGTATCTCTTTCTATTAATACATCTTTATCGGAGCTTAACAACTGTAAAAATATATTTTTTCGATTATCGTTTTAAACATACCGCTTATCTCGGGCTCAGATATTCTATTTTTAAATTTGGAGGGGGGGGGGGGGAGAGTTTGGGAATCACTGGTACAAGATCGAAATATGGAACAAAATCCATACGTGCTTGGCAAATTAATATAATTTTTTAAATATACCGAAGAAGAAATCGAAAATTTATTCAAGAATTATTTAGAAATTGTAAAATATTCAATAACTAAAAAGGTGGAAAGAATTTTGCGTAAGTTACAACATTTTGCCAATAATCTCGTGATCCGCTGTACTTTTCGTAGAGTAAGCTTTGCGTCAACGTATTAATAGCCACTCCATATTTACTTTCAAAATAACTCTCTTTCATTGCTCCCGTCGAGTGTTCGAAAGGGAACAAGCGATTCGAATACGTAATCGAACGTCTATTAACGATTACATTTATTTCAGCAGCGATCCGAAATTTATTAATACGAACGCGAAAGGCCTCGAGCGATCTTGCATTATCTAACCAACATTTTTCCGTGCATCGTATCCCATTGATCATTAGTGTGCATTAAAGAGAAACAAAGGAGTGGCGTGATACCAGCGAGTACTTAATGCAGTTTCGCGTTCGTCGTATCGATGAGCTCTTTTGAACTCGGTCGGCCAGGGACAAACCTATCGCGGCTTATGTAATTTTTTTTCGCAATACGTAGAAGTCAATTATCGGAACTGATGCTCCAAGGAGACCACGACCGAAGAGGTCAGTGCTACTCGTCCATTTGATTTTACAGTTTCTGTTACGTTTCGTCGGTAACGGATACCCAAAACAAATGATCGAATAAGTTCTCGAAGTTGAGAACAAATGATCGTCGACGCAGGATTTCAAGAAACATGGATTTCGAGTTGATCCTGATGAAAAATAGAAACGTGATCGCAGAAGACACGCCAGATGTTTCGAGCGCGATACAGTTAATTGAGAAATCTCGTTCTATTAGAATTTACGTTCTATTCGTTATATAATCCATAGTTGTGCACCGTTGTTGACACGTAATACGCTTGTTGTAAGTTCATAGCACTTAGCAAGTTATTACACCGTTCTAACCTCGTTATACTCCATTTTGCAGGCATTAATGAACGAATCGAGCGTTGACAAGGTCGCGATTTTATTAAAAAAGAGAAGATTGCTAAGTTAATAGAAATCTTTTTCCTTGAAATTAAGATTGCTAAACAAACAATGATTTCATTATCATTGTTTCTACACTCAATCTGTTTGTAGGTTGCTAGGAAGAGTAATTTTAGAAATTAAAATAGAACGGAGCACTAAAATTATTTTTCATAGTTTTGTTCTGTTCGAAACGGAAGCGGAAACAAAGATGAAAGTAGGTCGTTCGAGGACACGGAATGCGTTCAACGTGCACACGAGGGAAATACACAGAATTCGTTTATGCAATCAGGCAAAGAATACGTGGATTTTATGCGGACTTTAAAATAACAAAATATTTCCAATCCACGTTGTTGCAGAAACGTTGTTCGTATTTGGATTACTATGGCTCCAAGGAAAGTAGTCTAATAATTTTTCTTGGGTTATTTCCACTTTCACACCCTAAAGGTTTAAAAAACGAACCAGAAAACTATCAAAAATTTGAACACGAAGAGCTATTTTTTTTCTATCAAAATGGCTGATCGTGAACGGTCAACGTTTGAGAACTTCGAAAAGTATATGTTCCATTCCTGTTTATCTTTGTTGGTAAAAAGTTTTGGTCGAGAATAGGTGACGATAAACGCGTTGAACAATTTTTTTAGTTCGGTTATCCTACGGAGCTCCTCCTTGAGGGAATCTCGTAAATAAGTTGTTGGCTCGATAGAATAGCAAGATCACGCGCCAGCGATACGTTTAATAACATGTTTTAAATAAAAGAAGTAGGGCAAGGGGGGCCGAGAGGGGGGCACACGGCGTGACTCATTACATATCGTTTTGATTGTAATGCGCGCGGGTGTGCTTATACTCTTTGAGCTCTCGCGGTCGTCGATAACGGGCAATTAAAATGTTTTTAATCGTTCCGTTCGTTTTTTGACGCTCTACAATATACCATCTCCGGGATTGTTTACGGTCTCCGCCAGTAAGCGAAACGAATAATCTTTTACAAACGTCTTGACCCCTGGTGCGTTGCGAAACACTCGTGTCGAACGAGCTCGATGACTCTTGTATGCGTGCGTTTTACATGGAAAACGTGTACCTAACGTTGCTTCCACCGCGGTTTTATTCGCGCTTGTTTCGACCAAAAGGTGTCTCTTAACGTTTGGATACGAATAACGATAACGAAAATAATTTCAAGTTAAAATTTTAAAGGATATCCTCTTGTAATTTCCATAGAAATAGTCTTAAGGGATGAAACTATCCTCGATACTGTTTTGAAAAATATTGGAAATGCGGGGAAAGTTGTTAAATAAATTCAGACTTGAAATCTTGTTAAAACGCGAAGAATAGTGTACTGATACATTCAACTTGTGCAAATACTAGTTGTTGATAAACAGACCCTGGGTAATCGTGAGTCGATTAATCGAGGTCCTCCTGTAATCTGAATGCTATTGGAGTACTTTGAGTATTTGAACATTTTGGTATTTCTAGTATTCGAATAGTGTCACAAATTTAGATTCTTTCAGTTTATCGTTCGTATTTGAAACTTCATTTTCAATCAATATAATGTATATCGTTTCTACTTCGTTCAGGAGAAATCAACAAGTTTACATCTTTTTAATATTTATCCGAGAACCTAATTTAGTTATTTTGTTTGGATTGTAATGGGTTTAGATATGGATCCAAACGCATCCAATTATATCAGAACAGAACTGGAGCTTCAAATATACAGAAGTTTCGTTTATAAAATGTAACAAGTCGACTGATAATACAAATAATCAGTAACCAAATGTAGCAATTATTATTTGAATAATATACGTTGATATAGACTCTGTTTGAGGTATTCGTTGCACTTTCGTCGTTAGAAGTATCATCGACTTTGGATAATCATTGTTTATCAAACAACGAGGACGTATTTTACAAAGACACAGCGATTGGAAGTGGTTTCCTCTGTTTCAGCTGGTTATAATGGCCGTAGCAATAGTTTATAATGCCAGAACTGTAACTTTTCCAACGTCTACCTTGTTCTCTCTTTTCTTTTCTTTACTGCAAAAAACCACTCGTACAAAAGTTTCACATTAATGTTGTTCATATTTACTCCCGGCAAAATGAGTTTAAATCGTTGAATAAAATTTCTTCTTGCAATGCTTCGTGTTCGAGATAACAGTACTTGAAAGTTGGATACGATTCGATTCGTCTGTTTGTCGCTGACTGTTTCTACTTAAACCGATATCCAACACCATACACATTTTGAAATTCGATTTTCTCGAGAGCATCTCTCTCTAGCTCTACATATTCTCCTAATTAACGTTGTTGGAATCGTAATTATAAATTCTGGATGAAAAATTGGCCATCTTCGACCGATTGGTCCCCGTTTCGAGCGTTCGACGAGGTGTTTTTGGTCGCATTTGACGTATCAGTACCGTCCATGCATTTGTTTGGGCAAAGACGAACATGACGTTCTGATAGGTCATTGAAACTGAGACGAGATTTAAACTAGTTTGTTCTGGTTTATTTCAAAGTAATGCGTATTTGTTGCAAGAGAACAAATAATTTCAGTAGTTCGGTGAACCTTGTTTGGGATACACGACCCCATAATAGGAGGATTGTATATATAGCAACCGAGGTGTCGGTCGAGCGCTTGTGAGAGCGCGACCCCTCTGGTGGCGAGCATGGGAGGCGACGCCACAACAGAAATAGAGAATATATTTTATCAAAGTGATAGGCGACAGTTTTAATGAAAGTAGTGATCTTGAATGTGACGAAGAGTTTTATAACGATCCTTTTAGCGATAAAGGGGAATTTCAATATAAAAATGATGAAGAATATATCGAACTAGAAAGTGATAATGATAGTGAAATTATTCCAAGACGTACAAGACGCTTATCATACAGTGTTCTTTTATCTACTAGATATGGCCATTTATAATGCATATGTTTTGTATTATAAAATTACCAACACAACTAAAACAGGCATTGTTTCCTTTCGTTTGAATATTGCCGAAGAATTATCGGAGAAAATCGCATTGCCAAATTATAAAACCCGTGGACGCCCCTGTAAGTGGCGATACGCCACAGCGTTTGCAGGCGAAAGATCAAAGGAACGCCTACAGAAAAGGTGCCATGATTGTTTTCAACACCAAATTAGGAAGGATACTACTGTTGGATGACCAACCTCCTTATCAATGTATATTCTGGCTCATCGCCTCTTAGTCGCCTGGATGACAAACCCTTGTTCATTTTGTCAACAAGGGTAGAGTTCACATAGGTTCGTCATACCATGCCCCTTTTTCCTTTCTTTAGTTTTACTATATAAGATTTAGAAAGTATGCAAGAAGCAGCATTACGTTCTTGACCGTCTGACTGTCAGGCTCGTTTTAATGTCCGCCATTGTTCGCTTGAAACATATATATATATTCATATTTCGCCCGCGTACTAATTTCTTCATCCCGGACTTCAACACTACCTGGCAGTGCAAAGAATGCAAAGTACCACTGCATTTACCAACCTGTTTCGAAAAGTATCACACGGTTCAAAATTATTAATAATTTCCTATTTATTACGACCATAGTTCATTTGTTTCAAAAGTATTTTGTAATACTAACCGCCAGAAGTTATTTCAATATTACGTAGAAGTATATATAATGAATAATACGAAATGAATTAATTATTGCATAAAATCTACTGTTCTTACTTGCCCACAAAATTAAATGCTTTTTTGCTCCAAGCGCAAACAAATTTTCAAATAAATGTGTACCCAAAGGGTTAAAGATCGTGCACTGGACGCTGGCTGTTTACAAACAACCGGGTGTATCGAGAAATCAATACTCCCGATCTTACGTATAAATAAGCCGTGTTTGCCGCGATATAGTCGCTGCGTAGACCCCGATATCGTCGAACGTTGCGAAACGTTCTCTTTAATTCTCAATTAAGATACGACAGATCCACCCTCAGATGGTTGTGTCTATGCGAGGAGACATTAATAATTATTTCATTAGCGATTGGCCGTACGCTTGCGTCAATCAACGATCGAGACGTGTTTTCTCGTGTTCGGAAATAAAGGAGGCCGCGTCTCGCGAGCAAACAAACGAAGTCTCGGTGGATAACGGGCAATTAATATGGGGCGGGGAGCGTGTCGCTTATTGACAACAGTTCGTTATCGGCCTCCTAGGCCGGACTTTATGCACTTCCGATCGCAGCGAACGCGAATTTCTGCCGTGCTCCTCCTTCTTCGACTTCTTTGGAGTCGTTTTTCCAGAAAAAAAAAACTCGCTTTCCCTTCGAATTAACGCCACGATTAATTAAAAAAGACTACGAAAGCTGCGAACATTATACTCGGAGGTATATTATTTTTTGTTTCTAAATAAAATAATTTGTAATTTGAGAGTTGGTCGTATTTGTATAGAAGTTTCGACGAATTATAAAATTCACAGTAGAAATATGGATCGAGAAGATGTGTTAATTTATTAATGTGTTAATTAAGTAATTTAGTTGGAGACTGTAGTTTTTTGAGAATTAAGATTGAGAGAACCCTCCACGAAGCTCCCATTTCGTTGATTCTGTTAATAAAAATATGAATACTCCGTTAGAAAATCCATTAGAAAATCGTTCGTTCAGGCTACTTGAACGTCATGCGCCCATCACATGCGACCATCCATCAAACTTCTTCCAAGAATACATGCAATTGATTACTCAAGGAATTGACATAAGATTGACCCGTTAATCTGACATTAAGGAAAACAAGGAATTATCGAACATTGTATACAAACATTTTAGTAGACTCGGTTATAATCAGCTCGGTGATTAAGCATTGTTGGTAGTACATAAATGTAACTTGGTAACAAGGTCAAATAATACACATTTTTCATAATGTTTGTGTCCTCGATCGATCGTTAAAGTGGGTTTACGTGTTACGAGGGAGATTCGTACTCCAAACAACGCGAATCGCGTTAAGATAATAAGGTTAATAACGAGCCACATCAAGGGCTGCTGCTATAATTGAAACGTTTGGATGATAATACAAGAAAAGAAAACATTTAACTGTACATTGATAGAAAAGTGATAAGGTAATTACGGATTTCTTCCAGCTCGTCCCATAATTTTAACGCGATCGATTCGGTGGATCAGTTTGACTTACAACTTATACGACTTTTTTTGACGTCGATCCTGATAAAACAGGAAAACGACACGCTATGCTTTTCGTGTGCATTGATTGCGGGGTGTTCGTGGAATTACGACGATTAACGTACGGACGTTTAACACGGAACACGTATCGTCATCGATTTAACATTCGCAATGTTATTTGTTACGTACGATCGACGCGCGGTGATTTGTAGCAATTGAACGAATATCTACGACTTAAGATACGATAAAAATAGAAGTGCACTCTGGGCAGTAGATGCATTAAAATACAAGGGAACGATAACGACAATATAAACACGTTTCGCCGCGCTTAATATACCGTGGCGAGCGAAAACGACGGACGGGGGATACTTTTCTTTTTCTTTCTTTTTTTAATTGAAAGATAACTCGTATCAAAAAGGAAAAGTGTCTCTAGAGCGAAGCATCTGTACATCAAAATATTGTGACATCCACAGTGGCGATGAGAAAACGTATAATATTCGAACCCACCCCTTTTTCAGATAATAAAAAAATTCAACGTAAATAAATTAAGTAAAATTCAACGTTTCGTATGCACCGAATTTTAATGAAATTTTAAGCGAAAGCTTAAAAATCTATTCTCACGAAGGTTTCTGGACCTGTCGCTGCATCGAAGTAAATAAATAATCTAGATTCGTGGCGATGGACGATCCGTGGACTAAAGAGATCGCATTTTCTGTTGTCCAGGTTGTGGCAGTGCACGTCGAGCCGTCCATCTTCGACGCGTACTACAATGGATGCTGCAATGGAACCTTCTGGCCACTGTTCCATTCAATGCCCGATAGAGCGACCTTCATTGCCGAGCATTGGCGCGCGTATTCTGCCGTCAACGAAGAATTCGCAGCAAAGACGGTGAGTTCGAGTTAATGGTAATCGATTAACTATCGATTAGTTCGAGTTAATCGAGATAATCGATTGACTCTCGATGAATTCGAGTTAATCGAGATAATCGATTAATTCTCGATAAGTTCGAGTTATAATCTAGGTAATCGATTAACTCTCGATGAGTTAGAGTTAATCGAGATAATCGATTAATTCTCGATTAGTACGAGTTAATCGAGATGATCGATTAACTCTTAGATACTCGCAATACCATAGCATTCGCGTATACGCGCGAACCTAGATCATTCCGTCCATCTAAGGACTCGAAGATTGACGATATTTATTTTTTCCAACTGCTCGATATTGCTGGTTTAACACTTTGACTGCCACGTCACCCATATATGATACTAGAAAAATTAATTCTCAAGCTAAGACGACGAGGGAAATAAATTTGAATAGAATTCGTGAATTTTAACAAGATTACGGAAACGAGTACTGAAACAAGTTGCAGGTTATGCAGCTTACAACGATCAAAAATCAAAATTTTACTTGTGCAGAATATTATACGGTTTTGACTTGGCAGCGAAAATATTAAAATGCTTGCATTTTTAACATTCGATCAATGCAGCGTGTATCCTGGGAGAATAATTTAAAAATATGTGAGACTGAGTGTGTCGTTCTCTGTAGGTTGGTGCGTTGCAACAAATCCACAAGGAGCAGGAAAATCAATCCAACGGCACGCCATTGGTTTGGGTCCACGACTATCATTTGATGTTAGCCGCGAACTGGATTCGACAAGCAGCCGACGAGAAAGATCTCAAGTTAAAATTGGGCTTCTTCCTTCACATCCCCTTCCCACCGTGGGACATATTCAGGCTGTTCCCTTGGGCTGATGAAATTCTTCAAGGAATGCTCGGTAAGCGCCCCTTCATTCAACTCCTTCTGCTCGAAGCTTTTGATGGAACATCATATTTAAAAAAAAAAATATTTATCCTTACAAATCTACGATGCTTCGGCAAAATTGGAGGAAGGTCTTCCAAGTTGAGTTTTTCGTTAATTCCAATATACTGTACTCCCTCGTTTCTTGCATCAATCTGCGTTAGGGATACATGCATTGATCGTTTCTCCTCTGCAACAGTACTCGAGTTCGATCAATGCCAAAAACAAATCATGCCCAAGCCTTTCTTAATTTGATCTCGAGAAGGGAGCCAGTAGCCATATTGCTTTCAAAACCAACCACAAAATTCCACGTTCCTCTTCGATACAAACGTGACATCGTGTTGATCTTGTTTGAAACGAAAATGCAAATTGCTTCCCAGGTTGCGACATGGTCGGCTTTCACATTCAGGACTATTGTTTGAACTTTGTCGACTGCTGCCAGAGGAGCCTCGGTTGCAGAGTCGATCGTAAGAACTTGTTAGTGGAGCACGGGGGAAGAACCGTGCGCGTGAGACCGCTTCCCATCGCCATTCCGTTCGACAGATTTGTCTCGATGGCTGAGACCGCCAACAAGGTCATGCTGACCAATCAGAAGATCGTGCTGGGCGTCGATCGTCTCGATTACACGAAAGGTCTGGTCCACAGATTGAAAGCTTTCGAGAGGCTGCTGGAGAAGCATCCAGAGCATCGCGAACAGGTAATGTTTCTGCCAATTTTTATTTAATTCGATGCTCTAAGACACGATTTATAATGGTTTCTTTCAGGTCACCATGCTTCAAATTGCCGTTCCGTCGCGTACCGACGTCCGCGAGTATCAGGACCTGAAGCTGGAGATGGATCAGCTGATCGGTCGCATAAACGGTCGATTCACCACGCCCAATTGGTCGCCCATTCGCTACATTTACGGATGCGTCAGCCAGGACGAGCTGGCTGCGTTCTACAGGGACGCCGCGGTCGCTCTGGTCACGCCATTGAGGGATGGAATGAATTTGGTCGCGAAAGAGTTCGTCGCTTGTCAGATCAACACACCGCCAGGCGTGTTGATCGTCTCGCCGTTCGCTGGGGCCGGGGAGATGATGCACGAGGCGCTGATCTGCAATCCGTACGAGATAGACGAGGCGGCGGAAGTTATACACAGGTACTTCGGAACGCTGATACTACAGGGTGTTGCAGAATTATAGGTACAGACTTGACTGGCTAGAAGAGTTCGCGGAAGGGAACAAAAGAGTCTTAAAGGGTCGCCAGAAACGATCCTTCCTAATTAATAGGTTACTGATTGTACACTGAGATATTCATTGAGATCTCGTTAGAGGTATTTTTCTAATCGTGAAGACTCTTCTGTTTTCGAATATCTCACTAGAGGTACTTTTTAATTTGTAAGCTTTCTAAATTCTTAAGAATCGTGCATACCGCACTGAACGATGTTTGTTTACAGGATAGTTACGACAGTTTGAATAACCTTTGTCTAGGTACTGCTTCCCTATAAAATAAGAATCGTTGATATCTCGATGGGTTGTCTTTTACGTTTGCGAATGGGTAATTCTTTTCTTGTGAACAAAAGTTGGATCAGAGTCGTCGATGCTGTATTGCATCTGATCTGACGGAAAGAGTAGGCACTGACGCTGCGTAAAAGTATCGAGTCTGATCCAACTATAAGTCACTTAAGTTTATACCTATGATTCTGAAGCACCCTGTACGTCGTAGTTCCATTAAGAATGTGCGACAAAAAGCAACAATCGAACCGTTAACGTTACGCATCGAACGTTTTAGGGCACTTACTATGCCAGAAGATGAACGCACTTTAAGGATGAATCACTTGAGACGCCGCGAGAGGATCTACGATGTCAATTACTGGATGAAATCGTTCCTGCAAGTGATGGGATCGCTCGAGGAGCACGATTCCGTGGGCGCCACGACCATGCAGCCGGTGACCATGGACGATTTCGACGACTATTTGAGCAAGTAGGTATCAACGGCGTTACGAAAAGTGCATGACTGGGCCCGACCAGAGCATGTGCCTAAACGGGAAATCGATAATACACAACAAAAGTAAGTTTAATTCTCAATGTGTTAATGATCTTTAACACTAAAATGTGAATCCCTATCCGATTATACAAATTAATCGTACTTCGATACATACGTTATGGGCAAACTATTAACTTACGCTTACAAACGACAGAAACTCGATGCATTAATCGTCCATAACTGGTGTGATCTCAAAGCAACAAGAACACGTCTCTTATTCAATTTCTTACAGCAGCATGCACACACTTGTAAATTTATTTTTATCAAGATTTATTATATCGTTGTTCTGTTACACTATCCTCTTTTTTCAAAAGTCAGAAACAATTTAAACTCTGTAGCGTTGACAAAACTATTTAAACGGAATGCGTTTTCGCTCGATATAATTATTATATGAACTTTACACTCGAACAGATTATTAAACTAATGGCAGTTCTCTCTCCATGCAGCGCGATGGCGATACCATTAAAAAATTACCTTCGCTACTGGGGGTGCGCGTAGAACTATGATTTTCCATTTTTACGACAAAAAAAAAAAAATTGTCATAAATGTCGTGTTTTCCAATCGACGTTCTATTCGTACTTCGTGCACGCAGTTGAATTTTGTCGATCCCGTCGCTGTGGCATCGCGTAAGCGGGAGAACGGCCTAAGCATGAGTTTGGGTACGTCGCAGCGTAGGGATTTTATCAGTTACCAGCTTTCGATGGTGTCTGTGGCCACGATCAAACGACAAATGGGTATCGAATGATTCCGCGAAATAACTGTACACACGTATTTTTATTTCCCGAACATCCATCCTTAACGCGATACGATTCTCCTGATGTATCCAACGAGAATGAAGAATTATTCCTCGGGGATTGTATATTATCGCGACGATGAAACGATGGGTTCGACGCGCATACGATTGTTTCTCTAGCCAGAAAATGCTTTTGGAAGACGGCGGGCCCGCGCGTGCGAATGCGACCTAACTCATGATGAAAGCCGGGTAACGTTCCAGTGATACCACATGTCCCCTAGGTATATCGGCGACAACCATAAGTTGGCCCTGTTGCTGGACTACGATGGCACCCTGGCGCCCATCGCTACGCATCCGGACCTCGCCATTTTACCTCTGGAGACGAAGAACGTCTTGCAGAGGCTGTCTAACATGTCCGACGTGTACATAGCAATTATATCAGGCAGAAACGTGAACAACGTCAAGTCGATGGTTGGTATAGAGGGTATCACGTACGCTGGGAACCACGGTTTGGAGATACTGCATCCGGACGGCAGTAAATTCGTGCACCCGATGCCGGGTGAACTGGAGGGAAAGGTCGCGAACCTGATGCAAACGTTGCAGGAACAAGTGAGTGTTGCTTTGTGTTCCGTTTCATGGCGCAATTAACACCTACGATAATCGATAGGAATTGCTAAAACTTCGTTGTGCGGGTAGAGGATTAAATGCCCTTTAAAATGAGCGTTCGAACAGGTCGATAGCTTTATTAGTTCCAGAGATATAGCGATTTTAGTTTCAAGCCGAAGCGTTTGTTTACGTTTCATTGAGATCAATGAACTCTTGGAAATACTACGCCAAAACTAGGTCACGTGACTGCCTCGATTCACCCACGAGAAAGAGATACGACGCGACGCGTCAGACGGAGACAGAGATAGTCGAATTAAGAAAAATACCCTTCCACATAAATTACGATATCTCGAAAACGGAAAGTTCGATCGACAAAAACCAAAAGCCATTTTAAAGGGGAGGCTTTGCCGCTTCTAACAGCGCCTCAATAATTAATAAAACGGTAATAGTTTCGGAACTGCACGCGTCTAAAGTTTTCTTACTTTTAATACGCGTTAATAGGCTTTCGTAAGACGGAGAGCGGAATATAAAAAATTACCCTTTCACATAAATTACGATATCTCGAAAACGGAAAGTCCGATCACCAAAAATCAAAAACCATTTTAAAGGGGAAGCTTCCTCGCCTCTAATGACGTCTCAATTATGGACAAATCACCAGTAGTTTCGGAACTGAGTGTGTATAAAGTTTAACTATATTTAATACGCGTTACCAGACGATTGTAGGCAGGGAGAAGAGAAAATGGAATTTTCAAACCGAACACTCGAATCGTCACGAAACAAAAATCATTTCAAGCGGGAAGCTTTGTCGCTTCTAATAATTTCACTAACTTAAAAACCATTTAACTTTGCTCTGTAACGTTCATCTCTATCTACAAGCGGTACATCCTGTATGACGTAAGAAGCTTTCAAACGTTTTGTTTCGATGATCATAGCTCTGCAGAGACGGCGCCTGGGTGGAAAACAAGGGCGCCCTGCTGACGTTCCATTATCGCGAGACACCGATGGAACGTCGTCCTCAAATGATCGAGCAAGCAAAGAAGATCATCGAGGATTCAGGATTCAAAGCTTGTCCCGCCCATTGTGCCATAGAGGCGAAGCCACCGGTCGAGTGGAACAAGGGTCACGCTTCTATCTACATCCTCCGTACAGCTTTCGGTTTAGACTGGAGCGAACGTATCAGAATTATCTACGCCGGTGACGACGTCACGGACGAAGACGCGATGAAGGTACGGACTTGCGGCGTCACCTCCCGTACTCACCACCAGAGGGCTACGCTCTTGTCTCTCTCACAAGCGCTTGATCGAACCTTTCCTATATACTCCTCGATCTACCAATATACGATAATTAACGGTCAAAATCGTTCTAGTAGCCAAAAAGTCTCACAGATTCGATTTTGACCGCGACTCGTCGGTACGAATTGATCCTGTTCGATATTTAATAACTTATTCTCGCGAGCGTTTGTTCCCTACAGGCTCTGAAAGGTGGCGTCACCTCTCGTGCTCGCCACCAGAGGGCTACGCTCTTGTCTCTCTCACAAGCGCTTGATCGAACCTTTCCTATATACTCCTCGATCTACCAATATACGATAATTAACGGTCAAAATCGTTCTAGTAGCCAAAAAGTCTCACAGATTCGATTTTGACCGCGACTCGTCGGTACGAATTGATCCTGTTCGATATTTAATAACTTATTCTCGCGAGCGTTTGTTCCCTACAGGCTCTGAAAGGTGGTGTCACCTCTCGTGCTCGCCACCAGAGGGCTACGCTCTTGTCTCTCTCACAAGCGCTTGATCGAACCTTTCCTAAATACACTCCTCGATCTACCAATATACGATAATTAACGGTCAAAATCGTTCTAGTAGCCAAAAAGTCTCACAGATTCGATTTTGACCGCGACTCGTCGGTACGAATTGATCCTGTTCGATATTTAATACTTATTAGCGCGATCGTTTGTTGTTCCGTACAGGCATTGAAAGGTATGGCGGCCACTTTCCGCGTCGCGTCGTCGCATATAATTCGCACCTCGGCGGAACGACGTTTGCCAAGCACGGATTCCGTGCTGACGATGTTGAAGTGGGTGGAGAGGCACCTTAGCAAACGCAAGCCGCGCAACAGCACCGAGATTCCATCGAGATTCCGTCGCAACAGCGCCGGTATGACCATGGAAATGTCGTTCATGTCACCGAACGCGAACCTGGAATCATCCTAGGCGACGCCGTGACCTTCGCGTTCCCGTATCGACTGTGTCCTCGACAGAAAATGCACGCGTGTTCTCAGGCTTACGGAAGCACTCGCAGAGTAAGATCAATGGAACAGAGAAGAAGAAGGGAAAAATCTCTCTCGAGGGCGGATAGGTAACGTCGCGTAAATTGTACGTCCGAACGCAGATACGGTGGGAAAGCAATTAATATTTGAAAAGTCGAGAATTCCCGTGTTCATCCCCCGTGGGACGGAATCGAACTAGCCGCTACTTATTTCCGAAAACCTCTGATCTCCCGAGTATAATACGGATTATCCGAGTAAATTAAAATAGGAGCACACAAGCCAAAGGAAGGAACTGATCTTCTCGATCGGGAACCAAAACCGTCTCATCGACTAATTCAGCGTTTAATCGATGTATCTCTGGTAACCAGTTTAATGGCTTTAGCCCCCCCGTAATCATAACGAATCGTTAAACAAAAGAAAAAAAAAAAATAACTGAATGTTATATGTGCGATGTCGTAAAAAAAAAGAAATAGAAGGTTTCGAGCATCAAATGCGTCTATATGCATGTTTTCTTTTCCTTTTTTTTTTGTTTTTGTAGCATTCACCATATAGTTGTTACATCGTACGGTTCAAACGACGCTTTCGACGAACGCGTTTATCGGAAGCTATAGTATTTAGTTACAGTTGTTGGAAACCGGTCTGAAACTGTTTTCTACGAGGCTGTACATTTGTCAACAATCACCGAGACGAGAAACAGACAATTAGTAATGCGAGGATCGTTCTCAGCGGATAAGAATAAGAATTTTATTCGAGATTTACGGATGATTAAAAGTGATCGATTACTGTTGAAATTTTCGCCCGTATTCGGGACTTTCTTTCTGTGTACATTTCAATAGAAACGTTCGCCAATTGTACCGAACGCGCGTTCGATTAATTTTTCCAAGGATTGAAATCTTTTGTTTTACAGAATCTTTCATTTTTTCTTACGGGTATGTACACTTCTTTCTTTTTTTTTATAATGCTCGTAGAATTTTCACGCGTTGTATTTATATTATTGAACGATGTAACGAAGGTGGATGGAGAATAGTGCATGTGATACGTTATAATATATCGATATGTATATTCTTTGTTAAGAACCGAACACTTACGTTCGATGATTCGTCGATTTCTAGTTTTTTTCCCCCCCCCAATTATCTGATAATGATGGAACTGTTGTATAAAGAGCAGTGCCAGTTACATCTTCATCGAGGCCCGATTCACGTTCATAATTTCAAGTTACGATTTAGTTGTAAGGGACTTTGGAAACGTACATATATACGCGTATGGTTTAAATCTTTCGATGTTGGCGCTTATATAAAAAAAATCGATGTTTGTTAAGCGTACGAACTTTGGCGTCGAAAGAATTAAACGTGAAACCTTTAACCCTCGTGAATTTTATCGAATAATTCTAACAACGCAAAAATTAAATCAAGAAACTTGTACTTGAATACCAGATAATGAAATTGAGATTTGGGTCAGAATAGACCCGAGGGTTAAACGCGTATCATTCACACATACACATCACATCAAACGAACACACACACACATCAGGAGAAGGGAATTGAAACACGGACAAATTTTACACATTTTTTAAATAGAATAAGTCGTTTAAGGATTCTTTATTCCACGTCTGTGTTGCTTTGAAATTTTCTATAGATCGTTAGTTACATGCAGTGATCTACGTTAATCCCTGCATCGCTGGATATACGATAAATTTACATGTACAAGCGATCAAGTTATCTTACGAGTCACGGATTAAAACGAGCGAAATATTTACGAAAATATAAGAAAGAGAACGAATTTATTTATGATCGTCAACCTACTTGTCGTCACTGTTATTAGCTTCCATTCGAATTTCATTGCATCGATTTTTCTCGAAAGTATTTGATTTGTTTCCGAGTAAGAGTATTTCCGATTCTAAAATTTCGTTGTTGCTCGTATAATCCGAATGAATGGACACGTTTGTCTTCGAATACATCTGCGAGTCATTTTGTATTACATCCATAAACATATATAAAACACAAACATGTATACATGCATAAAATATCCAATTTATAGTTATATCAACGACAGTTTATTCTGATGTATATATATACGTGTATTTTTATATGTAGAACCCGTAAAATTCAATAAGAAGACGGATACGACGACCCCCTCCAAAAAAAAATGAGTCTCACGAACTGATATCAAATAATATTACTTAGTTACCTGTTTCTGTCCCGGGCATCTATTTCTACGACTATACTTACGATTTTAGTAATACGCATATACACATATAAATCGTCACCACGAAGAAAAATAACAGGTCGAAGCGATTGGAGGATGTTTAAGAATCTTTTGTTTTCTATACCCTTTAAACGTTAAAAAGTATATTGTGTTTATATATTTTCTGTTGTTCATTAAACTTCGATCTTCTGTTCGTGGCGCAAATTCACGTACACGTTTAATTCCCATCGATGTTCTGTGTGCTTCTGATCCTCCTTAGTTCACTCTCATTTTCCCCAGTACCCTTCTCTTTCTCCTTACTTCGACGCGTTACGGACCTTAGATACGGTCGATTTTAGTTTCACGTCGTTTTCAAAAGAAACGAGCAAAATACACGCGCATAGAAAACAAAACGACGATTCAAGTTCTGATACGGTAGTATTTTTTCATTTTAAAAGAGCTCCGCCCCCAAAAATCCAATCTCGTATTTTCGTCTTGGTAATTATTAGTCAATTATTATTACCGCTAGTCAATAAATAACGAACGAGTTTATATAATGCGTTCGAAAGAGTAAAACAAGAATAAGATTAACGGATAAGGGTGACTAAAGGAAACGCGCCGAAATCGTGACTGTCGAGTGAAAAAGATACACTAATATTCGAAACGATACCCAATGTCATATCTCTGTTTGAAAGTATGTAAAACGTATGTGTATACGCAACATATACATATATAGAGACCACGCATATGTATACGTATGTATATATAGTGTCTTGTAATGTTCCTGTAACAAAATCTCACAAAATGATTAAACTAATCTATGTTTTGTATGCGTACTTAGTTTTTACTTCGATATACATTATATAAATAAACAAGTATATACACGTGTATGCACACAGAACGGAGACACACGGATACAGAACAACCAAGATTTTCCAATCGAGTAAAAATGTAGGGCTGTTCCCGTGGTTGTAAAAATAAAAAAGACGAAAAACGAATTAAATAACGACAACAGAATTGCAGAAATAAACATCGTTTATAAACTGCACGCAACTATCTTTTTCTTTCCATTTAATTTTCATGATTGCTGTCACCCAATCCTCGTGACGCATTGGAAATTGTAAAATTTGTAACGAGAAAATATTTATTTTCTACGAGTAATTGAAGTCGATGCTGCTCGTACGTGAAAATTTAATAAACAACGGGAACGCTCGCGTTCGCGAGAGAATGTACGCGCGAATCAGAGACGAATTCTTTTGCGATTCTATGAATTCTTTTTATGATACACATTCTATGATATCTCGCGTAATTTAACTGCTCGTATTTTTTCTGGTGCAACCTTTGATTTCCGGCCTTATCGAGCTGCAATTAAAGCTGTTTTGAAGAAGATTGCGTCGAACTCGGGGCCGTCACGACGAATCGTAGGGGTTACGAACAACGATAATTAAATCGGTTATCGACGAGTACTAGATACCGCGCCGCGCGATTATAAATTCCACGAATTTCTAATGCAATCTGTTTCGTCGAATTAAATTAAACACCGATCGAAGATAATGTCATCGAAATGCTTGCGATACAAGCACGAAAGCGAACGACCAGTCGTTGAACAATTATCCATAATAATTACGTCCGTAAAATTAGATAAATTTCTAATGTGTATTACGGAATCAACATTGCTCGATGAAACGAACATCGATTCGGAAATAAGTTCGTGACTCATTTTATAGCCGAAATATTTACCGAAAAATGTTATAGAACGTCGATAAAAATGAATGGAATAAAATTCGACGAATTAACTCTCGAGTCTTTGACGTTGGCTTTCCTCTACCCTTCATTTTCTATTCTTTAAGAAAAATTCCCATTCCAGTTGGGGCTTCCGAGCTGGAAGGTATATCCAGAAGTCTGGGTTAGATCTACTAACAATCTGGTGGTGACCACTGTTAACCACTACCCATTTTTCTGGGATCTCGAAACCCCATTACCATTTACATATCACTGGCAACATTACCAACAGATTTAGAAATGAATTTCAATCCCCTCCCCATAGTCGACTCATACGTATTTACGCACACACTACAGTTGTCTGCCCATCAATACTAATTTAGTGAATAGTTTCTCAACAGACCGCCATCCATGAGAAGAGGACGCTAAAATCACATTCGAATTTTCAGGTCGGTATGGCAGCCAGATTGGGCTACGAAAGTCCATAAGATGAAAAGTCTACTCGTATACCTCGTCTGCGCCACTACTGATCACTATTGACAACTGCTGCCTCCACTGATGACCACTGTTGATCACTACTGACCACTATCGACACCTGCTGCCCCATAGATGATCACTGTTAACCACTATCGATAACTGCTGACCACTGCTAACGTAAAAATGATATTTGCATTTATCAACCAATGCATTTTTGTACCACATGAGTCATGGTGGAAGGACGGCTACGGACGGAGTCCCCTTACCGTCTGCGTGTCACATGCGACATTACCACTACATAAAAGAATAAGATCGCAGCGCTAAGGTAACGGCGGGAATTATACTCGAATTTAACGATCGTCGATTATTTTAACACTAGATTTACGCACGGGCATCGATCATACGCATTTTCATCCAACCCCGTCCTGTCAACAGTTTCATTAAAATGCGATTTTATTTTCAATCAGGGCATACGTTTCATCAAATTAACATCAAGTAAACAAACCAGACCGATGCTAAACTGCTTTGTAACAGAGATTAGAAGAATCGTGACTCTTGTTGCGTACCGATAGGAACTAAAACTCAATCACGATCGTGATTTGCTGTCCGCGTGTCTGGCTCGTGACATTCATGTTTGAGCCAAAATCTTTGTCACGAATCAGACTTGTTAAAGTCCATAATTAAATATAAATTACTAACAAACAATATCACGAGGTTCCATAACTGTAAGTACTCGATGGTCTGCAGATTTTTCATTGACCCTTCATAGCCGAAATGATGTAGCGACTAATAATAAGACATCGTTCCTATTGGAAAACCCTACAGTAATGGTCAACAGACTCGCGCTAACGAAACAATATTCAGTCCTCGAAACGATCGCGACCGCTAATAACGTGTCGCCCACGCGTTTCGCTTGTAGAACGTCCAGCATACATCGAGAGACTAAAAACGGTAAACAACCCCTTTCTACGGGGAATGAAGTCGCAGGAAGAATCGGAAACCCCCCTTTAAACGGACGGTTCTACCCCGACAATGGCACGCTTTGAAACGGTCGGCCCACGCCACCGCCGATATCGCTCGAAATATCCAAATATTTTCATTAGAACTCGGCGGTGCCGGCGGGAAGAGGGTGGGCCGTGCGATTTTCACGGTCGTTCGGGGGTCCTTTCACCACGCACCGAGCATTTATTACCGGGAGTGCTCGATGTGCATGCCTTGGAGGAGCCGGTCAATGCCGGCAGTGCCGTATAAAGAGCCGGATTACACGGTGTCCATTTCAGGGCGCACAAGGAGCTGGTGTTTGCGGTAAATCTTCCACGGAGTAGAGCCCACGGCCCTCGGTCGCGCACAGCTCGCCAGGGGCATTATCTTCGCTGTTTTGCCGATTCAATTGTGTGGACGAAGAAAGGCGGCGTTTAACAAGAGTTTAATAAAAGGCAAACAGCCGGGGTCGTCCGTTCCAGCGATACGCTCGCTCTTTCCCTCCGTCCTCCACCTCTTGTCGCCGTCTCTGTTACTCCAGCCCCCACGGTACCCTCGCGGGCTTCCTTCGCTTCTCGTCGTTCCTTCCTACGTCCCTCCGGTTCACGAAGGGATTACGCGGCCGGGGCAAAACACGAGGCTTTCCGCAGCCCCAGAGAAGACGAAGAAAGGAAGAAACGCGAAAGGGAAGATTCGGGAGAAAAAGGATCGCAGCTGCCACGCACGGGTGGCTCCATCGAAAAACCGATTCCTCCTTTGAGCTCTCGGTCCCGCTCCTTCTCTCGGAAATCCGCGCGGATAGACGCGTTTTCTGTTTATAGCGCGCGCTGATTTTCGTCTCAACGACGACCTCCACCGTGTGGCTGACGATCGAGTCGGGAAGATACGTTTTAAACGTGCGTCGATGTAACTCGCGGACCTTGGACGAGATAAAACTGCCATTTTTTTCACCGAACACGCGTTTCTTTTGTGCAACAATTAATCGAAGTCAAACTGATCTCTTACGACGATTCGAAACCAACGTTTATTATTCAACAATATCTCTGCAAATTTAATTTGATAAAAGTTTGAATCCCGTAAAACTTGGGTTAAAAACAACCGAATTTTAGAAGCTTTGGCGCACCAATGTTATATCTAGGAGATAAAATTTTTTTTTTTTTACTGAACTCGTGTTTCTTCGATACAGAAATTAATGAAAGTCAAACAGATCCTTTGCGACGATTCGAAACCGACGTTTGTTATTCAACGATATGTCTGCAATTTAATTCGATAAAAGTTTAAATCTATAACGCGGGGTTGTTGCAAAAGATTTTGCGGTGTTACTCCAAGAATCACGTTGAAAAAGAAAGACGCGAACCGCGGTTTGCCCCGCGGTGACGCTCCCGTTACGCAGATTATTCTATTACACGTTACGCAAACAGAAAGCAGAAGCGGAGGACGCGAAACGCTGCGCTTTCTGCGTCTCTGCACCGCGATGTTGTTTGGTCTGAAAATACGTTATTGTTTCACCGCGATAAAAAATTCAGCGTTTGGATAATTACATCAGAGGTGATCGATCCTGGCGAACCCCGGGGCGGCTTCCCGACGAGTTACTGACTTACTTCGACCACCCTTTCCTCCGCAAAACAGATGTTTACGCGGCAAACGTAATATCGCGCTCGACGAAAGAACGATCGTCTCATGGAAAAAAAGTCGCGCAAAGAATGCCCGGGAGCTGTGTGCCCGATGCGACAAGACTCTCCTTTCCTCGTTAATTGTCGTCGATTTATAAACACCTCCGTTTGAAAAATTCTGATTATATTTCAGACGGGATAAAAAAAATATTTTTTACTGTTCTTAAACCTCTGCGCTCCGGTAGCCTTTATTAACTTTCACAATCATGAGTCTATTAAAATCGACACGTTTTTATATTCACGAGGTATTTCTTGTGCGAACAAATTCAAACAAAATTAAATATGCGTTTAAAAAATCGTACGTCAAGGGGTCAATACGACCTGGCAATACCAATTGCAATTTTTTGACGAGACTTCTACAAATAAAAAAATATTCTTTTCCCCCCAGGAAAATGTTAAATTCAATTTGCGTTATCATAAAGGGTTAAAATTTATTTCGATATCCTGTGATTTTTTCTAATCACCCTGACTAATACCAAAGAACTTAGTTTCGAAATTTCTGACGTTGTCCGCACAAATTCTGCGTAAACGGAACCTGCGTTTAAAGTCGACGATTCTCAAAAATCAGGAAGCCAGAGATTTTTAAGTACATACGTGATTAAGTGGCGGAGACGCGAAGAGTAGCGAACTGTGGCGTTTGAAAGGGACTCCGCGAGAATGTTGTTTCTTCGAGGCAAAGTTTCGCCAGGGCATTTAGGGCACGGGGAAAAAATAAGGGTAATCCAACACTACATGGAAACCACATTGCGCTTTGCCAAGCGCAAGTCGTAGAATCAACAAATCCGCCGGGATTAGATAATATCCCCCGGGATTGGTGGCCCTTCGTTTATCCTCCGCCGAATACTGAAGGGCCTGCCTTGTTGTCCCATCGGGTTATTGGTATCACTTAACGAAATCCGCGCCGAAATAGCTTTAAAAGCCCTGGCTCGCTCGTCGCGAGATTCAAATCGATTTTTCAAACCATTACCGGGAACTGTAAGCAGCCATAAAGCTACCATGGTAAACTTTTCCATGGTAATTCGAGGGCCACGAGCACATATCCTCTTTTGTCACAGCTCGTTATTTACAAAAATATTTCACATTTAATTTATGGATTTTACAATATACCTCTCGTATCTTGACCATTCGAATATCTTCGTTGTTTCAAGCAATACGTAAAAATGTTATTTACGAAACTTGTAATGTTTAAGTTACCTAAAAGATGACTTGAGGTCTGGTCTACCTCTTGGTCTTGGTCCGATGCGACATCTGACGACCTCTAACAATTGCTGCTGACCATTACTGACCACTGTTGCTCCCACTGGTGACCACTGATCATAGATAATCACTACTCACCACTTTTGACAACTGTTGCCCCACTGGTAACGCCTGTTAACCACTATTGACAATTCCTAACGTAAAAATGATATTTGTAACAAACATTTGCAAGATAGATACTATAACAAGTGCCCTATCGAACTGTTGAATATTAACATCCCCAAACAGAGAAAACGGGTGTCCTAGTCAACGCGTTACAAAACAAAATGGTACATAAAACGACGATGAAGTAAATTCTATATAAAATAGATACTATTTAATAGTCTTACAAAGAAACTCTTTTCCATTCCCATCAAATCCCTCCATAAACAACACAAAAATGTAACAAAGGATACACAATTTTCCAGGCGCGAATTGCACCCTCGTCCGGGAACGCGCGAAACGCACCAATTACAATCGAGCACGTAGCTCGTTTAGTTTCTCAAACAAACCTCAAGGAGCTATTTTCCTTTTTTTTGTTTTAAACTAATCTCTATTCAACGAAAGTAAACTATCGGCATTTTTACAAAGGGCATAGTTGAAACATAAAAACATGGCGTACAATGACTTTGTAGGACACAAGCTGTTCGTGTAAAAAAAGAAAAGAACGGGCCACAAAACATCCACGCGTTACGATACACGTTCGACAAGATCGAAGTTGATTTTCCTGCCGGTATAAGGCCATCAGCGGCGTTTTTTTCATCCATTTTTGGTCCACCCCCTTTTGGTCCACCCGACAAACCCTCCCGCCAACGGGTGGCACTCGTTATTCCTTTTCTTTTCGCGACGCGTCCACACACTCACACACACACACACACACACACACGCGCGCGCGCGCGAGCTCGCTCGTGTTGTCGTTGTGCGAGCGTGTTTTTTTTTCTCTCCGGGCGAGCTACTAAAAAGGAATAGGTGAAAACTGTTAATTGGTTCCGCGGTGAAAATACGACGGCGTGGCCGGCGGGCGGCCGGCGTCCCGGCGTTCGGCGTCGATACATTTTAAAGCGCGCGTATACGGGCACAGGACGACGACGGTGTCCTGCCGGGCGCGTGTGTGCACAGACACGAGCGTCAAGGCGTGTATCGTGCCAGCATGTCCGGTCCAATTATGGAAAATTAATTGGCGATCAGTGACTCGGGGCGATGGAAACATAGTTCCGCGTCGATTAAACTTCCTTTGTGATTCCGATCAGCCTTTGACAACGGTGTAATAATTAAAGTAATTAACGTACGAGCCAATAAATTCGCGACCGTCGCGTGACACCTCCCGCGACAAACAATTACGCGTGACCAAGGGAACTTCTTCCAGACTTTGCAAAAAATAAAAAAAATAATCTTTTCTTCTTCGTGTCGAAATCACGGTACTCTGATCGAATGATTCGAAACGATTAAAATTATTTCTATCGCCTTTCGTAATTTTAAAAATAGCAAAGGTGTCCGAACGAGGACCACTGACTTTGAAACGCAGAACTTCAGTCATTAAATTAGTTTTGGAAATTAAAATATGTACGCGAGCACACCATCGAAGATAGAAGTAATGTTTTTGAAAATTGCAGCGAGTTAACTGATTTTAATAGGAAAAAGTTCTTCAAAGGATTTTGATGCGCGCTAATATAGCTAATATCCTTGTTTTTTTTTTTTTATGGAAACTACGTCGCGTTAATGGATTTTGATAAAACAACCTTGCCCCGTCCGCATGATCATTTTGATTTTACAAACATTTCTTTGATGAAAGCAGAGAGAATACCTGCCTCGACCCAAGAAAGGCTAATATTTACATCCCATAACCAACCGGGCTAATCCTCGTGGAACTCGGCACGGTGTTGCGGACTTCCTCGGATAGATAATGATTTTTTTTTCCGTGGCATTCGGCGTCTTTTGACTATAGTTTCGAGGCCCATCGTGGCCATACGATTTTCGGGGTAGAAACAATATTTACGGTACACGTTAAAAAAGGCACGGGGGTTCCGCGGGCCCCGTAAATAAAAGAAACGTCGCGCGACTATAACGTCTGGATTATGTTTGCGGTGCTTTGCTAATGTTCACGCTTTACGGATTTCTTTGACTTGTTCCGCGATAGTTTCACCGTTTTATTACGGTTTCGTTTCTCTCTGTTGTTCGTTTTCTAATCCCTTTTAATCTCTTCGGTACAAATATTTATCAGCGTCTAACGTTTCCTTTTCGAAGAAAGATCAATAACGTGCATTGTACAGAGCGCCATGCAAAATACAAATACATTTTATGGAAGCATAATTTCACTTTAAATTCACGTTACGAAAATGTACGGTTCGATTCAAAGTGCCAATAATGACTCGAAGACTACCATTCGCATATTCTACTTTAAATAACAAAAACAATATTATTATTATCGTCATTAACAGTTCTCGATAAAATGTCTAGCAACGCGATGCACCTTGTGTACTTTGTTAATTGTAGTATTCAAATTTAGTAAAGCGTGTGTGTTTACAACGCTGACCAATCGATGCATTAGTTTATCGAATGAATCGCTTTAAGGCACTGTTTGTTATTACAATAAAATCATCTATCAATATTCCAATTCAACCAATAACAATCTCATTTTGGTAATACGGTGGCATTGACCATTATTGTTTACAGTACGCAACTTCATAATTGTATTATTATACTATTATAATAATAAGTCGTCCGTAGAATAATATCAATTGCAAACCTGTGGTCTGACTAGTGCGAAAGGGAGGTACGAAAAATTTCACTTTTTTTAGACGATATTTTCATAGTGTAATGAAGCTCCAAACATAAAAAGTGCAAAGCATCGAAAGCTTTCCTTGTAAACATAGCGTAGTAAGTTCGTTTATAAATTGAAAGGGGGTTCGCGTATGTACGAATTAAAACATATAAATTGATTTATTGTTGCGTAAATATATGACCGTGAAAACGAGGCGAGAGACCTGTATTGATATTATAAAATTAAGATACATTTTTAGAGAAACGCCCCTCTAAAATTAGCTTTGATTCCTCTTTCGATTATTGCAAAATTATTTTACTAAATCTTTATCGAAATTTCACGTGCTAAGGGAAACTCGAAACTAGAGATCGATAACGTTTTGAACTTATAGCAAAACACTTGGGAGAGACACGGTCAACAAATTGTATTAAAAATTGATGAAGAGTCTTCATTTTTCCGACTGTTATTAAATAAAAAACAGAGTATTGTTATAGATGAAAATTTGAAACCACGATTTTTTATATTTTTCGACACTTTAATAGAAGTTAAAAATTGTATGCGTGTATATCTTTTGCTATATGTTTTGCTTTATATCTCGAAAGTGGTTTATCAAAAAATTATAGTACCAGCTAGTGACTTCTACACGGGATGGAACGCGATCAGCTTAAATTGTTCTACAGTTAGCGCAGAGGGCGATCAAAAATTTTTGTTTTTTAATATAACACAATAAGGGAATAAAAGTTTCGCCTACTGAAATCCAAAAACTTCGATGCATTTCTAAGTCGAAAATCGGGCAGCTTAGAAATTACGAACTTTGTCTCGAATGCCCATACACTCAACGTACTGTGGAACGTATTTGAATTTTCGAAAATCGAGAAGGAACTTAGATTCTAACAGTGAGGAAGAACTTAAATTCTGAAAAACTCGATAGGAAAGACGTCCAAATATCCCATCGTGTCAACTAGGGATTGAAACGATAACATCCTTAAGGTTTTAAAATGCATCCTGTTCCCTGGAACGTCCCGATATCAGATCCTCGCGAACGTGTACTATCCACAGATGACTTGTTGGCTAGGCACCCACAAACTAAACGGGGCAAGACGGACCTGACGTCACGCTACATAGTAGTAGGGTCTCCATAACCACGAGAGATACACTTTTGTTCTATCAATGGCTAGTATTTTGGGCGTACGGTTACGCCAATGCCTCTCACTCTTGTCCTATCCTACTCTGTCCCTATACATTTCGTTCGCGGTCCTTTGTCACGCGATGGAATTGTGGTTGTGAGCGACACGGCCAATAACGACAACGCGTGTGAGAGCAGGCGTCGCTATTACGCTACGGCCAATCGGCGTGCCTAGCCATCAAGTCATCGCCGTATAGTACATTCGATCTCCAACTTCTACGACAAACTTCGTCTCTCGTTGAACGCGGTTCTGCGGGAATTGGACTTCCCCCGGCCATTTTGCTTGGCTCGGGCTTAAAAAGTTTCCGCCGCGGGAGTGCTTACGCGCGAAAGATTACAATTTCCACGGTAATCATCGTGGATGAGTCCCCCGGCGCTAATGCGTCGACAATACAGATGTTTTCACGTCTAAGCGGCGTGCTAAGTGGACGGATACCTCCCTTTCGTTTCGTTTTCCTGTCCCCGATTCGTGAGGGCCGTCCGGGGGGTGCCAAATCGTACCTGACCGTCTCCGGTTTACTCCCAAGGTGAGCGTACTCGTTAGTTTAGGTTACACTTGACTGGACTTCTTGCCTCTTAGGTGGAGGAAATAATCGACGAGAGCAGAAACCGGTCACCAAAAAGCCAATGGGGAAATTAAGCCTGGCGAATTATCCGGCTGCCTCGTAGCTGTTTGTCGTTTGCCTTTCTCGCTCGTCTTCCACCCCTCCCCCCTCGTTTCTTGCTTTCTCCGTAGGATGTCTTCGTGGAGTAAAAGATCTGTCGGATAGCTTAAGGAACCACGCGAGAACCCACGGAGTCCGTAATTACCCTGGAGTTTCTTTCGAATACCGACGAACTTCGCAACCAAGGGGTGTAAAAGGGTGAACGATCGTTAAAGGGGGATCGTTAGCGTCGTGGACGGGTTAATAAAGTCCCTTTACGCCGTTCGACTGTAAACTAGACGCTTTTGAAACGTCCAACTGCTTGACAAAATATTCTATTTTCCATTCGTTTTTATTCCATCGAGTTTTCGAGTCTATCTTGCATTTTTGCACTAAAATATTTAAGTGCTAACAAACATGTTACGTTTCCTCTAATTAACACTAGAATTACCTACAATTATACTGTATTTATTCGTAGAAAAGAAATTAGAACGATGGATGAATTTACTCGTTCTCTTATAGAAAATTACGGTTATTAGAAACTACGAATGGGTCATTTCGACTGGTCTGGTAGTTCCAGTGTTGAAACTTTGGGAAATACGAACTGCTGAATTCGTAAATTTGCGTGTAACAGTGTCGCGCGCACAATGTCGACGATATGCAGTAACGAAACGCCAAAGAAAAGCGATTGATCGTTCTAGTGGTTCCCAGAAAACGTTGACCCACCCGAAAGAATCGATAATCCCGCGGGAAGGATAATCCTGATTCGCACAGGCAGCCAACGATGTGGGTCTGCGTCAAAATCGTGTGTCCTCCGAATCATTAGATCCTGATCGGGCTCCACGATTCGTGGCTCGATTCAGAGAAAAATACCTCGACGGGTATCCAAACGAGACTTCTCGTTTAATCTGAAAACACGGAGTCTCGAGCCGGTTCGAGACTTTAATGTTTAATTTTAAATTCATTTCGTCTGCCTGGGTTCACCCATTCCGGAATTCCCGCTTAGTCGACGTCTGTTATCCGCTGAAACTGGTACTAAGCGTCGCGATTAGCACACGAATAACAGCGCAAAGACGGTAGCAGCTCGTATTATCTATTCGCCTCGGTGCTAATGAAATTCACGACTCCGTACGAACAATGGGAGAAGCATCTTCGCCGTGGAAACGTCATGGACGACGACGTGTTCACGGGACCGTGCAAGCGAGTACACGGTTTTTTTCGAGATCCGACGGCCTAAACCGGTGGGTACATCGCGAACACGGGACACGGGGGCACGGTTCGGCGAATCGAGCCACGATTAACGTACGGATTAGGATTAAGGTTGGTACAGATTTCGGCCGTGGACTTCGGAATCGAAGTGTGCTCGGGGTTCGAACGGAGAGGCAGGCGGCGACTCACAATGTCCGGGGTACGTGCGCGCCCCTAAGAACCTTTTCACGCTCGGTTCTCCACGTATCGCATCACGATCCTCCCCACCTCAGAGGCCCCCGTTAACAATGACGACGACAGTCAATGCACATTACAACGGTTTTATGTTATTAATACGGACGCGTTGGGCGGGATTTGAATAATTGAACAGATCTGACGGGATCAACGGTCCGGGAAGGAGGGGAGGGAGACGCTGAAACACCGATCGTCGCAGTGGCAACATCCCCGTACGAGATACGACGCGCCTGACCCCCTTACTGGAATGGAGACCCGTATTCCACCTCGTCGAGACACTCCATTTTGCATCTTACGAGGAGACAGATTCGTTTCGATAATGAAGTTTTTTGATTTTGTTCACGATTGGGTCTAGTTGGGTCAAGTAGAGCTCACGGATACCTATAAAAATGTATTAAACAATATTTCCGTAGAGCGCCGAATAAATTTATTCAAAATCAAAAACGAATTTTTAAGAAATATCGACAGGGAATAGGTGCAGAAATTAAAAAATTTTAAATCGTTCTGGAAAAATTAATTTTAGCTGGGAGGGCAATTATAACCATTTTTGGTGAATGGGCATACCCCAGAAATTCTACGCATTTTCGAGAAAAGAATTCCTTACCGAAAATCTTACGTTCAGAAATTGTTCCCCGAAATTTCATGCGCATCTTTGAAACATCATAACTCCTGAACGGTTTGGACGATTTTAATGTTTCAAAAGGCAAACAACGCGTATTTTAGTCAACAATATGTAGAAATTCTAAAAATATTCGAAAAGTTGTTTCTTAACCCCGTAAAGTAAGAAAGACCCTATAAAAATGGTCCAATATTCAAACAGCCATAACTCTTACAACAGTGAATATATTTCAATGAAACTTTTTTCTGAAGTAGAGCTCATGGGTACCTACAAAAAAGTATTAGACAAAATTTTCTAGAAATTTTATAGCTTCAAACAAATTTATTAAAAACGAAAACCGAATTTTTAAGAAAAATTGACAAGTGCCTAAATTTTTCGGCAAAAAAAAATTCCAAATCGTTCTAAAAAAATTATTTTTAGCTAAGGGGATCAATTACAACCATTTTTGGTGAATAGACATTCCCCCGAAATCCTACTCACTTTCAAGAAAAAAATTCGAGTATATGTTGAAATTTTTTGGCGAAAAAAAAATTTTAAATCGTTCTAAAAAAATTATTTCTAGCTTGGAGAGTTAATTACAATCATTTTTTGTGAATAGACATACCTTCGAAATCCTACTCACTTTCAAGAAAAAAATTCGAGTATATGTTGAAATTTTTTGGCGAAAAAAAAATTTCAAATCGTACTAAAAAAATTATTTCTAACTTGGAGGGTTAATTACAATCATTTTTGGTGAATAGAGATACCTTCGAAATCCTACGCACTTTCAGGAAAACAATTCTTTACGTTCCATTAAATATTATTTACTACTTTTCTACTTATGTCAGACAGGCATTAAAAAATAATAAATTTATGTCTATAAGGTAGAAAAGATACTTTCAAATAGGAGTACCGCGATATCTGTATAATTACCAAATTTTCGACTCATGTTCTAAATCATGAATCTGATCATCAAGGTATCTTTCGTTCTCTGTACTCGACAGACACTTCGACATTGCTGTGACGTGAAACCGTACAAAGAAATACATTCAATTTTGTTATATCTAAAATCCTTCGACTCGTTTGTAATCCTAAAATAACAGCTTATACATTATTCACTCGACGGGGTTACGTGCCGTTGAAAATCGTTTGTTGAAATATTATAAAACGCTATCCAATAGTCTGGTACATATATACAGCTGATAATCCAGCATCGTTCGAATTCCGAATATTCCAATAACGGTGTTTTTAATTCGCCCCGTAACGGTACCTTCGCGATTAGCCGAATTGCGAACGGTTCAGCCCTACTTTGTTTACAAAACGATACGAATATTCATAACATTCTGCGCCGGACGTTACAGAACGCTGCGGTTGATGCAGATTCGAACGTTGCGCCGCGCTCGCATTAAACCGTACACGCCCCCGCCGTACCGTCGTTCGTACAAATAATAGAATTCCTCGCTGGGCGATTCCGCGAAGTTCTGTATACATACATATAATCCGCGCATCGGAAATAATCATCTCTGCAAACCTGACCGAGACAGGTATTACAAAAGAAAAATAGTTTAGATTCAAAGCCGTACGCGTACGCGGCTGTTGTTTCAATCCGCGAATCAATCAAACGCGCCCGAGAGAATCTGTATCATCCGCGGAATTCCATCACAATTCGTTGTAACGTAGATTATAAAACATCGAATCTTATTTCTGTAGTATTATTATTATACCATGGATCTTTGTGTAGGATAAAATATGTCAAATTATGTGACCGACGTACGTCAAATATGTGTCAATAATATGTAAAAATATACAGGAATATGCAAAATATACTCGAAATATGCTGAAATAATTTTATTGCTCGATCGCGGATTCGAATCTGGGTTAGCGGTTGTTTCTTGTTAGTACTGAGTCATTTGTGGTAAAAAAATCGTTACTTTGGAAGGTATTTTAATTCTAATATCGTGGACAGTGACATCGAATATCCAAACAACTATGATACATTAAATGTCATGCGTATTAGCTACTGCGAAACCTAATACCGATACTCGATATAAACTGACGATTTTTGGCATAAGAGGGCTAACAAGTTTGATCGATCAGTGCATCAGAAAATATATGAATCTATCTAAAGGAACAGAATCGATGTCTAACGAGGTTGCAAGCGTGGGCCATATGTGCCATAAAAGAATTACTTTCTATTTACTATTATTGTGATGTCTGATGAAGAAGTTATAATTGTATCTACGAATACAAACCACAGAAATTCTATTTCCTCAGAATATACCTAAAACATCGGGGCATATTAGATCTCAAAGGTATAAACTAATCTCCCGGAAAATTTAACTAATGGACGAGAAAGTGGAGGGTTCAACCTTTAAAATGACCCAAAGAAGATCATTGTAAGACTCCTTAACGCGAAGTTATCAGGATGTCGCACGCGCTATGGCCGTGTCCCTATATCAAACTGATATAGATTCGCTTCACATTGGCTGATTACTCGGATATTCTTTGGACATCGTCGAACAATATGCGAAATTTATAAACGAAATAACCTGTGCATAATCGAATCCCGAAGTAAAAGTACCGTGTGCCCCGTTCCGCCAGCGCGTTTCCGGTATTTCCAATTTCCGGGGAAGCGGCTTCCTCTCGCAAATTGAACCGCGGCGTTAGCCGATCCCGACGGGCGCGGGAGGGGGTGGAAAAAAGCTCAGCGAAAAAGCTCGAAACATCGACACGATAATCCAGACGAGGGAAAACGTGAAATTATTTTCAGAAACAATACCGAGCGGTTCGATCGCGCGGGTCCGAACCCAAACACACTTCTGGAGAGCATGATTAATTCGTGAATACGATTCGCTAGGCAAACTCGCAAAGCTCTGTAATACGCGAGACACGTCTGTGATCATCCGCGGTAAATACGTCCCCAACCATGGGTGTTCCTCGCGGGTTCCGTACGTTTCTACGCCCTCGGCCGAAGCCCGACACCGGGGGTTGAAAGGGTATTCCGTCGGGCGGCTCGACGGTTCCCTCCCCCTATTTTTTTATTTTTCACCCCCCCTCCTCGCAAGCCATCGCTGTCATCAGGAGATTGCACCTCCGCCTGCATCCTCCCGGAAACCATCGTCGTAGTCTAGCGCTCTCTCTTTCTCGGTGTCTCTGCACACCCCCCTCCCCACCATTCGTCATAGGGGATGCCGAGGGAGGGGTGGTGGAAAAGTGGACGGGGCCAACGCGAGCCACGCCCTCTCCACGGCGTCGGGCAAAACTTCGGCTGGATGTGTTCGAGGGTGTCTCTGTCGACGACACGGGGGTGGCTACCCGTACGTAGATGCCGGCGAATCTAAACGCACCCCCGAGAGGTCAACGCGTACACGGAGTCGGACCAGTCGTCGGATATCGTTTATCTCATCGGTGTCACTGCGCGATCGGAGCCTCTCTGCGCGCGTCAGATTACTTTCGACCCCGTGGCACTCCTGGCCAGATGTCGATGCTAGTTTTCTCCCGTGGAAATCGTTTGGAGTGATTCGATCTTCGACACAAAATAAAAAAAAAAGAAGAAAAAAAAAATAATAAAAAGAAAAAGAATTCAGTGCGCGACGCTCTCGTACGCGATGGGACAGACGGGTTGTGTCGCGTTTCGGTTCCGCGTGTAGCACGAGGCGTACGTGCGGACTATGTGACGAGAGGCCACGGGTATCGAGAAGACGGGAAGAATGTAATATGTAGCCGAGTCGAGACACCGTCAGAGTCACGATCCCAAAAACTGTCGAGCATCAACGTGTGGGAGAAGTGTTCGGGCTCGCTACGTTTTCACTCCCGTAACATGGTAGAGAGCACATACGCGAGCGACTCGCCCAGATCGCGTTCCCCGATGACGGAGCCGTCGAGCCCGCTCCAGGATGGACCCGGCATATCCGGCTACGACCACCGTTACCTCTACAATTACTCGCCGGAGAGCCTGCAACAGAAGCTGAAGGCCGCCGACGAGCAAAACAACGTGACCGGGAGGCATCACGACGCGAACGCGCGCGAGAAAACGTTCACCAGGAGCCCGCTGAGCTCGGACGAGGCGCGATTCAGGCCGCGCGGGGTCTCGCGACCGAGCTCCACGGCCACAATGTCCTCGCCCACGTCCGCCTTCACCATCGAGAACATCCTGGCGCCCAGACCACTGGGTAACATGACGCCCACCAGCACCAGCGGCCTGGGTTCCATCATTCAAAACCCTGAGGCCGTGGGCTCGAGGACCGCGACGGCGATGCATCCTCTGCAACAACAGATCCATCACCTGGCGTTCACGTCCGCTGATTTGTTCGGTAAGTTGTTCTATCGAATCGATTAAAGTTGGTGAAATTGAACTAGAAACAAAGGGACACGTTGTTCGGAGCAGTCACCGATACGATGGAACTAAACATCAAACGTAAAACTTTTATACCAATAACCCTGACCCACCATTTCGTACGATTGTAATTTCATAATGGACATTGAGAAATCCAAAAGCCATTAATGCCGAGATTAACTCCGCGAAACTTGAAAGTCTCACTTTTTCTGATACGTTACTTAACGAATCGCGCCGCGAGGCGCAAAGTCTCGTAAAAATGAAAGAAGGCGTAAATCCTCCGGGGACCCGACGCGTCCCTGCAACGAAATTTGCTTTGTGCCCCCCGGAGGGGGAGGGGGGGGGGAGGCTTTAAGTATTTCACCCGCGAGAGTACCGCGCGCAGATTGGGGGATGCGCGGGGCTCCGAAATCCGCAATCCGTTTCGATCACGCGCGAACGATTTGGCTGCGGAAGATGAAAAAAAAAAAAAGATGGAAAAATATGCAACGGTGAAAGAGAGACCGAACGATCGGGAGCAGGAATTCGCCCTTCGCGCGTTTTTACGCGGCGACGTCGCCGCTAAGCAGCTTTCTTCGAGATTTTAAACCAAAACATCCCTTGGGGTCCTCGAGTATTTTTCGTTCCCCCGTGGCGGGGAATAGGGTCGCGTCGAACGATATTACAATTTCAACGAATATTCCTCCGATCGAATTTTTTATTTTAATTCATGCTTTTCGTCTTTTTTTTTTGTTTTAGCCGCGGCGTACCCCAGTTTGTATTCCGGCGGATACGTGGCGGCGATGGCGGCTGCCGGGGTTTCGCTCCACGGTCAGCCAACGTTCTATCACGCGGCGCATCCCTATCAAATAAACCCGAACGCGGCGTCCGTGGGTCCCATGGCGAAGAGGAAACGCCGCCACAGGACGATATTCACCGAGGAGCAGCTGGAGCAACTGGAGGCGACCTTCGACAAAACCCACTATCCGGACGTGATCCTTAGGGAGCAGCTCGCGCTTCAGGTCGATCTCAAGGAGGAAAGAATCGAGGTACGTCTCTCCTAAAATCTCACTTTACGACGAACGGAAACCCTCGGTGGTCCCGCGACCCCGGTAGCCAACCTGGCCCGACAAATTACTAAGTTTTGGGCCTAAGAGAATATTAGTCTTTCGTCTGACAAACATTGACCATTCGGATCGATGAAACTCTCGGGAGCCGAACGCATAATTTATACCGATGACGAAACGCTTCCACCCTCCGGGGGGCTACGCGAAATACTTGGGCGTTCGTTGTTTTGTTGCCTTAAATGGGTCCCAGGAATGGTCAGTATTTATCGGGTGTTGCTCGATTTGGTCCGACATGGTATATGCTAGATTAAAAGCTTTGGAGGTAATGTGTTTACCTCAATTATACCTATGGTCGACAACGCCATGTATCGAAACTCACACGCGTGCACGCCGCCCCGCGTAGAATTTATGGGGTATTTACCGCTTGCAAAGATTTACATTGCGTGCAACCATTAAATTCTAGCGAATTAGCGGATTGTAACAAGTGTTTCCAGTTTCTCGACCTTGTGACGCGTCATCGATCACGCTAAGTTCGCGCACGCCTACGTTACACGGTCGTCTGGGGCGAGATCGTGCCATTTTTTTGTCCCACGCGACTGGGGAAAATTGTTGGAAATAAATAATAATATTACGAGTCGAAATCGAGCCCATCTAAAGAACGCAATTATACTTTTTTCCTAAAATAGAATTGTACACAGCATCTACTACAAACTGCTTATATTCGTGGGAAGTAAAGAGGTTCAAGACCATTATTATTTCCTATTTACGTCTCGTATTCTTCTCGTCGCGTTTTAAGGATCCGTTCTAAGTGTACTTCTATTTTTACTTCTTTTGCTCTTTAATTAAGGCAACATAGTTCTTGCTTTATTTTTCCTACCGTACTTGTAAACTCGATGCAACGTTCTGACTAAATTTGCAAGACATAGATTTATCTTCATCGCCTCGTTTATAAGGTATACTTCTATGTATCTAAGACTTCTAAAAAAATGATGACGCAAAGAAAACGCGACGAGTAGGTATATGTTGTAATTAAATACTTTATATTTTTACGTCGACAAGACGTTTGAGTCCTCGATGACGAAAAGATTTGACACTCGACAACACCGCGCGTTGTTAGAAAGACTTCTGAAAGGACTTAGGACGGTGTCATTGAGACTGGATTGTCGAAAGAACCCTTTTCCAGCGGAGCATTGTACTCCTGTTTAAAAGGATCGCGAGGAGATTGATGTTCAGTTTCAGTTTCCTGCTTCTTTCAGGCGCAAATGCCTTTTTTGGAAAAAGAGGACTCCGTGGAAGATCGCTTAAGTACACAAGGCGTTCCCAAAGTGGTAGACCAACCTCAAACTTTGACAGGATCGATTTAGTCGAAGATTATTAAAATTCATAAATTAGCCAAGCTATAGAATTTTTAACCGAACTCTGTGCATGGCTTTTTCCACAAACTTATAGATAGGAGTCTTAAAAGTAACATGCAAATCATATTACATCGAAATTCCCATTATAAAGTTGTATATTATCGGATATTAAATTACGAAACTTTAAACGCGTTTTCCTTGAAAAATTGTCCCTCGAAACGATGTTAATCGATCACCTTAAAATTTAGTAAAGTTCGTGCACCGTCATAAAAGTATTTCGTAATTCAAAGCCTGTGCAGTAAAATTAATACGTTCACGGGGAATAAAACAAAGTCGATTACTTTACCCCAAAAATCTATAATTGGAAATACAATAAAACATAATAAATGTTAATGACGGATTGAAAATTATTAAGAGTATTTAATATTAATGGCTGAGCTTGTTTCGTCGAAACAAACATCGATATATTGGTACCCCGGTTATCAAATAAGCGTATTTTATTAATATACATTAAATCTTTGATGGTTAAGATTCTTTTAGCACAATCTCGTTTTTAAAACGTGCATCGACGCGAAGATGTCGAAAGAACGAGAAGCTGAGGCGGTTTTGTGATAAAAAAATTGTTGGAAGGAAATGTTAAAGAACGTTGCTTATTATAGGACGTCCGATCGAAGAAGATTTCTCAGAAACTTTGGTCGAAGAACGATAACTCGAAGTTCGTGCCGGGATTTGTTAACCGTGTTATTAACGACCTGTTTCATCTCTAAACACCGAACGTTCGAAGTGCCGATAATGAGTTTTAGCAGTTAACGTAAAAGTAGAAATCGAGAGAAATTTGTACACTCGCTAGCCCCGGCAATTTGCTCGAACAATCCCCAAAGTCATTCACACTTATCGTGGACCCAACGGACCACCCGCATCGTCGGCTTTGCCAAAGAAAATCCCTGGTCTCGAGAGTCTTTAAAGACTTTGAAACAACATATACCTGCAGTGCACCTGCCGCGTCGGGCAAGAGTTTCGGGTGTTTGTACAGAATTAGTAGAAAGGCGACTTCTCGGACGAGGAAAGAGGAAAGAGGCGGTAGTAAAAGGAAAAGACGAGAAACAGCTCGAGAGGGCCCAAAGCACTCCATCCCGTGTTTGGAAAGAAGCACGACTGTTTGCTCGCGCGACGGTCTTTCCTATCTTCGTGATTGCATCAACAAAATGCAGAAACACGGACAGGTGTTAAGCTGTAAAAGCAAAGACGCGGGAAACCGTGATTACACCGATACAAAAATAACAAATTCGCTGGAATTCTTACGGTCGACAAACAAAAGAGAGATTTTATGATCGGAACTTTAATTTCAAAGAAACGAATTTTAACACTTTAATGGCCGCGCGTATCACGCGAGGACCGTTGCCCGTCACCACTGATATTGTAGACCAAAGTGAGATACATGAAGATGCTAGGAATATTATTCTAAGGAATTATAAATGTAACTTCAACAAACGTAATAAATTGAATGTATGATAAAATGGTGGTTGATACAGTAGATCACGTACACGAAAGTCACGTATGCGTGACAGCGGCCGTCAAAGTGTTAAGGAAACGCCATCGTAATTCGATTGGTCGAGGATGTGAAGGCTATTTTTCAGTAGTTTTTTATATAACAGAAACGGATAGAGTACGGGTGCGCGATTACTTTAATTTAAGAAAATTAGTGCAACACCCGAAACGGTGAAAGTCTATTGGTAACGGCGGATATATCGATTGTCGGTCTTCGTTTTAAATCGAGTCGGACAAGCGTGAGGAACAAATGCTGATTTCAAATGTGGGACGAAGCCTTTTGATCTTCGCCAGCTCCCTCGCCTTGTTAAGAGCCTCCCGATGAATACGCCGTCGCACAGGTAAACGGGTTTATCAATTAAGCGTCTATCCTGATTGAAAGTAAGGCTTCTGGGTAATTTTACGATACAATAATAATGAATTTATGCCCCGACGGGCGCATCGATGCATTGCTCGATATAATTAGAGGATAACTCACTTAAACGAGATGACTAATATTTTGAAAACTAAACATTCTTTCAAAATCACGGACCGTACTAAATATACACGATATCTTTTAACGAGCTCATTTTTTTTTTTTTCCAATTAATCCATTACCAAAGTTTGCTTTCATTTCTATCTAAACTGCACAAATGGAAATGTGATTCAAGATACTCTGTTAAATTGAGATCCCGTCGCTTAAAACGACGAATTTTAAGTACGCATTACCGAGGGTGAAATTACTTTCCACGGATCTCCGAATCTACGAAATTTCGTCAAATCGTTGGAATCGTTTTGAAGATTTACACGCGTTGTTTTGCTCGCGCAATTATACAGTCGCTCTCTGTGACGATACGCACTTCTGTTTCTCATTTGCGTAATGAAGACGTTACCATAACGTTCTCCCGTACGAGCCATTCTCTAATTATTCCGAGTAGCGTATTAATTATTCCTCGACGCTCGTTTCGAAATTTGTTCCGCTCATCCCGTTTTTCCCTTCCCCCGTCGCCTCGCGAAAATAAACGCAACCGGGTAGCCGCCCTCAAGTCGAACATGTCTAATTCCAGGTGTGGTTCAAGAACCGGCGCGCCAAGTGGCGCAAACAAAAGCGGGAAGAACAGGAACGTATGCGGAAACTTCAGCTGGAACAACGTCAGCGCACCGACGACACGGTGCCCATGGCTACGGTCAAAGCGCCCGACCATTTAATACTGACCAGACAGCAACAGCAACAACAACAACACGAGCAAGACACCGACAGTTCGGACCTCGAAGTGGCGTAGTCGGAATATTGGCGTTTTTCACCGACGAGCTCGATCAGATCGAAATCGAGATCTACATCTCCCTCGTTCGCCGCCCGGGGGAACGTGTAAATACGGAATTAGGGTGTAAATATGTTTGTACATACAGCTTACGATCGATGTGTATAATAGGCAGTGAAATAAATTATTGACTCGAAATACAGACAATGGATATTGTTGCTTTATTTCGGGGATCGTTTTCGTTCGGGAACACCCGTTATATTCCGATGCGCACCTCGTTACGGAATGGATCAGCGATTAAAATCCCTCGACGGTTTCCCTCGTCGTCGTAGTTGAAAGTTAGTTCTACGTGCCTCGACGATTATATTATTAGTATTGTGCGATAGGGGTAAATGACCACCCCGCCGGCTGAGTAGCGCCAACTCATGGACACCGTAAGTTCGCCAAGTTCGAGGCAAGTTCTGGTAAGTACATAAATCCCGAGGGCAACCAGAGAACTAAGACGGTTCTCTGCGGTGCAAGTTTAATAAGTTCCGCGCCGCCGGTGCACTGAGACTTAAAGACGATCGACTTAAATGCGGTTACTTTTATTTCCGCCGTTGAAACCCTTTTTCCCCCCCTTTTTCGATTATTCTATGCCGTCCGACTTCTCTTCGAACTTTTCATTAACACGGTATTACGTAAAATATTAAGACAGTTAACTTCAACGCCGAACACCCGAGAAAATATCGTGCTCGTCGCAAGCAATTTCCAACAGGTGAAATCAGTAAATAACAATACACAAATGTATACTGTAGAAACGTTGAGTATTGCTTCGAGGCGAGTGAAATTGTTTTGAAAGAAATACAAAATGCATTTACATCCAAGAGTTATTTACATTTTGTATCGCGTTTACAACGTGTTCTTTCGTACAGTAAATACACTTCGAAAATATTTTATTTAAAATTATTGACCCTTCAAACAGTAACTGTACACACCAGGCAATGCACGATCTACCAGTTACATTTATTCAATATTAACGATTCAGGAACGAATTGTTTTGGCAGCAATTATACCTCCATTCTATGGGTACTAACTTCGGAAACTTGTAATTGTACAATACAACATAAATTCTATCAACGAGCACAATGACTTGAACAGAACTGGATCGAAGGTACTCACGTGTAGGTGTCGTAGCGAGGAAGAAAATGGCCGATCAAGTGCCCTTGCAGCACAGCTTGTCGATCGTGCGCGCTGTCTCCTGTTTCCTGTGCTTCCACTTCTTCATTTGCTTCTTCTTCTCCTCGTCGTAGGGACACTCTATTTTGGTGATTCTTTTGTCTCTCTTCTTCTCGAATCTTCCTATGGGAAGAGCGGTGGGTCCTACCTCGACCACCTTCAGGATCTCGATGGGGTTCAGGGCAAACTGGCTGCACTCCGGCGAGCCGACCGTGAGCACCAGGACCGTCATGAATTTGTAAAAGTAGGTGGCTCGCAGCAAGTACGCGGTTCCCTCGCCGTACGTGAACAAGGGCGGCCCGAATGAGTTCACGTCGCACATATAATAAGAGCCGCAGAACTTAAACACGCCTAGACAGGAACTCTCGCAGGTCAATATACCGAAGTGATACTTGAGGAACATCTGTTCCAACGCCTGCCAGAGGTATCTGTTCGATTTGGAGTAGAGCCTGCCGCAGATCGCTGGCAGTACCTTGGCCTCGAATATGGTCTCGCCGATCTTGAAGTGGCTCATCAGGTACCTGTTCCAACAGTTCACGTGCCTGTACTCGTTCTTGGTAGACTTGAACTCCGCCTCCAGCTTGCTGTGGGTGTAGTATCTGTCCCCGCACATCACGATCACGTCCAGGGTCTTCGAGGTCCAATATTCTGGCGCCATGATCCTGGTCATACCGGCGCAGACCACGTAGCAGGCGTAGGTCTGCATGCCGCGGTTCTCTCGCTCGAACATGCCGTCGGTGATGTGCAGCTCGCCCCACAGAGAGAACAGTTTGATCGACTCCTCCACGACGTACTGGTGCCATCGCATTTTCCCGGCGCCCGCCGCCTCCTTGCTGGTCTTCTTCTTCTGAGCGACGGGCATGCACTTGGCCCAGATGATCTTGTACAGTTTCAGCCACGTCGGTTTCTCGATCGCATCCTTCGCGTCCCCCTCCTCTTGCTCGATCGTGCACGGGTCCCTGACGTCCAGCGGATCGAACGGACAGTCGTCGATCGTCTTCCTCTTCACAAGACGCCGTGGCGGTTTCGGCCCACCTCGTTGCAGTATCTTCAGATTGTGGATTTGGCAACAGTGATGCGTCACGTGGAAGATCTGGATCGTGTAGAACTCCTCCTCCCACGATACCTCCTCGACGGGTTCCGGTAACTTCGGCGCGTCCTCCCCGAGCAACACTGGCTCCACTGATTTGGGCATGGCGTCCTTGGCCACCTGCATTTCCGACTTTGGGATCGTGTGAACGTACGCTCTGAGAAGAAGGATCATCAGATGACGTCTCAGCGAGTCCTTTGAGCAGAACTTGACGATACAAGCGCGCCCGTCGTCGTCCCAGTAGCCGAACTCGTCGCATCGATACGGATTGTACAAGTACCAGAAGGCGTTGTCCCTCCAGAATGCCAAACAGAATCGCGTGGTGCGAAATATACAGTTTCGATAGCGTATTTTGAGCTTGTCGAACCAGTCCTCGATCCTTCTCGTGCCCCTGTGCACGGGCACCCGTTGCTGGTCGGTGATCTTCTCCGAACCGATCTCCAATCGAACGTTCATCAACTCCTTGCGAGGTAATTTCAATTTTAGTCTTAAATTGCTTTCCTCGTAGTCCCATTCAACGCCAGTGACTACGGGGACGTCGTTCAACTCGCGAATCAATTCCACCTCGATGCTGTATTTGTAATTGTAGACGACGATGTCGTCAAACCTTTGCTTCTTCTGGACGTTTATCATACCGATGTGGGTGTACAGCATCCACGCGTGATCGTAGATGTAGTCGATGTTCGCGCTCCAGGCGTATTTGTACCTTGTAAAGATGTATCAGATATTAGTTTCTTTATATATTGTGATTTGCAATACATAAATAATCTCTCAGTCTTAATTTTTACCAAATTGATAAATACATTACTTGAATTTGTATAGCCCCAATAATCCACTTAAGGATTAAAAAACGCAACACCGATGTTACCTTAGCTGAGTCTTGGCCAGGAGTGCAACGATAGCCTGGTAGAAGCAGAATTTCCAAGTTTTTCGACGCTGTCGCAACAGTCCCAGTTCCAGCAAGTGCATGCCCTTCATACCATGAAGGCATACGTCGGCGTAGATCCTGTTACCCCTCGCCCTCGAGGGTAACTCGAATATTATGTAATCACCGTCGACTAAGCCAGGCTGTTCGCCAGCAGCCCGATCAACCATCGTCTCTTTGGTGGGCAGAGGGCACACTTGCGGTATCCTCGCGTGACCCAATTCCTTCCGATCCGAAAAGTCTTTCTTGGGGTCCTCGAACACGTCCTCCTCCTCGTCGTCCGGATCGCACGGGAACAAATCTTTCCTCTGACTTCTCCTCTCCTGTCGACGTTTCTGCAGCTCCTTCACCAAATCCCGCTTTGTGCACGGCCACATGCCCGGCCATTTCTGGCTGCTGGTCGTGGAAACGCGAGGCGACACTTCCGTGTCAGACTTGGTCGCGTGTACCTGCGGGAGCGACGCTCGTCAGAAAAATTTTCACTTACGTTAGATTTTGCAATAATCGATTTACTGACCGGCAGGTTGGATCGCATATTCCTCCAGACTCGAATCATTTTCGACCGATCCAGCTTATCAGGCAAGGCCAGTTGATCGCGTAGCTGGAAAGCGTTAAGGGGCAAACATTTGTGAGGAGCGGCCAAATCCTCTTCCGACTGGACGCGTGGAAATTTTCGCAGATTGGCCGGTTTTCTGTGCTTGAATATGTCGTCCTTTTCCAACTGTTCTTGGTCCTCTACGAACCTGGCAAAATTGTGAAACATCGCGCGAGATAAACTCGACGAGCAGAAGTAAGAAATATTTTAGATATAATGTTTTATGCGACTTTACATTTTCATGTAAATTTGCCACAGAGACATGTCGTCGCAAGTCCATTTTTTGTTCATACACCTGTCCATCGAAAATGCTCGTTTCCTTCCGTTTAATTTCTTCTTTACTTTTGGCAATTTTCTTTTCTCGGCCTGTACGTTGCCTCTAGACCCACCTTCTGTTTCTTTCTGTGTTTCGTTCTCGGTCTCGGTTGCATCGTCACCTGGTGCATCGGTATCCTCTGTCGCCTCGGTTTCTGGTAGATCCGTGGTAGTGTCTTCAGCTTCGTCGGTCGTAAAATCTTCGTCGGTTTGCTCGCCTTCAGCCATTTTCGTTTGATTCGCTGTTACCGATTTAATTAAACGATAATTTATCAACAATTTGATTTAAACGATATCCGGATCAGCTCATTTTACACCGGTAACCGGACACCGTACTTCACAACGTATATAAAATTGCGCTACTCGATAATTTTGTTGACCAAATCACTAGTTGAAAAAATTCCGTTACACCGTAAACGTTTCAATCATGATGCACGATACAATATTCAGCATCGATATAACCTAACAGTTATAATCTGGTACGAGCTAGTGACATTTCATCTTCGCGTGGAATTTGAATTTGTCGTCGGAACGTATTTTCGAACGAAAAATTGAAAATTTATTTCATTCGATACCTCGATTATTTCGTGCGAATTAGAGTAATAAATAATTTTTTATTGCCTCCCTCGCGAAGAGAAGCGCGTTTAATAACGAAATATTTGCGCCGCTACGAATTCTCCCCGTTTCGAACGCATTTCGAAGCACGGAAACAACATTTTAGACGCAGAAGCGAGCCCCGGAAGCTGAACAAATGCGACTTCTCAAAAGGGCTGACGAAAGATTTAAAGTGTTCCGTTCTGTGATTTTGTAATTATTTTCCTCCGAAGTAGTCGAAACCTTATAACGACCAGGCAATCTCAGCGCGCGAAGCCGGACGCGAAATTCTCAAAGTGTTTATAAAATTACGCCGATAGACGATGGGAATAACTTGGAAACCTTACTTTTTAGGGTAATATTCGATAAACAATACCATGTTGCATATTTCCGCAGAGCTCGCTCCCGCAACTTTACACGAAAGATGAGATTCTAAACTGTGAAACGGAACTCTTAAATTTATTGCGTCGATCGACGAGTCCCATCGTTTCAATCTTTATCTTATTTTTTCTTTTCTTTTTACTGCATTGTGACCATTTCTTTATTAAACGCTTTCTTGAAGTCCATCCAAATGTAATAAGAACCTGGACGCTTCATTTTTAGATTTATTTCGGTACGATCGAGCGTGTTAATTATTTTCTTTCGCGAAAAAATTTCACCGAGCGACGCGCACCACTATAGCCGAAACGGAGATCTTTTTTAACTTTAAGTGCAGCTATTCTTTGACGGGTATCCATCGAGATAACGAAAGTGGAGCGAGTATCTTTGCTCGATTTTTCTAGGAAAACGAGACGAGCTTCCAATGGTCTGTCGATGTATCCCGTGGGAATCCGAACACCGGTCGAAGTCAAAGTGAATTTGAAGCTGAAATCGGTCTGATCCCCGCAAGGTTCCACGGCGGAGTGAAGTTTCCCGAGCAAATCAAAGATCAAGACAACTCTCTCGGTAAAATTTTAATGAGCTGCTCGCGTAGTTCCATCGAGAAAAGGCGGATCGATTGGTCGTACGGTACGGCTAAATCTCGAAAGCTCGTTGAAATGAATTATTGCGCGAGACGCGGTCGCGTAATATGAATTACGAACAAGATAACGGAGATCGATGCGGATATTAATAATTTCGACAGTCGAGTTGCGTTTGCTCCGCGAGTTTCGATTCTAATTAATTGTTCTTCAAAAAGAACTTCGAATTTTTAACGAACCGTGAATTCCGTTGATCGTAAATCGAACGAGGCGCGCGAAACGTTGTGTATCGTTTTCGATCGTTAATATTGGGTTGTCCGGAAAGTTCGTGCCGCATATGAAGGAAAATTGAAACGCAGAAAATTTAACTTTTAATATGCATTTATTAAATTATATAGGTGCCATTCTGTTCTACAACCGGTAATTATTTACTTTAGCGATTCCTCGCCAATTTCGATGACCTTGAAATATGTTGTCAAGGTCACTGTTATGAAGATTTTTTCTTTATACGTGTTCCCGTTCTCGCCCTTCGTTTTCGAGATATTTGCAAAAATAATTTTATGTCCGAATTAGCCTCGGGTTGAGTTGAAAATAAAATATTAAACTTTATTCTTTTTTATTATTATTATTATTGTTATCGTTATTATTAACAGAAATTGGAAAAATGTCTGCCATTATATAAAATAATGCAGGTATTTTTATATTAAAATCATCACGACCAACGACAAATAATGCATACTGTGTCAAGCTAATATCGGATAATATTAATAAAGAAAATTGAAATAGAAGATGAATGCGTGGCCGGTATAAGAGAATCTAACCTAAACCTAATCCATTATATTAATTACTAGGTAGAATAGTTAGGTTTAAGTAAGGTTTGGGTAAAATGTTTTACGCCGGCCGTCTTGATGTATCTATAGAGACTAAAGAAAAAAATCTTCATAACAGCAACCTTGACAACATATTTCAAGGTCATCGAAATTGATGAGGAGTCGCTAAAGTAAATAATTAGCCTACTACCTTTCAGGCAACTTGAAAATTCCGTCCTTCCAGAATTTCTCAGGTTTTTCACTGAAAAACTTTTCCACGTGATTTTTTATATCAACCAAAGAATTGAAGTTTCTTCCATTAAGGGAATCTTATAATAATCGAAATAGGTAGAAATCAGAGGGTGCGAGGTCTGGTGAATACGGTGGATGGGGTGGAACATCCAAACCGAGCTCCAACAACTTTTGTCGAGTCATCAAAGACACACGAGGCCGCGCATTGTCCCGATGAAACACGACGCCCTCCCGATTCGCTATTTCTGGACGTTTTTGTTCAATTGCTGCCTTTAATTTGTCTAATTGGGAACAACACTTCTCTGAATTTATTGTCTCATTATTTGGTAAAAGCTCATAATGCAGAATAACTTTCCAGTCCCACCAGACACAGAGCATGACCTTCTTTGGACGAAGACCAGCTTTTGGGGTGAGTAAAGGTGGTTCATTCCGCTTTCCCCAAGATCTTTTTCGTTCCACATTGTTATAAAAGATACACTTTTCATCCCCCGTCGCCACTTGCTTAAAAAATGATGTCTCCCCGTTACGTTTATAGAACAAGTCGCAAATGGAAATGCGATCCATTAGATTTTTCTCCGTTAAATCGCGGGGGAACCCATACGTCAAAGCGGTTTGTGTAACCAAGCTTCAGAAAATGGTCGTGGATGGTGGATTTTAACATATTTAACATTCCTGCTAATTTACGAGTCGTATAGCGCTGGTTTGTCTCGATCAGTATTTTAATCTCATCTTCATCAGTGGTGGGGGGCCTACCCGGGCGTTCTTGGTCTTCGAGGTTGAAATCACCAGCTTTAAACCTAGCAAACCACTTACAGCTCCTTCATCATAAACAGCGCATATTTTGTTTGTCGCTTGTATGGCTTTTTTGCCTTTCCAGTAAAAGAAAAGCATTAAACGCCGAAAATGCATTTTGTTTCCTTCCATATTGAACGGCGTATAAAACTCACAAAAATTAACTTATCGTAACCAAATATTTTTCCAAATATGCCTGAAGTACCGTCTTTTACAGTATGTATGCATTTGTTTTCAATCGTTCTGATATATTCAGACCTGTCTTTACCCCACCTACTAAAAACCGCCACGAACTTTCCGGACAACCCAATAATGTCGACGCGTTGGTCAACCGTGCGTCTCTCCACGATCGAAAGCGCCGAAAGAGGCGAATAAAATTTCTATCTGTCTTATTGGAAGACCCTACGGATCCGAATCGAGAAGATTCCCGAAGAGCGAAGAGGAGAGAAGAAGCGAATTGACGCGTACCGTGGCTGTGCGCGTATACGAAAGGGAGTCGAGAAGGGAGAATGCAGAATAAACAGTGCATTATATGCAATAACGCACAAAACGCCCCTACAGCTGTGCAGCCATCTCCTTCGAAAATTTCTGGCACGGGAACGCGCACACGACCAATCCAATTAATTTTATTTTAATTACCGCATCGTCGAGCACACGCCGATTGTTATTGTTTCGACGGCGACGAATCGACCGACGAACGGTTCGTTATTTCCCGCCGACAATTTCTGTCTGGACTCGGACCGCCGGGAGAGTCACTCCAACGGGAATCAAATTTCAAAGTTTCCCCGATGCTCTCCATTCATGAATGTGCCCGTTTTGCACTGGCAATCGTCAAAGGGCCCGCGACCGCGACGACGTCAATTATAAAAAGTCGTCGTTACGGGCGTTCGTCGAGGTCAGGATCCATGAAGGGGCATAAATGTTACAAACGACGATGATGTTAACGGCGTATAAACGTCGTGAATTAGCAATTTCGCGGGCAATCTGCGAGGCAACGATTTTCAAACGGTCCGCGTTTATTTATGGCTGCGCTGGTAATGCAAATATTTGCGACAAATCGCCGCCCGCGTAATCACGTATGTACGAGCCAACGACATTACAACAAACCGAAACATTATAACTAGGCAAACTGTGGCAAAGCAACGGACAATGTCCACGACACAGTCAATACGTTTAATCATGGTTAAACGATCATGGTGCTAGTCCCCGTGACATTATTATACTATTACATCTGCGTTTACCGTGCCGCGTAAACAGACCGATCCAATTTTCATGACAGAATGTATTTCTATTAAAATTCACGTCGTCGTATGCATTTTACGTATACAGAAAGCAATTTAGATACAGACGGGTACTGCTGAGAAATCAACAAATGGGAAACAGCACCGTCGCCTTTTCACCGTTTATAATTGCCGATACTATTTACTTTTGTCCCCTTTCTATTCGCCTTTATTACGCATAATTAAAATATGTACCCACGTTCGAAGAAAAAAACTTTTTCGCTCGTTGCATCGTTGAAAAGCTACGTTATTTAAACCTCTCACGGGCGCAATTTCGCTCTTTATGATTTACGAAACTACGGGTATCGAAATACCCGCGCCTCCGTGAATGTTTTCGAAGGTCCAATCCACGATAATTAAATTGACGAAAACGATTACACCGGCGTCGATCCTTCCCCAAGTGTAATTGAAACACGGGGAATCGATGTAGTTTTAATTATCGTGCTTCATTTTCTATCACCGGTAACAGGATTTTATTACCCATCCTCCGGCATTGCCTCGATAAGCTGCCAAATTAACAAGACACCGAAACATTTTAAACGTCGAACGTTTACGGTTGATGCGTGTTTTAACCCTCTTTAAAAAAATATCGGTATAGAATTCGTCGAATACGCGTATCGGAATCTGGAAAGCGTAACGTGCACTATTTGCATTTTAAAAATTGTATGAACATTATTAAAGAAAAAGAGAAAGAAATGAAATTCTGTTTCTAATTTCTTCAAAAGAAAATAGAGCAGTGTTTCTAAGGGCTGGTATGCCTTACGATTCCAATCGTGAAAGAAAATTTTTAATATTGTTATAATTCGTAATTGGAGGTCAAGAACGGTAGGAGTACACTAGTCTACAGAATTTTAACCTCAACAAAATCAAGAATTACTATCTATAAAATAACCTCGAACGCTGGCCGATGATATCAACAAGTTTTGTGACGATGTTGCCATATTATATTATTGGGAAACTAAATTATGAATATTTACAATTCTTTACAAATGTTTACAATTATAATGGATACCGCCTGTCATGCGCGTGTTTCGTCTATAAATTCCAAATTTATTTGTAATAAAATCTTAGTTTCATATAAATTATTCTGTAAATCAATTATGTCGTTTATTTATAATTAATTTGTTGAATATATTTTCATTCGTATATGCAGTACATCAATTATACCCCTACTTATAACCGACTCAATAATCATATTTTATATCGTTTCTAATTTAGTTCCCTGACATCGAGAGCCATTTTTTATTTGATTTGAAAATAAATAACTTCGCGAACGTTATGCGCGGTTTATAGCGTGATGGACGAAATTATCATAAAATCATTCGAACGAAAACACACGTGTTATATCCAATTTGGACCCTACTTTTTCTCACACGTTGGTCGCCGCAATTCGTAGGTACTTTATGCGCGGTCGAAACGCGCCCGGGGAGAATCGTTGAACTAAACGGAGGCTCAAAATGTCCCCAGGAGGGATTTAAGCGCGAGGACCAGCCGTCGAAGACGCTGCGCCTGTGGATTTAAAAGTAAGAGACTGTCCCACTGCTACCCACCCCCAACCCCCCGCCCGTCCCCCGTTCGGATCCCCGCAACAAACCTGTCCCCGAGGCCGGTCCTTTTAATTACCCGACGTTAAATTCTTTATCTGGTTGAAACAATGTGGCGGGCCCGTGTTTTCAGACCAAACAAACCCCATGTTGATACGCGGTAATAGAATAATCTGGCAGCTGATTCCGGGGATATAGCCCGCGGGGATAGGAAACCCACACGATTTCTGCACCCGGTCTCTGCGCCTACAACCCTGAACGAAAATCAGCTCCCTGCACCGCGCTTCGCCGCGCCATCTCCTCCGTGCACCCTCGTAACCTCGTACGGGAGACCGAACCCCCCTTCCACGTGTTTACACACTCTGTGGCTATGCCTGGACAAATGGTTTCCGGTGCAAGCCGGGCAGCGGCGGGGCACGGTTACAGTGTTCCCGCGTGACAATAAACCGCGTTCGAATTACAGCCGCGGACATTACCGTGATTTCTTTCCCTCGACGCGTTCCCCGACACTTCGGCCGGCCGTGAAAACGTCGCCAAACTTTGCGCTCGCCCCGCGCGGAACAGCGACCATCGAACGAACCATCAGCGAAAACTTTGCAACGTACGGTAGATTACAATAGAACGATTGCTGTAACGACGGATACAGTAACACATGAAAAGACACATGATTTTTTTCCGATGAGAATACTATAAAATATTCATTTTTGCAGATACGCAATACCGTCGAGGATACCGTGATATTTAATATTTGGTCGAACGTAAAAGTGCTCGGATTGAAAAGTTTTATCCGTCCGTTTCAATGACGTAACGGCTGTTATGAACGTTTGGACAGATTAAATTAGACGACGTTAATGTATAAAAATTAGTGGGCGCAAATAGAATCGTAACTCGATATGTCGAATGAAATAGTGAAAATTTTTTAACGACCGTTTGCTGCTGTTTGTTGCACTCTGGTAACATGATTCGCGTTACCATTTATGGAGCCTGTATAAATTATAGGATTAAATAACTCGGGAACGAAGTCAAACGAGACGCGTATTAACACGAAATTTTATTATTGTTTTATTGGCTTATATTCTGGTATTTACAGTTAAACCAATATAATTTCCTAATTTAATCGAATAAAAAATTCTGCCAATGACTGTCACGATTGTATTTGCCTCTCTTAGGTTTTCTTTTCTATTGGCTAGTGAATTGTGCTCTTTATGCCGTTGGCTAGGGTTCAATAAAATCGACGTTATTATTGTCGTAAGATGATATCTAACGTAAGAGAAGAAAAGGGACAATTAAATGCACGGACACGTGAAGCGGCGTCGATTATTCTTCGACGCGTACAGCCCGTGATAGTACACGGTTTGATGTGCACAGCAATACAGAAACCAGTTGTTACGTGATCGACGTATATCGGTGCAGATATACGTAGAAAATGCGTATACACGTGAATGCGCCACCGTATCTCAATTCTTGGAGTCACAATGGCGGTACGATTGAAACACGACATTCCAGGCACATACAACTGTTTTATTGCCCTCTACAGACTCGCTATAAGCAACGCGACTGTCAAATAACCCACAGCTACAAGTTCTTGACGTCTTTCGCTGCCGATACTTTCATTCGTTGCTTGCACCGTTTCTCGAGGGGGAGGCCAAGCAATTGATTCGCTTCTCTCGCGTTACTTTGATATCATTTTCGTGCCGTTGTTAGACGTTCGAGCGAAAAAATCACGGATTGGATTGATTTATTTAAATTATAGTAAGCGTGTGTGTTGAATTCTGTAAGAAACAGAACTCTAGATAAAAAGGTTTGCTATTCGAAACTGTCCCCTGGGAGTATCGACTTTCAACAGTTCTTTGTCGTAATAAATATTTTAAGGCTTCCAAATTACAGACGAATTTAAATGAGTAATGGATCTCGAATCCAATCATTATTTTATGTCGCTTTAGAAGCTCCTCGCCATCTTCCCTTGAAGCCTCTGTGAGGTCCATCGCCTCCCGTACTCGCCGCCAGAGGGACCGTTCCTCTCGCAAGCGCTCGACCGACTCCCAATATCCCGGCGTCTAAGGTTTTTTCGCAGAATCCTGCACCTCCAATCTCTCTGTTTCGAAGACCATGAATATGTTCTACCTTCCACTGTACCGCAATCAGCAGGGAAAAGGTGCGCCAAGAAAGTCTTGTCTGGAATCCTTTTCGTTACTGGGTGTGTAGTACGACTCTTCCAGCGATAGGGCCCCTGGAACAATCGTATGTACATTAACTGTTGTTCTGAAAATCCACGAATATGTTTTTAGACCCCTGACAACACCATTTCCAGACTAACCCAGACTAACCAGCCTTCTCATCTCTTTCAGTCACAGATAAGGTACTCAATGACTCTTCTTGACTCCAATTACTATTGCATGGAAAGAAGCGTTCGCTTTTGGGTCTTCCCTTTCTGGTTTGAGTCTGTATTATCAACATCAATGCGACCAATAACGCGAATAGGAGAACAGATAGTACAAGGACCGCGCCAATTGTTTTTTGGCAGAGCAATGTCACTTCAAAGATCAGCGTTCTCCTTTCGGTTGGTCGTTTGTCCCATAACGATCGCTTTCCTTTGTTCTGGTACCGGCGAATCAGATAGCAAGGAAAGGGACGGGGCAGCGACACGTTAAAGGACAACGCGCGATCCGTATTTGCGAAAAGGTAGTCTGTTCCACGGCGTTCGCTTTGCGGAACGTTACTTGCCTTCCTCGCACGTAACGAGATGACGCAGGAAAAGTAAGTCGCGCGTGAAGAAGAGCGATGAAAGCTGTTTCTCGTCCGCGCTGTTTTCCGTTGTTTTATTTGGTCCCCGTCGCTTTCGCCACCTAACGAGCAGTCTTTCCTTTCTTCTTTGTCGGGATCTTTTTTCCGACGGGGCCAGGGAAAGGAGGGCGTGGAAACGGGCAAACAACAGGCTCCGTATTGAGAGTCATAAACTCCCTCTTGTCGGACAGCTTTATGTAAACCATCGTTATCCTGATTGTCGTCCTTCGAGCATTTTCTTTCCTCGGTCTTCAAATTATCACGGCGATACGCGTTTTTACAGGTTTCGGTGCCGAGGAACATCCTGCGACGCCCGGCGAGCGATAATTGCTTCTCCGGGCAACGGTAACAATCGCACCGGCCGAAACAAAATACGAACAATTAGGATTCCGCAATTACGCTGATCTTTAAAGAAAGTCTGAACGAAGGATCTGATCCAATCGCGAAATAAAGATGAGTTTATTTAATTAATATAATCAAGCCCGCCTTTTTATCGGTTTCGATCGTCTTTGGGCCGCCCGGGTACCCTTTCGTTTGACGCTGATCTTCTTTCAGCGAACGAGACAGGTCGGATAATATTAATAGGTTGATCGACTCGCAGTAACGAGGGGGCGAGATCCGCCGTTCGGAATGTTTTCGTGTAATCAAATAAAACGATGAGCGAGGAGAGCGAACAGGTAACGCCGGGGGTGAGATTGAATTTTAGGGTCGACTGAACACACCTTTGTCGGAGCTGTTGTCGAGGCCTTTATCCTAAGGGATTTCATTTCCATTAGTGCACCGAAGAAGCTCAAACTGAAGGAAACCTGGAACAGAAATCCGTCCACCATTAATGGAAATCAGTCGATTAGAAACAGCCGCGCCTTCTGTGCTTCTCTTTCAGACAATGGACACCCAATTATAATATTTAGATATTCGCGACCCTCGAAGTAAATACTCGTTTATCAGACTCGTTAAAATTTACAATGTTTCAGTCTTTTTTCGCCCATTAATACGCGAAACGATTGTTACTGGATGTCCAAAGCACCATGTACGAATAAGCCAGATGTAAAATAATGTTTCTGCTTCCATACTGTACCTGTGTTCTTTAAAAGGTACCCTGGTATCCAGTTATTGACATAAGGGTTAACATGGATCCATGTGACGGATATTTGAAACCGTGATGAAAAATTGTACACTTAAAGTACGGGCGTATTAAAAAATGTCCTCGACAAATTTATGTTAAAAGGGGACAAGGCGTGCCCCCTAATGGGCGCATTACCGGTTTGCTACGATGAAAAAGGATCGTCGAAGATATTGACTTCCGTCAGCCTTAATTGCACGCTGTACACCTACGCCTTAATCTCAAGCGATGAAGTGAAGACGTTGTCGCTTAAAAATCTGGAATACTTTCAACTTGGTTTTTCAATGGGGATCTTGTCTCGCTGTGTCTAAAGGCGTCCTTGAAAAATGGAGCCAAAGTCCGCCATAAATGACTCTGAAAACAATTAATATAATGATCGTAGTTATTATATTTCAAACGGAATACACTATTACATCAATATGCGGAACACGAGAGCAGTCTTAGCGTGCAACAAGAGTGTTTGAGAAGGTACATAAAGTTCGAGCGTACGTTATTTATAATATATAAACAAGCATGTTGTACCCCCGTTACTTTTTGTTATTTTTAAGGATAAAAATTAACTCTGACCATATTACCACCTTCCCCGAGCCCATAACAGCTAATTTCATAAATATTTTTACATCCACGCGTATTTCACTAAATAATAATTCCGAAAACATACAACCTTGCATACCGAAAACCCGACTGCACAGTACCGTTGGGCACCCAGCTCTTACCACAATTTCGATCAAGTTTCCAGAAAGCGAATTGGTTAGAAGCTTGTAGTTATTCCCAAGTTATTGAAATAATATATCTCCGAAAAGTTTGCAACTAGATTATCAAAACCGTCCGAAATTATTCTTAAAACTCGAATAAATATTTACGGTAGCCAACGTGCAGGCATTTTTCGCTGCTTTCTCGCCGAAGCAAATTAATCGAATTCTTTTGTAAAAATATGCATCTATCGTGGCCGGTTCCCTCGCATTCGACCAGATCGTCGACCGGCGAATGCTCGGAAGGGATTAACTCGCCAACGAGTACGCGCTATCGGAGCAGTCGACGGCGCCGATTGCGTGACAGGAGTCAAAGCATTCGAAAGCAATGAGTCCTTCATTCGGGACGAGAAGAGGCAGTTAATAGCTGGAGGACAATAGAGTTGGGGTTGGCTGTTTCAAGGATCCTGGGAGTAAGTACCGTGGAGGAAGGGGCCCAGCCAGGCAGGTTTGGTCGCAGGCGTGACTGTGTGAGACCCTCGCTGAGATAATTGAGCCGTCAGCTGCATGAGCCTCGAGCGCCATGATAACGCCAGCACCGCCACCCTCGCCAATGTGTTTTCTGCTTGGAGCGCCAGCGGAACACTTAAAGCACGCGACGAGACCTGGTTCGAATTACCCTGAAACGATCCCTCGACCACTGATTCCGGAACATCCGGCTCTCACGCGAATACGCTATGATAATTCAAACGTCCGATCTCTCCGTCTCGGTCTAAGCTGACCGAGTTTCTCTTCGATTCGGCACTAAAGACACTCGAAACTCGCGATTTCAATCGAAACTTAGAGCAAACAAGCTTCCTGTTACCTCCACGCGATTATGGTACACCGATTCCACGGCGTCTTCTCCTTCGATAAATCGTTATATGATAATTTAAACGCGAACAAATTCGTCTGAGAAGAGATATCACACTAAAATAGTTTACCATTTAATAATAGGCAATTAATAATTTGTTTGCTCTTGTTAGTCTTCTTGTTGTAATTTCGATTCATTTTCCAATACTTTCCAGGTCCGTTCCTATAGTAATTTTCGCCGGTTAAACTTTAACAATCGCCCACGAATTTCCTGCGAGTTTCACGGCGTTACTGTTTCAGTCCGTAGGAATGCATTTACATCCTTTTCATTCGGGAACTTCGTTGCATTATTAAATTTTTATTCTACGAAAATTAAGCTTGTACAGGTTTCGACGATCTTTCATAATTATAGAATTACATTTTATCGAGCGTTTCCTCGAAATAAATGGAGTTCGAATATTCGATTATTGTTATTCCTTATTTTTGAACGAATATTCAAACTTCTGATCTAAATGGATACGTACGCGATTTAGTACTGTTACGACGTTACAAGTACTATGAAAAGAGGATAAAAAAAAAAAATAATCAGAGTTATGAAGACTGCGGGGCGAAACCTCTTTGAAAAAAGAACTTAGGACCTATCTCAACTCGTTATAATCTCTCTAACTCGATGTAGGATTCAGTAATGCGACCCGACGCGTGAAATCCCGGCGGATTTCCTCGCGATGAGAATATAGCCAGGGAACCCTCGTAGGTATGCAACGAGAGTCTGAATACAGCCGTAGTGCCGGGAAGGTCGGGAAATCTGCATAGGTCCAGTTATTCTTTCAAAACGCCTTGCAAGAATCTACGCGGCTCCCATATCCACTTGGTCGTACTTTGTTCTCGTCTTAGCCCCGACCTGATGCAAATACTAATTTCACAAAACAGCGACACGGTTACAAAAACTACGTTGACAACTTGCACACGAAGCTTATTTTTACTATTGCGTCTATATAATGACAACCATATGTACTAACGGCCACTTACAAACTTTAATACATTATTATCCAAAACTGATACTTCTTTCCAACGGAATAAATAATCAATATTTAGCAACGCGGAAGCGTCAAACGTGCACCATCGACAATCGAGCCATTGTACAAAAACCACCGATTTCGGAACAAACACGACCGCGGTCTTATCGAGAGGTGGCTGGCGTCAAACAGGCCCGCTTCCTTAAAAGAAAAGGCTCCGCCGTAGGAGTAAAACAATTTAACAACCCTTCCATAATCTGCCGCCCTTTATTGCGGTTCTGAAGCGCGCGCGTGCCGCGAGATAACAAAGGAAACGAAAATCGTCGGCCCTGAAAGAGCCAGGGACACGCGTTCCGCCGATCGAAATCACGTATGTATGTAAGAAAAAGAAGAATCATCGTCACGGCGTTACACGAATTGCCCATCATATTTCGTTCGGCTAAAAAGACGAACATCGTTCAAAGCGCACTGCAGCGCGTTATTGCAGACTTTACAAAGCATTCTGCGAACCGAGAGAGAGAGAGAGAGAGAGAGAGAGAGAGAGAGAGAGAGGTAGTAATGCGGACCGATTATCCGTCCCTAGACACGGATACCTCCCTCTTCTTTTGTCACCCCTCCCAGTATTTCCCCTGGAGGAACTTCCAACGATCCCCTCCAAAACGCGCGCAGAGGGTGGGGCGGGGGGAGGAGGGTAGAGTCGAGAGGACTCGTTTAGGTAAGCTGCACATTCCAGAGGGATGGAAAAGTAGAGGGGAGACCGTGAAGTCCCGACGTCCGACGGGGATGATGGTTTCCACGGGGCCACACCCACCACCCCTAGAGACAGCCAATCGCGTCCACGAACCGAAGGGTTGCCAGCGATCCGAAAGCTGTCATCGTGCCAGCTCTGGCTTTGCCGGCGTTGCACGATATAAATCTAGAATTTAAGGTCTTAAAACGTCGCTATTCCCTCCGACGCATCTCCACCTTTTCGACGTTCAAACGGCCCTTCCGGTTCTCGCAGCCAAGTATTCCGCGAAAAGATCCAACGAAAGGAGCCCCACGTATTTCGTCCCCGCCCTCGTATTCGTTCGTGATATATTTTTCGGAAATTTTCAGCTCGTTTACAAGAAAAACGGTCCTGACCGCGAACATTATCCGCTTCGATCTTTTAAGAATGTTTAACGATAATTCACAGCTCATTGTTACGTGCGTTTACATTCTTTTTCGCTACGAGACATTCGATGTTTCGTCAAGTTAGTATAGCATTGGGATTATAACAGCTAGATATCGACAACCAAAAGCGTAAGATAAAAATGTGGTAATCGGAAGCGACTTTTACCGCGTTTACAATATTGTGAAAGATTGTGTGAAGGTGAGGATGAAGATCAACGTCCGCTGCGTAAAACAATTAACAGCGTAATCATGATGATGCCGACAAAATCACTGTTATTCGATTATCACGCGTGTAAGGATTCCCATTCGGCGGTACAGACAAGGATTCCCGAAGTTGCTCTTCGCGAGACACAGATACACGCTCGTCGTTTCGCTCGACTGTTCGTTAATCAAGTCAGGAACCCAAAATGGCTTCCTGCCTAGTAACACCCTCGGATCGTCTCTTTTCGCTGTCATCTTGCAAATGCGGCTCTATCAATGCAGAATCTCGCGCGTCGCTGAACACGGTCTCTTTGATTTCCGCGATTACATTCTGGGTTGACAGGTGCGCTACGCGACCGGTACGTTTTCTGCGCCGACACGCGTGAACGTATGGGTGAACCTGCACGTTTCATCGTTTCATCTGTCGAGTGACACTTTATTTTATTATACGATTGCGCCTAGCGGGGTTCCGTTCGAGGTATCGATTCGTTTGCTGGTCGTCGAGAGGAGAGCCTCTTAACTTTCCTCGATTCAACAACAAGTATCTATCCATCGCCTGAACAGCCGATTCTAGACCGTATCGTCGCCCCAATCGTGAAAACGAAAGTTATGATGGAACAGTGGTTCCAGTTTTCCAAGTACAACCGCTATAAGCATCTTAACTATATTGACTACTATAAGCATCGAGAAACAGAGTGAATAATCTTGAATTAGAGAATGATATTTCTCGATCGTTGAATTCCAGTTGTCTTAGCTACTGCGTGTCGTCGGCCATTACCTGCAATTCATTGACTTTCATTTATTTTCTATGCGAGATAAATGAACTAATCTATAGATAAAGTTGATGGACAGTTGAAAACAGAAACACGAGAAAATTGTAAAACCTCCGCTCCACAATTTGCAATTAATTTTTCCGCGAACAATTACTTTGTTCCATGATTTGTACTGCAATCTATGACAAAAACAGAATAAAATAACAATAACCGATACGGGGGAATACATTCGAAACATTTTCGTGTGTAACCTAATTCGTACGGCTATTTCCGTTCGATGAGTACCGACGAGTTTTGATTACTACAAATTTTGATTATTATTCAATACCGGTACTTTTACCCGCGGCCGGCAATAAATAGAGACTCCGAAATCACGAAACGCGCTGACAAAATTGTAACTGGCCGAACGAAATTATCTTCGAATTAGTAGGAATGAACGAAACTAGACGCGCGAATATTCTAAATCATCGTTATTACCAATGTATCTTCATTAGGATACGCGCGGTATATAGTTTATCTATAGTTTCATTTTGAAATTTGCAAAACGACGAAACCGCAGAGAATAAAATGTTCAACGTATCGTCGCTGAAATTAATATACAAGTATGCAAAAATATTAAGGTGATTTATAACGAATAGATAGATATCATCGGACAATCCCCGACAATACGCGAGCATTAGGGCAGGACGTGTATGATAGGAGCAGTGATTCTGGGGATGGCGATAACAAAAGGGGTTGGCGTACAACCGCAAGCGAGACCAGATAATTGCGCTGTCAGAGACAGAGCCAGTCCGCTGCGCATTGATATCGCCTACAATGCTCCAAACTATTATTTTCGCCTATTGCCACGATGGCTGATATATTATACGAGGTCGCGTTACCGTCGCGATAAATCACATTTCATTTTGACCGTTCCGAACGCGCCACTCGATTCAAACCCCTGCAAACCATCCTTACATTTACCAACCACCACACACGTACACGTAAGCCCTGCAGAGAACTTCTCGGAGATCAGGAGACGCTTGGGTCGCTTACTTTTTCCATGCCCCTGCTCTACACGAACATAGAACTTTGTAATTATAAAATTTTTCAATCAGAAGATTCAAACAATTTTGAAACTTTGGAGACACATAGATACAATTCGGTTTGTTATTATATAATGTCTGCCTTAGACAAGACGCTATTAATTGTTTGAAGATTATTGGTGCACAATCGGTTTACGTATATTACCAAACGATAGATAGTATTACATCTAATTGTAATACAGGGTCTGCTGGATAAGCCTTACTAGTTAGTCTAACTAAGAGATCCTGTACAAGACATAGTAATTTTGCTCTTGAATATCTATTCATAATCGTACATCTTGAAAACTAAGTAATTAATGTTCAACTCCGCCTTGGAATAACTTACTAACTTAATTACCCTGATAAACAGATGCAGCTCTAATACGCTCGAGCGTCGAGTGAAATGTGACATGGTATCGGTTAGGCGAGGCTTAAACTATCCACGCGGCTGTAACACGATTTGAGAACTACAGCTCGGGAGGCGGCACGATAAAGCTTCGAAGGATAAAATATCGTGCAATTAAAATACAATAACAGAATCTAATTCATTTTCTACGGACGTGCGTAACAAACGTCGCGAATTGAGTCTCGGAAAATTCGCGCGTTTCAGTTTTCCCGGCAATTCAAAATGCAGATCGGTGGCGGCGTGGACGCGTCAGGCGAACGCGATTAAATTCATTCGACAAAAAGGATCCTCATAGTTCTCGTAGATAAGTTTCGAGGGCTTTAATAGACGTTCATATCATGAGAGCACCATTAACTTTAGATTACAGCGCTGTGGTATTTACACAGCCCAGAGGCGTAATGTAATACGCACAGAGCCCCTTTCCCCTTCCCTCTCTATCCGACCCTTGTGCTTTTGACCAGGTTCTTTTTGCTCTGTGTCTCGCTCGCCCCACAGTGTGCCTCTCCGTTTATTCCTCTGTCCCTTGTGCCATCGCCGCATCATCCCTATTTGCTCGTCTATCCCCTCGAAATGTATCACTTCGCCTCATTTAATATCGTGGGACGTAGCCCGCGCTGACGCCATTGTTCTCGCTAACGGTGGATCAGGGCTAAAATAATACCTGCTAATAGCTTCTGGTTTTAAACTGACAAACACGGCCACGGGTGTAATAATATAATGCGAGATAACTTAACAACGGCACGGTTGTTCGCGCGTATGAGCTTTTATGCCCGCTGCCGTGTATGTATTCATCGCGACGGGATGAGTCGCTGTAACGTGATACGACCGTAACGCTCGTCCGACAATCACGTGAATATTCAATGATCGAAAAACAGTAAAAATTCTTAATCGGGATTTTCTTCTATTATTAGGTTGGTCATGAATAGGTACTAGAAGACCCACGTAAAAACTTGTAGATTAAACATTGATTGAATAAGAGAGTATCCCATGAGCTTCCCCAAGGTGCGCGTTCTTCACATTTGGCAAGCAACAAAGCTTCCATTTCATCCGTGAAAAATTCTCATAACAATTTGCCGAAGTATATACGATAGGTATAAATGATTATTTCCTTTTACCTACTGGGTAAAATTAAAACTAAAATGATGGTACTGTGGCACGTGTATGCCATATGAATAAGAGAGTATCCCATGAGCTTCCCCAAGGTGCGCGTTCTTCACATTTGGCAAGCAACAAAGCTTCCATTTCATCCGTGAAAAATTCTCATAACAATTTGCCGAAGTATATACGATAGGTATAAATGATTATTTCCTTTTACCTACTGGGTAAAACTAAAACTAAAATAATGGTACTGTGGCACGTGTATGCCATATGAATAAGAGAGTATCCCATGAGCTTCCCCAAGGTGCGCGTTCTTCACATTTGGCAAGCAACAAAGCTTCCATTTCATCTTTGAAAAATTCTCATAACAATTTGCTGAAGTATATAGGGTAGGTATAATTGATTATTTCCTTTTACCTACTGGGTAAAACTAAACCTAAAATAATGGTAGATGGGCGCTGCCAATATATTAAGTGGTCCAGTAACGATTTAACAAATAAACAATATTATGTAAAACTACATGTCTTTTACTTACCACCTCATGTGTAGAGTCCCTAATTTTACTTGTGTATGCGACCATCCTTCCACTTGTCGACACCGTGCAACGAGCGAGGCTTTCGTGCAATAATCGAGGTTCTACTGTAAATGGTGTACGAGTTCATTTTGTAGTTTATTTAACTGACGGTGTAGTTACAAAAGAAATGTTATCTATGCATTTACCAACAATCTGGAATAAAAAAACTTCTGATTACCTGTTTCTGTACCCAGGAATCACCTGTCCGATGCGAGTACGCGTTTCTAGCTCCGCCAGCCTGAAGAAAGAATTATGAGAAAAATATTAATGTTTCCAAGGAATAAGAGAGGAGAAGAGACATATTTATAATATGTCTTTAATATTGTAATCGTTTCCGCGAAAAGCTTTTCGCCAGTCACGCCACTCACGATCCTTGCGAAATTAAAAACTTTATTACCTTTCATTTCAACCTTTTAAACGATGTAGGATAAAAAAAAAAAAGAACGTAATACACAGACATATTAAAATGCGTTTTCATCTATCCCGCACGATTCCACGTTACTCCTCTTTTATGAAATCCCAACGCGATCTTCGAAATACGTCGGGGGAACGTTTTATTATTTCCTGTTCTCGCGTATTATACGTTGTATAATTTCACGGTTAAAAAAAAAAAGAAAGAGGGTGGAAGGGAGGAGAGGAGGGGGAGGGGGGCAACGAAGAAGTGCGTTGCACGCGGCTGTACACTCGGCGCAGCAGTAATTTGTAGTTTTTACGAGAAATTCTATATTTGCTCGAGCTTTTCATTAACCCGCTCGCGCTAACCGAGCTGCGACACGGTAATAAGTGTTGCATGAGCAAAAGGGGTTCAGCAGCCGACTGAACGCAGTTATGAGCGAGTCTACTGTAGAAGAGGGGCGCAACGGTTAGAAAAAGCGAGGTAAAGAGCGAAAGAGTGAGAGAACTTTCTGCTGTTAATTAATTATTTCCGTAACAAATACCAGCGGAAGCAAACCTTACACTGGCCGGAACGAGAAACGACAGGAGACATGGCGAAATAATACAGGCTTTGCATTTATTAAAATACGCCCTATTTTTATAAACGGAACTTAATGCGGTGGCCTCGTCTCGAACGCTAATAAGAGACGCTCTAGCGTCAATCTTTTTCTCCAATATTATACACATACTCGAAGCATACATAGATATGTGCGCAAAATTTAAATTAAAAAACGAACAATGTGGTTATAGACACGCGGTAAAGGAGTTCATAAGAAAAGTACATATTCAATTTAGAACGGAGAATAAGGAGATCTCAAGATTAACCCCAATTTTTTAATACTGCCCTTCGCGAGTCCATATACAGGGTGTTCGGCCACCCCTGGGAAAAATAAGACGAAAATCAAGAATATCAATTTCTTGACTGAAGCGTCGTTAAAAAAGTTATTAAAAAATTTCAAATAATTCTGAAAAAATTATTTTCGGTTGCGGGGCTCAATCACAATCATTTTCGGTGAATACACATGCCCCTGAAATCCTACCTACTTTCGAGAAAAAAATTCGATCAGGCACTGAAATTTTTAGACGAAATTAAAAAATTTCAAATCATACTAAAAAAATTATATTTAGTTACAGGGGTCGGTTACAACCATTTTTGGTGAATAGACATACCCCGAAATCTTACCCATTTCCTAGAAAAAAATTCAGGACGGGCGGAACTTTAAACGTCAATAACTTTTTAACGAAGCCTCCGTCAATAAATTAGTATTCTTGATTTTCTTGTTTTGGTCTCTAGAATCTCCTATTAAAATTTTTCCCAGAGGTGGCCGAACACCCTGTGTGTATAATGGGCGAAGTGAAGTTTAAACTAGGGCAGATATCGTCTTTCTTAACGTAAGCTTTTTATGTTCGTGGTTACACAAAACGATTTATTACACAGGGATTCCTCGGATCACGATTACCTGAAGTACGAAATAGTGTCTAAAGTTTCAAGATTTCATTTTCAGTTGCTTCATTTGTTATATTAAATTAAATTGCGACTCAATATTATAACATAAAGCACGTATATGTATACTCTGATCATGAGATTATTGTAAATTATATTGCAAATTACACAACAAATCGAAGTTTTGAACATCCATCATAAAGTATAATCTTCGAGATTTAACGCCCCTATAAAAAAATCGTTTGCACTGTGCGACATCTACCTCTACTATGAATCAAACATTTTTCGTACGAATAATTTTCCACTTATTCTCACACTTTAAAAGTAATTATACCGATTATTTTGACCGGAGCATCCATTGTATTTGCATAAAAATATATTATTGAACAACGACATGTTCATCGATAGAAAATAACTTCCATGGGAGTAATCGTAATCGTAATCGTAATCATCAACTACGTACTTACTCTCGATGCAAATCAGGACCTAACCCAGACCTGTTCGTAAGGATAGAGGAATTGGCAGCTGCGTAGTTCACAGGATGCTGGATTTTGTGTTGGAGGATACAGGAGCGAAAGTGTAGACAGGATATCTCGAAAACTTAAGTACTCTGCTAGATCTTCCGACACCTATTGGTATCTTGTCCGTTGCACACGAGTGGCGCTCGTTTCTCAAGTTACAAATCTTCGCTAGCCAAGGGCCGTGCCTAAAACAATATTGGCGGGGGCAATAGGGGCCCGCGCGACCCCTACACATTAGATATTTATTTAAGACCGTCCGACACGGCTGCTTTGCTCTTATTCACCGTGAAACTCCGTGGTTCGTAGTACGCGAATATACATATACACGGGCGTACATGGGCAGCCGTGTAGCTCACCGACGAAGGTACCAAGTAGTCGGGTATAAGTACCCCAAACCCAAAATGTTGACCTAGTTAATAGCCTCGTGTTTGATTTGACTACTGTTGTCCGGGTAAGCGGTCCCGTAATGCGAGCTTCGTGCTTTTATTATTATCGGCTAGGGAAATTCAATACGATTGAAATTATCTTCAATTAGGGATATCGACACGCCTTGCTTCCTGTTCCTTTTTTTTCTTTCTATTGGTACGGCTAGTGATGATATGTGTCGTAAAAACATAACGACTTTCCTTTCTTCGAATAAACAGAATAATTTTTAACTACTTGGTTGAGACGCGTGTCTCAAAAACAGAAACTGAATACAGTATCCCTTCGAGCGTTCGGAATTTAATTTGCGCATCTTAATAAGGATTCCTACCAAAGTTATGATAAAGTTTATCAAACGAAGTTGTTTTCGTGCCTCGTTGTTTTCTGGCTCGGTGAAGTATTTGATGCAAATTAGCATTTTTCGCATTAGGGTTTGCCGCGTGAAAGAATAGGAATGAAACGATTGAATAATAAGCACCAAGACAGAAAGTAAACTGTGTTACAAATTTTATAAGTAACAAGAGTAAATATATATAATAAAGATTTTATTTAAATCATCACTATTCCGTTTCGTATATATCAAGTACTAACCTTAACCATTACAAATAAAAAGATATGTCACTTTGATTGCTACTGCGTCACTAGAAAATAGTTGCGACAATTGCGATGAAATGTAGGACATATCCTTAATAAAAGTAACAGATTTTTATCGTACAAAGTAGATTTATTATACACAGAAAAAGACGAGACAAAGGTAAGGCTAAAACAAAAAGAGTGCGAAGACACTAAAGACCATAGATAGGAAAACCTATTTCATGATCGATGATAACATCTGCTGTCGTCATCTGGTGTCGTTAAATCTTAATAATTCCAAAAGTAGACTTAAAATTCCTGCAAGAAAATAGGATTACCAACGTCATCTACAAAATGCATAATTTCTTGCTTATACTCGTTTCCGCGGTGAAAGTGTTTACGACACAATTCATTGAAAATTAATTTAAAAATTGTTAACACGGGGGAAGTTGCGAGTAATAGTGAATCGTGATCGTGATCGTTATTCGCGAATAAAATTTGCCCAACTCTGGTTACGACTCGCCTCGGGAACACGAGTCGGTAAAAATTGAACTGAACCAAGAATCCCCGGGGGGCAGGAAAGCTAGAATTCAAAACTCGGAAGCCACCAAAAGCCATTGATCCTAATGCAGAAGGAAGCGATCACTCGCTCCGGCGATCAATGAAGAGAGAGAAAAAAAAAAAGGACTTTTCGCAAGCCGACTTATACGTCTGAGTGACGATGTAACGACTTCACAATTCGAACCGAGGTCTGTTAATCCTCCACCCGATCGATCGAGCTGGGATTCATGCTGTTTACCGAAACGCCCGCAAAATTCTCTTTGAATGCCGCGTTCTCAGCTGTGCTTCTTTTCGAAAGAAACGCACTGTACCATAACTCGACTTACAAATTTCCCTGCTCACGAATTCGAAAATATTAATACGAATTTTGGTATGAGAATATTCTCGAGATTGCCGTGTAGGATAAAATCACTTGCTCTGTCTTTCTTTCTTAAACGCGTCGCGTTATCAAAAACTTCGTACCATCTGTGATTAATTCCGCGAATAGTTACATTAATTTCAAAATTGATAACATCTTGCATGTTCGCTGTATAATTTTTTATATTATTTTGTGGACGTTATATTATCCCCAAATACCATCTGTGCAAACGATTAAGCAGTCTATGGAGCGGGTAACGTGAAGTGTACAAACATTTCGACGTCCTTTCATACAACATGAAAGGATGTCTCTTACGGTCTTTGGAACTGAAAGGAACGAATCGGGGCACTTTGTAGTTGCCCCTAACGTTTCAACGTTTTAGTTCGAAAAAATTCAGCGTATTCGCACGTAGACACAAACCTTTAAATTAGCATTTATACATTTTGTTGCAAAAAATGTTCTACCAGTAAAGATTATAGAAAAACGAATACACGCGTTTCTCAAAATATAGTACAATTACAATTCTTTCTTCTCGTATTGAACTTTAACAGTATTGTATTGCAAATCCTTTGATTATTCAAAACGTTTTAATAGATTAAATTTATGAACATGCTAAAAGCATATTTCTCTGTATTCTCTCTTCTTTCGGTTTTCTTATTCTCTAACCTCCCCACAATGGCGCGATTGCTATTCAGATATTCGAACCGCGGGGCTTTAATAAAAATATTTGCTAAGAAAACAGTTCGCCTGAGGTACCCGGAAAGCAAGACGAGTTATTCTTATATCCAGATTCGCGGCGTATTCTTCGCCCACGATTTCCATAAATGCAGTAATTCGAAGTAAGACGGCCGCTGGCGTTTCGAACTTTTAATGGTTCACATCCTTATACCTCCATAAATACAACGAAAAATAAATTTTGTCAATAAATGAATATTTTCTTGAGAGGGCATATTTTATAAATCAAATACAGTATTGATACAATAAACAGGAAATAAGTTTCTTTTTAATTAATAGTTTAGAAAAATCACAACACGCTTTATTATACAAACAACTTACATAGAGATTATATAATCGATTAAACAATAAAAAAAGGAATTATCAGTTTAAGATATTACAATGTATTTGAGAATACTACTTTCTACCTAAATATTAATAGAAATGAGATTCTAAATATAAACGTTTTTCATATTTGTAAGAACACACTCTTCGTCTTTACAAACAGACATTCTTTTCAGGTACTTTCTAAATCGGTACCGGTGGTGACGCTTCATACTGTATCCAATATTATTCATTTGATAATTGTCAGTAGTTATATTATATGCTTCAACATAGTGCTAGTGAAACAATAACAAATATCAATAATCTATTGCGATAATACATAATACATTCTGATTTATTATTAATAGTACCTTGTCATCCTCAAAAATACAAAAAATATTATTGTATTTTGGGGATACGCGACGAATACAACTAAAGGTATTATTTGCAGCATCTTGGCATTTGCATGCCATGTCTTTCATACATATCTATGAACATTATAAATCTTTGTATATATAATTTATATATAATTTCTCCATAAGGTTTCTTCCATATGTGGTGAACTTACTGCGAGATTTGGATCACTATCATTTGGACAATCCAATGATGGAATACCTTTAGATCTCTCTCCCCTATACTCTATTAAAAGCGTTCTATCATCTGGCAATGTCTTTTTTAAGAAAGAGGTTCCATCCGATGGGCGTTCTATACCAGCTATTTCTAAAATTGTGGCAAATAGATCAACACTACTAACAGGAGCAGAAATTTTAGATGGCACAATTCCAGGCCCTCTTATTAATAATGGAACTCTAATATCAGATTCATATGGTTGACGTTTATCCATTGGCATACTAAATTGACCTACAAAGTACAATATATAAAATCTATATGAATATATATTTTACATTTGTATGTCTTTATTATTGAATGATAAATGTATTACCAATATGATATCCATTATCAGATGTAAATATGATATAAGTACTGTTTAAAAGATTTTGTTTCTTCAAATTCTGGTATACGTTTGTCACAAGCTCGTCGACAGCTAACAGTGTTTCCCATCTTCTTCTGTATATGTCATCTAACTCGGGTAATAAATTATTAGGAAGTGGAGATGGTCCTCTTCTCACTAACCAATGCTTATCCTATTTTTTAATATAGTTTAACAACATAATATCATCTCGCAATAAGGTGAAAGACTAAAAAATAAAGTATAGTCTACCATTTGTGGCAGTGTATTAAAATTGGGTGTTCTTTTAGCCTTTACGCCTTTATATTCGTCATTATGCCGTGCTGCAGGCGTAAAAGGTGCGTGAGGTGCAGGTGGTGCTAAAACCATAAGAAATGGTTCACTGTTCGAATTACGAGTTTTAATAAAATCTGTTGCCAAATCACCCTGAAAAAATATAATTTTGGAGGTAGAACAACAGAAAAACCTGAAAAGTAATTGCAATTTTTCACTTACAATTACATCTGTAAGGTACTCATTTGGTTTACTACCAAATTTTGTTTCAGTTCCATTTATGGACAAAGAATAATTATAATATTTTGAATTTCCAATAAGACCAGCCCACCAATCCCATCCTATTGGTATATGATTTGGTCCACCAACACTTTTGCCTCCATACTTTATGAATTATTCCAGAAAATTTTAACATTTTACTTTATGAGAAATTGACACCTTTAATTTATTGCTATATACATATATACCTGGTTTAAATATTTTCCGGCATAAAATGTTGTATATGACATTTCATGTTTTAAATGTGCTGCAAATGTATTTGGTTCTTGAAAATTTTGCCATGAAATGCTATTGCAACCTCCAGCAACAGAATTATTTACTACTAGATGATTATGTTGATATTTTCCGGTTAAAATTGAGGCTCGATTTGGGCAACAAATTGGTGAAGCAACAAACTAGTCGTTAGAAAATATATATTTAATTATGATTAATCATAATCAATGACCCATTTATCACAAAATCAGATAACAATTTTATATTTTGAAAAACTTACACAATTCGAAAATATTGCACCTTTGTTTCCAATTAAATCCAATGTATTTCTCATTGGAGTCTAAAAATGAATATAATTATTTTTAATATTTTTTTTTTTTTTATACAATTTAGTCAATATTCTTTTACTTTAACATTTACCATTCCATCAAGAAATATATCCAAATCATCTGCGAAGATTAATACAATATTTTCTGCACTATGCGATAATGACAAATAACTTAAAAAAATACAAAATAATGGAATAATCATTTTTTTCAGATTAGCTACTGTCCACGATACAAAAATAATTTCACTGTTGAAATTGTCGGGAAAAAAAAATTTGAAATAAAGGGTATTCACTCAAACCGGAACTTACGCTTTTTTATGAATTGTTAGAATATACTAAAATTTCATTCTATGAACTTTTCGTAATAAATGTAAAGAATGTATATATATTTTCTCAATTACATGACATTTATATAAATAATAATATTAACCACAAATTAATATTATGTATAACACAATTTACATCCAACAATTAAGTATACAAAATGGGTATATGGAGGAGCTCAGGAGCATTGAATTTGGCATGAGGTCATAGTGTATATATTATTAGGGCTTCTAATTGACGAAATGACGAACAATTTAAACGCCACATTTTACCAATTAAGAATCACCAATATTATTTCGCCAATTGGAATAGTTCGTATTATGCGACAGATTCAATGCCTCAAGTGTACATGCGTATGCAGCATAATTTATTCTAGAATATAGAATTCACGTCAGAGGTCACTAGTATCTCATAGTGAGCTGTTATTTAAATATACCGAAATTTCTATTAAATTTTATCTAGAAGACTAGAACAAGACTAACAAAAAACAAAAGATGAATGCATGGATTTAATTTGATATATTTAATTAATAAAGAATTATTACAAATAGGACATAATAATATCGAGTAACTTACGATCGTTCTGAGAATGGCAGGAATGAATTTCGATCTTACTAACGGTTGTTTGATATCTGTCAAATTTTATATTCTAGCATTTTAATCTAATAAAAACTCCATTGGCATATTACTTATGTTTACGGAAACATATACAATGAAAACTATTACGCAAATAAAGTGAATGAAAAAATTATTAATCTTTAAAGATTCTAAGGTATTGAATATAGATTGGTAATGTGCTGTGACACATTCCCACGATATCAGTTTCCAGACTGAATTTAGTTGTCGCTCACATGTGTCGGTTGTGTGCTGAACATATTTTCATCTATTTATTCTGAATATTTATTAACTTATTAGTAACAATGATTATCTTAACGAACGAAGGCAATCCGAATACGTTAAAATTGATAGTCGCAGCTAAAATGGCCCAACAATCCGTTACTTTGAAAACGATACAACCAAACGGTAGAAAACCTAACCTCTTCAGCAGGAATAATTTTCAATTTCAAACCTTATGATGAAATATCATGTATTTGTTTCACTTTGATAATTCGAACAATTTTTTAAATAAAGAAGTTCTATATATTTTTGCATATCTGAACGTACATCTCTTAATGTTTATTATTTATGTGTTATTTAATCATATTCTTAAATAATTTTTTTATATCATTATAGCTGAAAGAAAATGAGTTTTTATATCCTATGTTTAGAAACTTTGTTGGGTCGTTTACCTACTATTGAACTATCATCTGGATCTGTGCTATTTAGCACCTTTAGCACTAATGCAGCAATGCAGTTTTTATTACCTTCATCTGAAGATTCACAAATTGTTAATAACAAGTGGTTAGAATGGGATATTACGCAATTACAGGTTAATAAAGATAAATGTGTTGCATGATTTTATGAAATAAATTTAATATTCATAGTATAGTTTTAAATTAATTTTCAGCCAGCTATAGTATCTTGGAGTTGTGGTAGCTCGGGAAACATCTATAAATCTCATTTGTGGTCTTTGTTGAAAAAATTTAACAGCGCTCTAAAAGACAAAATGTACTTAATTCAGGTAATTCGATATAAAAGTATAAATGTATTCAATGTAATATGAATTTAAATATCGTGATACAACTAAGGTGAAATTAATAATATTTTAGGATAACAATGATTTATCATTGGCAGATGCATGTATTTGGGTAACTATATGGTCTACTGTGTTGATTATGGAATTTGGACAGGAATTATGTAAAGAATATTTGGCTATCAAAAATTGGTTATCAAACATTGAATTATTGCCAGTTATTCAGGTATACAATTCGGTCATTGTTGCAACTACATTTTAAATACATTTTGATTTTACAATTAATGTGATATATGTATTTTATATGTTTAGGACTCTCTTAAGGAATATAAGTTCGAAAGAGGCATTAAAGCAATTCTCAGTATTCAAGCTGCATGTTGGTTTCCTGGCACTGCAGTCATGAACACACGGTCCTCTAAACCAGTTGCAAGCGATGTAAGTTTAGTATGATAAAACTGTTAATAACACAGTATACGATGCAATTATATAGAAATTCAGCATTATTAATTTCAGATCAGCCCGACTAAAGAAAAGGAAGTTGAAGCAGTTAGTCAAGAAGAACTTAAAAATGTTAAAAGTAATTGGTCTTCTAAGTCATATTTAAATATGAAGGATTCTTCCTATCCTGTGTAAGCTTAAACATACATAAATACTAGTACTTTGAAGGACATTATAGTACACTTTCAATGTAAATAATTACGTTACTTTCAGGTTACCGAAAAAGGGCGAAAAGAATATTCTAGTAACATCTGCATTGCCCTATGTCAACAATATTCCTCATTTAGGAAATATCATTGGTTGTGTACTTTCTGCTGATGTCTTTACCAGGTTTGTTTCATGGTATGAATATTATACTAGATAAATAAATTTCATGTTGATCAGCCGCGGTTGTTATTCGGAAGAATACCCCTTAACATTTTTAACATTTTGTTTCTAGATATTGCAGACAAAGAAATTACAATACCCTTTTTATTAGGTTTGTACCTCTTTTATTGGATAAAAACACCTTTACCTTTACCGAAATTTAAAATACCGAAATGATGTTGCAGTGGCACTGATGAATATGGCACTGCTACAGAAGCTAAGGCTCTGGAAGAAAGAACAACACCGCAAGCTATATGCGATAAATTTTTCGATATACACAATGATGTATATCGATGGTTTGGCATAGGGTTTGATTATTTTGGTCGTACTACTATACCCGAGCAAACAGAGTAAGATGGATCTTGTACTAGCTGAATTATAGAATGTAATTCTTTTAAGATGTTTGTTTAAAACTGTAATTTACAAATGAATTTATTTCTTCTTGCGTTGCTCCCAAACTTTCTAAATTAAAACAGACACTACCGTAATATTATGTATAAATCTCTTCTATTATTTTTCAGAATCGTGCAATCATTTTTTTTAAGAATAAAATCGCAGGGTTATATATTAAGCGAAACGGTAGATCAACTCCTCTGCGAATCTTGCAATAGATTTCTGGCAGACAGATTTGTAGAGGGGACGTGCCCAAGGTGCAAATATGAAGATGCACGCGGTGACCAGTGTGATGGATGTGGTCATCTGGTGAACGCAACAGATTTAATATCTCCGCGATGTAAAGTGTGCAGCAATAGGCCTGTTGTTAAACAATCGAACCAATTCTTCTTGGACTTACCTAAGGCAAGTATTTCATCGTAATATGAGCTAGCGTCGTTTAATGACAAAATATCGCTCTTAACAGTTAGAAGATAAGTTAAGGAAGTGGTCTACAACTGTGGAAAAAGGATGGTCAAGTGTCGCTAGGGTAGTTGCAAAGCCTTGGTTACGCGATGGTCTTAAACCGCGGTGTATAACGAGAGATTTAAAATGGGGAATACCTGTCCCAGCGGAGGGTTTTGAAAATAAGGTGTTTTACGTTTGGTTCGATGCGCCTTTCGGTTACATGAGTATTACCAAGAGGTATTCCAAGGAGTTTGAACAATGGTGGAAACCTAAAGACGTAAACGTTGATTTATATCAGTTTATGGCAAAGGATAACGTTCCATTCCACGTAATAATGTTTCCTGCTTGTTTATTAGCAGCTGACGATGGTTATACGTTAGTAAAACATTTGATGGCAACAGGTATGTCTAAAGTGAAATTCATATCATTTAAATATTTTGATATCGTTAGGTATTTTGTAGTTTGTACATTTGACTGTTAATGTTTCATACTTGTTTCAGAATATCTTAATTACGAGGACACGAAGTTTTCTAAATCAAGAGGTATTGGCGTGTTTGGCACCGATGCTAGAGAGACGGGTATACCAGCGGACATTTGGCGATTTTATCTTGTATATGTTAGGCCCGAAACTCAAGATTCTAATTTCAATTGGGTGGATTTAGCAACTAAAAACAATAGCGAGTTGCTGAATAATTTTGGAAACTTTGTCAACAGGTGACCCTCTCGATAAATTATTTTAATTCTCGAAATTCCTCTTTCTTCCATTACAGTTATTAAGAATTATTTTTAACAAATAGAGCTCTGGTATTTACGGAAAAATATTTTGACTCCAAAATACCGTCAATGGAACTTCAAGACGATGACTTAATGTTATTGGCATTAGCTCAACGCGAATTATCGTCTTATCTGCAGGCTTTGGAACAGGCTAAACTTCGAGACGGTTTAAGACATTTGTTAGCATTTTCGAAGCATGGAAACCAATACATGCAATCCCAAGAGCCATGGGTGAAAATCAAAGGAACCGACGACGATAAGTAAGTAATATCGTAGAGTACAACACGTCAGTGTGCGACGGATATTTATACTTCTGTATATGCTGTGTTGCATTTTTAAAAAATTAATGTTTATATCGTTTGAAAACTTACAAAATCGTTGTATTATCCGTCCACAACAAGAAAGTAGAAAGTATTTACACTGTCACTCCAGTGACGAAGATCGATATCTTTCGACCGCGAAAGAGAATATTCGCTTCACGGCATTGTAACGAGCGAGGATATAAAAACTCTCTGCCCTCTTGTCGTGGACAGACGCCAAATTTTACTGTTCCATTTTATTTTCTAAATTTCACCAACTGAAAATTAATATCGACAGCAAAAAATTTAATACTATAAAGTGATTTTGTTGCGTTAGAAATTAGAATATCTTCATTTCCTAGGTTCCCTTGTTCAATGCGGATTGCTGTTACTTGACTTAATTTTGTGCTGTAAAATAAGTCCTGTAAACTGATTGTGACTGTCAATCGACTTTCATATATTAAATTACGTTACAGGTCTGTGTTACAGTACTTGTGAATAACGTTTGTTTATTAGAATTAAGTGTCGTTGTTTCTCGCCTGGAATGTAAAATAACGTGTTATGTTTTTATTGTTCGCAGAAAGAGGGCTGAAACAGTAATTGGCATTTGCTGTAATTTGGCGTGTATATTGTCTGCTCTTTTATCCCCGTTCATGCCCAATATCTCCCGCGAATTAAGATCTCAATTAGGACTGAAAAATAATACTTACGGTTATATCCCTGATGTTATTACAAGCGTGCTTCAAACGGGGCATAAAATTGGTAAACCATGCCCTTTGTTTAAAAAGATAGAAGATAAAGATATAGAAACATTGAGAAAGAAATATGCTGGTAAACAGGAAACAGTAAATCAAACTCAAGCAAATAATGTACGCGATGACGAAAAATTTTTAGAAAGTGCAATAGCAACACAGGTTGGTAAATCTTTCTAATAATATAATAATAATAGGAAGTACCGATATAGTATTTAGGTACTACGTTTGCTTTTTGTATTTCCAGGGAAAAAAAGTCAGAGAGTTGAAAGGCAAACACAATGCAAGTGTTTGGCTACCCGAGGTTCAAATTCTTTTAGACCTAAAGAAAAAACTTGCTGATCTCAAGGGTGACGGAAACAAGTCTCCTACGGCGCCGCAATCGAAAACTGAGAAGCCTGAAGCCGTTTCCGTACCTGAACAAAATGGGGATGTCACAATGGAAATAGCAAATTTGGAGTCGAGTATTACTAAACAAGTACGACGAAACAATTTACTAATAGTAGCGTTACGTATTTAATTTTATTATTATTGTACGCTTATTATTTGATTTTTAGGGTAATCTCGTACGTGAATTGAAAGCTAGTAAAGAAAAAGCTGTATGGTTACCCGAAGTGGAGAAATTGCTGAAACTCAAAAAACAACTTGCAGATCTCACTGGAACAACTCCAGCTTCGACTGATAAAGCGTCGAAGAAAAAGAAATAACTTAATCGTCCAGCCCCATGTACATGCATTTTACATCATCAGAAAGCTATCGAGATATTTCTAATGAATCATCACCTCGTTCTGTATTATCGTAAACTTATTTTGACGGTACATTAATACCATACGGTATTTTTTTTTAATAATGTAACCAATCTGGTCTATTTAATAAAATTAATTTATACAGTAGAGGAAGAACTGTACGATTAAGTTTTGCAGTTTGTTTTATTCGAGTAATTTCCACAAAACATTACGTTACCATATACATATACACGCGAATACAACAATAATAAGAGCAAATAAAGAAATAACTGCGTTCACCTTATTAATGGACGATTTTATTCAAGAATTGCGTTTTTGCGATGGGTATTTTTATTTTCATTACACTTTTGTTTTCAGGCGCTTTGGTATGTGCTGCGTTTTCACGATGAAATTTATTCGTATACTCGAGTTTTTGTCTCGTTTCCGGTTTTGTTTGAAATATACGGAAAACGATATTTTCTATAAGGCAAATAATAATAGACAATGACATACCAACAAGTAAGAGAAGTAGAATCGGTATAACTTCAAGAATCGTAACACTTGATACGTAACGTTTGTCTTCATCGCAGTAAGGAGTCCTAGAATTCCAACGTTGCTCTTCTCGTTTGCGAATTCCGGCAGTTGATATTCTGATCAACCTATAATTATTCGATAGTTAGATCAGTTTATACGTAACAGTAGTGTCTTGGATATTGGCCAAAGTCGAAGGAGGTTAGATCTTCCAGGAAATAATGTGCGTCTCTTTTTTTCAGTAACTAATGGGGATAGCAACCGGTCAATTTCCAAGGCACCACTGTAAACATGCTGATTGCCAGTAGAATTTTAACGAAATCTTTTGTAGTTCCCTCACCCTATCTTCGTTATTTCGTGCAATGCATTGTGTCGACTTGACCAAAGCGCTAATACAGAAGGTCGAAGCAAATGAACCTCAGTGAGCTGACATATCATTTTCTTGACGAACATACGTTCTATAAGAGGATAAGCATCCATGGGATTCACGTGAAAGGCAAATTCAGGATCCATGATCTTTTTTATACCTTCCTGCAATGGTAGAAACCGTTTCTTTTCTGGTATAGTTTCCCAATATTTTTTAAAATATTGAACATCTGCTGCGGGAGACTGTAAACAAATTTTTGTTGTGGAAATTAATCGATAACTCTTCGAGCTAATTTGCTTTAAGATTGTAAATGTAAAGAGATTTACATTTATTAAGATATTGAAGAATATATCCGGACTAGCAGCGAGCTTCAACTTGCTGTGTACCAACGAGTATAAAGAATCATTCATTTTGTTCAAAGGTCCGTGTCGTAATCGACTTGACACTATTGCTGCCGAGTAACAATTGTATACGAGCAAACCAAAAATCAGGGTTTGGAGAAAGGCTGCACGGGTTGAAAATTGATTACCCGTAAATGGTAGTCCTATACATTCCAAAATTTGTTTCATTAAAAATTGTTAGAGATATAATGCTTTTTTTCCTGTATCTGAGCTGTGTATGTAAGAGGAGTGGATATGTGGTGCCATCTAGGAAGCTTATAAAAGCGTTGGAACAAAGAAAAGGGGAACCCCAGTTTTCAAGGAGCGTGTGAGAACGCATGGCAGAGAGTAAAAGTATACTGTATCTGTATAAAATAACCTATAATATTAAAACTAAATACAATATAAAGTTCAATTATAAATCTAGTCTTGTTATTGGCCCAAGAAACAACAAAAACGATTAATGAAATGGGATTTTTCATTATTTCGTTTCAATAAAATACCTTGTTGACTGATAGCGGCGATCATGATAAGAACAGTCGCTCCATTGTCAGAACCTTTGTCTGCCTTCAAGATTATCCATAATACGACAATAATAATGACCGATAACAAACAAATAATGTACCAAACGTTTGTTTGGAACGGTCTAAAGATAATTTTCATGTCCAATTTTACCGAAGGTACGGTAAGAAACATGAAGCAGGTTCTGTAAATAAACTGGCGCAAAATTAGCAATTGAAAATGCAAGGTGTTGCTATTATTCTTAAATTGAATTCATCTATTTGTAAATTGCAACGTTTCGTCCCATAATATGAAAAGTACGTTTTATATCATCATTTGCAATCACCTTTCAGGCCAAACTTGCAGAATTACATTGGCGTAGTTAAGTCTTTCTTTCGTTAAGATCGTCGGGCAATAGCCCAAATCAAAAATTCGCTCTTTGAGCCCAGCGATAAGCGGGCCGTTCTTATCATTCTTCTCCCAGTGGTCCAATCCGAACACTTCGAGACTGCAAATAAAACATTCCATGAACGAACATCAAACAACGAATTTTCAGATCCTAAAAACTATGAATACAAATATTACGTGAAGTTGAACATGTCCGCCATGTGTGACACTAGGATGAGTCCGAACTTGACCCAGTTGTCTTGTAACACATTGTTCTCTTCTTTGAGGTATTCTATTAGATCTTGATCTTTGGGTTTAGCAGCAACCTATGTAAAGAACAGCGTTTTTATTAAGCGAATTACTCCACTGGTTTGAATTACGTTCGCTTGTGTTACTCACTAGGCCAGCGATCTTAACCTTCGCCTCGTGGAAGTTCCATCTTCTGGCAAACGTATCGTTCCACAAAGTAATGTTTAACCCACTGCTGCTCGTCCAGGTACCGAGTTTCGTGACGTTCAGCGAGCCACCACAATGTTTGCAATGATTATAGACATCGTACAGGATGTAATCGTCATCTTCTCTTGGTATAGAAACCACAAAATCGGTGATTATGCTGAACGTGCTGTCGTTCAACAATTGTTCCGTGTGGCTCATATTTGTCCCCAGGATCAACCATCGGTGCAAGTGCTTGAACATGTAGTTGGCTGAAGTCTAAATTGTTTTTTTTATTTTCATATATCAATCATCGAGTGGAAACAATAACAATGGGAAGCAGTGGTTCCCAAACATTTTGGAAGACAACCCCTTGAAAAGAAAGGCTACAATTCCAATGTCGATGAAACGGTTTGCAGGTAACAACATTAACAGCTAGCGCCACGTATGGGGGATTCCCGGTTTCATATTTACAGACCTGGTACAAGGAGTCGCCCTACTTTGGAAAACACTGGTATAAAATGAAACGGGGACAATATTCGACGATTTCATTCTACCTCGTTGAAAATTTTTATGGTTTCCTCGTCTGACCAGCATCGTAGGTCTAAAAACACACCTATCTTCCAATACTTGGTGTCTAAAAACCGCGATACGTTGACGTTTGATCCGAACTGTTGCACCGAGACCGAAATTCCTGCATCATTGAGAACCCTGGTGATCTGGTAATCATCTGTATCGAAAGATTTGATTATTTTGTTAGAACATTTGTAGACTTTCAGTGACGAATCGTACCAGGCATATAGTAAAACGAAAAATCAAAATGAGATTTTTTACTTAAACATTGTTGGTATACATTTTAAAATGCACATCTTAAAAGTAACAATTTTATAATATTAAACTAAATTCAGGGTGAACAATTACGTAGACTTAATATTTAGCTTATAGTTGATATAATCTAGTTATTGCATTCGAGTGTTTATTTATGGATCTCTTATTTTGGCGTGTAGAAACATCCCCTAAAAGATTGCTCGCCTATACTGTTTACTTCGTCGATGGAAATCGAGTAATTTTACTTTGGAAAAAGCGAAATTATTACAAGAACGTCGGGAGTCTCATAAAATGCTGTCGACTCACTTTGATACTCCCCGCAAAAAAATCCAGCTACACCGGTGACTTCTTTGTAAACGAAGTAATCGCGAATCAAGTCGACGCTGTTCGCGCAAGAAGCAACAATTAATTGTAGAGAAACGAAACTTCGCAAATGCATCGCCGGTGCAATCGTTGCTCTTTATTCGCGATTGCCGACTGACTGCGTGCAGGCCGTTCGTGCTGCAACCCCCCTCAGCGAGTTAAGCCCATTCTTCTTCCATTTTGTATGAGAAAATATGTCAGCTTTGACATGATGGCTCTTGACGAAATCGAAACAACTGTTCTCGATTCGTTTCTAACGCGAATATTCGATAACAGTCAAATCGGTTGGCAAGCTAAATAATTTAAAGTTACCTGCTGATTAAAGCTAATTTATAACTATAGCTGTACAATGCACTTCAAGCCGTTTCGACCAATAAGTAGCGTGATAAGTTCAATATAGATTGCTAAAACCTTCAACTAATCAAATTATTTGAGTTTAGAGTTGCAGATCTAGCAGATTGTCTCTGCTGTTTCCACTGATGATGCTTCCTCTGGAGCCGACCGTCTTCTTTCGATTTACCACTTTGTTTCTGCGAAATACATGGTTTTATCGATAAGCTAGAATGCGACTAACGAGGTGCACGTAACGAGGTCCTGACTCACTTCATCGAACGCCTATAAATAATATTTTCAGCGATGCAAATACCCCCAGCCACGAGCATGCCGAAAGTCAATAAAATCAGAGCCGGTGCAGTCTCGTAGATCGTGATACTTCTTGTGGACAACGTGTCCGGTTGGCACTGCGGTTTTCTCGACGACCAATGCTTGATTTGCCGGTCCCGAAGGCCGGTATTAAACATCTTCGTCAAACTAAAAAAAGGTAGCGGCTGTTAAACGTGTCTCGGGAACGAAAGATGAACGAAAAAGGGACGCTCACCCTATTTTCGCCATTTCTATGAACTGTCCGTTGTGACTGGCGTACATGCCCATCACGGATTGTTTGAACAAGTGGATCTCCGTCAATTCGCAGATCTTATTGGAGTCGAACATCCTCTCCACGTAAGGGTACGCGGTATTTGGGTCCGTATGATACGCTAAAATACCCTGGCTGACTTGTCTGATGCCTTCCTCAATCGGCAAGTATCTCTTCGACTCTGGCAGAGGGTCCCAACGCTTTTTTCGGAAGTAATCCGACTCCCAGTTCAGTTTCTGGCAAAAAAAAGGAAGAATTCAATGCATTTTTCTGCTTCTAAATATTCGAAAAACCGAGATAAGGATCAACGTCATCCGCGAATATTTAAATATCGATTTTAAAAGAAAGATGGCGTAACCCGATGCAAGACAGTCCTCAGAAAAATTAATAATATCGCATTTGTGCATCGTCGTTTGACCACAGAACTATTAATAATTGTATTATAATCGTTACTTACATACAGAAAGTAATTCAGATAAGGCACAGCCTCTACAGCGATCCTTAGATTGCTATCTGCAAGAACGGTCACGGAATCTTCCATCATATCGAGGGGTTCGCTCAATCTAGCAGAGACTATACTGGCCGAATAGTAATTGTACATGATCCAACAGTGTATGGATAACTGAAAAAGCGCTATGCGGCTGGCTATGCGTCTCGGAGTGATATTTGCGCCTATCGAGGACACAGTGATCGTTAAATTCAGGAATGTCTCGTTAATCGTTAATTTAACGCCCACCTTGCTGAGATAAGATCCCTATCGATAACACCACTGCCCCGGAATATCTTTCTTTCTTGCCGATCCCCTCGCGGTTCATCACTATTTTCATAACAAAGATGGCGCATATCCCGAAACCCGCGAACGTGTACCACGTCTGACGAGTGAACGGCTTTAAGAAGATCTCCAGCTTGATTTTGTTGGTCGAAGTCGACAGCAGCATGAAACAGGGCCTATTCGAAACAATGATCACCTCTGTGCGTACTTAACACTTTGACTGCCACGTCACCCATATATGGGTGACAGGATTTATCACTATGATACTAGAAAAATTAATTCTCAAGTGAAGACGTTGAGGGAAATAAATTTGAATAGAATTTCTGAATTTTAACAAAGTTACAAGAATAAGTACTGAAAGTCTGCGGTTAAGGGGGAATGCGGTGGGAGTAGAGCCTCCCACCGGGAGGGGCCTGAAAAGGCAGGGTGCCGCGGGGGACTCTGTGATGACTCACTAGAGTTCCCGGTCCCTCGCCAGGCGCCTGAGAATGTTCACCGTGGTGTTTTAACCCTTTTAGTGCCGAACGACGATATATCGTTGCGTATGCGATGGTGTCTTATACTTCGCATTAGGAGAAAGCTCTGTCTCAAAAAAAATTTGTAAAACATTATAGAGGGTCTAATTTTATTGCAAAAGCATTTAAAAAATTATTTTTGGGTTTAACCCTCTGCCCTAGAAGCCTTTTTCGCTCGTGCAAGCCAGCAACTCGACACTACTTTGTGGTGGAAACGTATGTATGTATTCTGGAGTCGTCATATTATACAGGGTGTTCGGCCAACCCTGGGAAAAATTTTAATAGGAGATTCTAGAGGCCAAAATAAGACGAAAATGAAGAATATCAGTTTCTTGACCGAGGCCTCGTTAAAAAGTTATTAACGATTAAATTAAAAAATTTCAAACCGCTCTGGAAAAATTATCTTCGATTGCAGTGGTCAATTACAATCATTTTTGGTGAATACACATACCTCCGAAATCCTACCCACTTTCGAGAAAAAAATTCGAGTAGGTACTGAACTTTTTAGGTGAAATTAAAATATTTAAAATCACACTAAAAAAATTATATTTAGTTACAGGGGTCAGTTACAAGCATTTTTGGTGAATAGACATACCCCTGAAATCCTACGCACTTTCGAGAAAAAAATTCGATTAGGTATTGAAATTTTTAGACGAAATTAAAAAATTTCAAATCGTACTAAAACAATTATATTTAGTTACAGGGATCAGTCACAAGCATTTTTTATCATTACACATACCTCCGAAATCATACGCATTTTTGAGAAAAAAATTCCTTACCGAAAATCTAATTAGGTGCCTAAATTTTTCGACGAAAAAAAAATTTCAAATCGTTTTGAAAAAATTATTTTCGGTTACGGGGGTCAATTTCAATCATGTTTGGTGAGTACACATACCTCCGAAATCCTACCCACTTTCGAGAAAAAAATTCGAGTAGGTACTGAAATTTTTAGGTGAAATTAAAATATTTAAAATCACACTAAAAAAATTATATCTAGTTACAGGGGTCAATTACAATCATTTTTTATCATTACACATACCCCCGAAATCCTACGCATTTTTGAGAAAAAAATTCCTTACCGAAAATCTAATTAGGTGCCTAAATTTTTCGACGAAAAAAAAATTTCAAATCGTTCTGAAAAAATTATTTTCGGTTGCGGGGGTCAATTTCAATCATGTTTGGTGAATACACATACCCCTGAATTCCTGCCCACTTTCTAGAAAAAAATTCGAGAAGGTGTGAAATTTTTCAACGGGAAAAAAAAATTTCAAATTGGTTTGGAAAAATAATTTTCGGTCGTGAGAGTCAATCACGATCATTTTTGGTGAATAGACGTACCCTCGAAATCCTGCGCGTTTTCGAGAAAAAAATTCAGTACGGGCTCCACTTTAAACGTTAATAACTCTTTAACAAAGCCTCATCATATTTTGAATTGATTATTTATTAAAAAAATCATTGAAAATCAAATACTTATACTTTATGCTACGTGACCTACATAAAACTGTGATCAAACAATGATTATTCTTATGTGTAAATATTGTTTGTAGAAGAGTTATTGTTTCTATGTTTTTTATCATATTTTATAATCGTGTTATTTATATGATTTGCAATAAATATTGAAATGCAATTGCCATTACTTTATTCTTTCTTTATTTCGTAATATGCTGCTTTTTGAATTTTATAAATATCATTCTTAGTTTGGTTTTTATGAGCTTTTTCTCTAACCATAACAAACTCGTCACAATAGGCACCCGTTTTTCGCTCGGCACTAAAAGGGTTAACCGATAAGAGTCCGGCACTAACCGTTGGCCCTCCCTTCTGGTGGACCCGCGGGTGTCGATGAGGATTTCCCCACGAACAAAAAAAAAAGAAAGAAAGTTATAGAACGAGCGGAAACGAGATCCCATGCCTTCCGGTTGCCAGAGGAACCGGCAACGATTTGAAAGAGGAGAACTACGAGAGACCTCGTAGAGACTGATGAAATGAGAGTTTTAGCTTGTGAGATGTCCCGCGAACGACACGGGACATGATCGATAAAACAATTGACGGTGGGAATCGTAGATGGTTTTTTGTTACGCGAGGACGCCGTCCAGTAGTCTGTTCTTTTCTTCCATGTTTAGCGTACATGTTCGGTGGATGATTGTAAGGAATGTCCGATAATTAATAAAGTTTTAAATAATCTATAAACATCATCTCAACAGAGACAAGACGTATTATCAAATATCTGTGAATAAAGTTTCCCGTTTACCAGTTCTCAGTTTTAGCGTCGCGTTGAGTTGTTGAGTTAAAATGAGTTCTACGAGGAACGCCTCGCCCCGACGCAACAATATTAAAATTTTCTTACCTGATCGGCCAAGCTGCGCCAATAAGGCTGGCGTAATCCAGTCGCTCGGACACCATGATCCTCGGATTACTGGCGAAATCGATGTAATTCGATTGCAGGAACTCGAAGATCAAACCGTGCACGCTGTGCCTGTCCCAGTAAATTATTTCGGAGGCATGCACGCTGTAAAGAGAAACAGAGTTCAAACGCTGCACCGGAAGTAACCGTGTCGTTCCGCCTACCTGAAATTAAAAAGATCCCCCGTGTGTAAGATCATAGCGTGCACGAACTTGTGCATGCTGTCCAAGGATCTCGTGTTAATGTCCTGCATGTAGTCCTCGAGGCGCATGTCTTTCGGTCTGTATTGTATCTGAACAAAGATATGTGCAACGTTCCAAAAAAAATATTCATTATTCGGACAAATACCGGTACGTTGCTTCGACTGATATTTACTGTTTAATTAAACGTTAAAATAAATTATAACAACACCGCAATATTAAACGTTAAATGAAATTCTCCGAACAAATTTAATTAAATTATACAAATCGTGATACATTAATTTGCAATTACATTTACAAATATCGAAATTTTCCCCGCCAAGTTGCGCGACAAATACCTATACTTTCGAGTATATTTTCGAGTTTAATTAAGTTTTGATTATCCGGCAGGAGAAGCAACTCCAGGGAGAATTCGACAAACGACACTCACCACGCCGGATATTTTTAATCTCATCCCGTGCATGTTTGCTCTTCTGTTAATTAAAGGCTGCGTCAGGGTGATATTCAAACCGGAATCGTGGCGCCAAGTGCCAAGTTTCGTGACGTTCAACGCACCGCCGCGGTATTTGCAATGATTGAACACGTCGTACAGCACGTAGTCGGTTTTGTTTGATATCGCGACGACCAGGTCCGTCACCATGTTGTAGGCAGTGTCGTTCAACATCGGAATAGTATAATCGTAATTCGAGCCCAACACTAGCCAGCTGTACGAGTAGTCGTACATTCTGTACTTGGAGCTCTGAGTACCATGAAATTATGAGCAAACGTCTGCGTTACTTTTCGCTACTATCGTTGAACGTTCGAATACTTCACGCTTTCAAGAAACAAAATCTGGGCGTCCACGAAATGGCCAACTCACAACTTTCGACTTTTTTTTTACCATCGAAACGTTAAATTGGATTCAGTAATTCCATTAAACGAGCATTTATTTGCGATTTTATTTCGTAATTATCGAAGAACCCGTGCTCATCGGGTTACTCACTGACGAAGCCTCACGGTCGAGAAAATAAATACAGTAATTAAATTCGTTATACAGGGCGTTAGACCACCCCTGGGAAAAATTTTAATGGGAGATTCGGGAGGTAAAAATAAGACGAAAATCAATAATGCCAATTTGTTGATTGAGACCTCGTTGAAAAGTTATTAACGTTTAAAGTTCTGCTTATAATTAATAGTGGTTCTCATTCAGTATGAAAAACTCTACTTACCGACGCATCGACAGCCTTACAGTTTTCTGAGTTAGTAGATTACCGTTCTACAGGCGGAGCTTTAAACGTTAATAACTTTTTAACGAAGTCTCAATCGACAAATTGGCATTCTTGATTTTTGTCTTATTTTGGTCCCCAGAATCACCCATTAAAATTTTTCCCAGGGGTGGTCGGACACCCCGTATTTACGAAAGCACAACCGTGAAGATTCCGTGATTTTCATAATTATGATCAATGTGAGAGCAGTTTTGTGGATGGAACTTTTATTTAAGGATTCGATCAGTGTGAAACAGAGCTACAAAAATTGTGTCTCGAAAGCGGGGATTGGTTAGTCGCGTTTCCCTCTTACTTCGCCGAAAATCCGTACGGCAGTTTCGTTGAGGCAACGCAGATCAACGATGACGCCTAACGTGCACGTTTCGCTCCTTAAAAACCTACGGAAGTCGATCTTGACGGTGGGTTCCCGTATTATCGTAAATATTCCCGTTGTGCTCAACGTTTTCATCAGATTAAAATCGCCTGATCATGCAAACATTAGAGATAATAATTTGTTCGTATATTCGATATATTTCTAGAATATTTAAGTTCTCTTCTTATTGGAACGTTCTTCCATTAAGATCGAAACACTCGGCTCAACATGTAACTACAAATGTAATCCTTTTACGATAGGAAATACAGTGACTGTCACTTAAAATCGTACACCCAGTGGTTCAGCCAAACAAAACATGAAAATTGTACTAAATTATTGAAACTCGTATAGAGGCATATAGAGTAATGTTTCTTTATTTGATACATAAAAACAATACAAAAAAATATTTAGTAGTACTCAGTAAATTATTAGGTATTGAAATTTTTAGACGAAATTAAAAAATTTCAAATCGTACTAAAAAAATTATATTTAGTTACAGGGATCAGTTACAAACATTTTTTGTGAATATACATACCACTAAAATCCTACGCACTTTCGAGAAAAAAATTCGAGTAGGTATTGAAATTTTTAGACGAAATTAAAAAATTTCAAATCGTACTAAAAAAATTATATTTAGTTACAGGGATCAGTTACAAGCATTTTTGGTGAATAGATATACCCCGAAATCCTACGTACTTTCGAGAAAAAAATTCTTTACCGAAAACCTAATGTGAGGACAGAAATGCTTCCCATGCGAATCTTTAAAATGTCATAACTCCTGAACGGATTGGAGGATTTTAATTTTTCAAAATGCAAACAACGCGTATTTTAGTGGAGAATACGTAGAAATTCTAACAATATTGAAAGAATTGTTCCTTGGCACCGTAAAGTGAAAAAAAACCCCTAAAACTGATCCAATCTTCAAACGGCCATAACTCCTACAATAGTAAAGATATCTCATTGCAATTTTTCTCTGAAGCAGAGCCCACGGGTACCTACAAAAAAGTATTAGACAACTTTCCTGTAGAGCGTCAAACAAATTAATTAAAAATATAAAACAAATTTTTAAGAAAAATCGACAGGGTAGTCCCCTTTTTCGGCGAAAAAAAAAATTTCAAATTGTTCTGGAAAAATTATTTTCAGTTGCGGGGGTTAATTACAATAATTTTTTATGAACAGACCTACCATCAAAATCCTACCCACTTTCTAGAAAAAAATTCTTAATAGCTAAAATTCTAAATAACTTTTTAACGAAGCCTCCATCAACAAATTAGTATTCTTGATTTTCGTCTTATTTTGGCCTCTAGAATCTTCTATTAAAATTTTTACCAGGGGTGGCCGAACACCCTGTATACTTCTCAGCAAACTCGTACCTCTTCTTCCTATTTTGCAAATTTACGTATCTTTCGAGCAACTCTACCACGATACTTCTGTTTTCTTAATACTCTGCTAATGGTCGAGTCACTTACTTTCTTACTTAAATATTTTCCAACTTCCTACGCTAATTTTGGAGCACTAATCCTCGGATCATCCTTAATTTTTCTAACAATCCATCATTCATCCTTCATATTCAGTTTCTTATCAGACCTCTTTTTAATTTATTCACTTCACGGTCCTTTTTTACTTTGATTAATAATTTGACTAATTTCATTATAACTTCTTTTGTTTTTATAGCGATAAATAACTAATTCACGCTCCGCTACTGTAGTTTGTCACATTTTATGTCTCTTTTGTTAATTTTCTAGCAGAACAACGCATATAGCAATCAGAATGCTGCTAAATCAGCTAGATTCGATCGTTGCTATGCATCGTCACACAAAAAACAATTGGGGATTCACCGGATCTCCAATGTTACCAACAGTGTACGATTTTTACTGAGTAAGTTTCATGATCTCAAATTTTATTTAATTTATCGAGTACCATTAAAGTTTTTTTTATAATGTTGTTGTGTATCAAATAAAGAAACATTACACTATATGTACTCTATACGAGTTTCAATAATTTACTACAATTTTCATGTTTCATTGACAAAAATATGAACCGCCCAGGTGTACGATTTTAAGTGACAGTCGCTGTATTTTCGTTCGATAATGGACGATTTATAATATTAATTCGTTTCAGAAAACTTGCTGAGAATTGTCGTACCTATTGTATCGCCGCAGGAGAATCCCACGACATTCCTTACCCTTTTGTGCACGAAATAGTCGCGAATAAAGACATTGTCTTGCGCGCTCGAAAGCGCGCCAAAGACGAGCAGCGACGAAGCAAAGAAAACAGCGTGCATCGCGCTAATATTTTTCCACAAATTTCAGCACAGCCCTCCTTATGCACTTTCGTACACCTTCCGCGCCGCCCTCGAGCACCGAGCGCGCCCCGATCGCGTTATTTTAATGCGCGATCAATTCATGCATCGAATGCGTCAGGAAATCATTTCGTATTCCGTGACACGAAGACGGATCGTCAAACAATTTCATGCGATTTGGCAAATTGCCCGTGTCACGGAAAGAATCTATAGGGGCCCTATTAATATTTCATCGGACGTGTCTCGTCAGAATGCGACAGTTTCAAGGGAAACGAGCCAATTTCCGTATCGACGAACCATCGCAATAACGATCGTGCCATTACTTGTAGCGCTGAACAACAATATAAGACACTTTCCATATTTCTGTGTGTCATATATTTCCAAGAACAACAATGTTACATTTTATGCATCCCACATTCAATTGTTGTTTCTATTTATTTACGTACATTGACTCTAATAGACGAAATATAAAACGATCGATAAAATGTATGGAGCTATTTTAAATAAATTACATTTTTTCAAATATAAATACATTTTTAAAAAAACAGTTGCAACGTATATTAAGGAAATACTAATTTAATTCGGCATTTAGGAGCTACTCTCTATATTGGCAAGCCCGCGTCTGTTTAAAAAATATTTTGTTTGTATTTATCAAATTAATCACGACCTTTGTAGTATTAACAGTGCCCTGATATATTACGAATATTCATATAAATCGAATGTTAATGGTGTTATCGACACGATGCAAACAGACTGCGATGATTTTAAAATTAATTACGCGATTGAAGATAATCGTAACAGCTACCGGCTTTTCGAGGAAATCAGTAATCAATATGCGTAATTAATCAACAGCGACGCGGTAGAACAGTGATTATTTCGGAATTTTCTCGCCAACGTGTGCCATAAATCTACAGTATATTGGTTGTTAAGGAAAAGAATTTATATATCAGCTGTACGTAGTTTCATCGTTAAGCAAACATATAAATAACGACTTTATTAATTCAGAGTATCTTTATATATTTCTACATCGTCAACAACTTTCGTTACAGACTGCTTCCGAATTATGAATTTATGGGAATTGAAATTTCTGGTTAACTTGTTTTAATTAACTCGATGAATACTGACATTGCAGACCAAAGTGAAACACATGAATACGTTAAAATATTGTTATAAGGAATTATAAATGTAGAGATGCTGTAACGAGCCTGAATAAACATAATAAATCGAACGGATGATGATATCGGTGACCGAAACTGTAAAATCACGTGCACGTGATAGCGGCCGTCAAAGTGTTAAACATGGAATAGAACTTCTCTTTATGTAGCAGCATTAAAACGTAAATTACAATTTTTAAATTCTCGTCAAATGATAAAATTCTGAAATAACAAGGTATGCAATATTAAATTCAGATTTTAATTACATTTTAAAAACAACGTAATAAATCGTAGAATAGTACGTTTAGTATTGAACGTCAGAAACTTTTATTTCAGCCTTGATTAAAATCTACAATTGTTTTTGAAACGTTCCATGAATTTGTAAAATAAAAAAAAAAAGAAAAAAGAGTGCAGCGTGAATAGTAATAAAAGTTGTAATAAATATAAATGATTCAGGAGTTAATAAAAGTGTATTATTTCTATAAGCAATCGCAATTTAAGAAGTCTGCGAATTCATCCATTCCTTGAACATGTTAAATCTCTTCAGCGTCTGCATATTAACGTTTCTCAAAGACGTTATGTTCAAGTTCATGTCCATCACATTTCTCTTGCCCGTCATGCCACTCAACATCCTGAAAAACACAACGTGTCGGTGATTGCTACGTTAATGATCGGGAGTTTTGGATACCCGACAACCGTGTTTCTTCATTTTTATTCACCGTGTCAGCGCGGTCATGTAGAACAGATTCTCCGCGATGCAAATGAGAAACGAGAACCCCATAGAAATGCAAAGGAACACGAATATCGGTGCAGATTCGTGAATCGATAGAGGTTCAGCGATAAGTAGGTTGCTCGGACAGTATGGTCTTCTAGCCGACCATCGTTTCCACTCGCGATTTTGAATACCGACGTTGCGGATTTTCGTCAACCTGAAAAACCATAATCGTCAACCAAGGGCCTCCATATTTCGAGTACTTTTCATAGGGCTTATCAAAGAGAGCGATGAAACTTTCAATTGTCATGGCCGCCATATTGGTTATTCAGTAGTGGTTGCTCAAAATTCCTGTTGATATTCTACTTATGGTGAACAGAACTTACAATTCTTTGTGTTTTATGTATAATATCAATGTGCATAAAAATGAAACAAGTATTATCTTTCTATAATTAGAAAAACAAAAGAAATGCTATCTACGTATATAAGGCGCCTCATTTTTCGAGAACAAAAGAAGTCTTCTTGTGTCTTTGAATAGTTAATTTGAACTCTTTTAACTTAACTTAACTGAATAGTTAAACTCTTGTTGATATTCTACTTATGGTGAACAGAACTTACAATTCTTTGTGTTTTAAATGATACTGTGTTTTATAATATCAATATGCATAAAAATGAAACAAGTATTATCTTTCTATAATTAGAAAAACAAATGAAATGCTATCTACGTATATGAAGCGCCTCATTTTTCAAGAACAAAAGAAGTCTTCTTGTGTCTTTGAATAGTTAATTTGAACTCTTTTAACTTAACTTAACTGAATAGTTAAACTCTTGTTGATATTCTACTTATGGTGAACAGAACTTACAATTCTTTGTGTTTTAAATGATACTGTGTTTTATAATATCAATATGCATAAAAATGAAACAAGTATTATCTTTCTATAATTAGAAAAACAAAAGAAATGCTATCTACGTATATGAAGCGCCTCATTTTTCGAGAACAAAAGAAGTCTTCTTTGTCTTTGAATAGTTAATTTGAACTCCCTTAACTTAACTTAACTGAATAGTTAAACTCTTGTTGGTGTTCTTGTTGATATTCTACCTATGGTAAACAGAACTTACAATTCTTTGTGTTTTAAATGATACTGTGATTTATAATATCAATATGCATAAAAATGAAACAAGTATTATCTTTCTATAATTAGAAAAACAAATGAAATGCTATCTACGTATATGAAGCGCCCCATTTTTTGAGAACAAACGAGGTCTTCTTTGTCTTTGAATAGTTAATTTGAACTCCCTTAACTTAACTCAACTGAATAGTTAATTGAACATAGTTAATGAAGAACTCTCAGGGGGCCTTGCGTTCAGGGTTGAAGTCTTATGATAAATTCTCTCCTGCGTTACTTTCTACGTAAAATTCGATTGTTTATGGGACGATTTACCCTATTTTTAACAATTCGGTGAATGGGCTTTTGTGCCTGGCGTAAAATGCCAAGGTGGTGCGGAACAGATGAACCTCCGTGAGCTCGCAAATGCTTCTGTCGTTGAAGGTGTGCTCGATGTAAGGATAAGCATTATCGACCATCGTATGATAAGCCAAAGTTCCTTGCGCCACGCGGTTCAGCCCCTCTTCTAGGGGCAAGTATCTGTTGTATTCTGGTATCATCATCCAACGATTCATGTAAAAGTATCTCACTTCTTCGTCAGGTACCTAATAGGTGAGAGATTGCATTTTAGTTGAAAGTTTCAAAAATAAAGTGCTGGATGAGCCTTTCACTGTCTACTAAAAAGTCTAGCGCTTTAATCTAATCTAATTCAAACTCAAACAGTTGCTTTATACGTTAGAAACGTTTCAGATGCAAGCTGCTCTAAAGGGATATTACCTCAAGAAAAGAGCGAATGTAAGGCGTGGGTTCCGCCGCGAGTTTCAAGTTACTTTTCACTAAGCTGATCAGGGAATCGTTCATCTTCTCTCCCTTGTTCTTCAAACGGTCCGACACGACGCTCGCCGAGTAGTAATTAAAAATTAATACGCTAAATAATAAGATTTGTAGAAAGGCGATTCGAGCTGCTGTGCGAGACGGGATGAACGCAGAGCCTGGACAAAATAAATTTCGATTTACATGATTTTATATTTCGTATCTTGCTTAGTTTCAAAGACAATCGACCTGTAACGATACCTTGTTGGGACAATGCTCCTATCGTAAGTAGAACAGAGAGCCCGTAAATATCCATGGGGTTGCGAATCCCTTCCATTCTTATGAGCAGAATTAATATGGTTGTGACGATCCCTATCATAGTCAGTATAGAGTACCAGACCTTCACGGACAGAGGCTTCAGAAACTGACCAGGCTTCACTTTCATCGACGAAATCGTGCGAAACATAAAACACGACCTGCAAAAGACAAATTTTCGGTTCCCTTTCAGGAAACATATTGTGAATAAAATTTTGCAAAAATTTTAAAAGCACCAACGTGTAATCTTTGGTATTTATAGCAAAATAAAGAATATATAAGAGTATATAACACTAATTGCATACCGTATAGGCCATACAGGCCCGATTATGTCTCCGTTATTTAATCTGTCGACTTTCATCGCGACCGGACTCGACGAGAGGTCAACTATTTTCCTTTTAAAAGCCGCGAAAACCGGGCCGGAATTGTCGAACCTTCTCCGTGTATTTATTTGCACGACCTCCATGCTAAAAATGGTAAATCAAATGCAATTAAAATCTTTATCGTCGATAAATTAAAGCGTTCGTTGTATCTTTGTATTTACGTGAAATTGAAGAGATCCGACATGTGGTTTAGGAGCAAATATAAGAATTTCGAACGGCTATATTTTCCTCTCTTGGTGTACTGCATCATTACATCGTGAAGCGACGTGTTCTCCGGCGTATAATTGATCTGCAGAGTTTAACGATATCTGATCGTTACTATCGACGAACGATTCAGGTTTTAGCCATAGGAAACAGCAAAAACTGACCACGATCCCGACTTTGAGCTTCATTCCATGCAGATTCGATCTTCTCTGAAATTTCGATTGAGTCAGAGTGATGTTCAATCCGTTCTCCGCGTCCCAGGTTCCGAATACTGTCACGTTCGTCGGTCCTCCTCGATCCTTGCACGGATTATACACGTCGTAAAGAACGTAGTCGCGTTCCGACGGTACAACGATTACAATATCAGTGGAAACAGTGAACGATTCGTCGTGTAATATGTTCAAACTGTGGCTCAAGTTCGACCCCAAGATCAACCATTTATGCATTTCGTCGTACATGGAATGTTTCGTTGCCTGTTCGCGTACGGGTCAAACTGTAATTCTCAATCTTCTAACATATCGTCGGCGATAAATCACTTACTTCGACGAAGATTTTATTGTAACGCCTGTTATTGCATCGACAATCCAAGAAGATGCCCAGCTGATGGTACTCGGCGCTCAAGAGCTTTTTAAGGTCCACCGGAGACTCGAATACGAAGTCCACCATCGAAATGTACGTGATGTACATATCGTTAAACGTTCTAGCGAGCTTAACGTCGTCTGTCTCGTACAGAGTAAAAACACGAGGAAGTTTCAGCCGAATAATTCGATATTCTCGCAAGACATTGCACGAGGATGGTTCCAAAAAGTGTAACAAGCTGTTTTTTTTTTTCAGAATCGTTGCACATCAAATTGTACACACGTAAAACAGGTTGTAACACTTAATTTGGCCCAGCCTGTACGTACTGTGACACCTTATATTATTACATACCTTCCACGTCACCGCAAGAGAACCCCACGATCCTCTTCACCTTCTTGAACTTGAAGTAATCACGGATAATGTCGTTCTCATAAACGCACAAAATACCAGATAATTGGACTATTAACAGCAACGTCAAGTACGCTCGATTCATCGTGTAAAAATTATTTCTTCAAGGGGATCTTTTTGCGCGACATTTGTCGCGCAATTCGCTTCATCGATATTGCATTACGACTTGGTATTGTAATTTCTATCTTTATTAATCACAGGCTGGATGAATTATTAGGTAACCAAGTAGGTAGGATTATCAAACGGGCGACGTATGCCGTGACTCGCCGTTGCTTTTAGCATTCGCGATAAAAGATTCAGCACGTCGAATAACGTATCGGACAAGTTTCGAGGTAGCCAATAAAACATTTATTTTATTTTTCATTTACAAGGGCACGAGAACGAGAACAAAGGTATTGTCTAACCGTGCTATTTTAATTAATATAATTTGTACTTTCTATGGGCGTGCACGATAATACAGCATCGCCTTGCCGCAAGCTTCGATCCTCGTTCGGAGTATGTTGTTTCAAATAAAGCATCGAATAAAACTGCTCGCGCTTGCATAAATAAAGTAACTTATAAATGACTAGTACGGATCGTTTTATGACGCGAGAACACGATCGCCGCCACACGGTCGTTTCAAACGTCGGGGGGTTTCCCATCGTCGTCGCGAGGCGTTTTACTCTATCGCGAACGGGGGCGCGTCGTTCGTCGCCAAATAAAATTTTCCCCGCAGCCTGTAACAAGGAAACATAAACACAAAGTCATTGTATCTATCACATTCTATTTGATATACCGACTGGATGGTTTCAGTGATTACGAAAACGAGTCAAGAAACTTGAAAGACTTGTTAGATTACAGCTAATATGGAATACAAAGTATATAAAAACTTATTGACTTGGGTTCGTAATTGAAAATAGATCACAGATCATAGCTGTTTACACTAGGAGTCGTCATGTTGGATGACCAACACGACCATACAAACACCACTCGGTCACATCGCAAACATTACTCATCCAAACGTCCTAATCACGATTTCTAATCCTTACTCATCCTGAACCTCGCACCCTTCATGGGTCACACTGCCCCTTGACCATCGTCCCTACCTCTACCTATCTCTAGCAATAGTATATAAAGCTTGCAATATTGAAGAATTGTCAGAAAAAGTCTAGTACTCAGTCGCTGGAATCCAACAGACACTTACATTTACTCTTCATTAAAGATGTGTTTTATTCGTTTCAGATGGTCAATATGGAACATGACTAGGAAAAATGAAGAGGAATAGGGGATGAACTTTTTTTATAGGAAACTATCAAATTGGGGTCGATGAAATGGTATCGTTGAATACAATGTCAAGTGAAGTGTACATGAATTTATAACACATCACTCAATAAGTCCCCGGTCTGACACATATACGGCAACATTGCTGATAGACCCACGTTAAATTGGACGAATTACGCTTTCAATTGCTTCCCCACCCACCGTACTCTCCAGATTTGTCCCCCTGCGACTACTGACTTTTTGCAGACACGAAAAAGATGCTCCAGGGAAAGAAATTTGGCTCAAATGAAGAAGTGATTGCCGAAACTGAGGCTTATTTTGAAAGCAAAGACAAATCGTTTTACATAAAGGGCATCGAAAAGTTAGAGGAGCGTTGGAATGGATGTATTACTTTTGAAGAAGAGTATGTTGATGAATAAAGTGGAATTTCTAAAAAAAATTTGTTTTTCATAGTTAGACCAGAGACGGAGACTTATTGAGTGATGTGATATTTATAGATATGAGTAATGAAGTGTTTGTGATTTTAAAGTGTAGATCATATATTTGCAACAGAGCTTTTGGACCATCCTGTCGAAGAAAGAAGAGAAACTATCTTACGACGTAGACGCGTACTCTCCCATCAACACGACTGGATTGTAATCGCAGTGTCCATCTTCGTACTTCTCCCAATTATCGCAGGTCCTCGCCTTGAATCCAGCCGTGCTTCCTATGCTCTCTGTCATGAATTGGTGTGCCCTCGAGTGACTGCAATAAGCTGACAAACGATTCGACGTTATTAAATTTTGATTAACGATTATATTATTCGCCCTGCAGGGGGTTGAAATACTTTCAAGCTTCATTTTCTCCGAAACCCCCTGCAGAAGCATTTTATATTTAAGATTGAAATGTACAGTAATAGAAACTAAGAATCGGTCGATTAGTCTTACCAAAGAGTATAGGAGTCACGCTCGAATGTATCTTAGTTAATCCCGATGTACTTTTAGTATCGACGAGTAGATCGTCCGATGTTAATAAGGAAAGTACGCGTATGAAACTTACTCGTGGTCGGCACGAACGAGCATCCAGGCTGTGGAAACTTTCCGTTGTTGGGATAAAAGTCAGCATGACCCAGTGGTGCCAAGAATCCGAAGGCAGAACCGCTCGTATGAATCACATCCACGAATTGCGCATCGGTTGGATCTAATCTGAATTCCGGGTCAACAATTCCAGAAATCGTCTCGAACAGGGGACTCGCCGGATCTAGGCCTGCGCGTGATACCGCGTGATCGTTAAAACGAAACGAATAATATCGTGAACGATGAACCGATAAAGAAACAAACAAAAATCTATAGTACGTTCTGGTAATCAATCGCAAGGTATGCCATGCTGTTTAATGGCGTCCTTCCGGGACCAGCGTTCAACCCAACTTTTACGCTATCTGGTTGCGATTATCCACTGTCGTCGATCGGTTTGCATTTATGCTCAGAGTAGAAAACGATAGCACACCTGTTATTCTACCGACGCGTCCGTCCAAATAAGCGCCCGCGAATCCCGCCACGTGCGAGCCCAAACTGTGGCCGCTGATGTGGACGTCTTTGTACTCGAGGTTCGACTCGCGGTTCAGGAACTCCAAAAAGTCGGCCAAAAACTCGCCCACGCGTCGCGTGTTGTTCGCTGCTATCGGGTAGATATCCAGCGCCAAGGTGCCCCATCCCACGACGATCACGTTCACGTCCTCGTAAAGCAGATACGCTGCAATAGCACGAGCAATCGTTAGAAACTTTCTAATTTTAAATACGTAGAATTATTTTCTCTTTCTGTTTTTTAAGATTCTGGAATCGCAACACTACGTGCAAAAGTAAATAACATTGTATTTTATTATCTCGGTAACGAAGCCCCCAACGAACAGATTCTTACTCCTTTTTTTTAGAATCCTTTATAGAATCATCCCCTATCGGTCACAACATTTTCTAATTATTTTAACCCCAAGAAAATTTGAAAATTTTAAAGGCTGGGAACCCTCTGCTTTCGGTTCCCCCAAGAATTTTTTTGAAGTTTCATTTACGTCAAGAGGCAAATAAAAATACGAAGTTTCGCAGTTTGGTCACCCATTGATTTTACGCTGGAGCATCAAAGTCGAACGCTGCACGGTTTCGACGATTAAAGAGTTAATGTTAATCGAGAGAAGTTTAAATGTCAAAGTAAATCTTTGGATCCGTTCTGTGCAGTCATCTTTTAGTAAACAATTAAAAACATAGCACCGCGTTATCCGGCGTGAAAATGTTGTCTTATCGCGGTAAGGAAAATAGCTTTAGTTTGTACAATAGATAACAACGTTAAGACAAAACCGAGTGCCTATAGGCGCCGGTAACATAGTACGAGAGGTTATGGCGGTCGTCTGTACTACATCGTCTGTAGGCGCCGATAGCATTGACGGGGTTAAATTCACTGAAACATCGTAGTTCTAATTATATTTACTACGAACCATGTAAATTTACCACCGATATCGCGCACGACAGAGAGAAGAAGTGTCAATAATCGTCCACGCGTATAAATAAATCTGTACACGTCGGTGTTCTTATCTTTTATTTTTTTTTTTTTTTTTTTTTTTTTTTTAAAAAATTTTATTTCTTCTCCGAATCGTCGATATTATTGGAGTTGCTCGACGATAACGGGAGCCAAAAAATGTATTTTTAGAACTTTTATTTACCCCGCCCGACAGCTCGTCTTCTGTTCCGCCATGACTCGGGAACAGCTCGATTCCAAAATTTAGAAAATAGGCTGTTTTATATATGTAATGATAAAATATAAAAAAAAAAGAATTTCACGCGGTCAGTCGTATACGGTTCGATGACCTTTTACTAATTTTTATTTAATCGAAATGAAATGAAATAATTGTTAGCGACAATTCTAATATTTGAGAATCGAAGGGCGTCTAAAGGGTCTCGGAACGTGATTCTGCAATGAAAACTTCTCAATGTTACGTCAGCAGCTGAACGCGCGCTAGCGAAAACTTTTTAAATGATCAATTAACTCGCTATCGCGGTGACCCTTGAACCTGGCGATGTCGATTCCGTGTTTACCGAAACGGATTGACCCTGATTGTAATTAAATTTCGCTCGTTTCGTTCTGCCGTCGACATTTCTAGAAATGCGCTCTCGAAAGTCAGCTTCCCCCCCCCCCCCTCTCGCCCCTCGTTTTGTTCGCGCTACGCCTGCCCTCGTCTATCACAGAGTTCCTCGACGCTAATTATACGTAGAATCGAGCGAATCTTATTCACAAATAGCGATTCGAAATTGTAGATTCGTCGAGAAAAGATTCCACGTTAGTCTATGAACGAATTAAAAATGTTGTTCGTGGCTGAGATTTGTTAAAAGAATCCAAGAAAGAAAGACGTGGTTGCGTACCGTCTATCAGACCTCGTACCCAGGCTTCGTTTCCGGTGTCGCTGTATCCGTGAATGATGAACTTGGTCGGACGACTTTCGTTGAAGTGAGACGCGTAGAGGACCTCTGTATTGTTTAAAAACAATTGCTCCTCGCCGAATGGATTCTCCCTGTTGAATAATTACAAAATTAAATTCGATATCGAACGTTTCCTTGTTACGAAATCGATGGGGTGTTCTTCGTCGCGTCGAAACTGAACAAATTATTTAGCGATAGAAAACGACAATTCTTCTTATGGGTGACAGAATTTACCACTACGATACTAAAAAAATTAATTCTCAAGTTAAGACGTCGAGGGAAATAAATTTGAATAGAATTTCTGAATTTTAACAAAGTTACAAGAATAAGTACTGAAACAAATTTTAGGTTATGTAGTTTACAATGGTTTGAAATCAAAATTGTACTTTTGCAGAATATTATACGGTTTTGATCTGGCAGTGAACGTGTTAAAGGAATAGCAGGAAGTTGTTTATTATTTACAGATCCGATAGAAATTGCTTCGTGGACAACATGGCGTTAAGAGGTTATTTAATATATAAGAAAAGCAAAGGTCTAAACTCCAGTTTACGGTGGGTGCTCCAGGACTCTGGTACCAGGGTGTGAAAGAGTGAGTAACAGGTTCGTGTTGTTAATTTATAGACTCGACCAGAACGAAAAAAATCCAAGAGAAAACGACGTCTTTAGAGGCAATTAATTAATTATACTTGGAGTCAAAGATGGGTCGGGCCCAAAGTAGTATCATCCACCGTTGATAAATTCTGGATCATAGGGACTTCCTGGTGTAGCTGTATTCTCTAATTATGTGTGTTTAGGTTATCTTCGGGAACTTTGTGATTACAGGACTGCAAAAGCCCTTGATGATATACATTTGAGTGGAATTTGATGGGAGAAGCTTGCTAGTGGACCAATTAGTGGACTCATCAGTAAGGATATTGGATAGTTTTTTTTTTTTTATCTCGTTCTCATGTTTCTTCTGTGCAAGTACCCTGGGCTAGAGCCCTTATAACCTGCACTTAAAATGTTTGTTAGTGTCTGTAATGTTTATGAGGTTGTGGTTATTGTGGTTTTCCTTGGGTTAGGGCTCGAGGGGAAAAGTTTCACAAACCTCGTTTGATATTGGATAGTCGATCAAGGAACGTATACATAGGAACGGGGGGTCGATCGAGCGCTTGCGAGAACGCGACCCCTCTGGTGGCGAGTACAGGAAGTGACGCCATCTTATTTATGAACATATTTAAAAACTTGTAATTTCTCTTTTCTTTTTAAAATTCTCTTTATATCATGACTGCTCCGTTACCTTAAATTGTATTTTTTTTTATTATATCGTCGATATCGTACAGTTATGGGGCCCCCACTAAAAAGGGTCCTAAAAAAAAGTTCAAAACATTTACGTTCGACGCACAAATTCGTCGTTAATTTATTATTAAATCATTGCTCTCTTCTGATTCAAGGATTAAACAGTGTTAACATTTTTTTTAGGGCCCCAAAATATTAAAGAATCAAGAGAAAGGTATCGAGGAAAGACATAATATGTTATATTATATCGTTGGAAGAGATTTACAGGAGATAGCTGGACAAAAGTGTCGCTAAAATTGTCGATCCCGGGCCACTGCGTGGCGCCTCGTTTTCCCCCGTCTTCGATCGGCTCGATCGTCAGCAGTAAAGCAAAGGCGGTAAAGAAAAAGGAAAAAGAAAAGGAGGCGCGTCCGCGATATTCACGCATCGATGATAGTCAGTGGAGCGTCAGCGCTGAGAATAGAATTCGCTTGGCTTGTTGATTGCACGTATCGTTTAAAAAATTGATGCATCGTTTACGAACGCGGACGATAAACGGTTCGCTCTGCACGGGCGAAAAATTCGCAGCACGGATCGCTACGTTGCCAAGGAGAAGCGCGAAATTTTCTTCGACGCGGGGAACTGTCCGTCTCACGCTTTCGAACGTGAACGAGACTTTTCGATCGACCGGCAAAGAAACGTTCCTGGTCCAAGATCGAAACGTTACAAACCTTGCAACGTTAAAAAAAAATTGAAGGTCACCCTCGTTTCTCGCGAAACAATACAAATATGCACAATTGAAACTGTTCTATCGATCATAAAAAATCATACAACTTTTTCCTCTCTCATTTTTTTCTAATTATAATAGTTCACGAAAAAACCGCCTGAACTCATCTACTATCTAGTTTTGGGTAACTTAAATATTTCTTTGCAATGACGTTCCTCGTTTTATGGATTAAAAGATCCAGATACGTATATATTTATTTCTTTGGTGTTTTTCAACCAGAGAATTTTTCAATATAAGCTGTAATAATTTTTGTCCTGTCGTTAGACGTATATGGGGTTAAGTCCGTTTCTAAATATGAGCAATAGCCATTTCTTGTGTACGGTTGCTTTTAATTTATCCAGTCTCAGGTGCACGATTGCGCTTTGAAGAATGGTGGGAACAAACGATGTCGAAAAAAGACATTCGGCATTTATATGATAGTACAAATCACACCGAGTAAAAAAGCCAAACGTGGATCCAAAGCTCGATCGTTTCTGAGATATAAAAATTGTCTTTCGATACCTTTGCCTTTGGGTGCAAATAACTGCAAAGATAATTATTGATGTTAGTTTATGATAATTGTTGATTTATATAAAACACACAAGATTTTTAATACGGTACCTTGAATGTTTTTTTTTTTTTTTATGTTAAAATTCGTCGTAAAATAATATCACGCAATAATAGCGAAAATAGGTAAACATTATATTATATTACGATTTATCTCGATACAGAAAATGGAATTATAATAGACACACTGCCACGGATACGAGTTCAAGGCCAAGTTCGTCAAGTTCAAAGTTTTCGAGTTCATGTAATCTGAGATCTGTAAGAGCGACTGTAAAACGACATACACGCGTGGTATTTAAATCTGATGATGATTCCGATGGATCCGAAGATGAACTTTGGCAACCAGAACCGAACGAAATTATATAACGATCCGTTACTACAGTTTATGAAAAAAAAAACAAATGGTATAGTCACAAATGCATAAGAGGATTTACGAATGTTCGTTATTCGAAGCAAAATTTGTTAAACAAATCGTAAATTGAATTTTACATAAGAGAGATACAAACATTTCCTCTGTCTTCTCTAATAAAAATATCGTGTTGTTTATATCATTACGATCTTTAATTAAAATAGTATTAAAACGATGTATAGGAAACTACTGCGACTTATTTCGTCTCTGTTAATTATGATTAATAATATTCTTTGATTACATCATATATTGTAATAGCTTCTAATATCTTACTACGTACAAATAATATATCTCAAACTTTCTGCGATCGTATACATTTATATATTTCTATTTAACGCAGTTCATAATTTTTCTTTTGTTTTCGATATTTAAGTAATTTTTAAGGTAAACTTGTAATAGAAACTAAAATAGCTCCATTATATATTTCTAATCGCTGGTGTCTTGTTCTTATATTTTACAAGCTTCCCATCGAGTTGAATTTGCCGCCACACGTTGGCAATTTTTTGTTCAAATGGATGGAAAAATAAGAGGATAATAATTTTGAAGAATGTTATTAACCATGTTGTTGAGTGTTAAAAAAAATATTTATTCAAAGAGCCATTCTCGAGAAGGGGCATTTTGAATTTAAGGCACTCTGCGGCACACAGTGCAATTGACACTTTGTATCTGTGAAAAAACAAAAAACTTTCTCTTAATCTACATGAGTATAGCTAGAGAAATACGTAGGGGATTTTTGAAACATTACTTTTTGTGTGATTAGCGAGCATTTGAAGTAGAAAGTTCAATTTCGTACAAAAAATGGGGCAATCATTTGTCAATAAATAATGTTGAAATTTTTTGTTTTTTTTCCAGATACAAAGCGCCAGTTACACTGCGTGCCGCAGAGCGCCTCAAATTCAAAACACGCCACGCGAGAATGGCTCCAGCGTCGTCATTTTGCACTATTTTTGAATAAATATTTTTTTTTCTAACGCTTGACGACCTGGTTGATAACATCCTTGAATATCATTATCCTCTGACTTTTCCATTCACCCAAAAAAAAATACGCTTCGTTTCGGGTTTTTTACAGTGGTCTTACCCCTTGAAAAGCACCCGTCCAGTGTCGTGGGCCTCTTATTAGAAGGGGAAGCACGCGGAGCTCGAGTGTCGAACACGCGGTCCCTCTCGCGATTTTCGTTCGAATTTGAGGGTTAGGACGATCAACGAAACGTCCACGTTATACGTACCTGGTGTACAAATTGAACGTGGCCGGTTCACGGGCAGTTTTGAACACGGACTTGATGACCGTCTCCACATCGTTCAGCAGCGTGTTCTGCGGATACGAATACGCTGGAACCACGGGAAACAAAAATTTGTTGAGATAAAGACGAAATCCGTCGTCACGGACGGACGCGCACCTCGGGCCAGAAAAACGGACGCACTTCGCCGCGGAATTCGTGAACAAGGAAAAGGGAAAATGACTCGGTCACACTAAACGTCGGGGATCACTTTAGTGCCCGTTGTCGACACCGTGGCAAGGATTCGCGTGGCCTTCGTTTTACCTGACACGAGAACAATCGCCAGAAGGATGAGAGTCTCGGCTGGTGACATGTCTCTCCGCGCGATACCGCTCGCCGTTGCACTGGATTACTACTGCAGCCGGCTTAACGGCGGTGTACCATTCATCCTACGCGATTTCTCGTCTTTGATGTTAGATAAGCCTGCCGGCCACGCTTGTTTGTTTAATTTAATTACGACGGACGGTTGCTGAACAGTGACGGCAACTTTGGAGATCCGCCGCGCAGCGTGTCGCGTAGCTTCCTCGGATAGTCTTGCCTATTTTTTAAATATACTATATATATTTCAATAGGAATCCCACGAACAGCCTCGTTTCAGAAAATAGATGAAGGTATAAGACTTACCATTTTTTAGTTTTTTGATATTCGGTATGCATATGGGATATGGCGTATGGGAGATTATAGAGGCCAAAATAAGACGAGAATCAAGAATACCAATTTCTCGACTGAGGCTTTATTAAAAAGTTATTAATAAAAATTTCAAATCATTCCGAAAAAATTATTTTTGGCTGCGGGGCTCGATTACAATCATTTTTGGTGAATACACATACCCCTGAAATCCTATCCACTTTCGAGGAAAACAATTCGAGTAGATACTGAAATTTTCAGACGAAATTAAAAAAATTTCAAATCATACTAAAAAAAAATTATATTTAGTTACAGGGGTCAATTACAAGCATTTTTTGTGAATAGACATACCCTCGAAATCCTACCCACTTTCTAGAAAAAAATTCGAGAATGTGTAAAATTTTTCGAAAAAATTAAAAAATTTCAAATCGTTCTGGAAAAATTATTTTCGGTTGCGGCGGTCAATTACAATAATTTTTTGTGAATAGACATACCCCCGAATTCCTACCTACTTTCTAGAAAAAAATTCATTTCGAGCGGAACTTTAAACGTTAATAACTTTTTAACGAAGCCTCCAACAAGAAATTAGTATTCTTGATTTTCGTCTTATTTTGACCTCTAGAATCTCCCATTAAAATAAGAGCATCGCTTTACTCCATGCTGACTTGCCTTCCACCACCATTTTGTCGAAAGCCATTCCCAGAGTTTTTCTTTGATATTTAAATCGATCGAATTTGTCGATGTACAAATTTGTATATCGCAAGGAAACATTGTTTTACGAATTAAATATCACGAGCCATCCAAATCTCTATTTGACGAAACACTTTGTCGGTTTTCGTCCACCGCGTCCAGGAATGTATTTTCGTTGTTCCAACGGAATTTGCGTACGAAGATTTGATGGACATTAATTTTGCAACGTTGTTGATACACAATATATATTTAAAAAAAGACGCCTCGTGAACGTCGATAAATTTAGAAAGTGTAATCGGTATTAGATAGCAAAGTCCTCTCCTTCCTCCCTCATTATCGTAACCGCTGTCACCATTTCTTTTTCTCGTTTGAGGCTCGTGCAGCGGTGGTACAACGATTACTATGCTTTCCCTCTATCAGTCATTTTTATCGCGTGTTATAATAACTGATCGAAAAAAAGAATTCAATTATAACACACGATAGTACGCACAATATGAAATACGAAATGTAATACTTATGATAAGGTTAGGAATTTTATTACAGCGTACTACAGCTTCGATTTTTTATTAAGTATCTTCATTGGTGAAGAAATATTTGATCGATTTTGTTTTTCCCAAATATAATATGTAATAGTTCCCAAATTATGTTATTTTTTATAAACAGTGATGATAATAATATTGTTGAAAATGTATAACAAATTAGACAAAAACTAAATAGTTCAACTGAATATGCATACGAAGTATATGTATAAATATACATATTTTACAATTTAATACTTCGGGTACGGCTCGTTGTACATTCGTTCGAGTATAAAAGTCGAAATAAAACAATGGAATGTCAAGACAATTAATATAACGGATATTATCTTAGAAGTATAGGGTAAAAGACCCAATTACTGTCACCCAAACAGTCAACTTTGATAATATTGCACAATTCTTTTTATTTCTTTATCAAAAATATAGGTTTTTCTTCTTTCATGTTATTATTTAATGTCCTTAATTTAAGAAAAGAAATACTGCGCCTCTCAAAACCTCTATCTTTATTTATAAATTTCAAAATTTAAGAAGAATGTTTTGAAAGTTATTATACTATCACCCCTAAGATGCTTTTGACCGAATTACGTACGTAAGTACGTATGTACGTTCTTATTACTTGAGCATAAATTAACTCAATTACTATCCCCTTAATTAAAGTTTTATGTCGTATGTTTCTATTAAAGAAATCGTAATACCTATCGTAATACTGTAATACTATGTACATGTAATATGGAAATAAAACATTAGGTTAAGTGGACACAGCTACAATGTATAGTTTTGTTTTTATGAGTAAATACATACTACACACGATAGTAATTTAAAAGTGCGTTGAACACCTCTACTAGTCGTTATTATCCAAATATTAAAGAAAATTGATCAATCGTATAACTATTGTTGTTATTTTCTATAATGCTCGCATAATCTAATAATATCATATTTTATTATTTTTATACTTCAAATACTATAATAATAACATTTCTTTTAGTATCTTATTATTCCTTTCAGTAATAAGATCGTCGTTTTTACTCTACTAATTTACTTTTGTATACAACTTTGTAAGGTTTATTATTGATTGGTAATATTTGTCATGTTTATATATTCACACAATATTTATACGTTTATTGGATAAAATTCTAATATATTTAATTTTTTTTTAGCATCTACATAATGACGTATTAACACGTGTCTAAGCACGTGCGAACTATCAAATATTTCGAGGTTAGCAAATGATACACTGCATACTTTAAGGGTGTACGTTTCGTTTTGAATTTTCTTTGAGGAAATGTTCCTTCAAAATTGATATAAAATAGGCCCAGTATATGAAATTTCTTCAAGCATATAATTAACAAAATTTTAAACGAATTTCGAACGTAGAAAGATCATATAATCGGTAAAGATGACTGAAAAATTACGAAGATATGAGAAAATTGATTTCTTGGGCGAGGGACAGGTTAGTTTATACTCAGCGTTCTTTTTAACGTTACCGATATACCAAAGTATATTATTTTAGTTCGCCACTGTTTATAAAGCCAAAGATATCGAAACGTCCAAAATTGTTGCTGTGAAAAAGGTTTGACAGATACTTTCGTATTAACAACGAAAATGTTTTTAATACGTCACAATATGTCATTCACGTATCTTAATGTTAGATTAAAGTTGGAAGTCGCGCGGAAGCTAGGGATGGAATAAATAGAACTGCACTGAGAGAAATTAAATTGTTACAAGAACTGAAGCACGATAATGTGATCGGTTTGATAGGTATGCGATATATTAATTACAAGATTTAAGATTTTTCTCTGTTTCGATCTTCACCTTTTATTATTAACATTTTAGATGTTTTCGGTCACAAATCGAACGTATCGTTGGTGTTTGACTTTATGGATACCGATTTGGAAATAATAATAAAAGATAACAATATTGTTTTAACTGCTGCGAACATTAAGGCGTACATGATTCAAACACTTCAAGGATTAGATTACCTTCACTTCAATTGGATACTTCATAGGGATCTGAAACCAAATAATTTACTTGTTAACGCAGAAGGTGTTTTGAAAATTGGGGATTTCGGTTTGGCCAAATTCTTTGGTTCGCCGAATAGATTGAATACGCATCAAGTGGTGACAAGATGGTACAGGTCGCCTGAATTGTTATATGGCGCAAGGCTTTATGGAACTGGGATCGATATGTGGGCAATTGGTTGTATATTGGCGGAACTATTGTTACGTGTACCGTTTTTACCTGGGGAATCTGATCTGGATCAGCTCACTAGAATATTTCAGGTATTAAAGATTAGATGCAATCGATAAAACGAATTACAAGTAAAAATGTTTATTGTTTTACGTTTTATTTTTTATTTCAATCTGTACGATTTTCAGACATTGGGTACACCCACAGAGGAGACATGGCCAGGAATGACGGAACTACCAGATTTCATCCAGTTCAAACCATTTCCTGGAACACCATTAAAACATATATTTACTGCTGCTGGGGATGATCTGTTGGACTTAATCGCTAGTTTTCTAAACGTAAACCCTTTGGAAAGATGTACATGCGATCAGGCTCTTCAGATGCCATACTTTAGCAATAAGCCAGCACCGACTCCTGGACCTAAACTACCCCTTCCAACGACCGTTAAACGACAACCGGAGGAAAAACCAAGTTTGAAAAGGAAGCTACTGGAATCGATGGATGGCGCTTCGCTTGCGAAAAGATTACAGTTTTAACTATAATTTTAATTAGAATTAATTGTAAATTATAGAAAACAATTTAGTACCATTATGAATGTTATTATTTTTACAATGAACTATTGTCGTATATAATTGAAAGAATCGGAGAGAAATAACATGGTTTAATTTATATAAATATATAATGTACCAATGATTTGAAACTGTAAGATACATTGACAGAAATATTTACAGTAAATCTGAGATCATGTACAATAATGAATCAATAATGTATTTTTGTTACAAGACTATTACATAAATAATCAAAATTAAGTGTAAAATTTGTTTTGGATATAAAAATATATTGATATTGTATATTGTATAAATTACATATCCTTAATGCACATTGTTCGATCCATGGTGTGTACAGAAAATCGAGAAAGGACGGAAATGTCATAGGTTGAAATAATAATACATATCTGAAAAATACAATATTATGCTGCATTACTTTTATTAACTTAAAAACTAGTAAGAAACGTTTGAATTTGTGAACAATCTCGTAACTGTCGAAATATTTAATTTCGGTAGCATAAAAGAGGTGGACTTCGCAGATAACAAAATTATTAAAACTGTAATCGCATTTCGCAGCGTTTCTTTTTTTGCAGCAGCAAGGCTAATCATTCCGTTCCCATAATAAGTACAAACATTACCCAAATTTCTCTCGATTCTATCCGCGTTGTTCCGTCGACCCTTCCTTTTCGTGGGAAAAAGTATAGATTATAAACGATATGTTTTGCAAATATATCGGGTGTGTGTAAATTCTTTATGAGAAAATAAATCGAAAGTGTGCAATAACGATTTTTTTTGTTCACGGCTTCGTTTTCAAGAAAATTAAATTTTTTGCATTCGCGTACATTTGCCAGCCATTCGATTCTCTTATTCCTGTGTTTATGATCGTGTAAACAATAATAATGTCCTGCATGACCTTGTATCAACTTTGTTCTCCGTGAACAATTGCAAGAAAAAAGTTAGGCAGACAAGCAAATATGGACTCGACATTTATTATCCGCCGTTTATATATTAAAATCCAGCAACAATATAGTATTAATTACGACCCTTCGTAACACCATCAGAATACTGCTGACGTATAGTACAATCAGTTTGATGGGAAGCGATACATGTGTACATGGAGAATTTTCAAACATTTTATCGAAAAGGAAACGATAAACAAAACATTATTATTCTATATTTACGATTTATTTTTTCATACGGAATCCACACATGCACGGTTATACCACCTGAACCGATACACCCTGTATATTCTTTTATAATCTCTTTTTAATTTGATGATGATTTTGCGTCGCTCATCTCTGATGAACTTGCAAAACGGTGTTACCTATACGGATACTGTTCATGACTGACTTGTACATACCTTTTTAATTAGTTTCTACTAATATCCGTGTATGACTTCAATATACATGTAACTATTACACATATACATAAACCTAATCAATACTGATGGGTAACAAAAACGTAATACAATTTAAAAAAAGATACAAATTATATAAATTTTATATTAATGCACATATCAACATGAGTTGCTACCTCTGAACTCCGTGAAAATGTTATTTTGTTTCGGAGTAAGTTAGAAGAATAGAATAGATCTCATATTTAAATATATCACATAATACAGTAACAAAATTTGTTATACTGTACATGTAGTTACACTAAAAGCACAACTTAAGACGACATGTGCATTTAAATACTGAAGCAACATTTAATATTTTTTTTCTTTTTCCCGTATTTCTCGTTAGATCTTGACATAGAGATGCAAAGCTTGGGGGCTCTATGTAAATAAAACATGACAATTTTTAAGGTAAGATATGTTAGAAGATTACTGTGTTAAACGTACGATAGATCGATTTACACGATTCGTAAACCATAAAATCAAATCCCAATACCGTATTAGGTTCAAATCTCAATCTAGGATTCTTTTTTTTTTTACTTGAAAAAAAATCAAAACAGCTGTATAAATGCCTGAAAGTAAGTAAATCATTTTCTTTTTAACTGTAAGTAATCTCCTAAAGCATCTTAGAATATATAAATGATAAATTCATTTCTACCATATTGTACTGTGGTCCCTCTTATTCAGATTGAACTATAAGTAATAACTATGTAACACTGTTTTTAATACGTGATCAACAATCGTTTTTCCTAAAAGAACGTACCGATGTTTTCCGTGCTCAAGCGAGACAACAGAACCGTCGTTACCATTATAATTGTAAATTTAAACGATAACGCAAATACGCGAGAAAAATTTCGGGATTAAATGAAAAAATATACTTCTATTTTCATAATCCGATCAAAAGGAAATTCTACAAAAACAAATTTTACAGAATTCGATTTTTCAATGGCATATAAGGTACTAATATTTTACTGTTTTCTTTTTTTTTTGTTTTTACAACATTAATCTGTTTTTCGTGCGAGTTCTTTACACATAAAAAATAATACACTTAAGAAGTAGATTTTACTGTACACGATATATACTTAAAGCAATATTTAGATTTACAAAATTGATATTACACAGAGTGTAGTATAAAACCAGAAAACATTATTTAGCACGATTTACAAAAAGTAAATCGTTCTTTCGTATCGACGTGTTTCATTGAAAGTACAAATGAAAACTTCTTTCTATCGTTTTGTGACAATGTGTTAATACATAACTGAATATATTTGAGCGTGACAACTGTAGAAATTGCAAAGAAATAATGTCAATTGATTGATTAATACATTGCTCGATAACATAATCCATTTAAAGTCACCACCGCTTTAAATGTAACATAACAATTAATAGATTTAATGATTTTTTTGTTTGTACACACTACCTCCCTATCCTGCGTGCACTTTGTAAGGAACATTGTATTCGATAACATTAGCGTTTTTATTTTGCCCTTCTGCATGGCCCTACATGTTTAACATGCTTGTAAAACTTTCCTTAATCCTGTAGGGCTCAGATTTTAGATAGGATGCATTGTTCAATACATAAAAGTAGGATATATTAGAAATAGTACATAGGACATAGTATCATAAAAAAAACAAAATTTTTTCGCCCCTATATATATATATACATATACATATATTTAAATGTTAAAGAAATCAAATTTAAACGCAATTAGTATAATGTATTTTAAATGGGAAATATCAAATCAAGACGTAGATATTATCAATTACATTTTTATACTTTTTAATTGTTGATATTATTGTCTTATATTAGTATCCCATGAAGGAAACGTAGTTGAAATTGCTTTAAAGGGTTATTCACTGGACATGAAATGCAATGAAGATTTAACAATTGTACGTGTTTACGAGTACAATAGTTTTGTCCTTTAAGTTATACTATGTCCTAAGCAAATATTTTTAAGCAGTAATTGATGCGCAGTCTATAGAGCACATGCAGCAGACAATTTGCTCTCGCATTTTGTTTCTAGACATTTGATTCAGTATTTAAAGTAACATATGTAACAACTTATGCAACCAACAACATGTTATGACTACCTTATATTTCTTAATTTCTTATTTTTTACATTAAGTCAATATTTACCAAGATCTTTAAACAATATCAGTACATTTCGTTCGCAGACTAATAAATTCTCTAATGTCTCAAATTATAAAATTAAAAATAATTTACAGTAACGTAAGTAGTTGGTAGAAGCTTGTATTTTAATACGCACTATTTGAATTTCTTTTAATATAAATGTAACATCGTAGGTAATGTCACTTCATATTATTTAAAAATCATGGCATCCCGATTCTAGGACAAGGATGTTATTTGCAAATGAAAATGAAATTATATCCATTTAGGGATTTAAAATAAGTAATACATACATTATGATATAGCTGTCCGTAATAATAATATCACATCTCCAAATACTACTTAGCAAGAAGTGTTACAAAATAAATGTATATATAAATCAGTTTAGACGAAAAATATAGACGGTGCATTTTCTAGGTCACTAGAATCTTTTTTTTTTTTTGAGTGTAGAGAAGAATATGTTCACAATTTCTCGAACATGGATACTTTTTAGCACGATACAGTTTGCTTCCAATATTGAAGATGATTTCACAATTTTGTTTTATAAATATTTGTAAAATTATTCTTCAGTCCATTCGTATCATTATTGAAAGTCCAACTTTTATTATACAAAAATTCAGTTAATACCTCAATTCTTGATCGACAAATCTCACTCTAGAAACACATAAATTTCATTCTGAAAAAGAAGAAAGAAAACCAATATTTTGGTAAGGATAGACGCGAATTCATTGAAATTATAAAAATCACTGTTCTATTTCTCTCGACATTTCTGCGTTGAATAAGGAGGAGATAAAAACGCAGCAGCCTCTGTTTGAATTTGTTTTCTCTGCATTCATGACTTTGGATCGGTACATATTATGATATAAACGGAGTTCACACATAAACATTTCTATTCGAAGGAAACAAAAAAATAAATTCACATAAGTGCAATAACAAAGAGTTCGAGACAAACATTTGCAGTTGGGGGGTACCGTGTGTGGACATACGGACTTTTCTCTGAAAATCGACCGGTGTATTATTAAATTCCTGCGACGTGTACAATTTCTATAAACAATAAATATAAGCTGCAATGCCCGCAGACGCAACATTTGATGTCTCTGTCTGATAAAAGCAATGATGTCATTATGCTTGTCCCCCGCCCGTATGGACCTCATCGATTTACAGAGAAAACTCCTTGTGTTCTCACATGGTGTCCAACGACTGCAAAGGATCAACATATGATCAATAAAGAAGGGAATACAACTGCCATATTGCATAAACATAAACGAATCATTGCAATGTGAAACACTCTGTGTAGCTTCTTGATTAGGCACAATGTTTGAAAGCAATAAATTCCTATGTCTCTGTTTAAATAAAAAAAGTCCTTTGTGGAACACACTTTCCCAATGCAGACTATATCTCCCTAGAATTCATTGTAATATTAAAAGTAGAAATACATTTTTCATTGTTGCTACTGTTTTTTTATTTTATCATATTATATATATATTCAGTAGTCAGTCCAAGGCAAACATTATCCGCAGTAGTATAATATAATATAGCTACTATTTTCGTATCTTTTTAAATTGATCTACCTATATATTACTTTCTTTTAAAAAATGTATACTTAACATTTAATATAATATATATATATATGTATATATATATATATATATATATATATAATATATATCTCTTTAAAATATTTACAGTCAATGCTATAATACAGTAATTTTAATTGTTTCTTGTATTCATACTTTATAAAGGCAATTATCATCATAACTATAATCCTTATTTACGTATTTATATATAGTATATCATGTAAACATGTTTTTACAGTAACCATGTTTATATTAGGACTGTATATAATACAAGTAGGGATATTATACGATCTTTTGACACCTTTACACATATGTATGTACACAGGGAGTGTCATGATCATACAAATTATATTTTATCTCATTATTGTGTAATATTTTCATGCCAATTTTTAAATAAAGAATATGTGTTTACTTAAAGAGTAAAACAACTGGCTTATAAAAAAAAGACTATAAGTCTAAATAAAACTAGTTTCAACATCCTCTTGGAGATAGCGAATACGCTAGAAAATCAATTAAAGATCGAAGAATTTAAAGCATTACTTCAACTTGCATTCCTTTGATATAGATCTCTACATATATTTTTAAATATCCCAAATATAGCGTAAAAAGCAATATATTAGTCATTAATATAGACCTTATTAATCTAACACTTTTATACGCAATAATAAAAGTAACAAAAATTGATTGATTGCAATCATTGGCCAATTAATTAATTATAAACAGGAAATAAATAGCTGATTTTTGACGTTTTACTAACCTTCCAAATTTCAAACATATTTGTTTTCTGGTTTCTTTGTATGTACGAAGTAAAAATGTATCATCATAAATCAACCTGTGCATGTCTATTCATGTGCACTATTCGAGAGTTCGTCAGAGATCATTATTAAGAGCTCAATAAATTTTTTATATCCGAGATCGTTTGTTATTCTAGACTCTTGTAACATAGTATGTATGAACGTCACGCAGCAAATTAGAATAATTTATTTGATACATTTTTTTTACACACGATGAAATAAACAATTTATCCAAGGAGAGTTAGATTTTAAGTTTTGCCTTTGAGCAAACTCGTAAAATTTCATGTAAATTCAAAAGTTAACGGAATCGTAGACTTTTGAGGTAAACGAAATACGATTAGTATTTCAGTAAGAGTCTAGAACAATGATCGATCTTGTAGAAAATGCATCTTATTAAAATGATTATTAACTAACAATAATTTTTGGTGACAATACTCTTCAGTAGTTACTAGGTGTGTAGAATTTCTTACGCAAACCATTAATACTTTATTGTCTTATGAAATTCGATTACTTAAATTTTTGTAAGCATCAATACAAAAAGAGTTGAATCTAATAAAGCTGGTAAACAGTTTTTTATCTACTGCGATGCATGTACACGGAGCTTTCTGCATTGTCGCGTACGATGGAGAAAAGATTGCACAAAAAGAAAAAAACGAAACTCGATGCCTAATCGTATTTAGAAAATCTGTTCGGGTATTTAACGTGAAAATTCGATTGCAAAAATTTGAGTAATTCTGTTGTATAATGCTGCTATAGAGGGTGTTCGGCCACCCCTGGGAAAAATTTTAATGGGAGATTCTAGGGGCCAAGATAAGACGAAAATCAAGAATACCAATTTGTTGATCGAGGTTTCGTTAAAAAGTTATTAACGTTTAAATTTCCGCCTGTAGTTCTCATTCACAAAACTGTAAGACTGTCGATACGTCAGTAAGCAGAGTTTTTCATGCTGAATGAGAACCACTATCATGCGCACGCAGCTGTTCGCAGATTGCCGTTCTACAGGCGGAACTTTAAACGTTAATAACTTTTTAACAAGGCCTCGATCAACAAATTGCTATTCTTGATTTTCGTCTTATTTTGGCTTCTAGAATCTCCCATTAAAATTTTCCCCAGGTTTGGCCGAACACCCTATGTAGCTTAGCAAACCATTCATCCGAAATTCAATAGATGGTGGAAAGACTTACAATATAATGTCCAGATTATAGGTTAATAGTATCCAGTGTGTGCGAATTTTTTGATGCATTGTCCTTTGGTGACGTGGTAGCAACACTAACTTGTTTGCTGGTATTGTTCGTAAACGGCATGGCAAACTTGAAATCTGCACCGTTTGGTAATTTACGCATAATCTTCCCGGACGTAATGAGCCTGCCAAAACCTTCTTGATGCGCAAAAGCGTATCCAGAACGAAGAGATCGTCGCGTCCGTCTGGTAGACGGTGTACGAAGTATGTCTTGACTTTGGCGGGAACGTAGTTGCGCCAACCTCTGCTTAAGCCTAACTCTATCAGACAAAGTTGGCCTAACATCTATGAAGAAGAATCTCCACGACAGTACAGGTATTACCAATATGATACACGAAATGACCGCCGTAAACCAAAACGTTGCTTCGGACATAGCCTAGAATTGAATACATCTGCGTTAGCGTTACACGTAATACACTCCGGGGCAAAAAGATAGCACAGATTAAGATTTCCATAATTCTAATTTATTTTTACATTGCAACCGAAATTTGTCCCTGCGCATTATTTCAGAATTGGTTTATCAACGGATATGAGTAAAATCAAATTGAACTTTATCTACCCCATCAAATTTTATTTAAAGGAAATTGTACTTTTGCCAAAATTTAGTGGGACAAAATGATAGCACATATACATAAAAACTTAGCTTCGTTAAGAAGTTATTAACATTTAGAATTCCGCCCATACTGAATTTTTTTCTCGAAAATGTGTAGGATTTTGAGGGTATGTCTATTCACCAAAGATTATTGTAATTGACCCCCGCAATCGAAAATAATTTTTTCAGAACGATTTGAAATTTTTTTTTTCACCGAAAAATTTAGGCACCTGTCCCTTGTCGATTTTTCTTAAAAACTCGTTTTTGATTTTTAATAATTTTGTTTGACGCCCTACAGACAAGTTGTCTAATACTTCCTTGTAGGAACCCATGAGCTCTACTTCAGAAAAAAGTTTCATTGAAATATATTCGCTATTGCAGGACTTATGGTCGTTTGAAAATTGGACCATTTTTATGGTGTTTTTCTTATTTTGCGGGGCCAAGGAATAACTTTTCGAATATATTCACCATGCTGTACGTACACGCATGTCCAAGACTAGTAACAACATGAAATGTGTATTTCAACCAGTTCTTGATACAAAACTATAAAGAATGTAAGATGTGCTATCTTTTTGTCCCGGAGTGTAAATATCCACGTATCAATGCAGCAAAGAAACGTACCATAGTAAGACTGCCAACGTAGCTACCGCCTATGACGAAGTTATAGAAATAGTCTAAAATAAAATACCAAATGAGCGAGCCCCAAACCATGATATGATTAACAATCGTCCAATACGACGTATCGAGGGCTATTTGAACAGTCACAACTATGACTAATATAGTGGCTACGACACTTCCCAGTAGCATATGATCAGAAAGTACATAGCCCTTTGGTGATACTCCATCCTTATACGTCCCTAAAGATACAATTTAGTTAATTATTTAAAAAGTTGATCGCGATACTCGATAGAGTTACACGGCGGAAGTAAATTAATTTTACTTACCGTACGGAACTAAAAATAATACGCAACTAGCAAAAAAACCATGTATGGCACTCCAGCAAAATTCCTTCTTGTTAAACAATAAATTTTGTAATCCGGGTGCGTAGAGTTTTGGATACAATAAACTATTTTTATCATTAACATCTTGATCGAAGATACCAACTGCCATTACAGGCAACGACGTATAAAAGAGATTGTAGACAGAAATGTACATAGGATCGAATACAGTCTGCAAGAAAATATAGATTCGTAAGTGCCCGCGAAACGATAATTTTGTTAAACCAAAGTTTAAGCGGAATGTTGAGAAATCAGAATTATAAATACGATCATGTTCCTCCAATACTCAACTTTGGAACTAGCTGCTCTACAAAGGAATTTTGTAAATCACATTCGCCTTAAACTCATCATATTCGTAACATTGCTACAGTATGGTGTTAGTGAACAAAGTTACCGATAATAGGAAGACCCGTACCTGTGCGCTGAATCCACAGAAAAAGGCAAACCAGATGTGGCATAGTGTAAACGCAAAATTCTTGTAAAAAAAATATCTAAGAAACTTGCTCATTCTATAATAGGACCATCTACCATGAACGAGCAGCAATCTTTCCAAAAACCTAAACTGCCCTATCGAGTAATCGGATGCCAATACAGCTTGCAATCCTTCCTGACCACTGATACCGACGCCAATGTGAGCTGTTTTTATCATCGAGACATCGTTGGCTCCATCACCGATTGCCAAAGTGACTGCATTTTTATTTTTTTTTATTAATTCGACAACCATTGCTTTTTGTAAGGGTGTCACGCGACAACATATCACAGCTTTGCCTGAAAAATTGCAACGCGTAACGTCAGATTGTTATTTATGAGAAAAAAAAACAAGCGAAACGTATCACGAAGTAACTTACATTGGCTTGATACGTCGAGAAACAGTTGTTCAAGTTGAGGATGCAATGCATGAACTAAGGAATGCCCGTTAATAACTACTGCGAATCCTGTCGCTTGTTCCATTTCGTGTTCGTCTTGTTCATCTCTGCTGGGATTGTATTCAGTATCGCTGCTGCATATAAAGGATACAAAGTTTAAATGAAAAAGTATTTTCGTTTAAGCGGACAATACGAATTACACATTCCTAACGCTTCCAATTTCTCAGAGTCGGGTATCGTTTTTATCAAATTTACAAAAGACGTTTAATATAGAAAACCTCGTTTCGATATAACGAGCGAATAAGGCATAATATTTAATTTTACTTGCATAATAAAAAGGGAAACTTTTAATTGTATTATTTTGTTCTTGTATACAAAAATGATGCGCATTAATTATAAACAATACACACAGTGCACTGTATTATGGACTACTGGTATAATAACGTGACATAAGCACCATTCTCGTTGTGTTATTAATTATTATTACTAAGATTAATTTTAAGCATACAGAAAGAGAAGGAGTGAGTATCAAGCACATGGTAATTATCATTATTCGTTTGGGCTATTCGTGTTAATATAAAATCATAGGGTATTAAAGAAATACAAAATAAAAAAAATTTTAATATTCAAGAAAAAGACTAGTACCTAATCTACTTTACTGAAATGTCTACATTAAAAGAACAGAATAATCGACAAGCATGAGATAAATGGTTTTAACATTCTTCTCAAGTGTAAAAGAATCGAGAATATTTGATAAAATTTTAACATTTCCATATGTATAAATATATAAAAATGTACATGCAAATATAAGCTCTGACCGTATATTTGAATATTTCGATGAAACTTAATTCGATTTAAATTTGAGAAAGATCGATGTTATAATATGCATAACAAATTTGATTAAAATAAGGTACTAGTATAATATAATTTATTGATACCTTTTCATGGTCTCGTGAAGTGCATGCCAAACTGTATTTGAATTACTCGATATTACATTATCGGAACATTATCAAGAACGCATAGTTTATGTTCAGCAACACGACTTATATAACGCCATATATGATAAACATTTTAAATTTTGTGGTTCATTGTCCGAACGTAATGTTCAAAAACATAGAATTGAATCTTAAATATTTATAAATCCATAGGCATAACCAGACAAAAAAAGCGTTACACAGAACATGATGCCACATTCAATACGAAAGTGAAAACTTTTAAAATAAATGCGTTAATTAGTCAGAAATAGGTATGGAAAAGGTTAATGACTGTACTCCGTCTCTTTCATGTGCCTGACCTTTCCTTGTCCCACCTGAATGTGACAACGGAGAGAGTTGGCCGATTTTGATGACTGGATGTTGTTTTGATTGTTTCCAAGTACCGCGATAACTGATTTTCGACGCCATCGTAAGTAGTAGAATCCACTATAAATACATCTGTAAGGTCGTCCGTCAACAATTGGCAAGAATAACCAATATTGATAGCCGTTTCTGTTTAGCGACAAAACAGTATATAATTTTGTTGTATACCATGATATCATGCTGTGTCTAAGTAACACTTTATACTGTATGTATTTTCAAAGTGTTGACATATATCGTTACCTTGTTTATCACCAGTTAATACCCAAATCTTGATACCAGCAAGAGCTAAATTAGCGATCGTTTGAGGTACGCCGTCCTGCAACTTATCTTCAATGGCGGTAGCGCCCAACAAGGTCATATCTTTTTCAATTTCTTCGTAAATTGCATCCAATTTGTCGTCCCTATTTTCCTGGCTCAAGGCAGCCTCTTGATGACGTTGTTTCCAATCGTTGAAAAACTGCTCGTCCAGATCTCTGACCGAAAGGCACAATGTTCTTAAGCCCTCACCAGCGAATTTGTTAAGATGGTCCAATGTCGTTGCCATCATGTCTTCGCTGCCTTTTTTCAATCGTTCGTATATAACATTATCCGCTCCTTTGCAGTATAACCTGAGCTGCCCGTCCTTCCTCAAAATTACAGACATTCTTTTCCTAACGTTATTAAAATCCAGAATGCAAAGCAACTCGTATACCTCGCGTTTACCCATAACTTCGATCGTTATACTATTCGGAGATCTTTCCTTAAACACGAAACCAAAGTTTCTGGCGGCAGACACAAGAGCAGCCTCGTCCGGCGACTGTGCTTGATATTCTAGTTTGCCATTTTTTTCTTCCGGCATAACGGTATGACAAAGCGCCAATAATCGAAAGAAACTATGAACATCTTCATTGTTCCGCTTCACGGCTTCGAGCAGCGCGGTATCGTAGAACTTGAATTCCGGTTCGTAATCCTTGTTGAACGAGAAATCCAACGGTGGCACTGTCTGTAACCATACGTCGACCAGTTGCATAAAAATTAATTTTCAATTCGCATCGTAATAACGTTAATATGACAAGAGACAGTATGTTGAAACGGAAGTACTAGAACTCAAAGTAAGTACCTTGCCTCCGCGTAAATAGATTTGTTGTAAGTCAGCAGGCACATGAGATGTTATAAATTTTATAATTCCTTGAAGCATCGTGAAAATTAATTTTTAAGAACTAAGCGGTTCAGAAATGCTTGGAATCTATTCGCAGACAAGAGTGAAACGTCTATGCAACATGCATTCAATATAGGGAAGAGTGTGCAAAAAAGGTTTGCAAGACAAAAGTATGTATCGGTGCGTGGTTTACAAAAAAAAACATTCAGTGAACTTTGCAAAGATAGATGATACAGTAGACCCCGCTTTAGCATCTGTATTTTTCTCCGCTTTGGTGTCGATCGCTATCTCCGCTAATTCTTGGGAATGAAACTTGATACAACGCAACTAAAGTATCGTGAAATGCAAGAAACCAAGTCAGACGAACGTGATTTCGACGGATCGTATCGTCCTTCCGCGAGAAGAAGGCACAGCGTGTTTACATCCCCACTCCTGTTGCAGTCTGCCGACTCACAGGTATTGGTCGAAAACGGTGACGAAGATCGGTGACAGCCAATCAGCGGACTGCAGCAAGAGTGGGGATGTAAGCACGCTGTGCCTTCTTTTCGTGGAAGGACGATAAGTCTCTTTTTCCTCCCAACTTAGTAAAAAGAAAAAACATAGATCAAGACATTTGATGATCGAGTCTGCACACCCATTCTGTCTCTTGGCTGAATTCCTAGAAATTACCTTCCCATATAAGCGTCAAAATTCAGTTTAGCGGACCCTAAAGCGACGATTACCGTATCTACAGGGTATTTCACCAAACTTGACCACCTTAAATATATCGCTTATTTTGTATGATAAAAAAAAAAGTCAAGGGGAGAAAGTATTCTGTTCGAAGGCGCCAATACGGTGATGGATATAATTTTTTTTCCAAGGTCATTTTTTTCGAGATTTCTAGGTCATCGTATTTTTTTTAAATGGGACCACATATTTTCGCTACAACAGTCTTATAGCTTATAAAAAGACGAATCCAACGATGTGCGATATGTTGACCTTCACGTGACCTTTAGCGAAGGAATTATGAAATGTTTGTCAGTAACTTCAGTACGCGTTCGGAGACGGTAAATGAAGGAATTTCAATTTCATTGAAACAGTCTTAAATTAAATGTTTATTTTAGAAGGTGTTCAAAATGTGCACCATGAACCTGGATACATTTTTGGAGGCGGTAAATAAATTCTTGCTGAACATTTTTCAGTTGTTCTACAGTAATTGATCTACATGCATGTAGAATCCTTTGTCGCATGTTTTCTGCTGTTGTGGGAATATCATTGTAAACTGTATTTTTTAGGTGCCCCCACAGAAAGAAATCAAGTGGCGTAAGATCCGGCGATCATAAAATCATTTCCACTTTTTCTGCTGTAGTGTACATGATGGAGAATCTTATTACACTGCTATCGATACCGCAACTTGTTGTGTACGTCGCGGCTTTTTGACAACGCGCTATTGACCCGCTTCGGTCATTCCCCTCTTACAATAATAATGCTTGTAAACATACTTCAACCGTTGAAAGGAGAATATGAATATCTATTTATAAGCACCAGAAACAATTACACGGTACACTGTTTCAATGAAATTGAAATTCCTTCATTTACCGTCTCCGAACGCGTACTGAAGTTACTGACAAACATTTCATAATTCCTTCGCTAAAGGTCACGTGAAGGTCAACATATCGCACATCGTTGGATTCGTCTTTTTATAAGCTATAAGACTGTTGTAGCGAAAATATGTGGTTCCATTTAAAAAAAATACGATGACCTTGAAATCTCGAAAAAAATGACCTTGGAAAAAAAATTATATCCATCACCGTATTGGCGCCTTCGAACAGAATACTTTCTCCCCCTGACATTTTTTTCTATCATACAAAATAAGCGATATATTTAAGGTGGTCAAGTTAGGTGAAATACCCTGTATATGGTACATAACGTCTACTCATTTATGATAGCAAAGCATAGAGGTATAAGGAGTACAGATGAGAGCAGAATACTGCACAAAATTCTCTTCGTTCGTGGAAGATGTGTGTTAATTATTAACATGCGTACTGAAAGTTTATGTAGAATCATCGGGCTGCCATAGATGCCTGGTTCTGGAATTATACTGGTTATCCTATCCACATGTTCCAGTAGACGTACGTTTGGACCACTTTTTGGTGCATAAACTTGAACAAATTCTTGTCCATTTTTCCATCGCATCGTAGGTGTTTGAGCAGCTTTGTCCGTCTACATGCAGCACACACATGCTAAGTGATGTACATGAAAACTTATGCAAAATATGGCCAAACTGTGAAATGATTCAATTATTTCCATTTTGTTATCAAAAAAGAAATTACGAAACGATAGTAATGTTTCTTTTTTTACTTTATTGCAAGAGACGAGGGAAATGTTTCTTGCCATTGAAACTATAAAATCGACACGTTCTTTTTTGATGACAAATGTAAAATGAACGAACTTGATGCACCGAATTCTAACACACGTTGATGATTTAATTCTATTTAACAGAAATATCTGTGACTTAAAAATAAATTTTAAAAATATGTATTTAAGAGAACATTTATTACAGAGCTGTTTTGTTTAATATGCTGGATCGCTGATGGTTCATCGTTCGAATGAATTAATGCGCCATCAGAAATCGTTATTGCTTTAATAACAAATCGGAAATTAACGGAATAATAATTATAAGACAAGATTTGCTGGATCAGACTAGTTTCAGAAGCATGGAACGAATCAATAAATAAATTATATGTTAAAGATACGGTTGTCTCGCTAAATTATTGGTGAGAACTTTAAATTTCCTTATAGTCACTACTCCGTCTTTTTAGGAATTGATCAATTAACTGAACACGATCGAGAAAATTAAAATGTTATCGATGCAGTGAACGTTATAATAATAATAAATTCCGTTGCAATAACAGAGAATTTAACATAAACATAAAATATGTATGCTTACAAAACATTAAAAGCTATAAAAAAAAAAAAGAACAATAGATTCCATTGTACGGCAAACGGTTTAGTGATAACGTACCTAATCATCAGCATCGAGTCTGGTTACGGATAGAGTGATAAACAGACTCACCTCACTTAAATCGACGACTTCCCCGGTAACTTCGTCGATAACGTCCCCGTAACATTTTCCCGCTACAGAACACTTGTTAAAAGTCATAATATTCTGCGTTAGTGTTCCGGTTTTATCGGAAAATATATATTCTATTTGCCCCAACTCTTCGTTTAACGTGGTAGTCCTTGCTTTAGCGTGTGTATTCGTAGGTGCGTGGTACATCTCCTCGTCCCAATTAATCAAAAACGACTGAACGAATCTGATAACTTCCACACTCACATATAAACTGATTGGCACCACTGTGTTCAATACAATAGCGTAAGAAAAGAACACAAGTAGAGCGATCACTGTGGCACCGCCCATGGGCTCGCTAGGCACCAACGAGTCCCAGGGTAGATACACTTGGAAATAACGGCCCACGAGGCTCTCCCAAATACCACATCCGATCATGCAGAACAAACACATAGAAAGTAAAAAGCACACTATCCCGATAATGAGAAAATTCAGCAGCCTATCTATAGAGGTCCTCTTAAATTTGGTCTTCCCTGAGTTTTGCATCAATTTGGTATCCTTGCCTGCAAAGATGACCACACCATAGCACCATTGCGTGTTCCTCAGCACGCAACCTCGTAATATAATTTTGTCGTTGTCCAATGCATACCTGTAACGTGAACGAAACAAACATATCAAAATCTAGAAGGCTTATATAGACCAGAGATCACTGATCTTTTGGTATTGGAAAAGCTGCATTTCATAGGATAAAAATTCTAAAGAGGGGTGTACTTAAGTACAAAGCAATGATTTTTATCCTCAAATCGTTCCCTATTTTCTGGCTTGTACGTTTACCCAAATTACTGTTTATTTAAGCAAAAGTGCGTGTACTTACTTTCGCCCTTTCCACGTAAGAGTACCATCAAATTTATTTAACAAATTATTAGGAGTTTCGCAAACAATCTCCCCATCAAATTGACCAATCAATTCGTGGTTGTCCATCATCTCAGCAGTTTCGGCTAAACACTGCCGACACTTCAAATTCGTCTCCCTGGAACAATCACAATCGCATTGCTATTTTACTAGCCGTTTCTCCGAATTGTTAGATTCGATTGTTTCGAAATCTCTGATGATTAAGAAGAAACAGAAGCTTCATAAAAAAGATACCAACCCATCTAATTCTGCAGTTTCAATGTAACAAAGACCGTTTGGCTCACTAGTAGATAAAAGAAGAACGTCGGCAGCAACGAACTGATCGTTCTCCATTCTGATTACATCGCCTACTTGAACTTGCGACCATTTCTCCTCCCGAAGACTAGTACCTCGCAAAGTTTGCGATTTACGATTGTTAACTTGCGAGTCGCTGCTGTGCCGTTGCTGAAAAATCATTTTCATACGCTCACGATTAATTTAAACGAAACAAAAGTTAATACGTTTTATGAACATTTGTTTATTATACAGGTTGCCCCGTAATTCGCGGTACAATTCAAAGCAGTATGACTCCTCGTTTATAAGAAAATCATAAATATGGATGGAAGTATTGAAGTAAAAATTTTCATAATATATTTATTTGTAATCTTTCACATCGATCGCAAATCATAACAGTGAAAGAAACGTTAGTGGTAAAGAATGCAGACTGCAAGCACAAGTTGAGGGGAGGTGAGATTAGGGAGGCTGAAGAGCTTCATTTTAAACGAAGAAGTTATTTTTACTTTGCTAATGTTTATTATATGAATGAAACCGTTCCTTAATTTTCCTGTTCTTTTTAGCATTTCTTTTCACCAGGAACAAAACATTCTAGAGAAGCGTGAAACAATATTTCTCCTCCTCGACTAATCTAACATTTGTCGGGGAATTTCCTGACTAAACAAATCGAATACGCGATAACAGAAACACCCCGTACTTCTAGTTATTTTAATTTTTCATTGCAGGTTGAGAAAATATCCCACAGTACATATTAGGGCGAAATTTTTATTCAGACACGAATTTCGAACAACGAATAAAAGATAAATGCAATTGTTTACTCGTTGATTGAAGATCAAAATTTCAATTGCAGAATGGAACGTTTTGTTAGGAACGTTATATATTATTCGAATACAATTTTGGCCGTTCGCAATGCCAAGGTATTAAAAGGTGCATTTTTAAACTCGCTATGCCTCGAAGAGACGAGCTGCTTCATGCACGGAGAAAATGTTATTAACGTTCAATGGCTTCTTTTACAAAGCGTAATTTTTCTTGAACAATTTTATATAATTTTTTTTTTTATATTATTAGCTTAAAAAATTCTCGAACTTGTAAATGTAATCCAAACGTTAATGTCTCTGTTCGCACGTTTGCACGATTTTTTCCGAAGACTTTGATTATTTTCAGGAAGAACTATTTCTTTGCTGTGGGTCCAAAAATAACGATCGAGCGGAGTAAAATTCGATTTACACCGAGATTTGTTTATACGAAATTTTCGTCTGCTCGTAACCGACGAATCTTCGAGGGGGCGATTTTTTTCATCGGCAACGTAGCTTCCTGCAGACATATTTGGCTCGCCATTTTCCGCTTGATCGAGAATTTATGGCTTCGATCGTACCCGCGAATTACGGGGCACCCGGCGAATGGAAACGTGTAATTTTGTCAATACTTACAAAATCGTCGTAAGCATCTTTGATGGCAGTGAGCATGAGCACCCCTATAAGGGGTATGGCTGTAGTGATGGGGGTCAAGGAGGAGATAGCGGGGATCATCTGAAGCACCAGCAGGCATAGGAAGTAAAAGTTAGCGAGCCGCTGAAATTGCTCGAATAAATTTAATGGTAGGAACGTCAGAACCGAATACTTGGACGTCTTGATGTAGTTGTTCTAAAAAAAAAAAGAAGAAAAAAATTTATCACACATCGCCGAAATCATTTCTCAGGCCTCGACTAACGCGTCGAAAACAGGAACTATGGAAATGTACTTCAATCTTACCGCATAATTAAACTGTGAGTTGAACTCGCGATTATTGGCGCGAATTCTCCTCTCCGTTTCTGAAAAAAGAAAGAAAAAAAAGGTCGATATAGTGCGTTGCGATAACAACGAGATTAAAAAACAACATGCATTTTTATATGAAAATGGTACACGATCAATGATTCTCACTGCGTAGGATGCTCGAATCACATTTTTTTTTTTTTCAGAATGCTAAGTTTACGTGTACAATAATTCAGTAATTTTCCATTGCAATGCGACTAGAATGCGCCCCACGAAAGATACCGGAAGTATCAATTATTATGCGTAAAAGAAGCGGTTATAGAATTTCTCTGCAAACTACACTAGCAGTAAAACTAAATAACAGTGCATGCCCACTGTCATGGAATGGTAATAAATGACAAGTTAAGAACAATCGAATACAGTCGTGTTCTTTACTTTTAAATAGAGAAAATATTATGTGAAATAAAAGTACGCTTTTATTTTGGACGTTTTCTGAATTATAAATTATTTGGAATATATTGGTAAAAAATCGAAGCCAAATTCCATATATGTTGTTTACATTTGTAAATTTACTTGAAATGGCAGTGTTACAAAAAAAAAAGAAAAGTTTGTGTCGCGTGTAGCCGCGCGGTTGAAATCTGATAAATAATGCCGAGTCGAAACAAGTAAAGCGAACTTATTCGCGCAAATGTGGTCAACCGAGTTACATAACGGAGGTTGCATTTTACGAACAAAATGGATCACAAAATTATGTAGACGCATCCGAGTAGACTGATGCGCTAGTTTTTCTCCGGCATTCGTGCATTATCGTAACAGTTTCATCTAAATGGATGTTAAAATCCGCGAATGCTGCAACCTTGGGCCGTTACCGCGGACATTATCTGATCACAACGTTGACGGAAATTTCCTACGCAATTATGTGTTCCTTTTGCACGAATAACAAGCGGCCATTCGTAGCATAATAGGATACAATATCTTTATAGCTTTCGTACTCCTGTTTCTTGCAACCGAAACCGTGCATTAAAGCTCTTCTTACGTAAGCTGCGTTCTTTTCGTAGCTAATTTCAATATTTCGCCATTATTGCAATTGGTTTCTCCGAGGATACGAGAAACACAACATTTCGAAATGGATACTTTCGCTTAAATTACGTGAATTTATTAGAAATGATAAATAAATGTCTATTGTATTTATTCGATACACGGTCGAACTTGTTATAACAAAATTTCTTTCGATGTACGTGTGAATTAGAGAGAAAGTTAACCGCGCATTACTCTATTACTTTCTAACCTATTCTCTTTCGAGAGCTCTACATAATTGTAACGCCAACTCCCGATTTACTTAAATTTAAACGAACATTGTTAAGCCGCGTATTCGTTCGAACAGTTTGAGGACAACGCGTGCTTGGTATTAACCTTCCGACACGAACGTGGCATTTAAACAGTATGAAGTAGATGTGCCCTACAAAATAGTCTGTTAATACCTCCTAAAGGGTCTTCTGTAAGCAGGGGTTTATGAGACGAACCCAGGAACATGCTTTAGAGGAATATGCATACTGGATCGTGATTTTGGACGCGTACTAAAGTACAGGTGTACCCAAGACGAACGGTACATTCACGATTCTTTCGCAGGAGCTGTGTGCGTTCAGTCGAAATGGCGAAATTCGACACCAGCAGCTATTTATACGTGGCGATATCGTTGAGCCTCGGAGTCGCCTTTATCTTTTGCCCAGGGCCATAGTCTCGACGAAAAAGACAGCGAGCAAAGGAGAACAAATGAGAAAAAAGCGTTGTGTCTTTTGTATACAAATCGTCGCCGGGGCACCTTGGCTCGTATCGTTTCTTAAACGTCGCCTTTCACGCTTCACCGATTCCAAGGGGGATCTCCCCACTTGGGAAGGTTAGAAACGTTCGACTTACGAATCATTACTGTAAAGCCAATCTTCTGCGTTATAAAGAGACATAGACGTTTAACAAAAATTGTCTTCAAATATTCTAGAAACGCTTAACACGTTGACTGCCGTGGGGGTCACCGGTGGCCGGCAGTCGACTTAAAAATGCGCGTGGCAGTCAACGTGTTAATAGATAATAAATAGGTCATTTCGACTGAACGCATACATTTCCTGTACAAAATTCATGAAACTACCGCTCGTTTTGGGTGGTAGGGTAAATGTGCCAGTAGTCGGCCTCTTATTATTAAACGAACTACCAAATTTAGCTTGTATAGCCGACTATAGTCCTTCCATGTGAAGAAGAACACAGTGGGTTTACATCTCCACTCTTGCTGCAGCCCGCTGATTGGCTACCACCGATCTTCGTCACCGTTTTCTACTAATACCTGCGAGTCAGCGGATTGCAACAGAAATGGAGACGCTGTACACGATGTGCCCTCTTCGCGTGGAAGAATGGTACTAGCATGTTTATCCCACAAATTGTGGATCACACGTTTTTGCGATTGGAAAGAACAGACGAGAGAAGAGACGAGTTTTGCAGACGAGGATCTGTAACCGTTGACGAAAGGGAATTGCGGACGAGAGACTCACCGCTGGAAAAAAAGGATGTGCTACGGCCGATACACTCGGTAGCGGGTGGTGAATTCGGCGGCGCCGACGACGAAGAGGACGCAGCAGTGGCCGAGCGGTATCTGGTGCCTTTCCAGATCACCAGCTTACCCAGCACCGTGAGCAAAGATTCCCGTAGGGTGTTGTGGCGACTGGCTCCGCCCAAACTGCTCGACGAATCTCGTTTCGAGCATTCGCCGACCGCCTCGACCTCGTCCGACGACGAGGGCAGGTTCACCACCGTGTGCGGGTGCTGATTGCCGTCCGGTGATCCCTGCGATAGATGATGCAGCTGCAGCTGCTGCTTGTTACGCGTTTTCCGGCGTTTCTTCTTTTTCTTCCGCGCGCTGCTGCCATTTTCCTCGTCGTTGCATACCGACGCCGCGGTCGTTGATCCTTTTCGGCTACCCTCGGCGTCCGATTTCGTCGTACACGGTGCCGAGACTTTGTCGGCCTCGTCGCAGTCCTTCACCTTCGATCGTCACACAACAGCATTGCGTTACAAGCTTCGCGATGGAGGAATTAACGATTGGTCGAGGACACGACGTTTGGCACGACCGGTGCGCCTTCTACGTGATTCCCTGTGCTCGTCTTTTCCGTTTCTATTTTCTAACCGCCTTTATCCCTTAAACCCTAACCCTCGCGTGCCCGCGTGAACCAGTAAAGCCGGTACTCGTTCCTAGACTACGCGCATCGATCAAAATCGCCAACATTTTTAACATCTTTCGGAGTAGCGAAGTTCTGGTTTTTAATAATAATGTAAACATTGAACGAGCTTGTAAAATTAACGACATCGATAAATAAAGAATTTACAAATACAACAATGGGGAAAGTTTGATCAGAATCCTTGTGTCGGAACGCGATGTAATGAAATTGAGGTTAGGGTCAAAATGGACTCCCGGGAGTCTGTCATCCGGGGATTAAATATTATTTAATTGTACATCCTCTTTCCAATGGCTGAGTGAACTGCTTGCTCGATATCAGAATAAGCTGATAAGATTGTCTTAGCTATCAAAGTTTAACAACCGTTGAAGTTTAATTACCATTTATGTAGGGCGTACAAATTTTCTCTTTTAACGGGAGTGTTTCTTCCAAAACAATTTGCGAATCGTTCTTTTAGATGTTTCGGGAAATCATATGTATTTTTTTGTTGTATAGTCTTTAAAGTATGTTTGTAAAATTCTATCGAGGAATTCGTAAAGCTGAGGGAGTTACGATACTTTGAGTAAAGCTGAACAGAGACGAAAAGTTGGTCCTATTGTCCTACCGGAAAAGATAGATGGTGTAAGTGGCGTCGCGTGGAGGTCGATGGAAAGCTTCACGAGCTCTCTCACGAACCTCCTCTTAATGATAGGGTACAAGAGGCAATTCGTCCAATATACAAAGATTTGTCGACGAATGATTTATTGGAGATACGTCTCTGATGACAAGCAAAATAGTAATGAAAGCTTCGATGTGTTATTGTGTATCTTTCCTTCGAAACATGACTATTGTAGTTTTTAATTCATTCAAATTGCTATCGGATTTAGCAGCTACAATTATTAACACTTCTTCTTTCTTACAAATTAGAATATGCATTCGTATCAATACATTAATCAAAGTCAAAGTCAATATAAATTGCTAAAAGATAATAGTTACGATTTCCATAACTTTAAGCATGAATAATCTTTTTGAGGTTATGTTAAAGCTTAAACCTCCTACTTTTATACGAGTAAGTTGAATTTCCTTGGAGATTCTTTCACATCTATCGCATAAACATTAACAATGCCCATTTCGTAATGTACACTGCTAAGTAATTATTACAAAGAGTGTAATTGTCAGTGTTGAACTTATCGTCAGACTCGTTCCTAGCACACAACTACTAGGCATAATGAAACATGATACACAGAAGAAAGCGAGATACGTTACTTTTACATCTCTTGGCACCCTTCGAAACAGATCTTTTCAGCTTCTAACAATAGCTGTAATGTTGACGAAACGTCGGAACACACTTGTGAAAGGACATTGCTTACTACGATTTCTATTTCCCCCGATATTTGTTCGGTCCTGAAGAGGAAGAAAATCAAGCTGACAATATACAATATACCACGTCTATTTTATCGAAAGGAAATAAGATCTAGAAATAGTTTTGAATTAGAATTTATTGAACGAGTCGGAAAGTAATATTATTAGAAATTCATTCAAATTTAGTAAAATTGCTAGAGTTCTAGGGTTAGACAAGTAACAAAAATTTAATGAACGTATGTCTTAAAATAATACTTGTTTAGACTATAAACGATAAGGCAGATGGAATCCATGGCGATCGGCCGGATATCCGTGCATTCGTGAAGCGTACTACGACAAATTAGTTCTGCTAAAAATATGCATTCGTGGGGAGACAAACACTACAAGAATGCGGTCAGTGATAAAGGCTACGCATTTCTTTCCATCGAGGAGCTAAAATTTGCACTGGAATGGGAACAAATCGCACAGACACGCCAAATCCTGCATCGAAGATTAGAAAAATTCTAAAAAATGACAAAAATATTTAAAAAAATAATTGATCTATGGTTTTTATCAAGGCATTTAGATTTAAAGTTTTGAATTTCGGATTCGGATTTTGCGAGATTATAAATTATGTTTCGACCTAACCTCCAATTAAAATAATTATCGAGTCAAAAGTAGGAGCCCCAAAACTTACATTTTTTCCGAAACACCCTGTAGGCGAAATTGATTTACAGATTAATGCAATTCGGTCACAATTATGTTTCGACCTAACCTTTAATTACAATAATTATCGAGACAAAAGTACGAGCCCTAGAACTTACATTTTTTCCGAAACACCCTGTAGGCGAAATTGATTTACAGATTAATGCAATTCGGTCACAATTATGTTTCGACCTAACCTTCAATTACAATAATTATCGAGACAAAAGTACGAGCCCCAAAACTTACATTTTTTCCGAAACACCCTGTAGGCAAAATTGATTTACAGATTAATGCAATTCGAATGGGTATCACATTTGAACGGAAACAAACAGGGAAACATATGCACGTCGTGTATGACGGTTTCAATGGAACAAGTCAGGGATCGCGAGGTACGTTTGTTCAACGTACAAGAAATTATCGATTGTTTTCAGCATTCTGTACACTCAGTCGATGGCACTTTATACGCCGTTCGCGCAACGGGTATAGGAAAATGATTAAATATCATCCACGCTCTAGAAAGTGTATTTGAAAACTGGTTCAAAAGTACGGATGGTAAAATGGCCGCTCGCGTGCGAATATGTGTCACGGACACAAGTAGACAGACTTTTCCGGCGTCTGCAATAAAGCTGCGATACGCAGATGACCGTAAAGTTGACTGCCTATAACGGATCCTTTATTGTCCTGTATAGTTCCATTTGCGCAGCCACGTTTAACGCCATTTATCGAGTATTATGCACGTTATTACATATGCATTTAATACGTCGCCGTTGGGCTCGCGCCGTTCGAAACTATCGATGGTTTAGTTTCTGGTAAATCAAATATTTATTTATTCATTGGACGCAAACGAAATTAACCTGATTGTGTGCCGATTTAGAAAATGTCTGCAGTCAATTAAACGGTGTTCGTCCTTTGATTACCAGTACCGTCGGAACACTTTACACGTATTTCTAATTTTTACAGTATCGTTTGCTATAAATAAATTAATTATGAAAAAAGAAAAAGGAATTTTTTTAGTTTTATTTGACAGAATGCATTTACATTGGTTGCCAAATATAAAGCGATTAAACAATTATCAAGCGATAAAACGCAACAAATTTGAAAAAATGGTATTCCCAGGCAACGGTGTATGTTTTCATCTTTATTCATATAGCGCCGTTGTCTAACTACCCTATTTTTCGAATCTGCATACGCTGCGAAAGTTCTCAGAAAATTCTCCAGTTGCTATTTTTTTGTTTGTTTTGAAAGTTCAATTAAAAGTAGTTGTAAGGTCGTTTTTTAAAAAGTAACTGTCTTAAAAGCAGTAGAGAGTTGCTCTTTGATACAAAGCTAGCTTTGAATAATAATATTTGACTTGTTCCGACAGAGGGAGCTTTACATGAAAACCCTTACTATAATATAACAACAATACTTGGTAAAATTGTAATAATAAATGCGACGTTTCCGTTGGGGGAGTTTGCTCTTTTCAAGCAATTAACAAAAGATTAAATCTAAACAGAGGCAAAAGATTTGCATTGCAAATTACAATCAACACGAAGCGAATGAGTTTCTCTATGTTGTAAATTGCATGTACTCTAAATAAAATAATACATAAGTTCGATCAGTTGTCTAAATTCACTCTCAAACCAGCACATTCGAAATGTAAGATTAAAAGCTTGTAAATTAATGCAGAACTGAAAGTGAGGTTATGTCGTGGTAACATTGTAAGGTATTGGCCTTAAAATAAAGAAAAAAGTTTTCAGCTATAATTAATAATGTCGGATGGAATGACTACTAATTTTTTGTACCAGGCAACCAGTATTTTTATCCGCAAATACACGAGTTCATAATTTGGCAAATGGCAGAGGTATACTGTACATCTAATACAGTAATATTTTGACTGAATATCTCACTCGTCCAGCATGCTGAAGCTTTTAAAGTATTGAATGCCTTACTGACCGAGAAAGTAAGTCACTTATCTAGCCCATCTTCCAATTATTTTTGAGCAATACAGTTGTTCAAATTTTTAAACGACCATTTTATATATTACACTTTCTATATTACGTGACTTATGGAGCTTCACAAATAACGCGGATAAATGCGTTGGAAAAAAGTGTTCGGGTTATGCTTGACCATTCTAAATGGTAATCTTTTAAGAACGGCTCATTGACCCCAAATTATTTTACTCTTGCAAGTTAGTTTAATAAGTTGCATGCAATGGTTATAGATGCGTGCAACAAGATTAATCTTGCGTGAAAAGTCGAAGAAAAATGACGAGAATCATCGTGCGAGGGAAAACTCGATTCTGACGAGATTCGAACCGAGGACCTTCGGGTTAGCAGACTAACGATCTTCCAACTATGCTACGATGATCTCCCCTTGTTACCTGTCTATAATACCTAAAAATACTGCAGTACACTTTAACGTTAATATACTACGCTACTCCATTTACTTTTATTTTTTATATATATCCATAATCTAATTGCAACAAATGTTTCCACTGGTATAACGACACGACGTTTTAAAAACGGCGCACCAATACATAAAATACGAAACAAAAGAGTGTGAAATTTCGCGCGTTCCTGCAGCAGAATATGCTAGGTTAGGTTTCAACAACAGCATTTTATTGCTGCATCTCGCCTTTATGCGTTTACATTTTTACTTTTTACGTATTTATTTGCCTGTTACTTCTGCAAATGAGTAGCAAAGATGTTTAGTATCGTAAAAAGTTCTTTGTTACCGAATGCAAATTTATCTTCGATTAGCGTTTCTTTGATTTCCCTCATTATCGAACTTCGAAAATTGTCCAATGTCACGTAAGGATTCCGCCAACGCAGCAATTTGTATCTTTTCATTAATCGGATTCCGTCGATTACCTTGAACGTTGCTCTATATAGATTGGATATAAATCGTGGTACACTTGACAAGAAAACAATTCTTCAAGGAAAAAGAAGAAATAAATCGAAACTGTGAAATGAAACGGGAGTGGCAGAAAATGATCGAGCTATAAGCATTGTTTACCATGCAATTTCCCGTCTGCTGCTGCTTATTTTATTTATGGTTATTTTCTGTAAATTACAAATTCAATGTGTAGTTATAATAATATGTGTATATTTGTTATTCTAACTTAATAGAATATGTGAAAAGAGATCTTTCAAGATTTTAATTTGAAATTATTTCATTTTAATCGCTTTTCCTCGATAACATGTTATTAAAAACAACATACATGATTTAAATAGATGCACATAAAATTGCCAATCCTGTTTGTTGCTAGGTCACTTGCATAGAAAACCAAAAATATTTCTCTTTCGTGTACAAGTAGAATGTGTTACAAGATTTTAATACAAGCTGAGAAATTGATTACGGAATCCAACACGAAATGTAACTCGCACATTGCAATAAACAAATGGCGCAGACAGAAGACAAGAAACAATGAACCAACGCTTGAATTGGCACTTATTATATTCTCTTCAGGGGTAACATTGGACGTACCAGCGATGCTATCTTTGAGCACTGTTAGTAACTATTTACAAAGGGAAATTCCCCTTACATTCTAATACAGTGGTTCTCAACTTATGGTTCCAATTTCGATCGATAAGATTTTAGATTTTCACAGGGGGGAAAAAATTATTGAGAAAACCAAGTCTAACAATCTGTGTGTAAAATATCGTTCGTTTCGACTTGTTCTTTCGAAAGGAATCATCTCATCTCCGGTTATACTACGTATTACGCCCCACCCTTTATACGGATGTCGCACATGGCCGCATTGGCACATATTTGGGTTAGGTTGTAAAACAGTCTTGTTTGCCGAACCTCGCCCTTTCATCCTGTTTGATACGAAATAGTTCTTTCACGTACCTTTCGCGTTTTCGTTTTTATTTAATGGATATAAACTCGTTAAACGCACAGGGTGTTCGGCCACACCTAGGAAAAATTTTAATGGGAGATTCCAGAAGTAAAAATACGACGCAAATCAACAATACCAATTTGTTGATGGAGACTTCGTTAAAAAGTTATTAACGTTTAAAGTTCCACTCGTACTGAATTTTTTTCTCGAAAATGCGCAGGATTTCGGGGGTATGTCTATTCACCAAAAATTATTGTAATTGACCCCCGCGACCGAAAATAATTTTTCCAAAACGATTTGAAATCTTTTTTTTTCCGTCAAAAAATTTCACATCTTCTTGAATTTTTTTCTAGAAAGTGGGTAGGATTTCGGGAGTACGTCTATTCACCGAAATTGATTGTAATTGACCCCCGCGACCGAAAATAATTTTTCCAAAACGATTTGAAATCTTTTTTTTCCGTCAAAAAATTTCACATCTTCTTGAATTTTTTTCTAGAAAGTGGGTAGGATTTCGGGAGTACGTCTATTCACCGAAATTGATTGTAATTGACTCCCGCAACCGAAAATAATTTTTCCAAAACGATTTGAAATCTTTTTTTTTCCGTCAAAAAATTTCACATCTTCTTGAATTTTTTTCTAGAAAGTGGGTAGGATTTCGGGAGTATGTCTATTCACCGAAATTGATTGTAATTGACTCCCGCAACCGAAAATAATTTTTCCAGAACGATTTGAAATTTTTTAATTTAACTGTTAACAACTTTTTAACGAAGCCTCAGTCAAGAAATTGATATTCTTGATTTTCGTTTTGTTTTGGCCTCTAGAATCTCCCATTAAAATTTTTCCCAGGAGTGGCCGAACACCCTGTATAAAATAAAATGTTACAAATATACGAGAGCTCGGTCGTTGTTTCGGCGATTGATCGAATTATTTTTTCAGAAACGAAACAGATTTTTTATTGTTAAGGGCGAGTCGTTGTATTCATATTTATTAATACATGTGTATAATAAGATTACGTGGAGTTCTCGAATACCTTGGTCCAAAACTGATTAACGCGGAGGTTATTAAAAATGTGACCGACATATCGACATATTGTTTTCTTTAATCTAGGGATAGAAGATTCAAAGCCTCAAAAAAATTTTGAGCCCTCCTCCGTGCTATTTTTACGATTCGACACGAGGCGTTCGGTGTGTTAATATATTGCTCGGCCAATGCAATAAGAAAAAGCATTATAGACTTCGTCCTCTATCTATTTACTGTAGAATGGCGCGCGCGGCATCGAAGTAGTTCAGATATACATATACCGTCCGCGGGTCAATATGTGTTTAAGTAAAAGCGTTTCACGACTTATAATAGCTATTCTCAAATTCATATGTTGGACGATCACAACCTTCTATTAGCGAACAATCGATAAAGTGATTGATACTGATCATTTCTCCGTAGCAAAGATTTTATAACGATATTGGTACGCCATCTTGATCACTCTCGATCTCCACGATTACATTTGTTCAAAGCCTGACGCGTGATCTGGTAGTTACTTGGTTACGAGCTATCCTTATTGCCTCGATAAATACTCTGGTAGCAAATCTAAAAAAAATCAATCGATGTTATAAAAAAATATTTACACAATTCTGATTGAACAAAATACTGATAAATGTAAACATGTTATTTTTGTTCGTTCTCGCCTCCCACCAATTTAAAAAATACCGACGTCAATTGAGAATTTGTGGAATTTCGTTCAGTCGCGAAGCAAATACAATTTTTTAATTATACCGAAGGAATATACTACTGATTTTTTATTTGCCCTCTTGACGAGTTTTTCGGGGACGAAGTGCACTTTATTTCCGATATTTTTTATCGGGGAACGAAAAACGAGGCGAACGTGTACACACGCTTCCGCGTCGGGTCTGTAAATATGGCTAATGCGCCAGAAATTTATGGGACTTCGTTATTCAGGTACGTAAACACTCACTTCTGTGTGGAAAAAAAAAAAAATAGAAAATGGAGGCACTGTGCAATGTTTCCGCCCCAGAAACTCCTGTTAAAGAAGATTGTTAAAAATGGCCACTTGAAAGTGAAAAATTCATTCAGAACCCGTAATAATGTCTCCCAAGGTACACGAAAAAAATGTTCTTATCACTCTCTCCAAAGACGGTGAGAAAGTTGTTAACCCCTTGCTGAACAATGGCGGGTCTGAGTCGTTGGAAGTTCCTTATTCCAAGCTTCGCAATCACGACGCTGCACTCGTCGTCGAGTCTCGTATAAGAAAATCAACACATTTTCACATTCGCGAGTTATTCACAAAACTAACCTGTTCTATTATGAGAGACGAAACGAAACGAAATACTAATTTTATTAATTTCTTTTAATCTACTTTTGATACTTGCTCCCGACAATCTTTGGAAACGTAACTACCGTGTTGTACAGAGTTTATTGTAAAAAACATTTAAAATTGTTTAAACGCAGAGAGATGTAACTTCGTTTTCAATATAATGCTATTATTGGATTCCACTTCGATTCGATCTTTTCGGTAATTGATAGGATATGGTAACATTGCAATTCGAAATTCAAAGTTCACACTTCCTTTAATGATACCTTTTCAGTTTCATTTCTTCTACAATGTATAATTATTATAAACATGTAGAGTGTGTCTTTTATTTTATAAAAACTTAATATCTTCGTTATTTTTGCTGATACGAAAATAATACATTTTTATTGTACGAAAAAAAAATTTGAATGATCCATAAGCAAAAGACGAGCAGGGAAGTCAGAATTTATAATTTTGTCTTATAACTTGATATACACAGGGAATTACGTGATAAGTGCATTAATCGTCAAACGGCACAGGAGAACCAGCGAACGGAAATCCAATGAAAATATCGAGAAACGTGAAAGCCGTTTTCATTCAAAGTAACGCGTTCCAACTCCTATTAAAAAATTACTGCACATGCTGTAATTTTAAAAATTCAGAACGCGAGGGTGAAGCGAAAATTCATCGTAGAGTGAGAAACACATAACGTTACTTCCATTGACATTTGGCAGAGAAAAGCAAACTAGCCTTACAGTAGTTTCGTATGATAATAATAGAATGAACGAACACAACACACCATAATGTTTGAAACGAACGTAAATAGTGGAACGACCTTTAACAGTAAATTTATTTTTGGGCTTTCTATAACGTATACAATAACATGAATTACAAATAACAATAAACGAAGCCACTTCAAATTTCAGACTTTGGATCCATCCTCATAACTTCTGACAATATAGCTAGTAATAGACTAACTGGAAGATTTTCTTGCTTACTCGAATTATAATTGCATTTAATTTCCAATAAATTATATTCAATAAATAATTTGATTCTCTGGAACGAAGTTTGATTCCCGATAAAATACAAGTTATTCTTAGAAAAAAGTAAGAATATTGGGTTTCAAGTGTTTTGAATTTCGAAACCCCACAGAGTTTCAGAGTCGAGTTTCGTCTATCTGGAAATCAAGTTTCGACCCATTTCTAATTTCAATTCCTATTGGTACGCCATATGGAAAGAAAGGAAATGAAGAACTTTCACTGCATATGGAAGTTTCTAATTGCCTTCGATCGGACCAAACAGATTTACACTACCACGGAGCATTGCAATCATACTCGAACCCTTATATGCAAGACCCGGGCACAGTGGGGCCTAAATTTCAACAAAGATGGCGTCAAGCATAATCCACTCTACAGGGTGTTCGGCCACCCCTGGGAAAAATTTTAATGGGAGATTTTAGAGGCCAAAATAAGACGAAAATCAAGAACACCAATTTGTTGATGGAGGCTTCGTTAAAAAGTTATTAACGTTTAAAATTCCGCCAGTACCGAATTTTTTTCTCGAAAATGCGCAGGATTTCGGGGTGATGTCTATTCGCCAAAAATGATTGTAATTGATCCCCGCAACCAAAAATAATTTTTCCAAAACGATTTGAAATTTTTCTTTTCCGTCATAAAATTTCACCTTTTCGAATTTTTTTCTAGAAAGTGGGTAGGATTTCGGGGGTATGTCTGTTCACCAAAAATGATTATAATTCACCCTCGCAACCGAAAATAATTTTTCCAGAACAATTTGAAATTTGTTTTTTTTCGCCGAAAAATTTAGGCGCCTAATTAGATTTTCAGTAAAGAATTTTTTTCTCGATAGTGCGTACGATTTCGGGTATATGAGTAATGACCAAAAATGATTGTAATAGGCCCCCGTAGCCGAAAATAATTTTTTTAGAACGATTTCAAAAATTTCTTTTTCACCGAAAAATTTCAACACCTACCCGATTTTTTTTCTCGAAAATGGATAGGAATTCGGAGGTATGTGTATTCACCAAAAATGTTTGTAATTGCCCCCCGTAACTGAAAATAATTTTTCCAGAACGATTTGAAATTTTTGAATTTAATTGTTAATAACTTTTTAACGAAGCTTCGATTAAGAAATTGGTATTCTTGATTTTCGTCGTATTCTGGCCTCTAGAATCTGCCATTAAAATTTTTCCCCGGGGTGGCCGAACACCCTGTATAACCCCGCGTGAATCGAAAATCACGTATCCAATAACATTTTAAGTCTAATATAATCTACTATTACGCTTTCGTCCAACATTATATCGTACGTTTACCTTGTTTTCTTCTGCTGAATGTCAACAAAGGAATATTACACATTAAAAATCAACAACAAATACTTCAAAACTTTGTATAACTACTACTAAATGATCGAAAAGTGAATACAACATTCATTTATTGGATTATCGTTAAGTTTTGTTAACATTGTCCCAACCATCTGACGATCGGATTGCAAGGGACACCGATTGTATTACCGACAACCAACAACTATGTTGCAACAACGCCCTCGTACTAAACGGTTCCGGATTCTGAGCAAGCATTTCTCCGTATATTGTCGAAACATTTCACGACTTCCGTTCGTCATGTACTCGAGAGGATTAGAGGACTCACCTCGAAGACCTCGAGTTCCAGCGTGTCAACCTCGACGCTCATCGTCTATCCTACGCAAACTATAAACCTTCTATAAGGCCAACCTCTTCTTCCTCGTGGCACTCGAGCCGTGCCGACGAGACGATGTCCGCCTCGCCTCTTACATATTTCCACCTGGGTCCCTCCTCTTCTTCGTCCTCGTGAATCATTGCAAGTGCAGGACGGCATTAGCCCGTTATCTTTACCTTCGTTAGGCGACGATGCTTTCGTACGACCGCTTTTTCGCTAATCCCCGAACGACGGCGTCCTTTGATCGGCATTCTCTTTTCAACGACACCATGTATTCACTAACGTTGCCGTTACCACTACACGTGTCTTTACGAGTCGCTTCGTACGGCCGGCAGATCCGCCGGAAGTCCTCCGGTTTCCTCGTAATCGTTGTTCACCGGATCACACCGCGACACCGCGAGCCCGAGTCCTTCCGCGAAAGCGATGAGCGGCAAATTCGTGTACCGCGACGGTGTCGCGTGACAGTATCGAGGCGACGCTCTCAGACCAAAACCTCGATACATTTCAGATCGTCGAAGATGGCACCCAGGGCGCGACTTTCGAAAATCGGGAACGGTTTAGCGCGGCCTTCGATCCGGTTCGAGGTGGGTTTTCTGCAAAGAAATCGTTCCTGTCACGTGACCTGCATGCACACACGAGGATTCGTTTGCTCTTACGTACGAGAGACTCTGGAAATTAGGAAACGTCACGCTCTCGACTTTGACACCAACGTGTTTTTTCTTTTTTTTCGCTTCAAAAACACGTGCATTATTAACACGTCGACGCCGGTGGGCGATTTTATTTGTGTTCGAGTTTAAAATAGACGCCTCGTGATTTTTTCCGACGTCATGGAATAGAAATCCTTGACAAAATTTAGACGAGAGCGATCGCTACTCTTCTTGTATTCGAAACCGTAGCTTAACATACTTAAAGGGGAATTATTGTGTGACGGGTCTAAAAGTAACTGGGGTATTTATGAATTTTTTTTTTAAAGAAAACTAATTGTTAATTTTAACTAATCTTTTACGGTGGCGTAAGGGGACGTGTTCAAATTACAGAAAACAATTTTTGGTGAACTTGTCGAACTTCGTCATGGATTTGGACGGAATCTTTGGAAAGTTTACGTCGAGGAATGCAGTGTCGCCACCTATGAGACCGATCCGAATGGGATCTCTCTCCCGCGCGACTACTAGAACGTTCGCTGTACTCGATCATGTTACATGCCTTTTTCATTTTCTAAAAGTTACACTATGTAGTCTTACCCAAACCATAACAGTTCATTAACATTATAAAGATTGCATTTGAAGAGATACTAGAAATTATTGATGGGTAATTTCAGTTCAAACAGTTAACAGATACGCAGCAAATACAAACACAATCTCTGCGTGTATGCGAAGACGGTGCACGTATGAGGTTACATGTAAATTATATATGTACTTGTTGCATGACTTATGGCGACATCGCCCAGTTACAAAAGATCGATGTTTTTAATTTATTATGAAGCGTGATACATCGTACTAACATTTCCTTTTTCAAAGTAAACCAAATGACTAAAACTAATAATCATCAATGTTATAATAGACGAAGGTCGGTCTTTCAACACCAGAATAGTCTAAACTGATCGCATTCCATGGACCACACTGTATCAAGGACACTATTTTACTTTAGGAGATATACAATGAACAATAAGTTTGCAGATATTACATTTTAAATATAATTAGGAATAAATTTGGAGGTTGTCTATATGATATATTTACTACTTCAAAAGAATATTTCTGGTATTACATGAAAAAGAAAATACAAAAGAACACAAGAGAAATAAACCCAGAAGCTCGCAACACAGAAGTTGGGGAAAAACAGAAAGTTATACATCACATAATGAAAATATAATTTCATTTATACTTTTATATGATGTAATCAAACTCATATTAGCTTCTCGTACGAACAAGATTATCTACTATGCTTATGAATGTTTAACAGTAATGTAATTCAACAGTAATGCCATTTATTTTCACCGTGTTGAATATGATTTCAAATATTTCTTTCTGTACAGTGTACACCCCTGGGAAAAATTTTAATGGAAGATTCTAGAGGCTAAAATAGGATGAAAATCAAAAATACTAAAAAGTTACTAATGCGTTAAGTTCCGCCAGTACTGAATTCTTTTCTCGAAAATGCGCAAGATTTTAGGGGTATGTGTATTCACCAAAAATGATTGTAATTGACCCCCGCAACCGACAATAATTTTTCCAGAACGATTTGAAACTTTTTAATTTTGTCGAAAAATTTCACACCTTTTCGAATTTTTTTCTCGAAAGTGGGTAGGATTTCACGGGTATGTCTATTGACCAAAAATGATTGTAATCTACCCCCACAAACGAAAACAATTTTTCCAGAATGATTCGAAATTTTTTAATTTTGTCTAAAAATTTCACACCTCGAATTTTTTTCTAGAAAGTAGGTAGGATTTCGAAGGTATGTCTAATCACCAAAAATGCTTGTAATTGATCTGTATAACTAAATATAATTTTTTAGTATGATTTGAAATTTTTTAATTTTGTCTAAAAATTTCAGTATCTACTCGAATTTTTTTCTCGAAAGTCGATAGGATATCAGGAGTATGTATATTCGCCAAAAATGATTGTAATTGATCCCTGTAACCAAAAATAATTTTTTCAGAACGATTTGAAATTTTTTAATTTAATTTTTTAATAATTTTTTAATGACGCCTCAGTCAAGAAATTGATATTCTTGATTTTCGTCTTATTTTGGCCTCTAGAATCTCTCATTAAAATTTTTTCCAAGAGTGGCCGAACACCCTGTATAATGCGCATTAACAGGAGCGTCCGAATGTGCTGTTCATTTTCATTCTAGATTCGCAAACAAGCGGGTTTGTTGAGATGAACACCGTAACTGCGACCTTTCTTTCCTACTTAATAACGTCATCGCAAGGTAACCATGAAATTATTTCGAAGGATTTCTACGCGTAGAACTTGTTTGTACTTCTAAGTCTTCTTCGCGTTTCTTGTTTCAAAAGACTCACCAGACTCGTTATGCGATCCCAACATTCTACATGCACATTAAATTCCGTTAAAATTTCTTACGTACCGACGGAGGAAACGCGGTGTAAGTTCTCGCGTTTATCATTGTATTGTGACCTCTTTTGTTTTCTGTCGCCTACTTCTTTGAGACTTTCCAAACACGACGCAGAGTTTAGAGGTTCTCATTCTCATTAAGAATCGACGTTTCTTTTTTATATATATAAAAAAAAAAAATAAATCATCGTTAGAATTTGTATTTCTGGTGATGCCAACGATGCAATTAAAATATTTCTCATCGGTGTTGATAAACCAAATGGCTGAATTAATGCCAAATATCGGATTTAAGGTAGACGCGAAAAGTTCGCGAGTGACACTCACTGTATCTTATCGATGAGTTTTAGCACGGTTATCATCGGTAAAGCTTGAAACGTAAATTATATAACAATTTCATGTACTGGAAAAGTCTCATATTCCTGGGACTCGATCGAACCGGTAAATAAGACGCGCTATTGATTCTTCGTACAAAGACCGCAACAATAAATTCAGTTCTCTTTTTGCAGCAATAGAAAATATCGAAGATAAAAAAGTTCGAAACCTCAGAATCGTAATAGAAAAAGGGGTCGCGGAGAGGAAATCCAAGCTTTTCCATTGTTGCCGGACTCCGCGAGTCACATTTTCAGATAAATTTCACACGTAGATCGCTAAAGTAAATTGCAAAGAACTTTATCATAAATTCCGGTTGTATCATAACAGAAAATAATCTCATGCGTGTACGTTGAAAAAGTATCACAAAATCTTTCAAAACGTTTGATTAAAAAAAAAAAACAGAGTGTGTTAATAACATGCACGTTTTATTATATACGCCGCGTCCTTTCATAAATTAAAAGTAGCGAAGTGTTTCGCACGGTATTAATAATAAAAGCAGCCTTTTAAAAATGCTTGCTAGCCTGTCTGCGTAGTTGTCCGCGAAAGGAAAAAAGAAGCATGCGGGTAGTTCAGCCACCCTAGTATACGCGCGAATAGAAGGAAAAAGGCCAGAATAAAAAGTTTCTGAACCGATCAGTCTGCTCTAGCGAGGAAACTACTCTCCGTCGTTGTGTGCGCGCGTGCGCGTGTATATGTGTGAACACGTCTTCTTTGCGGAGTACGCATTATGTGCTTCCGTCTCAACGAAAATATGAGACATCCGGCATCGAAAGAGAATCCCATGGGGCAATAGGTTCCGTTCCGAGAAATGGCATGACGTAAAATCACGTTATGAAATCGTATTAATTGATCCGGTTCGAAAGTTTCGAAAGACATCATCGGCGGTTCTCGCGAGCGCACGCACGATTTGTCGTTCGACGAAGTCCGTATCGTACAAAAATAGTTTCGTTACGTTCGCAGAGCGGATTTCTACCGTTATTGCCGCAAAACGAATCTCCAACGACTAACGTCAATACGATTCCCCCGGTTGAGAGCCGCTGCCTTACGTAAGAGCCATTATCGTGGCTCGCGTCTTAGGAGATCGGCCGGCAGCGGCGGCGGTCTTGCTCTTCTCCGACATGGATTCCCTGGAAATCTCTCGGTCCGGTATAGATCGACACCAAGATAGACCCGTTAATATTTTGAGGCGGTACACACCGCGGGTATTTTTGTTCGTAGAGTCCCAAAGCGGCTTGGACAAACGCTGACATCATTCGTGCATGTGGAATCAAGGACGTACGAAGAAAACATAGTTACGAAGGATTCGCGGTCGCATGCTACGCGCCATAATTTCATCATAGAGGGCACTGCCGGGCTGGATATCCCTATTCTTTCGGCCGTTGCCGATCTTAACCACTCATATTTCGTTACTTATTATTTAGCGTATCGCCTCTTATGCCAACCTGAATGATTTTGCAATCGAGACCGCGAGGTGAATGGTCCCAGTGATTGGACGATTAAGAAAAGGATTCCATTGTCGAAGCATTCACTGTAGCGACAGAACTGAACATAATATACAGCTGTGCTCGTTTGAATTGGATAATTATTAAGTATACAGGGTGTTCGGCCACCCTTGGGAAAAATTTTAATGGAAGATTCTGGAGGCCAAAATAAGACGAAAATCAAGAATACCAATTTCTTGACAGAGGCTTCGTTAAAAAGTTATTAAAAAATTAAATTAGAAAATTTCAAATCACTCTGAAAAAATTATTTTCGGTTGCGGAGAATCAATTACAATCACTTTTGGCGAATACGCATACCCCTGCAATCCTATCCACTTTCGAGAAAAAAATTCGAGTAGGTACTGAAATTTTTAGACGAAATTAAAAAATTTTAAATCATACTAAAAAAATTATATTTAGTTACAGGGGTCGATTACAAGCTTTTTCTAGAAAGAAATCCAGTACGAGCGGAACTTTGAACGTTAATAAACTTTTTAACGAAGCCTCCATCAAGAAATTAATATTCTTGATTTTCGTTTTATCCTCGCCTCTAGAATTTCCCATTAAAATTTTTTTCAGGTATGGCCGATCACCCTGTATACAAGATATTGAACACTGAAAGTTTAGTAAATTGAGAGCGCGTCGTAATTAATGAATTTCATGATCGACAGGGTCCTCTTTTACAATTTACAATCTATTCTACAACACCATTATTGCAGTTTGTTTGATTCATACGTGCTTATTAAAATAATGTATTTCATTATACACTATTTATTAGTTATATTTGATATCTAAAAAATACGTAAGCAGTTTTAGAGAATCTAGAAAGAATGCCGTACCATTAGACAAAAGATTAAAATCCAAGGACTTTGTTCTTTTGCTTCGATTTATCAAGTTTATGTTAGGTAAACCTTTCTTTTCATTTTAATTTTACTCGATAACAATGTATTGAAACTAGCAGCTCCATTGCTGTGACTTCTGCCTGTTAATTAAAAAAGTTTCGCCAATTACACGCAATATTTATTTAAGCTGTATAACTGTTAAAACGTGGTGAGGAATGCAGTGTCGCCACCTATGAGACCGATTCGAATGGGACTTCCCCGCGCGACGATTAGAACGTTTGCTGTACTCGATCATGTTACATGCCTTTTTCATTTTCTAAAAGTTACACTACACGTAGTCTTAAAATATTATTAAAGTAATAATGAGTCTATAAATACATTCGTGTTAATAGTGGTCTTACCCAAACCATAACAAAATGTGTAATTAATAAGACTCGTAAAACCAGCATAAAAGAAAACTATTAAACGTAAATTTTTAATCGTTCCTATAGCCAATTGTTCCGATTTGTCTCTTACTATCACTCGTATTCGTATCCTTGGAACGTTTGTCATTCTTTTATAACTATAGCGTGTAGTATAATGCTCGGCGCTACGTTGTGCTAGTTTATTTATTATCGTGCATCTACATACTCGTTTATACAGGGTGTTCGGCCACCCCTGGGAAAAATTTTAATGGGAGATTCTAGAGGCCAAAATAAAACGAAAATCAAGAATACCAATTTGTTGATTGAGGCTTTGTTAAAAAATTAAAACGTTTCAAGTTCCGCCTGTATTGAATTTTTTTTTCGAAAATGGACAACATTTCGGGGGTATGTTTGTTCACCAAAAATGATTGTAATTGAACCCCGCAACCGAAAATAATTTTTCCAGAACGATTTGAAATTTTTTTTTTCGTTGAAAAAAGGCACCTAATTAGATTTTCGGTAAGGAATTTTTTTCTCGAAAGTGCGTAGGATTTCGAGGGTATGTGTAATGACCAAAAATGATTGTAATTGACCCCCACAACCAAAAATAATTTTTCCACACGATTTAAAATTTTTTTTTCTGTCGAAAAATTTCAGTACTTACTCGATTTTTTTCCTCGAAAATGGATACGATTTCAGAGATATGTCTATTCACCAAAAATTATTATAATTGACCCCTGCAACCGAAAATAATTTTTCCAGAACGATTTGAAATAATTGAATTTAATTGTTAATAACTTTTTAACGAAGCCTCCATCAACAAATTGGTATTCTTGATTTTCATTTTATTTTGACCTCTAGAACGCGCCATTAAAATTTTTCCCAGAGGTGGCCGAACACCCTGTATATACCGACACACAAGAGAAATAATTATTTTTCGTAACGTATGTGACGTTCTACTCTGGCATTTACAAACTGGTGAATAATGAATAAATATTTTTTTCGGTGGAAAAATTGTTCGAAATAGTATTTAAAATATTTTCTCTGTAAATTTTACCCCAGCTCTATGTAAATTTCTCGAGGGTAATCGCTTCGTAATGATTCAATTTCTTGAAATCCACGAAGGGAAATCAATTAGAGAAAATGATTCTCAGTGATTTAGAAGCACTAGATTAAAATAAAATTAGATTAGAAATTTTATATGAAATACTAAGATTGTGTGATTCGTTCATCGATAAAGATTTTAATTCCAACTGCGACGCGTCAATAATAAATTTTGTTCAATAGTTCAGGCATATTATACTTTTATCATTCTTTGTGGTCGATGGACACCGTGCGAGGATGTAAGGAATTTTCTTTAGAATTCGGTAGGCATCGAAAAGAGGCAAGCCATGACATCATTTTATCAGTTAGCAAAATTGTTGCACGTATTTACTGTTTGCAGAGATTGTCTATATCGCGGTAGATAACCTAATGTCCTTATACATACTGTACCCATTATCATCGAGTCGACACGTTATAAACAACCAAGAGAAAATTACGAATATTACTCAGCGTTGGTCGACGACTGTCACATTAATACTGTAATGAAGTTTTTTTTACGACTAAATTTGCATTTGCTTGGGAAGTTACTAAATGGGCGACGTCTCTGGCGTCGAAGGTGCTTAAGTAATCCTGAACGTTCGTTACACCCATTTCATTTCCCTCCTATTACACTGCCGATAAAATGCTAATGCAAATGGAAAACTAACCTCGTTCGAGAAGAATTTAATAACGTGCGACTGACCGCGTTTCATTAAACGTCAATACACAACGAAAGCGTAAAGGTTCCGAATATTATTTACTGTACGTGTTGCTTGTTATATCGACGCGTACGTTGTAACAAACGATCGTATACTGAAAAAGTACGTTCACTGTCAACAAGCTTGGGATCATAACAGGTAGGCAACGCACGATGCACTTTGATGTCTGCAGAGCAATGTGTCGTGGGACATGTGTTCGTACGTGTCTGTAGTTATCAGACGTCTCGTATCATTAATCGTTACGACCGATTACCGGCATCGCCTCCGACAACGAAATGTCATCGATATATAACGTTTGATCGTATCGATTGTTCGTTGTTTCGCTGATTCCGCGACGGGGCAAAAACGTTAGCGCTTAAAAACACGCGAGAAGAACCGTTTCCTAATTTCCACCTTCGACCGTTTCGCGTACGCACGATCAGCTCTACGGCAGCGTACGACCTTCGTTTTCTTTCTAAAGAGAATCAGGTTACCTCGTTGTTTTCGCAGTCAGAAGCAAGGGTACAGGCGGTCGAAGCGCCCGCGTCGACGAGGGCGACGTCGTTATAACGATCGTCGTTGACGAGAGAACATATCGAGGCCGTAAACGCGAATTTTACGACAGCGGTCGCTTCGTCGATGCACGTAAAAACGTTCGAAACGCTTCGATGACGATCGATCGTCCGACGAGGATGCTGCAGAATTTCCTTCGAGACACGGTGAACGGACCAGACGAACGAAAATCCAACCAGAGAGCACCCGTGCAATGTCGTCGATGACAGGAACGGGATATAGAACTAGAGACACTGTCCCACCGCCCGAGTCCTTTTACGATTTCCACGGGAAACTAGTCAGCCGGTTCGCGTTGGGCGGGCACCGTCTATCGTTTCCACGATCGTGAAACATCGACACCGGCATTCTATGTTTCCTGGCACTGTCAGCACTGCCGTCACCGTAACCATTCTCTCCGGACACCTCTGACCGCGAATCGCCGTGTTTTCGTCCACGGATTACTGACCCACGGGAAAAACGAGAGCGAAAATTCACGCGTGGCGCACCGTATATATCACGTTCTCACGCACTGCACGAGGGTGCCGTTGCACGACGGCGTGCTTTACACATCGAACAGTACGACGAAAACTCGAGTCGTCGAACGAGGTATTGCTCGATGGATCGTCGAGAGACTTCGAGGCGTCGTCCCTTGACGGCGCCACGAGTCGTCACGCCGGTGGTGCCGCGAAATTTCCTGGTATCAACCACCGTCCGCTATCGGGAAACCTCCATCGTTTGGGGGTAAAGAGGGTTGCTACGTTAGCGATTGCCAGGAACGAGCGAACCTTGAAAATCAAAGCACCGTTAGGGGTTAAAACGGTATGTCGGAAATTCGCGGCACAATATTGCGTTTTATCGCGACACGCGATTCAGATATGGAATTCGCTTCGTAGAGGGAGTTTACGACTACCGTTTTGGTATTTGCGTTCAACGTTTCGTCCACGCGACCAAACGATGAACATTACGTTCGCAGTGACGAACGAAAGTAACGACGCTGTCAAGTTTGTCGACAAATTATACGCAGATTGATATGAAATAAGAAAATATAGTTTCTGGTGGGGTCGAGGAAACTTTTGATGAAAAATCATCGATCGATCTAACCTTAAAATTACATTGAACTTTCGCAAGCGAGAAAAACATTATTCCGGCTGTAGTAGATTGTTTCTGTGGCAACGAATATGTAATAAATACTTTTCGAAGTATCGTCTGTAGAGTTTGAATGAGATAAAAGGAAGAAATGTTAGTTGTAAATGTACCTAAAAGAACTCTTCAGAAGTAGGAACACATCCGAAAGTCGAATGCAGTATATGTAGACATGTATCTTCTAATAGAGGGGTGATTAACTTCTACATAACAGTTCCTACTACCAGTCAACCGATTTTCTCACCACTAGACAGACAGGTTGCACACTGTAATCATACTTAGGTGTTAAAGCATCCTACGTCTCAGCTTTTTACAGTATGCATAGAGGGGGAAGTTAGGGAATAGGGGAAAGTAGGGTTAGGAGCCTCTCCTATCGTAATAGATCGAAGAACATTTAAAAGTGTTGTTTATAAAATATAATAAAAATTTCAATCACATGGGTCGATTGTAGCGTGGTGAAGATTCGATACTGACTTGTTTCCAAAGAACGTTCGTTCCACAATTAAACATGGCGTCGTAGAAACTATCTGAAAATGGCGTCGTAGGACCTATCTCGAAACGGTAATTTACGTACATTTTACTGTTTCTTTTTATTACACGGTCGTTTAACAGTCGTTACGGTATATTTAAATCGCATACTATAAACTATATTTTTCTAAAAAGTATCAAACACACGAATTTTAAATTTTCGACAAACTGTTCGCCGTGCTGAAAACTTTGTTCGTCACTGCACGTCGAGGCAAATGAATTCGAATGAGAATCATCGATCGAAATGTTCAGAGGAGATTTTCGTGAATGAGTCGCATCGGCGTATATGTTAGCAATTAATTAAAACAACGGACACTCACCTTGCATAGGACGCGTGGCAGCGCTGCGAGACATTGTTCGCTTAGTCTGTTAGGCTGCGTAGCTCTGAGTTTAGGCGCTTTTGGACGGAGTTTGTAGATATGTTTCACGGGGAAGTGGACGCCTCTTAAAAGTACATTCCCGGCGCCGCGACGCTGGTCGACGGCCGGCGTCGTAGAAAATACATCAAACGTACGGCACGGCGGCCGTGGTGTAAAAACGAGGGTAAAAAATGGTCCGTTCCTGCCCGACGGAATCTCGTCCTCGAGGACGACACTTCCGTTCTGACGGTGGTCTTCGACGTTGGACGCCAGGAACGATTGCTTTTCGACGCGGATGATAACGCCGGCGTTCCGGCCACCGTGGCAACGATTGGCTTCGCGAGAAATCGAGGCACGTAAAGGATGACGACGATGCGTAGCCGGTCGTTCCCGTCGTACGACGAGCATCAAGCGACGGATGCCTCGATATTCGACGGTAACGTTGACGAGGGTGCGTGGAACAATACGGCGTCCCTGCGTTCAGGTCGGATATTCTGCGGCTAAATAATGGTGACAGGATATCCGGTGTGGGGGGTACGGGGGGTCCTTTGGGGGTGGCGTCCATGTGGGGTGGATGGTCACCTCCTTTCTTTCCTCTCTCCTACGACCCACCTCCTCCTCCAGGACCTCCTCGTCAGGGTGCCCCAGCTTTTGGTGTCCGAGAACACCTCTCCTGCTCGTCGCCAACTCTCACCTACTCCCTCCCACGCTGAACTTGCCGAGCACACGCTGCAAAAGAAAAACGTGACATTGGTGAGCGGATCGGGACGCGTTTCGAATACGTTTAAAATTGAAATTGATACTGTTGGGAGTGAAGATTTGTTCTGCAATAGACAGGGTGTGTTCGGCCACCCCTGGGGAAAATTTTAATGAACGATTCTAGAGGCTAAAATAAGACGAAAATCAAGAACACCAATTTGTTGATCGAGGCCTCGTTAAAAAGTTATTAACGTTTAAAGTTCCGCCTATGGAACGGTAATCTGCGGAACAGCTGCGTGCATGCGATGGTGTTTCACACCACAGACGAGGTGTATGAGTAGATCTTACATCTTATGGACTTTCGTGGTCCGAGTTGACTGCCATACCGACCGGAAAAAAATATTCAAATAGTCCTATAAAAATTATTTTTAGCTATGGGGGTCAATTACAATCATTTTTGGTGATTAGATATACCCCTGAAATCCTACGCAGTTTCGAGAAAAAAATTCAGGAACGTGCGATCTTTCGACGAAAAAAAAAATTTCAAATCGTTCTGGAAAAATTATTTTCGGTTGCGGGGCTCGATTACAATCATTTTTGGTGAATAGACGTAACCCCGAATTCCTGCGCACTTTCGAGAAAAAAATTCGAGTATGTGGACTTTGTCGACAAACTTAAAAAATTTCAAATCGTTTAAAAAAAATTATTTTTAGTCGCGAGGGTCGATTACAATCATTTTTGGTGAATACACATACCTCCGAAATCCTACGCACTTTCGAGAAAAAAATTCGTAAATGCCTAAATTTTTTAAAGGAAAAAAAATATTTCAAATCTAACTGGAAAAATTATTTTCGTTAGCGGGGGTTAATTACAATTATTTATGGTGAATAGATATACCCCCGAAATCCTACGCAGTTTCTTGAAAAAAATTCTTTACCGAAAATATACTGTGTGGCCAGAAATGTTTTTTCCGAAATTTCAAGCGTATGTTTGGACGACTTGAAGGATGTTAATGTTTCAAAATGATAACAATGCGTACGAATGGGACTCTAGAGCCCCAGAAAAGAGCTCGTACACCTCGTCTATGGTTCTCACTCATACAACTGTAAGACTGCAATGCTAGGATAACTGTAGTCGTTTCTACTACTATGAGAGGAGACTCTCCTTGACACACCCACGAAGCTCAACGACGAGCGGACCGTGTAGTGTAACCCGATCTCGGCTCGAATATAGTTGAAACAATGCATAGACAGTGCATAATGCAAAGATGAAACTTTTTTATTTTTGCTTTTTTTTTAATGCAACTTTTACCAATGTACTTGCGAGAGTTTCCCGACTAAAATGAGACCAAACACGATATAATTTGTTTTTAACCTACTTCTGATAGAGTACAAGATCGTGTTAAATATGATTAAATACGTACTCATTAAATACGCAAATGTGATCCAAGTTATATCGTGTTTGGTCTTATTTTAACCAGAAATACCTCAATAATACATTAATAAAGCTCCCATTAACAAAAAATAAATAAGTTTCACACTGTGTTAATCTTATTTATCCCTCACGCTGAAAATTAACCATATTCTCATAACTGCGATACTTCGATATCGTGTTTCTCGTAATTATTCAAGATTTGCTGTATCACCAAACATTCGAATCTCTTTCTCTTTTATCCGCTACCCTTTTCTACGTTCGAACCAATTCCACTACACGAAACTGTTAACATTCTCGTGTTACAAATTTTAGCTAGACCACGGAAGGGCGAATATTTACATTTGCAATCAATATTTCACGCGATAAAACAAAATCGTGGTTTGCGATCAGTTAACGTTGTCATAGTTGTAATTCGTTGAAACTAAACCGTTCCCGCGAAAACTGCGCGGTGCGATTATCGTGTTTTCTTTGATATCAAATTGTGACATTGAGAACGTTTGAGTAAATCGATCTAAAAATGGTACTCCATTACCGCGGGGACGTTTGGTTGAACACGTTCGTCGTAGAACAGTTCTTCCGCAACGTTACATGTCTGTTAAAATGCAACCAGAGACATACCCTCGCCGATACATAATTTATTCAACGTATGATTATTGTATGAATTAATATAAGTTCTACCGGTTCGTACAACAATTTTAATGTACTTTACAGCTCCGATCCACTGAATTATTGGACGAATTGATTGCACTTTTATTGAACGAAAAACGCATAATATTTTCAACAACTACCGGGTGTGCTTGACCATACGGAACATGAAATCCAACATTTAAGAGAAAGCACGAAGGACAACGATAACGTAACTATACCCAGTTAATCTATAAGAACAAACAAACTGAGCCGGTCGTGAATCGAAAGATAGTCTTATTACGTATGCTCGTATCATTGATTCGAAAACTTTTCAAAGCCCTCTGACGTGTCCAAGTATGTACAGAAATTTTCTTTCCGCCTAAGTTTATTAATGACATAACGGATGTTTATGCAATAATTACACTCGTGTAAATGTCCGTCTGAAAATAAAAAAACAACCTTAACGTCGTTGCGAAGGTTCAAAATTCTACAATAATATAGTTTAGATATCTTTTATTTTAAATTTAAATTATTTACCATTTTTACCATTAAGGCGTTAAAGAAGGGAATGAAAATTTTGAAATGAAACCGTCTATGTTGTGGGGAAACGTGAAACAAAATAAACCCCTGTCGGTGAGTTACCATTTTAATCTCTAATGTTATCGACTTTTAACTGACTTTCCTTTCGAGTCTCCGACGCGTGCCACGAAAGGCTGATAAAATCTGTTTCGCGGAACAGCGTTTCAGAAATTACGGTCGCCAGCAGAAGCGGTGGACAGTTTGAATACCGGTTCAGGTAACATTACAGCTTTACATTGTCACGAGGACTCGGTGGATCGCACCTGTCGCGATTAACAAAAGAGGAATCGTGCCGCTAACGACGCTGACCACCGACCTACATGTACCGTTCCGCCATTGACGGATATTTTTCATTCTCGTTGTGCCTCGTGACCTCGATAAACGGGAGGTAGGCAGAAACACGAGGCCCTACAGGGTCGCGACCCCATCGACGTACCGTCAGCAACGTTGATCGATCGTCAACTCACTCTCGAGGGTCCACCATTTCAAAATTTCACTATGTCAGGTAAACAAATCGTCTCTTACTTTTATTTTTGGAACCTCTGAATGCGCCCCTAATCGCATTAGCAACGCCAACATCGATCTACGTAATTTTTCGTACGGAGCAATCGAGCCATTTTTGCTAAAATTAAAATGGAGATCGAGAGTAGAAGGTCTTCTTTAAATTTGTTTCAAATCTATATTATTTTTTCAAGGGTGGAAACTTTTAAAAATAGTACAAGTTTTCCGTTTCTTTTTTTTATCTGATGGATTATGAAACGGACGAGAATTTTTATCGAACGATTTTGGGGATTTGCTCGATCGTCGTGTCGCGGGGTGCGCTCGCGATGACGTTCGAAGGTTTCAGCTATCGGCATGAATGAGACTTTAACGTGTGCTTTATCCTCCCTGGGATGTTAATTGAGTTAACGCCGTGAACGCCGTGTGCGGAATGAAATCTGCAACTTGAGGCTTTGCAAACGTTGCAACAGATTTCAGCGCGATCAAGTAACGTTTTACGTCCGCGGAACCGCCTCTCTGCGGTTCGAGAGTTACACTTTTGATCCACGACACGCTCCAACCATTCACTTTCTCAATGCAGGCAGTTTCTTTTAACGCGATCGAGGATACGACGAGAAAATTAAAAAGAAAAAACAACTTTTTCTAGAGTCATACCACGACGTTTCAAGATCTACGAGATTTTTTTTTTAAACGTACTATCTATACAAGATGTTCGGCCATTCCTGGGAAAAATTTTAATGAGGAATTCTAGAGGACAAAATAAGACAAAAATCAAGAATACCAATTTGCTACTTGAAGCTTCGTTAAAAAGTTATTATAATAGTTATAAAAGTTATATTAAAAAATTAAATTAAAAAATTTCAAATCATTCTGACAAAATTATTTTGAGGTTCTGGGGTTAAATACAACCATTTTTGGTGAATACACATACCCCCGAATTCCTACGCATTTTCGAGAAAAAAATTCAATACCGAAAATCTAATTTCAGGCGTTTTCCGAAATTTCATGTGTATCTTTAAAACATCATAACTCCTGAACAGATTGGACGATTTTAATGTTTAAAAAGGCAAACAACGCGCATTTTGATGGACAATATGTAGAAATTCCAAAAATATTCGCAAAGTTGTTATTTAACCCCGTAAAGTGAGAAAACCCCCATAAAAGTGGTCCAATTTTCAAACAGCCATAACTCCTATAATAATGAATATATTTCAATGAAACTTTTTTCTGAAACAGAGCTCATGGACACCTACAAGAAAGTATTAGACAAAATTTCCGTAGCGCGTCAAACAAATTTATTAAAAATGAAAGACGAATTTTTAAGAAAAATCGACAGGGTGTGCTGAAATTTTTCGACGAATAAAAAATTCTTCAAATCATTCTAAAAAAAATTATTTCCGGATGCGGGGCTCGATTACAATCATTTTTGGTCATTACACATACCTCCGAAATCCTTCGCACTTTCGAGAAAAAATTCAGAAACGTGCCTAAATCTTTCGACGAAAAAAAAAATTCAAATCGTTCTGGAAAAATTATTTTCGGTTGCGGGGGTCGATTACAATCATTTTTGGTGAATAGACGTAACCCCGAAATCCTACGCACTTTCGAGAAAAAAATTCGAGTAGGTGGACTTTGTCGACAAAATTAAAAAATTTCAAATCGTTCTGGAAAAATTATTTTCGGTTGTGGGGGTCGATAACAATCATTTTTGGGGAATAGACGTAACACCGAAATCCTACGCACTTTCGAGAAAAAAATTCGAGTAGGTGGACTCTGTCGACAAAATTAAAAAATTTCAAATCGTTCTAGAAAAATTATTTTCGGTTGCGGGGGTCGATTACAATCATTTTTGGTGAATAGACACATGCCCGAAATCCTGCGCATTTTCGAGAAAAAAATTCAGTATGGGCGGAGCTTTAAACGTTAATAACTTCTAAACGAAACCTCCATCAAGAAATTGATATTCTTGATTTCCGTTTTATTTTGGCCTCTAGAATCTTCCATGAAAATTTTTCCCAGAGGTGGCCGAACACCCTGTATATACGAACGTAATATAAATCTTACTTATCCCGATTTGCGTACTTTTCGACGTCGTGTAACCCCGGAAGTAATTAGTACGTAATTCTGTTCGACAACGATTAACTCAACAAGGATCGACGGGTGGAAAAGTTTCAGGTTCGTAGAATTTCTGATTTCCATCGAGCTTGGAATTATTATTTCTCGGAGACGTAAGGAATCGCGTGGAAACTATTTCGATTAAACGTACCCGAGTTCTCGTGGGGTTACGCGTCGTTGAAGTTCCGAGTGAACGCGACATTTTCTATGTATAAACCTAATGCGATTACTTTCAAAAGTCGCGGTGGCTTTACAGCAAATAATTATGGGGCAGCTTAGAGCCCGAGGTAATCATTTACTATTAGGAACGTCCATAAGAACATGAGTATAGGGATGAATATCCGAGGAGGCTCTATTATCGCGTAATTATGTATTTGCAATTACACGCGAACCGACATACTTTGCAAGATTAACGAGAAATCGATAACGTTTTCAACCCCCTGTCACTTCGCACGTAACCGAAGGATGCGTTAATCTGCTGGCTTCGCGTTCTATGAAACGTAAACGCGAACTGTCGCGGTGTAAACGCAAAGCAGAGGTACGATTGCAACGTATGTAATAATGAGATTCACGATAAACGAGACAACGAGAGGGAATGAGTTAAACGATCAAAGAGAACTTTAACACTGGAACTACCAAACCAGTCAAAATGACCAATTCGTAATTACTAATAAAACTTGTAAAAAATTGACTCGACTGAATTTTTGGTGTTCAATTTCTTTGGTGCAAATAACCAGACCATAATTGTCGGTAGTTCTAGTGTTAATAATTCAAAAATCGATGTGTCGCAACGTTATCGCCGAAGACGGCGCCGAGATTATCTCTGATACACAGAAAATGGCACTCAAGGCGATCCAGTTCATTAAGGATCGATCGTTGCGCGTAAGAGGAAAATTAGATTAACGATACAACTTCGGTGTTTTACTAATAATTTCGTCGATGGTACAGTTCCTTGGGAAGAGCACGTGGAATTTTATAAATTTTAGATTTCTTAACTAAAAATCACGTGTCACGATCGAACGAAATCGGGCCATTAGTAACGTGCGCCCTTTTTCCACGCATTAGCATCGGAAATTGAGTAACGTGCACGCCGTAGTTGACATTTTTGACGCGCATGATCCATTATCGACAGGTCGAACGCATTATTGCTCGACGATAAAAGAATCAAGAACAGCGATTGCAGGGACGACGCAAACATTCGTATAAATAGTGATCGTAAAAAGTAATTGTTGCATCGATACAGATTAACCGTGACTCATTTTTTTTTTATGAAATAAATGTTTAAAAGTTAGTACGATTTAGGGGACATCGCGACAAGCACTGTCTTCGTTGCATTTTACCACCAATGATAATAGTTAAAGTGAATATTTGTAAATAAGATTACACTTGCTTGAAACACGCTGTTACGTTGTTTCGACTATATTTCCCATTTAATAATTGTTTATGTAATGCGTGGAATTCCCCTTGAATTTTTCTTAAACAGTTCTATGTAATCGATTCATTTTTTCTTGTTCTTCAACTATTTTCGTCTTCGTCGATCAGTAAAGTCATTAAAGCCAATCATTCGGTATTAAACTCTGACATACTGCTTTTTATGGAATGTTCTGTGTTACGTAAGTGCTGTGCCGATGTGTTGCTGATGTGGTACTGATGTCGATACGTTAACATATCGTTGACCAATCGGAAAACTATCCTTACTATCTAACTAACACTTGTACTAACTGTACGAAATCTAAAATTAAAGCCAACATTAAGAGGACCCAGATGAAAGGTAATTTAAATATCAAATGAAGAATGAAAGATAAATATATGTTTATCCCTTAAATAAAAATACAGATCTCAGAATTCAATGATCCGCAAATAAACGTCACGAATGAATTATTAAATAAACACTTTGCTTTTATGCTTTGGTCAGTCAAGGATGCAGACAATACTGTTTAGTCTACGCGGTAGGTGACCAAGACAAAGTGTTTAGATCATAATCTCCCGATTTCTAAAACAAACATACACTGTTCGCGTACTCGGAAAATACGCAAACAAAGTTTCTTCATTTCAAACTACTTGTAGGTTAAAGAAGAAAACGAAGAGTCAAAAACCTATTTAAAATTTTGCAATTCAAAAATAGACTAATGTCGAAATACCGCGTTGAAATGGATATTATACAAACAATATACAATCGACAGTGACATGAAAGAAATCCACCATGTTGCTGCGAACACTTTCGTTTAGAGATGAATCGAAACGAGGCTGATTAATTATTAATTTTGTAGATGTAGTAATTTAGTCTAAAATAAATTCTCGAGCTGAGACGTTAAAAGAAACAAAGGGTATAGCCGAATAAGGGGGTCAAATGTGCCCTTGAACGAAATGTGACATACGATGGATCCATCGATAGAGCATCAAGAAAAAACGTTCTGTGCCAAATTTTAACCCTCTATCTTGTTTGGAAGGGTAGTTATTGAGAAAATTCGGATTAACGAATCTCTGCCTATTTCCCCTATTTAATCGAGTACAAAAATTATGAAAAAAATCTGATGCATTGCGACTATTGAGATACGTGTTTGAGAATTTTTTCCGATTTTTCGATTTCAAATCCTAGGTGTGAAAAATTAAAAACGCAAAAAAACGCAGAAAAATACCGATTTCGTATTGGAGCTTTCGAGATACTAGATTTATATAATTACTGTAAATGCATATTGTCATTGGTTATGTCCCTGAATTTTTTCAGATTTTTTGGCAGGGTGCGCCGTAGTAGCAAAAATGAAAAACCGATTTTTTCGGCGTTTTTCGCGTGAAAAAGCAACTTATACTTTGAATTTTTGTATTCCCTTTAATAGATAACTATATTCTGTGGTTTTAAACATTTCCATGTTGAGTAAAACAGTGTATACAAGAAGAAAAGCAAAAATAAGTCAAGAAAAAAACGTGCTATGCGCGTTGTATTCAGAAGTATCAGCATTATTTCCAAGAGCTGCGATGGTGGAGTGAGTAAGATGCTTGGCTGCGAGACTGCTGCAAACTTATTGACGCGCGTTCGCGCCCTGCTACGGTACATTTTTTTTTATTATATTAATTTTTTTCATAATTTTTGTACTCGATTAAATAGGGGAAATAGGCAGAGATTCGTTAATCCGAATTTTCTCAATAACTACCCTTCTAAACAAGATAGAGGGTTAAAATTTGGCACAGAACGTTTTTTCTTGATGCTCTATCGATGGATCCATCGTATGTCACATTTCGTTCAAGGGCACATTTGACCCCCTTATTCGGCTATACCCTTTAGTAGAAGATTCGATGGTCTTGACTCGGTTTGAAGCTAGAATAAAAGAATATGGCGAGCGTTTGCACGAACCGTCTTCGTGTCTATCATTCTAACGCGAAACTCTCGAAGTTTGAGGCGTTTGAAAGAAATGTATTATTTCAGTGCGACAAATTGCTGGGGCAAATGTTTGACGATGATAAGGAGCAAACGTATCTGACGACGTTGCATATATCATGATGCTAAACATCGCTGTAAACCAGTCGAGATAAGGGAATTCAAGGCGGTATTACTCGGTAAGCGCCAGTCATCGTTCCGAAAAAGGTGACCAATAATTCGTATTCGTCTCGATGAACACGTTTTCCCCACACCCTGATGAATTCATATATATCCCACGGTGTACAAAGCTCGTGCACGACCACAAATGATTTTATTCGCGATCGATTTCAGGTTCCGTACCCTTTCAAGTTTCCCCCTTTTACGTCCGTTGCAGGTTTCGCGATACGATACAACTTTATTCATCCGGACGCGTTATCACGAGCCAGGTACACAACGCACGCGTTACATATAGTAAACGATCATCGACAAGGAACATCGTTCAACCGACAATTTCTGATTTCGATAAAATTTGACGCACAGACAGGGCATTGAAAAGTATCGCACCTCTATTTTTTTCCCCCCCATCGGCTGATACCCGAGTGCATGGGGTGAAAATTACCCTCACCTGTTTAAACATCTCGAACAATATATCGAACGCGATAAAACTCTTCGCTTTCACAACTTCTGCAATATGGAAATCCACGACACGAAACGTCTCTGTGAAATTATTCGAGGCTAAAGTTTCTTGAAATTTTATATTCAACTCCCGATGGTTATAAATGCAGGGTGTACGGCCAACCCTGCGATAAATTTTAATGAGAAATTCTAGAGGCCAAAATAAGACGAAAATCAAGAATACAAATTTGTTGATGGAGGCTTCGTTAAAAAGTTATTAACAATTAAATTCAAAAATTTCAAATCGTTCTGGAAAAATTATTTTCGGTTGCTGGGGTTAATTTAAATCATTTTTAGTTATTACACATATCCCCGAATTCCTACCCACTTTCTAGACAAAAATTCGAGAAGGTGTGAAATTTTTCGACGGGGGGAAAAAAATTGCAAATCGTTCTGGAAAAATTATTTTCGGTTGCGGGGGTCAATTACAATCATTTTTGGTGAATAGACATACCCCCGAAATCTTGGGCATTTTGGAGAAAAAAAATTCAGTACAGGCGGAACTTTAAACGTTAATAATTTTTTAACAAAGCCTCCATCAACAAATTGGTATTCTTGATTTTCGTGTTATTTTGGCCTCTAGAATCCCCCATTAAAATTTTTCCTAGGGTTGGCCGAACACCCTGTATAATTTGTAAATGATACTATTTTCTTTATGTTTTAGATACTTCTAAAAAACCTTTGGTCGCGAAATATTTGCTAATGAATTAATACAGATTGAAAATTAGCTTAAATAGCATTTCTGCGGATGCGACACTGAGCTAAAAAATACTTAACAAGGCGGTTGGATAAGGAGGCAACGATCAAAAGTGTAAGCGAGTCACTTTTATCAAAGGAAGTAAAGATATCCAAAAATGTTCGGAATAAATTGTCTACGGAGTGATTCATATCGCGAATATGATTATCATTAAACCTTGAAAACGTACAGAAATCTGGTTTCAGTGTTCTCGCTTTAGAGAAGGGCAGGATTTAAATGATTGATCGTCTCGTGGATGATAATTTTAAGAATATTTCTGATGGAAATTCTTTCTTTTAAAATTGAATAGTACGAATTTTATTCAACAGAGTGGTAGTTTTCGTTTCAATGTATACGTAAGTAAAAACATCACGATTGAAAAAATGAACGCTTAAATGTTTTTACATGATATATTTATGAGAGTATTAATAATGAAAACGAGGCCAATCACGATCTCGTTCGAACTAGTTTTAATTCAATTATCGTAGGAAAGTTTGAAAAACTATGGTTAAAAAAAATAATACAAAAAATACAAATTTTAATCTTCATTGGTCAGATAAAATACGATCCAATGGAAGTTCAGGGTCGCCGTATATGTTGATAGATTGCTTTAATCGTCGAACTTATGTAATACGATAACCCCAACGTAGAACTCATTTTTATACGAATTTTTTCAACGATTTACCAGAGAACAAAACCAAAAAATTGCGAGGTTTAAAGAAATCTGCTAAAAGTCTCTGACTAAGGTTCTACAGATGGGTCAGAAGTTAAATGTTAAATAATTGCTAAGTGTACTCGAGCGTATATGCATTCGTCCAAATAAATTTAATATTTATTCATCACCAATCATCTATTTATCTTATATCTGTAGCAGAGAGATATTTTAATTTAATTAAGGATCACTGATTTATTAAGATTGTAAATTTATTAACCGGATAACGATCGTCAAAAACAATTGGAAAGAAACGTTCAACCGGCATGCCTTTCGACTCTGATCAAGTAACGAGCTCCAAAATCGCGATAACAGGTAAGATCTTATCTGGAATACACGGGAGTACACACACCACCTGTTTGCTCGCGTATGGATCTCAAGCGTGTGTGTTTCGCTTCTAATTTCAGAGATTCGACCATGATCACGTACGACAATTTTAGCCCGAGTTGGCGTCAAATTCCGATACAAAGAGGAAACAAACTCTCCGCTACGATCCCTTATTTTAATAAATAATAACGTGCAATTTGTTCGAGACGTTTATTCCATCGAACGAATCACAACGACCGACTTTACTTATAATTTAAGCTACCAGACAACGAATTAAAATTACAGAAAACGATTCGCAACATTATAAGAAGCATTCGGGGCTAAACTAACTGTCACACCGTGAATTGATGATCATTGACACTTAAAAATTCTAACGCAACCGACCGTACACTGCACAGTCATCGATGAACCGAAAGATGTGGTGGAAGAATAAAGCATTGTTTAATCGAATTGCCCGTCGTCATCCATAGACTGGCACCAGCCGTATAAATGACTAATATGTCTGAAACGGCCGTGATCCCGCGTTAATATCGCCCGATTGTGTAACTGTTGACCCAGGAATAAGTTGAAAGACAAACACAAGTGGCGGTCGATCTTGAAACTCAAGATTTCACGGGGTCGGGATTTTCGTTTTTCTAGAAGAAGCATCCTAGTAGATCCTGTCTCAGACGTCAGGATATTTTGTAGTTGGTTGAGAAACGTAAATATGCAAACGAAAGGTCGATCGAGCGCTTGCGAGAGAAACGGTCCCTCTAGCGGCAAATACGGGAAGCAATGGACCGCAGATCCTTGTTCCAGCTAACCGACGAGGAGTATAAAAAGTCACTGGTCCACGAAAACACGAAAAACAACGATAGTGGTAATGGAAGCAACGTCTTAACGAGTGCAGTGAGACGATCAACGAAGAAATAACATTTTTGGAGGTCTCGATCGCGCGCGTTTAAGCTCCCGGATGACTCACTTCCCTCCGTGCCATATATGAATAATCGTTCTAAAATTATCGGCTAATAAAATTTCGTTTTATGACACGATTAGAAACGCAACGTGTGTAATGGATCCGCTCGAAATAATTAGCGGATCGTTTATAGACGAACGACCTTTATAGCGCGCGTAATGTATTCGGTTGCTTTAACAGTCACGATACGTTGTACGAAATGTGTTTAGCATTCATTTGGTCGAAATTTACCTGCTGAGCGGGGCTCGTTAATAGGTACGAAAGAGTATTAAGAGGAAACGGGGTCACCGATTGCAGATGGATATCGCTAGAATTCACGACGACCGTTTGGTAAATCATGTACGACGTTATTAATAATGCATCGATCGTGTGTCGGTTCAAAATTGTAAGCGTTAAGCTACGCGGGATATTTGAGGATTTACGAAAAGGAACGAGAACGATGAACATCTGCTCTGAAACTAATAGGTTCACATGTGAATAAGTGGCTTTTTTTGTTACGAGATAGCGTCTCGTGGGGTCAGCTATTATTTATAAAGCTTAGTCATTAGGGTTCTATATAAACTTATCTTATAAGTGATGTATCAATCGTTGATTCGTTGAACTATGAAGATAGTGGATCTTCTAAAGTACAGTTTGAATTCAGAAATTAGAATTATGTATATAGGTTCGTTGGAGCTCTTTCGATCTTATAATATATTTAATAATCAAGCTATGGATTGTTTACTATTTTTATACAGGGATGTTCGGCCAACCCTGGGAAAAATTTTAATGGGTGATTTTAGGGGCCAAAATAAGACGAAAATCAAGAATACCAATTTGTTGATGGAGGCTCCGTTAAAAAGTTATTAACGTTTAAAGTTCCGCCTGTACTGAATTTTTTTCTCCAAAATGCGCAAGATTTCGGGGGTATGTCTATTCACCAAAAATTATTGTAATCGACCCCTGCAATCAAAAATAATTTTTCCAGAACGATTTGAAATTTTTTTTTTCGTCGACTTTGTTTACCTAATCGAATTTTTTTCGCGAAAATGCGTAGGATTTCGGTAGTATGTGTAATGACTAAAAATGATTGTAATTGACCCTCGTAACTAAATATAATTTTTTTAGTATGATTCTAAATATTTTAATTTCGTCCAAAAATTTCAGTACCTACTCGAATTTTCTCTCGAAAGTGGATAGGATTTCGGAGGTATGTGTAATGACTAAAAATGATTGTAATTGACCCCTGTAACTAAATATAATTTTTCCAGAACGATTTGAAATTTTTGAATTAATTGTTAATAACTTTTGAACGAAGCCTCCATCAACAAATTGGTATTCTTGATTTTCGACTTATTTTGGCCTCTAGAATCCCCCATTAAAATTTTTCCCAGGAATGGCCGAACACCCTGTATATATTTATACGTGTTTTGGAAATAACGAAGGGTCTCCAAAGTTTGATCATCGATATTTTTTGCCACTTTTTTTTTTTTAATTCACGGGTTAGTAAAAAGTAAAAAAAAATCCATGATGTACGCCGTCGTGATCAAAGCCTCGTTAGTTTTAGGAATCCGCGCGTAAGATTTTGCGAATCTATGTTCGAAAGTGTGCTTTCGAAGCAGCTTTTATTTAAGAAAATTAAAGAACAGAGAATCGATATTTCCAAAGGTTCGCGTAACGTTCATTTGGATCGCGGAGGTCGGAGTCGATAAAAAGCTTACTCGACGATCTAATTGTACGGTTCGATTCGCTCTCGTAAATTCTTCGGAGTGTCGGGAGTATTGTAACGTTACGATAACGAACGAAACAGGAAACAAGCACGCCTGATAATTTCACCGCCGCGATGTAACTGTACCGATGCCCGGTATAAAGTCGTCGATCCGATAAGGAGCTTTCTCGAGCAGGTCGTTACGCAGGTGAAAAATGGTAGCACGTTCTACGTTTACGCGTAACGTATCATCTGTTTCGCGGCTGGGCAAAAGTATTCGCCCACCGAATGACGGAAGCTCGTTTAGAAAACAGTCGGGCACGCATGATGCATGCATTCATGATATCACGATTGGCCGACTGCCAACCGTCTTCGCGCACTATCTACTTTTACACGACTTTATCGCATCCCTCAAAACATTCCGAGCTACGATCATTTTTTAACCTTTCACCGATCGAATCGGCCGACCAGCGTGCTCCACGTTTCGACGTTCGTTCGATCCTCGATCGACGAATCGTTAAATCCGGACACTTTCTTGGGCGATGTTTCAGATTTTCCTAAAATCTACGCGATGTGTTTCCTGTGACCAGCAACGACTATACGGAATATTGCTTTATATATGTTTCATAGATTTACAATTATTGGATATTATGGGATATATTCAAAGCGACATTCGTATATCGACAAACATTTATTAATAATCACGCCTCGCTGTAGCGGTTGTTAGGACACCGTTTATTGTTTTTAAACATATACGTATCTGGATTCTGGATATTCCTGAATCTATCGGGTGTATTCTTTTATACATCCATAATCTTTTATACATTAGTCGTTTCAGTTTTGTATTGTATTTATAGGATTTCCAACACAAATGTCCATTGAATTATCCATCGATGCGCCAAAGTTTTGTTTAAAAATGTGAACGACGAAAATTGTGACACGTTTTGCAACAGTTCCCCAGGGTTTCGTAAAAATTCGAGATCGACAGTTCCATTTAGTCGAGCCAGAAAAAGAGTATGATCCCCAAAAGATTACCGTTGTCTACGTCTCGACTGTAAGTTTGCACGCGAATTAAGGTATTCGTTACGATAATTTACGATTCCATTTCTAGAACGTATTTTTATTTCTATTTAATTCATGCGGCTAAATTTCTGCGTAATATTCGCCACGCTTATCATCAACTTCGTAGAAAATTTCTTTTTTCACCTGGGGCGTAGATACGCTTCTTGGTCGCCTACGGGAGACGCAACTGTCTGTGAATGGAGGGGAAAAACCATACTACGAACCAGGGATTCCACGTTCTGGAGGAAAATGTTCTTGATACAGTCGACGTACTTCGTGTTCATTTCCGTTTGGCAAGCCCGTGTAACGCTTTTCGATTATTTGAAAGCACCGTAACACGATCGTTCTGCTGCTCGTAGAACAGTACTCTCGAGATCGAGATAACAAATCCTGCTATTAGTAAACACGTATACTAATGCAGAATACGATTCTCAATACTTTGTCCGATATCTTCATGAGATAATTACCAACGCATTGACAATGTTTTTCCAATAAAAATGAGTCCAAACACGACCCTATTCGTTCTATTTCAATGATGAACTACTTGCAACTGCTTCAAACAAGATTGTGAATTTGGGTTACTAACAAATCCTACTATTAGTAAATACGATTTTTAATACTGTTGAGATATTACAATGTCTATCCTCGACCGTTATAGTTTTCCTTATGTATGTGTGTGCTGGAACGTTCTCGTCGATATATCGATCGGGGAACCATGCAGACGGAAAGTCCCCGTTAGGTTTTTGTTTTCCAAAAATGCGTTACCGGGCGGCTGCAGCGTGGCACGCGCCCGCAGTCCTTCCAGAGACTCGAATGTGAAATGATCACGGACTTTATTTTCTTCATATATAATTAAATCAAACCTTTTACCTTTCGGTTCATTTATTGAATATCCTAACCACAACAAATACTCTTCCTTATATATTTATGGGATTATTACCAACGCATTGACAATGTTTTCTGAATAAAAATGAGTCCAAACACGACCCTATTAGTTCTATTTCAATGATGAACTACTTGCAACCGCTTCAAACAAGACTGTGAATTTGGATTACTAATAAATCCTACTATTAGCAAACACAATTTTCAATACTCTTCTTTATATTTTTATGAGAATATTATCAACGCATTGACAATGTTTTCTGAATAAAAATGAGTCCAAACACGACCCTATGTGTTCTATTTCAACGATGAACTACTTGCAACTGCTTCAACCAAGACTGTCAATTTGGATTACTAACAAATCCTACTATTAGTAAACATGATTTTTAATACTCTTATATCTTTATGAGATTATTACTAACGTATCGACGATGCTTTTCCAATAAAAATGAGTCCAAACACGACCCTATTCGTTCTATTTCAGCGATAAGTCACTTGCAACCGCTTCAAACAAGACTGTGAATTTGGATTACTAACAAATTTTACTATTAGTAAACACGATTTTTAATACTCTTACATCTTTATGAGATTATTACCAACGTATCGATGATGTTTTACCAATAAAAATGAGTTCAAACACGACCCTATTAGTTCTATTTCAGCGATAAGTCACTTGCAACTGCTTCAAACAAGGTCGTGTTTGAACTCACTTTCACCGACAGATCCTTGGGCCATCCTATTACCAATATTGTTACAAAAATCTATAAATTGCAATTTCTGTCGATGCATTGAATAAATCAATGATATCGTTGCTTCGATCTGGTATGAGAGTTGTCGCTCGAAGGAAGGGATAAGTACTTACGTATGACAACCTGACAGAGATTACTCTATTCAGACTGTCCGTCATCGATCGGTCTGGCTGGTACCTTTTAGGAATTTTTTTTTTGACGGACAGTGGACAATTTGGATGGACAGTGGAAAATAATTGACGAGTATTAATTTAATCGTGGAGATATCGCATGACTAGGAACGACGGAGCAAGTGCGATGTTAACGTTTCTCCCATCGATCGCGCGTTACAATGAACTCTTTTCAGTGCTCTCGAGCCTCGGATATTGATCCTAACGAATCGTACGGGATGATGATCGTACGCGGCCAGTCTTTTGCAGCGGGTACGAATCTGTTTAATGGCAAGGCGAATGGATTGGGAAACGGTACCCGGGGGACTGCAGTTTAATTACAGTAAGAAGCGGAATGTGAAAGGACCAACCACTTAATAATTGAGTCGTTTAATATCACGTGCGAATTAAACAGTTAGCAAATAGCGTACGTGCGCATGCACTTTATAAATATTGAAAAATTCGAGTCGATGATTAGGAGTATTCTAATTTAAAAAGAACAAGATACATGATATTTTCGCAAATTTTTTTTTTTGTATAAAAAATACAGTTCTAAAATACTGCTATAATTTTCCAACGAGTCTAATATGTACATTTACCCTAATGATACGCGCTGCGGTTGAAACGATACTTGAATTACTGGTTTCATAAAATAATGGTAGAATATTTGATCTACTCTTCGCGTTGAATTGACAAGATGTATTTTAAAGTGCAGTTGAACGACAAACACCTTGCTAATACGTATTCCGTTTAGATTGAACGCTTAAAAGGTATCGCGAGCATCTGGTAATTTCTTGGTCAGTGAATACCAAATATATTAGCATTTCATATTCAATAGCTGTGCAAAGTGCAAAATATGTACTCTTACTTCTTTCGGTTTTAGCGTTCGATACATTTTAATTTAGCTAACAGAGAACCAATACGCGGTTCGAGAATAAACTTTTATTAGCAAAGTTAAATGCAAAGGTAAAATGGTTGTTTTCCCTAAACAATTCCAATTTCAAAGGTTTACATAAACGTTGGTATACTGTTAGTAGAACCACGTGTGGTTCCATGGGTCACGTGTTTGACTCGAACCAGAGACGGGCAAAATTTCATCGGGACAACAGACGTGCCAGCAATTTATTCGCGACATTTTGTTCGATCGAGCAATTAAATTTTTAGTCGACGTAGACGCGTCCTGTCTGTTTCTTTTCTCGGCGAAAATCCAGAATTGAACGCGCGAACGTTTTTTTCGATACATAAGAACAACTAGCTTCCAGACTAAAAATATACAAGGTACCTCAGGATATCTATAGTAACGTTGGTTCGCGCAATAAAGACGTTACATAAATAAACGAATCATTGTTTCTTCCTTTTCTTAGACGAACTGGAATAGATATTTGGGCTCGAACTTAAAAACAAAATGTCCTCGACGTGTGACGCGGTACGGAATCGAGAATAAATTCACACGTGTGTATTTTCCTTTTGGAAGATTCTTATTTATCTAATATTATACGAGCACGAATTTTACATTCTTTGAATACAATATTATTATGTGTAATTTTCATTTGTGGTTGGCTTCAGATTTTTAGTTTCTCTTTTTACAAAAGCTCTAAAGGTGTTACAAAAAAGTAGTTACTTCCATACAATTTCTTTTAATATCGATATTATTATTTTCCTACCTATTTTTTTCATTTGTATCTATTGTATTGTATTTTTAATTTTGCGAAAGGCAATACCTATTATCGAACTAATTATGCTTACGTATCAAATAACGTTTAAGTGCGTAATTCTAAAATTTTTATTTTACACTACAATCCATTCGTAATTTCTAATAAAAATTGTAAAAAATTTACTCGACCGGATTTTCGAAAATTTACCGTAGTTTTCTATAAGAAAGTAAGAGAAACAAATAAATATACCATAATTATTGGTAATTCTAAGGTGAAGCAAACGTTTCGACTCTTAACACGTGGATTAAGTAGTTTCTGGATAAATGCTCTTTTTCTTCGTCTCATATAATACAAACTAGTCACATTAAAACATCCTGTTGAAGAGGCAACAAGTGATTTTTAAAAAATGTATAAATATCTCTCTCTCTCTGTGCCCTTCTAGCGACAAAAAACGACGCATAATGATGATATAAAATTACCACAAAAAAAAAAGATAAAAATTGCAAAAAATTTACTCGACCGGATTTTTGAAAATTTACTATAGTTCTTTATAAGAGAACGAATAAACGCGTATTTCCATCGCATTATACGTTTCGATTTCTTTGGTAAAAATAAATACACTGTAATTGTCTATAGTTCTAGCGTCGATCGACCAATCAAAGTTTTACGAAAAATTTTTCCCGCCTCCGTCTCGAACGAGGATGAAAAGTATATACCTTGAGTACCACCAGGAGTCATGTCTTCGCATAGTAAAAGTTTCATCTGACGTTTCCACGTTTCGTCACCAAAAGCTTGCGGCACGTTCGCCGTTCCCGAGAGGCTCGTTCGACGATCGTGGTCCCATGCTCGTAGAAACACCGTCCCCGGACAAAAGATTACGGACACACGAGAAACGCTTCCCCGAACACCCATTCACTGTCCGCGTCGCAGATAAGAGACAACGTCTTTGTTCATTGATCGTAGATACCTACAAAAGCCTCTATTCGAAGCGTCGCTCATCCGGCGTGCTCGTAATCGTAACACCGTACTGATCCCAGTGGGTCAAGGTTGCGGGAAATCCTTCGCAGCGATCGACCACCTTCGACTCCGTGGAACACGAGGTGTTTCGAGCGCGCACGAAATCACGGCTGACTTTCGAAACGGCGCGGCGGCCCCCTCGAGCATTTACAGCCGATTTCGGCCACCCCCGTTTCCCTCGACGGGGTTCGAGATCCCTTCTTCCGGCGCGGAATCGATCGAAGAGGCTGGCGAACACGACGAACACCGCGGTTCAACGACCGTTCGAAGGTCTAAGAAAGGAAAAGAGACTCCCACACGAAACACGAAACAAAATCGTACGAATTCCCGTCGCGGAACAACAACACTCGCGGACGCGTGTCTCCCTCGAAGATTTTGTTCTCCACAATTTGTTCGTTGGGATTGCTCGATCGTCTCGCGGCGGAGAGAGGCACACTTTGGTTAGAGATCGACGACGAGGATTGTTTGAACGTGACGTCGTCACGTCGACGAGCGCGGTCCTCGTGTCTCGCGAAAGCAACGAAGCGTTTGTACGGGGGCACCGATCGTAAAGGCCGTCCGGTCGTGAGCATACGCCATTCTCGACTGACGGTTAAAACCGCGAGGTGGCATTTCTCTCGTCTATCGGTGCACCCCCCTCCCCTCGCGCTTGGCGCGATCGCGGAAAAGCTTGTGACGAGAAATCCAGAGGGGTGGGAACGCGCGAACGACGCCCGACAGAAAACCGCGAGCGTCCGCACGCGTCGTTTTTAATTGGAAGAAGGGGGTTATATAGACGAATAAGCACGTTTTAAGTGCCGTTAAAGGGTTATATACAGTCCGGATGCTCTAACGGAATACTTCGAGTCTTTTCGATTCTGTTTTTTTTTTTTTGCATATCTGCTAATTGGAAAAAAAATTTGTTTACGCTGGAACGATGGTTTTCGATACAATTTCTTTCTTATAAAATATTTATGATAATAAGGAGTTTCCTTGATTTTTTTGTTTTTTGTATAGTTATTAATTAGAAAAAAAATTTTTTACGCCAGAACAATGGTCTTCGATACGTATGCAAGCAACGTATATTTGTACCTGTTCCCTACGATCTTTTAAACGTTTATTTAGTCGCAATTAATACAATTATATAATAATTTTACAATCATGTAAGCATTCTATAATCTGTATTTCTTTTTTTCTCGTTATACTTGGATAGAAATTGTATCCCAATAACTGTATTCCTAAATGTTAATCTATCACATTCTTATACGCGTTTGTTTCACTCTTTTTTTCATTGCCATTATTCTAATTCTATTCGGGTTTCTTTAACATAATAATAGCGTAGCAGATCTTCGATTTTTTCATCGCTATGTGTACGTTTCTTTACATATGGTGTAATAAAGACATTATCATTATTGTTGTTATTCTTTTTTACAGAGAAGACAAATGTCAAAACTGTAATATGAGAGTTTACGTAAACGAGCATAACCTAATGTCTAAACGCGTTATTTGCATTTTTGCCTAGCTTTGTAAACTGTTATTATCATTATTAAAGTGTACATGTGGCATAGTAGAACGAATAATTTTGCATAATAGACAAACGTAGCCAGAGGCTGTTTTCGAACCTCAAAAATATTACACGAACAATAATTATATAAAAAATAGACACTGCAAACATACGACGTCTGATGGTACATGATTTATAAAAAGAAAATTATTAATATCCATTATCGTGCTGTTTTTTTACGAACTGTCGTTTCTAACGAGGATTCATTTTTAGAATAAAAATAAAATATTGTACACCAAGCAAGAGTTTACTAAGCGTTTATCACTTTATATATAAAACTAATTTTCGATATTTAATCGGTTCAGTTTCTCTATCTGACGATGACCTATTATTTCACTAGTAATATCTTAACTTACGATACCCATCAACAACATCTCGATAAGTGCTTGGGATTGTAGATATCGTAATTTGTAGACAATCGTGTTTATGAATTGTCGAGTAAAGCAAATAAAGCAGGAAATACATAACTACACAGGGTGTTCGGTCACCCCTGGGAAAAATTTTAATGGGGGATTCTAGAGACCAAAATAAGACGAAAATCAAGAATACCAATTTGTTGATAGAGGCCTCGTTAAAAAGTTATTAACAATTAAATTCAAAAATTTCAAATCGTTCTGAAAAAATTATTTTTAGCTAGGGGGGCCAATTACAACCATTTTTGGTGAAAAGACACACCCTCGAAATCCAACGCACTTTCGAGAAAAAAATTCAAGTAGGTGGACTTTGTCGACAAAATTAAAAAGTTTCAAATCGTTCTGGAAAAATTATTTTCGGTCGCGGGGGTCGATTACAATCATTTTTGGTGAATAGACATACCATCGAAATCCTACCCACTTTCTAGAAAAAAAATCGAGAAGGTGTGAAATTTTTCGACGGGAAAAAAAAGATTTCAAATCGTTTTAGAAAAATTATTTTTGGTTGTGGGGGTCAATTACAATCATTCTTCGTGAATAAACATACCCCCGAAATCTTGCGCATTTTGGAAAAAAAAATTCAGTACGGGCGGAACTTTAAACGTTAATAACTTTTTAATAAAGCCTCAGTCGAGAAATTGGTATTCTTGATTTTCGTCTTATTTTGGCCCCCAGAATCTCCCACTAAAATTTTTCCCAGGGGTGGCCGAACACCCTGTATATTTATTTTGAAAACCCGCCTAAAAATGTATCTACAAATTATTTAAGTATCTAAGAAATGTAAATTTTTTATTCAGAATTATTTACTGATGTTACATTCTATTTAACTATCTCCTCTCCGTCGATCATAATACCTATACGACTGAAATTACAAAACGAGAGGAACCTTCAGCGATTATATAAATTGATGTCATCGATTAATTGCAATTTGTAAACTAGGAAGAAAACGGTACGAATGTTCGTGGCCTGAATATATCCGTAGAATAAAAGTATTTTGATATAGTTCTCCATAGGACTCCAAAAGCGTAATAGCAGCTACTTTCAGTTTAGCTCAGTAAGCGACCTAATGAGGATGTGCTTCCGCAAAGAACTTGTATTATTCGTGTACATAATGTACATTACGTTACGCAGATTCGGTTACACGAATCATCGTTCCATTTAATACACGGGGAATTTCAAAATCAAATTGGCAAATGATGGTTCGTTGTCTTTGGATCATTTTTTCAAAAACGCTGCGCGAACGTGCACAGCGTGCATTTCGATGCAATCGAGTAAATGTTTATAGTATAAACTGCAATGTTTGTACTATAAATAGCAGAAGTTGTGACACGTGTAACTCCAAACACAGATGATTTCAGGGAAGAATGCCTCGCAATACTCGCGGGACCGTTCCGAAACACAGATGTTAATGGCATCACTGACATTTTGCAAATGCCACGTTACGACATTCACAAGTGCTTTTGTCCTAAATTGTTATTATATGTCAGTGTACCGTCGATACGTATTGGCCTAAAATTTCTTATCGGTAAAAGTTAATGCACGAGCGTCGTCGTGCAGTCGCGAGCAGGTGAAAGAAGAAATGTCACACTGATGTAACGACATATTTCTAAAACCGAACGCGTCGCGCTCAATTTTGCCCCAGGGCCATTCTGCACTTTGCTATTATATCGTGGATCATGGACGAAGGCATATCGATACCAATCATTTTACTATTATTTAGAGAGTCATTCCTGAAGTAAGAATAATAAATCAATTTAAGTGATTTGTGAAAGCAAACTGTAAATAAGAAATTTACGTAAGTAATGGATCGACAGAATTCTAATTTTTTAGTGTTTACAAGTTCGATACATTAACATTGTTAACGTACTGTGCGAAAAATAACTCTTATGTAGGTACTCTTAACGCGTTCACTGTCCGGTCTCTCAGCGGCGTATCCAATAGCGTGGCGATATGGCCCATATGCGGGCCATAGACAGTGAACGTGTTAAAGCTGAACATACAGTTAACCCTTTGCACTCGAAGTTCTTTTTTTCATTCATATTACCAGCAACTCGAAGCAATTTTAGTGAAGAAATCATATTTACATATAAGTAAAAAGAAAAGTCATTGTTGTATGTTATTATTTTTTTAAGATTTTACTTAATTAATTACGGATACAAATGTTATGATATATAAAAAAAAAACAAAAAATTATAAAATTATTAAATTTTATAATCGTCTAAGGTGTGATACCTCTCGAAGCAATCGCCAATATGTAATTATTTGCATTGTCTCCATAGCGGAGCCCTCGAGTGCAAAGGGTTAATATAAAAACAAAGGGTTAAATATCCCACGAATATTGGTTGCAAATGTTTTAAGACGCGCGTAAGATTCGTCGGTACGCGATATTCTATCGGCCGGATTTCAGTAAAAATTGCTCGGCTAGAGAAGAATCGTTGCACAACTTCCCTGTTTCCACAGGAAATACGTACGTACGTGCTGATACAATAGTAAGCAGACCACGATACTACGCGACTCAACCGCGATTAAGCTGAGTAAGACTAACACGTCAGTTATCTTGTATCGAGCACGTGCATTTTCGCAGAAGATATTATTATCGTAAATTAACTTGGTGAAAAAAAAGCCTTCGATAAAAGAAACCGCAAGTTAAACTCGGATTACAAACTCCAAGCTTTTAGCATAAATTTAAACAACGACCAGTTTCTTTATAAAATCTAAATTTCTAAGAGCATGCAACGTTTATATTTTCTTTTAATTTTAACCGTGCTTTCGTCTCGACTAAATAACGGTTTAGTACATTCTTTAATGTGTAAAGTGGGCCAGTGACTTGTTCATCATTAAAATAAAACTGACCATCGTTTTTAAACACAATTCTGTGATTCACTGTAGATTCAAACAGGCATGGCGTTACAAATTACACATACCCATACGCAATGTGTTAATAATCTCTTTCCCAACGATATTCGAATCCTCCTTAAAATGTTTCCGGGTACAGGAAGAGGCGATTCTACGTCGATCGTTGAAACAGAAATTTATGGGAACGTAACTAGACTTACGCGTGACAAACACAATCAAATAACATTAGACTTCGCGTTTTCAGTCACTCCCACATCGACGATTAAATCGTATTACGATCTGTAACTGGCGTCGTAGTTGGCCGATATTAAGTAATATTTATGAATAATACGAGCAACGGTGTAACGAGTCCGCGGAGATCGCGTGACGGAGAAACTAATGAAAACTTCGACGAAACGTGCTATCGTTGACGTGGCCCTCACTTCTGACTTTACGCTCGAGCTTACGTCAGGCGTGGACACGCCAAACCCAATAATACATCATCGTAAGACGACACCATTCCATTTTGTTCGTCTGTCGGCGTAAATTTATTTCATTCAATCACGGGGTTTCCTCTGCCGGAGGGAACGTTCGAGAATATTTCAAACAACATCGCGGAACAGAACGTTGCAAAGGAAACGAGAACAGGTTGAAGCTTGCCACCCAACGTAACTCTACGTAACATCCTCGTCTGATTAGTAAAGAAATTTATCTAATGGAAACATCTTACAAGGAACCATCGCGAACGGTCCGGCTTCGATTTTGATCAAACTTTGTACACTTATAAAGCAGCCAAAAATAATCGACACGTATTTTTTTTTAGCTGCGGTAACTCGAGTTTAAGGGGTGAAACCACCCCTTGAAGTTTTGGCTCGAAACGGCTATCTCGAAAACGGAAAGACATACAAAAAAATTGTTAATGGGCGAGGTTGATGGTTTCTTATGTACAATAACATGGTGTTAAAAAATTTAAAAAATACAATTTGTTTATTACAAAAAAAAATTTATTAACTTAATTTTTCATTTTATTGAAATTTTCATAATGACAAAAAATGACGAGCATTTTATTCCAAATCCATTGGTATGCGATTTTTTAAAATTGCCTCCTACAGTTTTGCAGATTTTGATGATTTACATCTTGCGCGCACATCCATTATGGTAGTAGCCGTTCTAACTTTGATTTTAATGAAGCACTGTAGGCTTGCACTACTTCTAGAGGACAAAATCGGGAAAAATACAAAAATATCAATTTGTTGATGGAGGCTTCGTTAAGAAATTATTAACGTTTAAAGTTCCGCCCGTACTGAATTTTTTTCTCCGAAATCCCCAAGATTTCGGGGGAATGTGTAATGACCAAAAATGATTGTAATCGACCCCTGCAACCGAAAATAATTTTTTCAGAATGGTTTGAAATTTTTTAATTTTGTTGAAAAATTTCACACATTCTCGAATTTTTTTCTCAAAAGTGCGTAGGATTTCGGGGGTATATATATTGACCAAAAATGATTGAAATTGACTCCCGCAACTGAAAATAATTTTTTTAGAACGATTTGAAATTTTTTTTTTTGCTGAAAAATTTAGGCACCTACGCCCTGTCGATTTTTCTTAAAAATTCGTTTTTCATTTTTAATAATTTTGTTTGACGCCCTACAAAAAGTTGGCCAATACTTTTTTGTAGGTACCTATGAGCTCTACTTCAGAAAAAAGTTTCATTGAAATATATTCACTTTTGTAGGAATTATGGCTGTTTGAAGACTGGACCATTTTTATGGGGTTTTTCTCATTTTGCGGAGTCAAGGATCAACTTTTTGCATATTTTTGCGATTTCTACGTATTCTTGATTAAAATACGCGTCGTTTGCATTTTTGAAAATTAAAATCCTTCAATCCGTTCAGAAGTTATGACATTTTAAAAATCCGCATGAAATTTTCGGACATTTCTGGCCATAAATTACATTTTCGATTAGGAATTTTTTTCTCGAAAGTGCGTAGGATTTCGTGGGTATATGTATTGACCAAAAATGATTGTAATTGGCCCCCGCAACCGAAAATAATTTTTTCCTGGAGGATTTGAAATTTTTTAATTTAATTTTTTAATAATTTCTTAACGAAGCCTCCATCAACAAATTGGTATTCTTGTATTTTTCCCGATTTTGTCCTCTAGAAGTAGTGCAAGCCTACAGTGCTTCATTAAAATCAAAGTTAGAACGGCTACTACCATAATGGATGTGCGCGCAAGATGTAAATCAATATCTGCAAAACTGTAGGAGGCAATTTTAAAAAATCGCATACCAATGGATTTGGAATAAAATCCTCGTCATTTTTTGTCATTATGAAAATTTCAATAAAATGAAAAATTAAGTTAATAAATTTTGTTTTGTTATAAACAAATTGTATTTTTAAAAATTTTTTAACACCATGTTATTGTACATAAGAAACCATCAACCTCGCCCATTAACAATTTTTTTGTATGTCTTTCCGTTTTCGAGATAGCCGTTTCGAGCCAAAACTTCAAGGGTTGGTTTCACCCCTTAAACTCGAGTTACCGCAGCTAAAAAAAAATACGTGTCGATTATTTTTGGCTGCTTTATAAGTGTACAAAGTTTGATCAAAATCGAAGCCGGACCGTTCGCGATGGTTCCTTGTTAGTCTAACAAAACCAACGCACGGCATATTATTCGTGACGTTTGATCGATCCAACGGTTAAATTAAAAAAAGAAACTTATTTCGTGCATCGTGTATCGAACGATAATGAGAAAAACGTAAGTACTTTGCGTTTTGAGAGCAAGATGCAACTGTTAAGGGTGTATTTAAAAACTCGTCATAAACTATTCAAGAGATACGATCTCAAATGCTGAAACAAAGTTAAAATAACGAGCGCAGGTAGTTATAGAAATTTATAAAATCAAGTACAGATGGATATTATTATTTTCATTTTGTTCTATCGTTTAAAATTCTATTTCTTTAAAAGTAAACGATTATTTGTTATCTAATATTTTTATCCGCGTAAGAATTTTCCTCGTCTACGCTGCGACCGTAACAGGAAAAACGTTATCAAACTGTTTGCCTGCTAAGAAAAGGAGTTAACGCCTGTTGTTTTTTTGTTTGACAAGTAATGCCATGATTCATGGGTAAACATACCTCCGGTAAGTGGATCGAGTTACGTAAAAAAAATTAATTAACCCGTGTCATTCGTGGAACTGCCCGATCGAGAATGCCTTATTACTGCTGACGCGTAAGCATTTTTGCTTTCAATTTAATTACTCATTAATTCAGAGGGGAATTAGGTTAATTGTCAATCGTGATACGCATCAACACCTGTAAACATACGTAATACGTTCAGGGAGTTTCGTAACGCGTTGGACGTAACCTTAACCATGAATTTATTTCATAGGGAAACGAGTCAAAATATTCGTGCTGATATTTGTCCCGATCTTAATTTCAAATCAGTCACTATTAGCGCCGATAAATTTTAATTTCAAATTATACTTATAACGGAACGTTCCGCGAATGAATTTCTTATTTATTCGGACCAAAATTAATTTCCAGCGCAACTGGAAAGTATTGAAAAAAGGATGAGCATATTTTAAAACAGTATTTAAATGATTCTTTGACGGAGTATAACCGACTTCTAGCATTATTGTGTCGTCTGTGAAACAACGAAAAAACGAGACGTAGGTAATTCAGGCTACGTCGTGCAAAAATATCTGTTTATAAAGGGATTAGCAGATTGTTACGTCAATCTGATATCTCGGTCCCACCCCTCTTTAAGTCATTCGTCAATTTGGAAGCAGTCGCTAACTGTAATCGATTGCAGAACAGTCGCTGTTTCATTTTTATTTCATAACATCACGCACAATTTGAGAAACGATTCGCTGTTTCTTGTTCTTTAACAATAATGACACGGTAAAATTTCGCGAATCCACATCTAATTTGGAAATTGGGAAAAGCAACGGTTTTTTTAGTAAGCTACGAACGTTTCCCAGAATTTCTCAACCTGGGGGTTTCTGGTTCGAAAACATTTTTCACAAAAAATTGCAAAAAAGAATAAACAACTTTATCGAGCGAGACCCCTTTGCGTTAAAATAAAATTTAGACTAATATTTAGATAATTAAATCCAGACGTGCCAGATTCTTCTACGTTTCTCTATTTGTTCTCCAAAATGGCCGTCTAGGAAGGGTTGAAGCAGATTGTATCATTAGGCAAAAAGTCGGTGATATCGTAGATGGACAGTTGGGAACCTCCTCCTGTCAGTGTTCCAAAAGAAAAAATCTGTGCAAACTGTCAACAGTTGACGGGTGGCGTTTGTGTTTACGTCACTTTTGTCACGGTAACACGCCGGCTCCGGGCTGTCAAACGGTTAATAAAACCGGTGCAGGCCTAGATATGTATCTATTGTGCGAGCGCATAATGGAGGCCTGTCTCTACCCCTTTAGACATTCATAATATGTACATCGCGGCCTTGCAAAACGACACGGTCTCTCTGTGACACCGTGAGCCAGAGATAACGTAATCGCCAACACGCCATGGCGTTTACGACAAAACGGACGCTTCTCCAACGACGTGATTCATCAGCAAATTGTCCTTTAATTCGTCTGCTAATTGCGAGAGGAAACGATTGGGCCCTGCCGACGACCGAATCGCAAACACAGAATTAATCGTCAAATTTTCACCCTGGGTCCTATCGACCACCAGTGCGTTTAAACCCCTTTTCAACTGAGCCACTTTCTACAGAAATTTAAAAATGCTGTCCCCTTTCGCTCGTATCTTTCTTTATTCTAACAACGAGAAGCTAATTCACGATAATAAATTTAATATAAAAGCAACAACTTACGATATGTCTCATCTTGTATGTATAGTATCTTTTTCTTTAACTTCACATTTTCCTTTATCGTCGACCGAATATCGTGAACATTCACAGAATTAATCGTCAAATTTTCACCCTGGGTCCTTTCAACCACTATTATGTTTAAACACCTTTTCTACTGAGCCACTTTCTACAGAAATTTAAAAATTCTGTCCCCTTTCGCTCATATCTTTCGTTATTGTAACAACGACAAGCTAATTCACGATAATAAATTTAATATAAAAGCAACAACTTACGATATGTCTCATCTTGTATGTATAGTATCTTTTTCTTTAACTTCACATTTTCCTTTATCGTCGACCGAATATCGTGAACATTCACAGAATTAATCGTCAAATTTTCACCCTGGGTCCTTTCAACCACTATTATGTTTAAACACCTTTTCTACTGAGCCACTTTCTACAGAAATTTAAAAATTCTGTCCCCTTTCGCTCATATCTTTCGTTATTGTAACAACGACAAGCTAATTCACGATAATAAATTTAATATAAAAGCAATAACTTACGATGTTTTATCTTTAACCTCTTCACGCCCCTGGCCACATATGTGGACGTTTAGTTTTTTTTTTTATAATTATAGTTACTGTCAATCATAAATAGACCAGCCAAAAAAAAAATTCGTCCCTGAAGAGGTTAACTCTACATTTTCCTTGCAAACGTGGAATAATTATATTCGATCTTCCATCCAAAATATCGAGCAACGAAAATCGTATAGTTCGAGCCACGATATAGCGGGGTGGTAAACTAAACTCTTGAGGGTTGGGACTGACTACTGCTGCGGCACTTAGGGCTGTACATGACATCTTGCTTGAGGGTGCATTTCTGAATGTCTTTCTGTGTCCGTAACTGCACTACCTTTTTTCATTTTCTACATGCATATATTATAAGCAAGTAAATTAAGATATTAAAGACTCGAGTAAGACCTTTACCTGTTACGATACCTATAAAAATGTCGGCACTAGATAAAACATTTCTTCGTACGGCGTTGACTATGGTCTAACGCCCTTAGCTGCACGTATTTCTGTCAATTCACTTGTCCCGGGAGCTTAAACGTGTAAACTTTGACACCTACTCGAGTTTACGACCTCGCTATATCGTGGCCCGGACTATACATCGAATGTACTGTCGCGAGAAAGAAATATTAGCCCCAAATAGGGGGATGCAAGCCGTATCGGGCGAAACGCGTCAGGAGACCTTCGAAAGGCATACGAGCAAGCAAAAATTGCTCGATATCGTCCATATTCTCCAAGCTGATAGTTCCACATTATTCATAACCCCGACACTGACCTTTTCGTTTCGCTCGCGATGCATCATATTCGTATGATTCCGAGGTACGAACGCTATCTGAAAAGCCTATACTCGTATTTTCGTTGTTAGCGGGCTATATTTTTTAAAAATATACTCTCGAAAGGTTTTCATTGAAATTTGTAAACACGACCGGGCCATAAATGTTTTATCGCGCAGGTGTCAAGTACACCGACTACGTTAACGGCGAAAATAGCCAGGCTTTTCAAGGTTTGTTGAAAGTAAAACCATATATGATGAATCAGCGTTATGGGAAATCGATGCAAAGAGTACGTTACAAAAAAAAAAGAAAGGATGAATCAACGTTCCACGATTGCGAAGACAAATTACAAAATCGTTGGAAAATCTGTTTACGATGATCAATCTCGGACGACGCGATAGAAAGTCTCGCGCACGCTGTTTGGATACGTTTTAAAAGCAAGGATTCGATGTAACTATAGAAATCTTGATCGAAATTGTTCGCAAAAAGATCAAATTTTGGAAATGGAATCGAACATCGAGACAATAATTGTGAAAATGGTAGGTGTATCGTAATACTAACTAACGAGTAATAAGTGTCAAATTCTGTCAGATTTGTAAAATTTAAACACATTTTAATGAAAATAAAACCGTGTATTAAATATATAATCGTTCAGAAAATGCAAAAAATCAATTATTAAAAATTTGCCCCCGGACTTCAAACACCGATTATTTTCGTACTGGGAAATTGGTATGAAATAACGTGATTGGATGTGTACGTTGTTGGGCAATATCGAAGCCTTATTGGAACGAACATATCACAATCACGAGAGTTTATGGTACGTCGAGTTGCTTCTTGTTGATTTCGTTCGATCTTTGCATTCGAAAGTGGGTATCGATTCCCGGGACACTTGGCGCGAATTTATTAGATCGTTGCTCGCGAATTGGACGGTTTCATAGACGCGTAATGTTTTTCACATTTTTGTAATTAAATGTCGTATGCTTTCAACCATAGAGCATCGAAAACGCCTTGCGGGAGTGGTTATTTTTAACACGAATATTAAATTGAATTTCGACCGATCCGATAAATCACGTGGTTGTGCCTATAAATTTACAGAAACAAATATAATTGTGTGAGACCATTTCCGTTTATGGTATTTCATTGTTACATCATTTATGCTATTTTTTTCTTTACGGAGGATGAAACTACAAATTTTGTTAAGGAGCCATTCCACCTTGTAGGCACGAAAAATACATGTTTCTTTGTGATTTTTTTTTTGCGGTCTATTAAAGAGCGATTAATTCCGGGTTTTGTAGATACATTTATTATATATTTAGCTATATTTACGAATTTTTGCAACGCATAATATCTATTGAGTACGCTGTTTTTGTTGATTAACAAACAACAGTTTTTACGATCGGCGTCTGACTGCGTATGTTATTCGAAATCCAAAAACCAACGATATTCTTAATATAGATGAGTGTGGTTATAGCATGAACTAGGATCTTTTCAAAAAAACAAAAAATGGCAAAATGACAGCTATTTTACGAAAAAATACTGAATATTTTCATATATTCGGTTGCTTTTCTGTTAATAAAAGAGAAAGTATTGCATATATCGCAATTATCCTAGTTCATGCTATAGGGAGACCAGTTCTAAAGATACTTTATAAATTTCATGTTGATATCTTGAATAGTTTTTTCGTTATCACATACGCAGTGCCGAAAAATGATTATACCTGCGCGCGGTGCATTTCAGCAGGCTATAACTTCGTTAGTTTTTCAAATTTCAATTTAATATTTGGTAGATATATTTTCGAGACTACATACTAAAAGAAAATGCAAAAGAAAAATTCAATTTTTGTAATCCCACAAGGTAGAAAGGCCCCTTAAATCAACGAACGTGTGTCATTGTGCAAATCAAGGTTGAAAGAAAGTAAATAAGAACAGTGGAATGAGTGAATAATAGAAGGACCTAATTCTAGTTTGATTTGGAATTGCAAAGAGTTGAATGGTAAAATCGAAGAAGCATTGTTGTAACCGGGACAACCCTCTGTGGTGACCAAAAGGGTAGGGCCGGAGATAGATAGGGGTGCGGCAAGCAATCATAGATACCGTTCCATTTAGCTTAGCCCCATGTTTATTCGATCTAAGCGTGACCTAATCCTGTGGTTCTTTATTAGACCTGCACTCGTAAAAGATTATCACCGTCGCGATAAGAAAAATCACAAAAATGCACTGCCCTGCGTTTCGGCGAATCTCTGCTCCGACAGATGCCAGTTACTGATTTTTATTACAGATATATTCCCACGTTTCGAACGAACGAATATAATTTATTTTAATAAGAAAACTAACGAAGTAGTCAAAATGATCCATTCGTAATTTCTAATAAAAGTTGTAAAAGATTCGACTGGTTTTCTATAAGAGAATGAATAAATATTTTGCACTGTGCATTTCTTCAAGTATCTACCGTTTCAATTTCTCTGGTGCAAATAAATACTCCATAATTGGTGGTCGTTCTAGCGTTAAACAAACGTTTCGATTCTTAACACGTAGATTAAGTAGTTTTTGGATAAACGCTCTTTATTGTTTGACATAAATTTTTTTACAAATTTTTAAAAAAATGTATAAGTATCAGTCAATGCGGATATGGGAGGGTTGTTCTAGCAACAAAAAACGATGCAAGACGATAACATAAAATTACCAAAAAAAGATTCACGGGATCAAGGGAGGCCAGAGAAGACCAATTCCAAAGAAAAGAACTCGAGAAACAGTGGGTACGAATAAAGAACGTAAAAGAGTCAAACAGTTTGTCAAGCGAGGGCATAAAAGATTAATGGAATCGGTTGAAATTCGAAACGAGCTCACGGTTGTCCGATAGAAATCGAAGAACGTTTTACGATTCGTGTGTGACCGCTTCCTCGAACCTCTCCGACTTCTCGATAACGCGTGTTTCATTATTTTCCGTTAATCACTTACTTATCGCGTTATTATCGTTCCCCGCGTACTATAAATTACGGTATCAGCGAATCTAGCGTCGAAACAAAGAACCGCCGAACGTGTCGCGCGGTTGCGCAATCGATCCGTACGCGGAACGCAAATATTTAACAAAATCTGATCCGGTCGTATAACAAAAATTTCGTGGACCCGCCACATATTACAGGACACCGCAAAGCACTGATAAGAACAGACGAGATACGAGCCAGAAACGTTTTAGGAGCAGAGGCTCGCAATAATTGCTTCGCGATTGAGAGAACCGCGCGTAAATTAAGCCAGGCCGCAATAAAATAACGAAGGTTTTATTATACCATCTGCGGTATTTCCTCGCTTGGTGTACGGTATATTAAAAAACTAATTAATTGTTATTATTATAGAAAATACCTGGGGGAAATAAAATAAGATTAATGTCTCGTTCGAGACGCAAATGTGTTAGAAATGCGGAAATACACATGTCCTTCTCCTTGGTGCGTCTCCTCCTCTTAAGGGGTTACACCACTATAGAATTATCAAAAAATCGATTATTTTTTATTGGCTTAAAAGATGTTCTGAACCTCCTATAATAAAGGGGAAATTGTTTTGTGCCTGTACAAAATTTTGTTCTTTCAAATTCCGAGCGATTTTCCATGCGCGTCGAACTGCTCCGAAACGAGTACTCGCGTATGTGTATAAATAATCCAAGTAATACATTATGTACTTCGTTCTTACCTGTCATAAATTAATAGTATATATATACATATTTCGTAAAATAAGAAGTTACAAATTAAAAATATAAAAAATTTTAAAAACAAACAATAGCAAACACAAATCCTCGTAAGTCCTATTCAAGTGGTAAAAAAGTATCGAATATAGCGACTGATATCGCTGTATGCATTTTCGACGACGGTCTGACTAACATTCTGCGGATTATGAAAGTTTTGGAGATAGATATTGGCCTTCGAGAGTACAATTTTTGTCTTGGAGCCGCTGCCAAGGCGATAAAATCGACGAGGAAACAAAGCGAGGAAAAATATTTAAGCAGAGGAGGTCAGTTTTATGGTCCTGGGATAGCAGATTAATGGTAAAAATTTTTAAACGGTCATATTGTTCATTCTTTCACGTCCATAACACATGTCAAAACTTTAAAGGCGTTTTTCTCGAAACACGATTTCTTAAAACGGCACTCAGCGTTACTTCAACAATTTTCATTCTATTCGCTCCAAATTTCGGCCATATCTTTAAACTAACATTCCGAAGAGAAGTACGTAGGGGATTTTCGATAAGTTGATTTTAACATTATTTATTGACAAATGAATGCCCCATATTTTGTACAGAATTGGACTTTTTACTTCAAATGCTCGCCAATCCCACTAAAATGAATATTTTAAAAATCCCCTACGTACTTCTCTAGCTATACTCATGTAGATCAAGAGAAAATTTTTGATTTTTTTCCAAATACAAATTTGCGTCAGTTACACTGCGCGCCGCAGAGCGCCTCAAATTCAACACGCCTCGCGAGAATGGCTCCAGTGACGTCATTTTGCACTATTTTTGAATAAATATTTTTTTCTCTAACACTTAACGACATGATTAATAATATTCTTAAATATTATTATCCTCTTACTTTTCCATCCATCCAAAAACAAATCGCGAAAAACCCCTTTATTTTAGGTTTCTACAGTGGTGTTACCCCTTAAAGGAGGATGTCTCATGTGAATGATAGAAAATTGAACCATTTTTCTTAATTTTTTTTTTTAAGGAAATGTTCCATCTGACGTTATGAATCATTTTTGCAGTTTATTTAGCTATCCTTTGGGAATACAAGATAATTTTTTTATTAATTTCTATTAACTTTTAATGTTGTTATCACGTCCGCAGTAAACATGTGTTTAAACAAAAAGATTATTATTCGGTAGGTTTACAGTTATCGCCCGTACCAAAATAATTAATTTATGTTGCAAATTGACAAAATGGTGAAAGCTTAAAGTAAAAATTGCAAAATTTCGTCGTTTCTTTTGCAACTTTTTAATAAAAAAGTTATGATAAACTCATTGTAACAATTTGATTTTGGTATAGGCGAGAACTGTTGGTTTTTCAATCGAACGTATAGTTTTTGAGATTTTGTCTACGCCGAGTTAAGAAAATAACGTTTCCAGAAAAACGCATTTAATGTCTGCAAGATCATAGTCATCAATCTCAGCTCCATATAGAATTCCTTCCAGAATATTGCCACCTAGATGACAAAAACGCTGAAATTTTAACTTTTAATAACAGCAGATATCTCTTGACCCTGTTGTAAAACTTTTTAAAACAGTAATGTCTGGGCTGTGCATGGTAATCACCCGAAGCAATGACTCCGGTAATTACCGCGAGGGCTATACAAAAAATGTTCTACAATCTACAATACTTGACATTTATCTCTCAAAATTTAACAGTACATTCTTAAATATATATACTTTAAAAAAATGAAATAAAAAAAAAAATTAATTTTTTTGAGGTCTCACGTGAGACTTCCCCCTTAATACGACGAGTTGGAATGATCTATTATTTTACAGTCACGAAGTAGACGAAACGAAGATTTAATAGGTATTATACATCCTAAAAGGTACAAAAAAGGCCATAAGTATTTTCACAAATTTTGGAATAATGTATAATACTGTTTAAGTAAATAAAATGGAAGAATTGTGATACTTTAGTGCATATAAAAGAAGTGGTCAGGGCTGTACAAAATATGTTCTACAATCCACAATACTTGACATTTATCTCTCAAAATTTAACAGTACATTCTTAAATATATAATACTTTCAAAAAATGAAATAAAAAAAAAAATTAATTTTGTCAGGGTACAGAAGCGTATTGGCTTTTGCCGTGGGCACATATAAAATACAGTTTTAGAAAGTCCACCTCGTGTCGATTTTATTAAAACGCCCGACCGCTATCCCGACCATAATAGAACCTTTCTTACAATTGGGGAGAAGGTGGGAACATGGATCACTCTTTTTTTCTTCTACACATCTTCCTTTGACATACAATCCAAAGTTCACGTGCCGTTCTCTAACCAAATTATTACCATAAGAGAGACCTACACTTGGATATTCTTTATTGGCGATAAGCGTTCCTCCAATTTGCTTTACTCGATTTGGACTTCTTCTACTTTCTTTTAAAACCGCAGATCGTCGTTACCTCTATTTCGCGCACTGATCGTCGCGGTTTGCATTATTAATTATCCCGTCGTTAGTGAAACGCAGAGAGCGATTTTAAATTTGAAAAATCCGTAGCCTCAACGGAAAAGTACGAAATAGAACGAGGAAAGAATGTTTGCCATTGGCAAATATCGGAGAGATAGTGCACGCCTTTGGTTCAAATATTGAAATTTATCGGAAACGTCGTAACCCGTCTCGATTCTAAAAATTCACGGGAGTCCGCGTACAAAAATCATAACCGTCTGTCAAAAAATTTGAATTTATAATAACCCCGGGCCGTCTAATTACTGTTTGCGCTGGCAAGAGCGCTGATAAACGGCCGTACGCGTATTTACGAGTTCACTTATGTAATGACCTGACAACTGTCCGATAACTCCGACCTGGCAAATCCAATTTGACAGATAGAGAATGATAGAGCATATTTTTGCGCCAGCCGAGAGAGATTCCTCGCGATATTTACGAAGAGCCATTGTAAGCGCGATAAGATAAGTCCCGAAAGGAGAATAAAACGATAAGAGATTCTCACGGCGAGCGGTATTGTGCTCCACGGACGGTTTTCAAAGCGCGACCGCGATGACTGGCCGTAGAAAAGATGGCGCACACGAAAACGAGACGATCGTCGAATCGCGGATCGCGGATCCACGACGAAACAAAACGGCGAAACAAATTCGCAATTACAGCGCCAATTACGCGCGGATGGAATTTACCGATAAACGCGCTGATTGATCGCGAAAACTTTTAATTGCTGGATGGAGGGGTGTTCTCGCGTTACGCGAAACGTAAATACATGCTAGGCGTAGATAGCTCGATAAGTGTATGTTATTCTGGAATTAAAAAGTGTAATGCGACGTGGTTTATTCGAAACGCTATCTGCACGTTTCCGACGAGCCGTACGAACGTTTCGGTTTATCAAGGTATCGCCAGGTGGGAAATTAAATAAAAGAACTATTTTTAACGGTCCAAACCGATTACTCTTATTCGCTTCGTTACCGTCGGCGAACATTTCCCTTCTTTCGGATCGCGGGGCAAATAAAAGAATTAATCTCGTACGAACGAGCGTCGAGGTGTTACGTTTACACGTGACGTAAACGGCTGTTTGAAGTGTTACGCCGATAACGATAAAAATTCATCAACCGACAGATAGGGCAATAAATCTGTGTATTAATTGTTTCTTTTCGAACAGTTTTAAAATTAGAACGATCGAAAACAAGATTATCTCGGAGAGCTTGGTAATGAAAGAAATTGTTCAAATGTACGAAACGTTCGTGGACGTCGAATGCAAGTTACAAGCGGGAATTCGTGGTAACGCGATTATCAATAGGAGGAACGAAAAAATAGAATTCCCGCGTAGTTTTCGTTTTGAATTATAAAGGCGGGAAAGTTTTCAAAGTGAAAACGGAGACTCGACAAACGGGGATCGTGAAGAATTCAATCGGGGCAGCGTCCATTTAAATTTTTTAAATCGTTTCGTAATCTAGAGACGATATATACAGTGGCAACCGAAACTATAAGAAAACTTTATTCCAGTGCGCATCATTCTAACGCGAATCAATATTTAAATGCGGGCGTACCGCGAAAAATATCCATTTAGGAATCCATTTACGAAAGCCCCTTGTATTTTAAATCGAGTGAAACGTACCAATAATTAAACTTCCCAACGTTGGTTATAGTCTGTCGTTTGTCTTCGAGTTGTACGGTACGCTTTCATTATAAAAAGAAACCTACCATTACTAAGGAATGCAAAGTGTATACCGCCTTAAATATTTGACAGGCTAACGTTATCGAAAATATCGACGGTACTGAGCTTTTTATACTCTGCAGACACATTGTTAAGCGGAGATTTCCGCGAAACGATAAGATTCTCGGTTTTCGTTCGACGAGAACAGGCGCACGAGACACGTACATCAGCCTATATACAATATTACAAATAAAATAATCAAGAGCCTCCTAGCGCCGATGTTTCGCTGAAATTATTGCACCTGTTCTTCCGGCAATTGATTATCGACGTGTTGTTGATACAAGCGCTCAAGTATTTTCTTTCGCAAACACAACTACGCATCCCTCCGCGAAAATATACGGATTTGTATTTGAGCGAACAGTCGAACGTAATTAATTTTTAAAAAGCCATATCGATTCGAAACGTATTCAATTTATAAGCAATGAAAAAAGGACAAAAATATATTAGGCTATTCTATAAATCGTCTCGTTTCTTATCGTACTTTATGTACATATATATTTTTATAGGAATTTCTAAATGCAATCTAAATTAGTTTGGACATATATTTTTTGCTTCTTTATGTTTCTTAACACTTTTCTCATATTTGTTTCTGCAATTTTCGATATCGAACGTCTTGGACGCCTTTCCCTTTCTAAAATTGGTTCTGTCGTATTCGTATAAAGTACGTTCCAATTTGTAGAAGTATGAAGAAGTATGAATGGTTGTGTCAGAAGAAGATACAGCACAATTATTCTGATTACGTTTAATACGTAACCATACACGAGAATACCTCAACGAAAACGATCAGACACAGACAGAAATAATTTACTAACCTTTTATTTAAAATATTTATATATTCTTTTCTCAATAACTGTCTCGTCACCACTTTAGAGCATCATTTATAAAAATATTTTAAAAAACGGGAATGCTTAATTACACTTGAACACAGTTTATGAAATACCATTTCGAGTTCTGTGCATCTCCACAGTTTGTCGACTCAGTTTAAGTCCCTATGCGTGCAAACACTGGCAAAAAATAACGATAAGAAAATAATACCGGTTATTGGTCCCTTGAAAAAAATCTTAAAAATTGTAACGCGATCAAAAGAACCCAAAATATTATAGCGTTTATAAATCTCAGTCGAATAACGGTATTTTACGTTGCCTTGGCCCACTGCGTGGCGTTTCGAAGGAAACTAAACTAACAGATATCGTCTGTAATATTTATCGATGAAGTCCGACAATAATATTGGATCGATAAAATATTGGCGAGTACGCCAGTACTAAAAAGCAACGGGCTCGCGATAGAGCATTACAGAAACGGTTAGCCGCGCGATTGTGCAATCCGGTATCTGTATTCGCGAGCGTTTATCGTAAGCCCCGGCCGGCTGATTAATTAATTTCCGCGGGGCTAATGATGTCAGTTAGGTTTCTGCAAACAAACTACGAGCGACGCGCGAGTGCTAGCGCACCGAACCGCGCCAGCAGCGACCCACGCGAAAGGGAACGTGTGCCTTCGCGACCGTGTCGCATTCGAATGGATTCTGCGTCGATTCTCATTATGATAAACAGAGTGTTTATCGATAGCCGCAGTTGTGCAATTTAATGAATCTGAATGCCGCGCCGCCGAGCGTAACCGTTAATACGGTGTTTTTCCTCGATTTTCCACGTAGCGGAGGTTGGCTAATGGAGAAGAAGGAAGCGAACCTGATCGATCCCCCCCCTCCTTAAGTATACATTTTCCTGGACGTGAAAGCGTAAAAATACCCTGACAATAACAGTGACGGTCTCTTCCTTCGTTCCTCTGCGGATGACGTGGGATCCAGCGTTTGCGTCAAACCTTCTTTTCCTATCCGCCGTTCTCCACCATTTTAAACGATAGCTCGCAACACTTCTTGCGGTACACAGAGTGATCCACATTTTTTTTCATTCGTGCTTCGAGTAAAAATAAGACCGACCAGTCGCGCAACAAAAACTTCATTAATTCTTCGGTGAGAAGTTGTAAAAAATAAAAAATTATGAAACGTTGTAGATAACAGCGTGCAAAAGTGTCAATCGTTGCTTTGCAGCTTCGATGCACTGGCTTGTTATTTTATTCGAATATACTTCTGTAAATAATATCGTTCGTGATGTTTTCTACTTTGACTGGAAGAGTCCTCGAAAGTAGCCTCCCATTTTTAGTCGTCGCAGTGATTTCCTCCTTAAATGAACACACGCACGACGGAGTATGATCGTTGTTACATAAGACGATGAATAATTTATTTAACCACTTTCTGTTTTTACTTTATTTCTGCAATACATGCATGTTAGATGAATATTAAACTCGTCGTGTCCTTTTAAAATAGTAATTTATGGACGTTTCGTTTCTCGGATTATCATGCTGCCGGTGGTTTCAGAGATTTTGTAAAAATAGGTACAAAATGTAACGCGCTTGTTACTGCGTTTCAAAGGGTAACGAGAAAGTCGGGCATTTAACCGACTTCGCGACACACAGCTGACGAGCAACGAGAATTAACAGTGTCAATTCGCTGCTTTGAATCAATTCTCGCCCTCTGCCTTGAAGATTTATGCGACGATAACTGTAACATTTCATTTAGTTACCAACCGCGCGCAATGCCACGCACAATGAAACAAAACAACGACGCTTTATTAAGGAACTGTTTTTGCAGCGTTCTATTTTCTGGTACATTCTATAACGAAAACCATTCTTCGATTTAATTTGCAACGATACAAAGATATTGACATTCATTAAATTTATTTTTATACACAATATAAATACTAAACGCGTTTGAAATATATTGGGATACAATTTGGAGTATTTCAAATTACGATTCATTTTGGGCATCTCAAATTAATAATAAAATTAACATATGAAAAATAGACACGAAACTATAGAATTAATATGTGAATGAGTAGATGAAACAATTTACTCTGAACTCTTGACGTCATTGTTTAACAGGTCATTTAACCCTATCATTTGCAATATTACAAATTAGGTAACATTCAAGCATCCTTGCGCTTCCTCTATCGCAGACAGAGGAGATCGATGCTTGAAAATTTGGGAGACTTCGATGCCTGCACTAATCCGTACTACAAAGGTTACGCGACGTACTATGCGTATTTTTAAGTAAATTGAACGCTTAACACTTGGCATGCGGGCAACGTATTTTTACGTTTTTTACAGTCTGTCGTTGGAGCGCGGGTCACGTAAAAATACGTGTTTAGTAGATTTGTGATGGATAACGGATATTTTCATAATTTCGTAAAAATATCGTTTTCTGTGTTAAAATAATCATACAGTATATATTTAAGTGTAAAATAAAAAAAGTTTCGTTGATAAAAACGAAGTAGTTTTCGATTTACTGTGATTTTACTGAATAGCCAAACTTCCCACGATTCACGAAAAAATGGCCGCTGCACGCGTAAGTTGCTGGCGAAGTATACCCGCATGCCAAGTGTTAATATATTTTCTACTCCCGCAAGCACTATTACACGATCTTTTAACTTTATTTTGGATTCTTAATAACAGTTTGCAACCTACAATTTGTTCATTTGTAATCCTGCTGCTGACAAATGGCGCGTCATTTTCTTTATAAAAATCTTTATCGAATATGCATAATAAATGGTAACTTGTATACCGAAAAATACATCAGATGTTTCAACTGCAACGTTCTGTACTGTATGAACGTACTGTACGTTCAAAATGTAGACAGATTCTATCAGAGGGCAGGTTTGAAGCGTATAATTAAATCGTCAAGTCCTAAAACCGCGACAATATGAAAGTATTTGTTTATAAAACGTTTATAAAACATGGTAGAAAACTTTTGAACGGTAGTGTATGTCCTTCTGAGCGTCTCGTTCGTCCTATGCGTAACGTCGTGAACGGCACAAAGTCTCGTTATTGTATTCAACCTTGCCTTTACGCCACGATTACGTCGCACCTGTAAAGTTCCGTTTCCGATACGCGAGGAACGTTAATGTTTCAGGAGATCGGTGATTATCGGAGCCACGTTTGAAACTGCACCGCTGTTCGAACCATTGCGAAACATTCCTTCCTGCGTTTGCCCTTTAATTCTCACGGTCAAGGCGACACGGTCGCCGACAATCCGTTCGAGCAACGTTCGTAAATATGACGCACTCAATTACACTTTGTTTATGCAATATCTCGAACGTCGATAAAGTTACAAAGCGAGGAATTTGCCCGACTTGACTTTCGTTGCGGCGAGGAAGCTTCCCCTAAATCGCATCCCTTCAATTTCTTTCGCATTAATTAATGCAAATATCGTTGGCGAATATATAAATAAAAGTTAAAAAAAAAATCGAATTCATGTGAATTCTGTTGCTGTTCAGTTGTTCGAAGATGGGGAAACCACCATCCGGTTCATTAATCCGGGATAAAAGTCGTTCAGTTACGCGGGTGGCAATGTATTCGAAGGTTTCGTTACAGAAATATCGTCTTTTCCAATTACTTGACATTATTACGTCCAACTTTAACACGTAAAATAAAATGATTAATTGAGAATGTTTCACGAAGAAAGAAAAATGTTTCAAATTATTGTTTTAATTGTTTCCGTGAAAACGATTATTTTCACTTCGAGCCTGCGTATGCTTCCTTGCGGTATGACGGTGTAACGACCTGTGTTGCTATCACTGAAACCATAGCCTTTGATAGATTTTTGATTGTAATATAATTGTACATCCGCGTCCCGTAATATGTTAGTAAATTGCATATTGGCGGTTGCCTTGAAACGAATGTTACATAACTGCTATAAATTTCTATGTATTTTCGAATACTCTTTTTATTGTTTGTTGCTTTTGGTAAATATTATGAGTTACCAAAGAGCACACGGTCATCGTATTAGACCGTAACGTATGGTGCACCCGAATAATTGGAAATAAATGGCCGCTCAAAGTGTCGTTAAAAAATTAGATATTTTACCGTTTCGTGATAAAGCGGACACCACCGTCGACGGGACAATTAGTATTTCAAGGCAGAAGCAATCGGTCGAAACTCAATGGATTTTTAAACGTATTAGTCACTGGATTGGCAGGTTACGTAACGAGTCTATGGAAGACAATAGATTTGTTTCAATATGGAAGTAACAATGAGAGGGTCATTAGGTTACGGAAGAATATTTCAAGGTGAAAATATACGGTAATATTTCGTGCCATTAGAAGTTGGTAGCCAAATGAAAAATGTAGCGAGTTAACTACGATAGGGATATAACGTTTCCTCTTCGGTTGGCCTTTTGACGATGGTCAAGGCCACTTGCCGGTTAATCATAAGAAACTGAATAAACCCACGTCATGCATCAACGACGCCTTGTTACGATAGATCTTGTTGATATAATTGAAAGGTAAGAAGCGTGAAATAATAATTTCGTCGAATACTTTACACGAACGAATGATTTACTTATGCGGCGTACGTTCCCTGAACCGATTCCTCAAAAGCGATAAAAGGCCTTATGGAATACGATATCGAGTGATGGATGAGGTCAGAAGGATTATGTAATTACAAATCAAACGATTAAATTGATAAACGATTGATACGAAGAAAATGCTGAGCAGAGAATTCCTAAAAATAGATATCGAGTGGCAAAAGTTACGAAGAACAGACCTTTTTATACAGAATCTATTATTACTAATGAAAAAAAATGTTCTTCTTATGTTTTTTAGAATGTTTCGAGATAATGTTATCTTTCTTAATTTGAACGACACAATTCGTGCTATCTTAAAAGTATAAAAAGAAACGCATCGAGTATGCGTATACAGTAACTTTCAAACAATCGAAGGTTACACGAAAGTAGAAATTATTTAAACGCGTCGAGTTCATTACGATAGCGACACTTTATTTTATTGACAAGACACGTATTATATAAGCTCGTTCGATTTTTTAACGTAAATTTTTTTAACGACCGAGTACAATTTTGATTTTAATTAATTTCATTTTAAACCAAAGTGTAAAATTCGTAAGCGACGTTACGAACTGGACGTGATTTGTTTGCGGTCGAAGGATTTTCGCAAATCGACGTAACTTCGGCAATAACAATGATATGCAGTAGTCAAGGACATACGCGTACACACGTTTCTAAAATTGTCTTCTATCGAGCCTGGAGGACATTCTTTCGAAACTAATTTAATACAAATGAAAAAGAAATAACGATAAAATAAAAAATAAATTGTTACGTAACTATTCTTGCATCTTTCACACTAAAATTGAAATTTTAAAAACATCCTAATGATATCTGACGCTTCCAAAGTTCAAGAAATGCTATGTACAATACTGGACATAAGTATTGGCACAGCATGGTTGTTGTGGAACAAATGCTTGGAACTATTAAACAAATCGATTTGACGGACAAACTTTTTGACATATTCATTTACTATCTATTTTCGTTTATTTGTAATCGACACCCGCAAATAAAAATAATTTTTTCAGAACGATTTGAAATTTTTTAATTTCCTCGAAAAATCTCAGCACCTATTCGAATTTCTTTTTCTAATGTACATAGGATTTCGGGTGGATGTGTATTCACCAAAAATGATTGTAATTGACGTCTGCAACTAAAAATAATTTTTTTAGACCGATTTGAAATTTTTTAATTCTGTCGAAAAATGTTTCCAGTTACTCGAATTTTTTTCTCGAAAGTGCGTAGGATTTCGGGGGTGTGTCTTTTCACCAAAAATGGTTGTAATTGACCCCCCTAGCGAAAAATAATTTTTTCAGAATGATTCGAAATTTTTTTTCTTCGCCGAAAAAATTTAGACACCTACGAATTTTTTTCTCGAAAGTGCGTAGGATTTCGGGGGTATGTCTATTCACCAAAAATGATTGTAATTGACCCTTGCAACCGAAAATAATTTTTCCAGAATGATTTGAAACTTTTTAATAACTTTTTAACGAAATCTCAATCAAGATATTGATATTTTCACTTTCGTCTTACTTTGGTCTCTAGAATCTCCCATTAAAATTTTTCCGAAGGGTAGCCTAATACCCTGTACACATGAATTTCCTATAAAAAAATGTTTTAAATGCAGCTCAGGGCGATATTTGCGTGTATCGATGAAAACATTGACGCCCGTGGTAAATACAGGCCTGCAAGAAAAATGAAATTTCAATCAAAATGGCGGCAGTAAATCACGCGGTATCGGCCCGGTTGTACGAGCGTGTGGATAAGCAGGAAGCTTATCTGTGTTCCAGTTGCCAATGATCTCGTGTTCACGTTCGCTATGGTTCAAATGTTTAATCTGTTTTTTTTCCTCATTTTTTTTTTTTTGATAAGCATACGAGGAAAATAGGCACGGGTCCGGATTTGTTGGGTGAGGTTGGGAGCGACACTTCCACCACCGATTGGTCGTCGAGATTACAGGCTCATTACTTAGTGTCATCTCGTGTCGTGGAAGAGTAACTTTTTATTTGCTGTCCACGCGGAAAGCACGCGACGTGAATGATCTCACGTGAAATCTTAACGCAATTCGCTCGAGACAATTCTCTCCCAACTAATTGTTTCACGGGGAAGACATTTCAGAATAATAACGAGAAAACTTTCGTACCATTCTTCTTGCAAATCTTATTTTTCCACGCATCGGGAAACACGACCAATTTTTTATTGTTCCCTTTCGAATTTTAGGTAAGGTCGTTGATTTTAAACGACGTTTCTCGCACAATAAATATTACGAACATTTTCTAGGCCGCTATCCGTTACGACTAATAGATAACACGATCGTAATCTCTCGTCACGTGACCGCTGCTATTGTTCCCGTATTTGTTTAACCATTGTTCTTTTGTCTAGTCACCGGTTACCTGCATAATTGTTTCGAAATACGTAACCACTATAATCCTACGGTGCGGTTTATGCACAGTTCATTATTAATGAGCGCGCCGTGAGTAACTACGGCTGTGACCGATGTCGAATAAGAGTCGACTTAAAAACCCAGCCGATTTCGTCGTTGGAAATTGTTGACAGACAGTGTAAATCGAATGACGGGGACTTTGCAACAACTATACTCTCTGAATAAGTCACGTGACTATATCCATTATTTACATCTACCCGTGAGGAGGATCGATGTGTGCGACCTAAGGTTTTGTATACGATCGTTAAGGCAACGTTTCCTCGTTTCTATATGTCGAATAACGGTAACACTGTCGATTAAATTCGCGCAAAAAGGTTACGAGAACATAGCACAGCGATCGTACGATAATTTTCTGCGAAAAAAAAGAATATCTCGATAAAGAAATGTTGAAAATCGATAACAATAATAGATCGTACGCGAACCTTTGACGTATAACAAGAACAATTCGTTTTGTCGAGCAAAATGGTGACAAACTATGACGAGAAGGTTTAAAGCCAAACATATGCAACCGTGTTGCTTGACAAGACTATGGATTTTTTCTGTTACTTATCTGGTATACTTCAAGAATATCGAGAACTCCTTAATGGCTGTCAGAGCAAACTCTGGACAAATATATGCAACCATGCATATACATACTCTGGACAAATATATGTATGCAACCATGTTGCTTGACAAGACTATGGATTTTTTCTATTTCTTAACTGGTATACTTCAAGAATATCGAGAACTCCTTAATGGCTGTGAGAGCAAACTCTGGACGTAGATTTGAAAATGAATTACAAAATTATTACATATTTTAAAAAGGAAGTACCAATCGACATAAAACACGATAGTAATACGAGTGCGTATTTAATCGTATTTAACACGATTTTATACTCTATTGGAAGTACATTGAAAACAAATTATACCGTGTTTGGTCTTATTTTAATCAGGAAACTCTGACAAATACATTGGTAAAAGTTACATTAAAAAAAAAAGCAAAAATAAAAAAGTTTCATCTTTGCAATATGTACCGTTGCCTCGCCGATATTCGCGGTCCAGATCAGGTTAGACTAACGCGGTCCGCTCGACGTTGAGCTTCGTGGAAAATGGCAATTTATCCAAAATCACACCAATGATATTAAAAATAACTTTTGTTTACTTGAATTTCTTTGTCGATATGAATGAATGTAATTAATATACCATTGAAGAGTTATTTAGACAAAATAGTATTAAATTGGTATGATTGTAGGACGAGACGATCGGAAAACGAACGTTTCTATTTTAAGACGACCGATCAAATATTAACAGTTGCACCTACGCGCTCGTGTATTTTTATCGGTCAGCGATGAACTCTATCGTTAGTAACAATGCTGATAACGACGGTGCCCGACTTGGAAGACGCGGGCTCTCGAGCGACTCGGGGGAAAAATGAAGGCAACGACTGCAAGCATTCCGAGGCATCGGGAAATACGACGGGATTTATATAACCCGAGCACACACTCGAACAAGTGAAAACGTATGTGACGTTTCCGAGTCCAAGGTCGATCGACACGGACTTCGCAGGAGAAAGGATCTGCACGGCGTGTTTTAAAGCGGACAGGAATGCACGAATTTCGAATACAACGGTTATTTTTCTTTTTTTTTTTTCAAACAATTCGACCGGGGAAAACTTTTACCATTTCGCTCGTTCGACCGGCGGTCGAGTTTCACGCTTCGGTTTATTTTTCACTTCGTGGAACGCGAAAAACCATCTCTCGCGATAGCTCTAAATTTAGAAACTTATTTTCGCATCGCTACGAGCCAAAAATCCTACACGGAATACAATTTCTACGATACGTGCAGCAAATTTGTATATTTTCTACACTTTCGATACAAGCGTCGTTAGAATCGTATGCGTCTTTTATTTTATTTTAATGTGCAACTATTACGGCGTTCACCTGTTACGTCTAGGAACGCGTTTGCATGCACGATGCGGCTAGAATGTTAAACATAATTAAGTGCTTTCGTCGAGAGTAATGCCAACGTGATCTGCGTTCCGTGATAGGTGCAACAAACGGTTACATGTAAATTGTAAGAGCGGTTCAACTTCCACTGAAGCTGATCTCTGTACGCAATTGACTACAGCCGTTTATAAATAATTTATGATTTCTTAAAATGATTCACATAACTGTGTCAGATGTTCAATTAATTTATAATCACAGATATACCTTGTAATAATCATTCCAGTCACCGTCTTGGTTCTACATATTTGACTAGGAATGATTTTCTTATACGTACGTACGAGTCATCTTTTCCTCTAGCAATGGAGTTAATGAACAGTACTTTAACGTTCCTGTATGAAATGAATAATACACTGATCGGGTCGAGGACCCACTTGGTTGACATCGAGTTTTTGTAAGACTACAGTATACAGGGTGTACGGGTGGTAAAATTTTAATGGGAGATTCTAGAGGTCAAAATAAGACGAAAATCAAGAATATCAATTTCTTGATTGAGGCTTTGTTAAAAAGCTATTAAAAAATTAAATTAAAAATTTTCAAATCGTCCTGAAAAAATTATTTTTGTTTACAGGGGTCGATTACAATCAATTTTGGTGAATAGACATAACCCCGAATTTCTACGCACTTTCGAGAAAAAAATTCAGGTAGGCCAACAAATTTTTCGACAAAATTAAAAAATTTTAAATCGTCCTGAAAAAATTATTTTCGTTTACAGGGGTCGATTACAATCAATTTTGGTGAATAGACATAACCCCGAATTTCTACGCACTTTCGAGAAAAAAATTCACGTCGGTGGACAAATTTTTCGACAGAATTGAAAAATTTCAAATCGTTCTGGAAAAATTATTTTCGTTTGTGGAGGTCGATTACAATCATTTTTGGTGAATAGACATAACCCCGAAATCCTACGTAGTTTCGAGAAAAAAATTCTTCCGTGAAAATATAATTTCAAACCAGAAATGGTACCCCAAAATCTCATGCCTACGTTTAAAAGACCATAACTTCTGAACGGATTGGACAATTTTAATGTTTCAAAATGCAAACGAAGCGTATTTTAATGAAAAGTGTAGAGAAATTCCAAGATTATACGTAAAGTTGCTCCTTAATCCCGTAAAGTGAGAAAATCCCATAAAAATGATCCAATATTCAAGCGACCATAACTCCTACAATAGTGAATATATTTCAGTGAAATTTTTTTCTGATGTAGAGCTCATGGGTAGCTACAAAAAAGTACTATACAATTTTTCTGTAGGGCGTCAAACAAAATTACTAAAAATGAAAAACGAATTCATATGAAAAATCGACAGGGGGTAGTAACTTTTTGGTGGAAAAAAAAAAATTTTGAATCGTCCTGAAAAAATTATTTTTAGCTAGGTGGGTCAATTACAACCATTTTTGGTGAACAGACACACCTCACAAATCCTTCGCAGTTTCGAGAAAAAAATTCGAGTAGGTGGTAAAATACCTTGTATAGTATAAATCTAATATAAAAAAAACTTAAACAGTATAAATTTGTACGATGTTAATATTTATTTTTTTAAAAACAACCGTTTTCTCCGTCCTCTCGTGGCAAGAGCCCCGCCGTGCATCGCGGGAGTCACGGTCGCGCGCCGAACCCGGATCCATCGATCCGCGATCGAAGGAATATGCATATTCATTTCGTTTCCCCGTCGATCGTTGCATTTAAATCGCGACGAGACGCGGCCACCATGCAGAAGCGTCGCGAAACGCGGCATAGGTGATCAGTTTAAGTGCGCGTGCAACCGAATTGGATCGTTCCGTGATTTATCGGTCCGTTTGATCCGGCATTTATTTAAACCACCGACGGTTGTTGGACAGTGAGCACTTACCGCGCCACCTTCTGAGGCCCCGATCAATTGGAATCTTCAACGTTTTGCCCGACCATTAACTGGTAGACAGGCGCAACGAGCAGATGCGATGGCGACTTACGTAATTCCCGAACGAGCGACACAACCAACGCAACCTGACTCTCGTGCAATCAAAGCGTTTGACTTTCCCTAAAAAAAAAAAGAAAAAAAAAAAAATCCTACCGACCAATAGCATCCCTCTCTCTTTCGCTCGTTCTCGATGATAAATACGGCGAAGAATAAACTTTAACGGACATATTAAAATGTTTACGCATGTTTCTGTTCTGTATACTTTCGCTGGAAGGATAAAAATATATAAGATCGTTCTATTTCGCGTTTTCTGATCGGTACTCGTGTAAAAGTATCGCGTGCAATAAATATGGAATTAGAACTGAAACGCGTATGGTGCACAGGGCGTACACAAATAGCCTGTCGTGCCATTTACACATTAAATCACGCGCCTGGATCGATGAAGATTATAGAAAATATGTTGCAAAATTCCAAATTCAAGATTAATGTTTCATTTTTGCCCTGAGATTATCAGTTTTTCTTACTTGGTAATAATCTTGTTTATAATTGACAAAACTGGTACCTTGAAATATCAATGTTAGTTGGCGCTGGTGATATTGGTAAATCGGTATACCGGTTTGTCGGTAAGTCTAAATTAAGTATAATAATAAAGTGCGTGTATGCGTTTTATATTTTTCGAGGTTCGTTTATTGTACAGTGTAACAATGAGCCTCGTATATAACAAATAAATATTTCAATATAAACGAGTGTATTAAATTCTGGGTAAATGAAAACTTTTGTATATTTCTCGGTACCAGTTTTGGATGAAATGTAATCTCATTACAACTGCAACGATTACATCTACAAAGTAACCGTACTGTAATTACATGGTAATTACATGTTAATCGTACAATATTATGATTTACGATTATGGTTATACGGCAATTACACGATGATTACAATCGCTATGTCATTACAGTGCAATTACATTGTAATACTAATCATCGCAAACGTAATTCGATTACACTTTGCCTAACACTGTTTAGTAGTGCATATATTCATTTTAGTGAATTCTATATTAATAAATTATAATTTTTCTCACACCACAAATACTTTACATCGCTCTAACGTTAATAATAACACAAAGTAGAAAGACAGTTTTCCATAAAGTAAAACGAAAAACTAAGACTAACTAAGCACAATTAAATCCGACGGCCATTCTCATGCGTTACGTGTGGCACGATTATATCCTGATACATATTTCATATTGTAAATGTGAAATGTATTGCAAATATACGAACACGAATTGTGCATTACGTGTTTTGCATGTTACATACTTTTCGAAACGTGTACGAACGTAAATGCAGAAGTATACATTGGTGTTTTCCTTTCTTAGCGACAATTATAAGGGTGTTCGGCCATTTCTGGGAAAAATTTTAATGGGAGATTCTAGAGACCAAAGACGAAAATCAAGAATATCAATTTCTTGACTGAGGCTTCGTTAAAAAGTTATTAAAAAATTAGATAAAAAAATTTCTAATCACTATGAAAAAATTATTTTCGGTTGCGGTGCTCAATTACAATCATATTTGGTCATTACGTATACCCTCGAAATCCTACCCACTTTCGAGAAAAATATTCGAGGTGTGAAATTTTTCGACAAAATTAAAAAATTTCAAATCGGTCTGGAAAAATTATTTTCGGTCGCTGGGGTCGATTACAATCAATTTTTGTGAATAGACATAACCCCGAAATCCTACGCACTTTCGAGAAAAAAATTCGAGAAGGTGGACTTTGTCGACAAAATTAAAAAATTTCAAATCGTTCTGGAAAAATTATTTTCGTTTGTAGGGGTCGATTACAATCATTTTTGGTGAATAGACATACCACCGAAATCTTGCTCATTTTCGAGAAAAAAATTCAGTACGGGCGGAATTTTAAACGTTAATAACTTTTTAACGAAACCTCCAACAACACATTAGTATTCTTGATTTTCGTTTTATTCATTAAAATTTTTCCCAGGTGTGGCCGAACACCCTGTATAATTTTACAATGCTCTAAGAATTGTAACACGTGGATGTTACGATTAAAAATAAAAGCGACGATTACACAGTTTACGACGATCACCATGGTACAACCACAAAGAAGCTGATTTGTGTATGTAAAAATAATTCATAATTATAGAATGCATCCGAATGAGAAAAATATTGATTAAACAATTCGATTCATTTTTGCACGAGGAATCATTCTGATCACCCTGTGTATGTTTGTACCATGGTTACCGCATCACCCTTCGTAGACGTGATTAACCCTTAAGTACTAAGGTTACAAATGTTCACGTTTTTATAGTTAAACGTATAAAAGTGTGGAAATTTGGGGGTTCAAATGAGCAAAACTCGACTTCCTCTCAGTAACACATATTTAATGACCAGGAGGCTTCGTTACAGACAAAAAAACACACGGTACAATAGTAGTAAGTCAGAAGAACTCTAGGTGGCGCAGAAACAAATGGCGCTTTATTTCTAACAAAAAATTGGGGAAAAGTCCAAGAAAATTAAAAAAAGGCAACGAGAAAACATTTTTGTTCCTCATATTTATTGTTATATGTATCCATTCACAAGCAAGTTCAATTTTCAGTATTCGACTTCACGGATTATTATTTAGATTTCAACTAACTTTGGATCCATCATCGTTACTTTGTCCGCCATGAGGCATTATCCACTTAATTTTTGGTTATGTCATTTTTTCAACGATAGTACTTAAAGTTCGCAAATATTAATATTTCTGTCTAATTTATATTACAAATACATGCGTTCAACGTAACGATTCTCAATAAATCTTTGACATTTCTACTCGGATCGCAAACGTGTCTTATACGCACGCAAATCATGCTCGACGAGTCGCGTACAGTTTAATCACATTCTTCGCTATTGATATCACAGGGCCATTGTGATCGTTGTGTTTACGGTACTTTTAAATACGTTTCCTTATTGTTCCAAATTGGTATACAATTGTAACGTCTGTTGCGTAAGCAATAATAAAAACGATCCTCAACGTCTGGAATTCTCATCGTGCACGATGCTTCGAAAAAAGTGATTTCAAGCTTCGAAATAAATCGAAACGATCGTCCAAACGTTTCTTTTTCACGCGGAGCCTCTCTTCCAGTCTCCTTCCAAGAACGTTAACTTCGACTCGGGTACACGTGCACTCGGCTAAAATGCGACATAACGGATTTCGCCGTAGAGCCGCTGTTATGGTTTCCTTCCAAGCATAATATGTCGTCACGGTGTTGCTGTCAGACTCGACCGAAGCAGGGAGCGAACACTTTTGGCGTCACCAAGGCCAATCGTCTCTCGTTGCCAACCCAAACATTCCCATAACCGCCTTCTCGCAGCGTGTGGTTCTCGATATACATTTCTTCTGATTAATATCTTCTATTCGGGTCATATGAATTTAACGAAGAAATATACACGCATACGTACCGGGTGTCTCTCGGTAATCTTGTCACGAATCGTATCTTCGTTACTTCTAACTAGAGATGGCGTGCAAAATCACTAACAGTGGTTTATCACAGTGATCGCAAAATCACGATCACGTTTGTGATTAAACTCCATTCACGACCGTGATCCGAAAGATGGCGTTTTAGTAGCGGTTCACGTTCACTGTGATCGTTAGTGTTCCGCTAACTCCCCTCGGTGGAAATTCAAAGGATTACAAATGCGCCTTTAAATTGTATAGTAATGTAGTACTAAGCAATGAAAAAGGCTGGGTTAGGTCTGGGTTGTTATTTAAAAATAACAACATAGGTAATTTTGATGGTTTTAAATTAGTTCCAGCTTTTGAAAATATCCTTTCGCCGATTCAATTAATATTTCCTAATTTGCATATTAAAATATATGGTAGGTTTTTACTCATAATAGCTGCTTTAGCTATAATTGGCTCTTTTAATAATGTAAATCTGTCATGTGATATACTCATACGCAAACACAATGATTTTAACTAAATTTTTTTTTTATATTCTGTTATTCTTACATTATTATAAATATATTTATTATATGCTTGATCAAACCTTGCTTATAAAGTTATAACATAAGTGGCATGTATATAAATTGAAATTTTTACATTATTCATAGTAAGTTTTTATACATTAATACGACATTTTGTATATATTTATATTATAAAGAAATAAGTTAGAATTTAAAATTACAAACAGGTTAGTTTTGCGTATACATTAATTTGTTGAAAAATTCCACTAACATTTATGAAACGAATGTTGAAACAATGAGAAATAAAACTTATACTTAGATCTATTGCTTTTAGACCATATTATAATACAATACATATACAGTTTAAGGACATAATTCGTGAAAAGTGAACGCTCCCCACCAATTAAAAGAGATCACGAATCACTGTGAAAAATCACCATGATTGGAAATGAACGTGATCGAATCACGAGTGACACAAAAGTAGCAGTTCACGCCATCTCTATTTCTAACAATACAAAGAAACGACTTAGTCGCTACGAAAATAATAGTCAATATCAACCTAACCTAACCTAACTCCAGTATTCTAATAAAAGAATTTTATATTATCGAACCCACTTGAGAAAGAAGGCCTAATCTACAATGATCTTTGAATGTTTACAATGCGATCAAACCATTTAAAATGAAACATTTTCTTTTTATAGTCAGAAATAAAAAATTTTAATTTTCTCAATTTAACCTTTACCTTTACTTATTCTTATAGTCAGGGTGTACAGTTCCCTATTATGGTGTTGCAGAATTAAATCTTCTTTCACAGCTTAACACGGTTGGTTTTCATAAGCTAAATAGATTCCCGCAACAAAACCAACAAAAGGGTTGTTTTGATCGCGTGGCTGGTGAGGTGAAACTACCTCCCTCCACTGACGCGATCAGAGGGTCAAACGCAAGGAAGTTAATCTACTTCCATCATCAAAAACATGTTGAATAAATGCAAGTTTCAGATAACAAAAACGTGCACCGTAGCTTTACTCTATTCTTTGTTGCTTAGTTTAGTATACTTCGTAAGTTTTACTTTTATAACTACGATAAATATAATTATATACATAGATGCACAATATACCGCTATAAATCATTGGACGCTTGACTTGCTCGGTTTAAAAAATGCAAACAACGACAAACGTACAATTTTCTGGATAATTTATATTTTCGTTGTAATTTGAAGAATTGATAAGAGTTTCATTTCATAATCTATCATGATCGTTGAATATCAATCGTTATATAAGGTTTTCCCCGAATGTCTGACCGATGAAGCGAGCGTTAATGATGTTTTCACGCTTGATGCAACGATAAGTAAAAATAGGGAAAATAATCTTGTTATCTTTGGAAATGTCCAATTCGTAGAAAGACTTATCCAAACATTAAATTTCTGAAAATTTATCGGGTATTCTATAAATTTATTGCTTATTTAGTTATCAACGATAATATGTGATTGGACGAGTATTTATTGGACCATACAAAATAGCTCAATAAGTTTATTAAGCTGCCCTCTATGGTCCAATAAATACTATCTAATCACAATAATATTTGGCTGTTACTCTTGAACATGCATAAAAAATTAAATATGAATTTTGTATTAAATATAGTTGAGACGACCAAAATTCTTATCCACGATAGACGCAAATTTCTAATAATGAATAAAAGATCAGTGTTTGAATTATAGAATTAAATATTTTATTATCAAGAAATAAAAACTTAACTGTTCGATGAAATAACCAACTATACAGGGTGTTCGGCCACACCCGGTAAAAATTTTAATGGGAGATAAGAATATCAATTTCTTAATTGGGGCTTCGTTAAAAAGTTATTAAAAAATTAAATTAAAAAATTTCAAATCATTCTGAGAAAATTATTTTCGGTTGCAAGGGTCGTTAAAATCATTTTTGGCAATTGGACATAACCCCGAATTCCTACACACTTTCGAGAAAAAAATTCGAGTAGGTGGACAAAGTCGACGAAAAAAAAAATTTTCAATTGTTCTGGAAAAATTATTTTCGGTCGCGGGGGTCGATTACAATCGTTTTTGGTCATTAGACATAACCCCGAAATCCTGCGCACTTTCGAGAAAAAAATTCGAGTAGGTGGACAAAGTCAACGAAAAAAAAAATTTTCAATCGTTCTGGAAAAATTATTTTCGGTCGCGGGGGTCGATTACGATCAATTTTGGTAAATAGACATAACCCCAAAATCCTGCGCATTTTCGAGAAAAAAATTCAGTACTTGGGACTTTAAACGTTAGTAACTTTTTAACAAAGCCTCCATCAACAAATTCGTATTCTTGATTTTCGTGCTATTTTGGCCTCTAAAATTTCCCATTAAAATTTTTCCCAGGGTTGGTCGAGAACACCCTGTATAACCTAACTCGATAACCTAACCAACTCTAATGCAGAGAATCTAGCACAAGCTGTTGAAAAATAGTTGACAACGTATTTCTCCTGGCGTTAACTAACAATAAACAAAAACAATAAAGGAAAAAATATCCTACGACGTTAACTTTACGTTTAAACGAGGAATACATAACGTTGTTACTTTGAAATTGTGTATCAGTTTCAGCGAACTGCATCACGTTCGAATGGAATTGCTCGTTTAAAATTGAATGCGTGTCTACGATTACTTAAATGTTTCAAGCGGTAATTAAATTTTCGATCGATACCGCGTCCATTATTCTTTTAAAATTAGCGTAAATAAACGAAAGAGAAACATACATAGTGCAATTACGTCCGAGGATCATGAGTGTACTGTTGAGTACCGAGTACGAGAGGTCATCGGCAGTTTCACAGCAAAAAACCTGTTGCTTCGCTTACGTTGTCACGACGTTTAATCTTTATTGTGGACTCGCAGGAAAAGTATTAATCGAAAACTGGAACCTTGGCCAAGTTTGTGAATTAATCGGGATCGACGATAGGTTGGCCGGTTCAACACAATTCGCACAGGACGGTGAAAGAAAAGTTGATACCGTTTAACATTGCCAAGAGAGTTCGCAATCTCAACCGCCGTACCCGTTTTCATTCAACTTTCGTAAAACGACGATCCGTTTGACACGTGACGTTCGTTTGTGTTTAAAGGCACGTACGATGCACGCGTGGGAAAGCAAGATTTACCGTGATCGAATCGAAAATCTTCGTTAAGATTTCACCGATATCTTCGAACACGGTCGGACGGTAATTGACGGAGAGCCACACTGATAACCGTCGATCGTCGGAGTACAGAATCCTATGTCGCGAATCGTGTTTGTTCGACTGTTTTACGCGCGATTACGTACTCTTTGTGAAATGCACACTTACCGAAAACTACTAATCCTGGATGCAGCGCAGTAAACATTCGCGAAATACAACAGGGACGACATAACCCGCGCACAAAACTAAACCGGCCATATTGTTTACTGGAACAGCATTCGGCCGTGTACCTGCTTTCACTGTTTGCGGATCTCTCGTAAAAACGATGAGAACACTATCTGTTGTTGAATGCGACCAACCAACTTAGGATCTTTCTAGCCTTCGTGGGTAACATTGCGACGTTCTCGGTTGCAGACCTGGCAGAATGCGGTTTTTATCGATAGAAATTATTACGCGTTGCTTTGTCCCGTTAAACAGGGGGAGTTAATAATCAAGCGACGTAAATATAATTCATTTCTATTTATCGCGAATCGTTACCGCAGATGCGGTGCATTTTTATAACAAATATTTAGAAACGTTCGCGAACGCTGTAACATTTGTTGCTATTAGTGATTAACACATAGTGTCATTCGCCAAAAGATCAATGTGCTTTGACAAGGACATTTAGATTATGTGAGTTTAAATACCACTTCTTTTTCGAATCGTTTTATTGCTCGACGAATGAAAATATTCGAAAGATAACATTGTCCTCATTGTAATAATAATCAATATGGTTTTGAAGTAGATTTTGCAATGACGTGTTTTTGTCATACTATGCTTTCGAGGTTGTCAATTTTGAACATATTTGTTTTATTTAATTCATTAAGGTCATAATCGATTCCGTAAGATGTTTCACTTGCTATCTCGGGATCTTCTGAGATACATTATATTTTACTTTAAAAATAACATATGTGAACAATGTGAAAATTGATATTTCATATATAGGTAGCCTTCCTATAACGCGACATCCTCTAACACGGTTTCGCTATAACAAGATTCATACATTGCGAGAACCCTACTACAACACGGCATCTTATAAAACAGTTTCACTTTAACGCGATAAGAAAATTGCAAAAACCTTTGTACATCACTGTACTCCTACAGCACTGGATAACATGATTTTTGATTAACATATCTAAAAACTAAATTACTTTAAAATAATGAACTATAGTGGCTTTACATGAAAAAATATAAACAAATTATAATTTATTAAATTAAGGTTGCGTTACATTAAAATAACAGTTTTTGTTTTGTGTTATACATACATTTATATTTTTCATAAAAATTACGTTGCTTATGAAGAATGAAAAAAAAATATTTGTTTTTAATAAGTTTTCGAAACGTAACTCCCCTTTTTGTACTGGTTCTGAGTCTCATATAACACGGTTGCACACAACGCTGCATTTTCTAGAAACCTATCTATCGTGTTATAGGAGGGTTACCTGTATTAGTATTTGCTACGAATTTAGCTACTTGCACTGAAATTGATGCGTGAAATAGTATAGTTCCAGTAATATGTATTTTGTATTACAGAAATAATCACTAAATATACACAATGCCACGTCACAATCGTCACAAGAAAGCCCCTTTCATTGGGGAAGATACTAGAATTGCTGTAAATTTAACATTAAAAAAGTTAATGGACTCTCCGCATCAAAAAGAATTGGAGTTTCCATCGTCGTATACATCAGATGAGAGAGCATACATTCATTTACTTGCGTACGAACTTGGATTAAAATCCAAAAGCAGAGGGTAATTAAAAAAATAATATATATTTCAAATTGATAACGATTGTAAATTATAAATCTCTTTCCAACAGCAAAGGTACAAATCGTTTTTTAACGGTGTACAAGAGAGAGGGATCATCCATAGTCCAAGCTGATGCTCTAATAAAATTGCCAACGTCATTGAGACAGAGTATTTTAAGCTTAATACAAAGTTTTCCATTAAGTTTTAAAGAATGCCATGATTTATTACCGCCGCTTGAACGAGAACGTCATCTTAATACAGATGGTACAGTACATATTTGATGTCTAGTAATGGCATTACTGGACACATTTTATTCAAGGTTAAAAATAATTACAATCTTTAATTTTCAGTTTCGGTGAATACAAATACCAAAGCAATGGGGCGATTAAACAACAGTGTGCCACAAATACCACAATTGAAAACTAATTACGATGTATTAAATTTTCGTAAATCGCTACCAATTTTTAACGTCAGAGACGAGATTCTTAATGCTTTAAATGCCAATCAAGTGGTCATAATAGGTGGTGAAACAGGTAGCGGTAAAACGACCCAGGTGCCTCAGTTTATTCTGGAGCACTGTCAACAGAGGCTTCAACCTTGTAGAATTATCTGCACTCAACCAAGAAGACTGTCCGCCGTATCTGTAGCTGAAAGAGTAGCGTTTGAAAGAGATGAAAAAATTGGCCAAACATTTGGTTATCAAATAAGACTCGAGAGCAGAGTTGCCCCAAAAACTCTTTTAACGTACTGTACAAACGGTGTATTGCTTAGAACTCTTATGGCGGGTGATTCTGCTTTGAGTACTGTTACACACGTTATAGTAGATGAGATTCATGAACGCGATAGATTCTGCGATTTTCTTTTGATAGCACTGAAGGATGCGTTATTGAAAAACAGATCTTTGAAGCTTGTACTTATGAGCGCTACGTTGGATGTGAACATTTTTGTAAAATATTTTAACAAATGCGCGGTTATCAATGTCTTGGGTAGATCATTCGACGTGGATACATATTTTCTAGAAGAAGTTCTAAAAATAACTGGTTATACGACAAAAGAAATGCTTTTAAAGAAAAAAGAGTTACTGAATAAAAAGGATCAACGAAAAATTTTAGAAAGTTGGACGCAATACAAGCCTCAACAATCAGGATCGAACAGTACGACCGAAAGATGTTTATTACCTGCTCCGATTTTAGCCCAGCAAAGCGAACCTATTCCAGAAGTAGTGAAATTGAAACCCTGGCTATTAGAAGAAATGGATTTAAGTATTCGCAAAGCATGGTTATGCGGTGGCGAAGATAATTTCGTGCAACTTCTATATTTCATTCTTTCTGAGAATGTTTCTGTAGACTATCAACATTCCGCAACGCATGTAACGCCGCTTATGGTGGCTGCGGGTAGAGGATGCATAAACACTACGGAGCAGCTATTGAATCTGGGCGCCAATTTAAATTTACGCGCAGGCAACGAGTGGACTGCCTTAGATTGGGCGAAAAACATGAATCAAACTGAATGTGCAGAATTGATAGAAGCATGTATGAAAATTTACGATTGCGCATTGCAAGATGACGCGATAACATATGCTAAAGATGTTCCACTTTCGGAAGAGGATAAGCTTTTATTGGATGTATATAATCATACATTCAACGACGAGAACATCAATTTCGATCTTCTGTTACGATTAATTATACACGTTCATTTGAAAATGCCTTCCGGTTCTCTTTTGATATTTTTACCAGGATACGACGATATCGTGACTATGAGGGAAAAAATTAATAACGAAGCAAAAGAAATGAATCAAGGTTTACGGTATACTTTATACGTGCTACATTCGAACATGCAAACATGCGACCAAAAGAAAGTATTCAAACCAAGCCAGCAGGGAACTCGTAAAATTATTCTATCGACGAACATCGCTGAAACGAGTATTACGATCGACGATGTTGTTTACGTTATCGATTCGGGAAAAGTGAAAGAAAAGTCTTTCGACGCTATATCGGGAGTGTGCACGCTCAAATCCAAGTGGATTTCCCAAGCTTGTGCAAAACAGCGTAAGGGCAGAGCAGGAAGGTGTAGAAAAGGCATTTGCTACCGCATGTTCTCTTCGATTCGATATAACAGTATGCGGCCCTATCAAACTCCCGAAATTTTAAGGTTACCACTGCAAGAATTGTGTTTGTACACAAAACATTTAGCTCCCGGGAACACACCGATCGCAGAATTTTTAGAGCGAGCACTAGAGCCTCCCTCCAATATAGTAACAAGAAATGCAGTTCAGTTGCTAAAAACTATCGATGCGTTAGACCCGTGGGAAGATCTCACCGAATTAGGAAGTCATTTACTTGATTTACCAGTTGAACCACGACTAGGGAAAATGTTACTGTATGCTGTTGTTCTGAAATGCTTAGATCCAGTCTTGACTATTGTGTGCAGTTTAGCGTATAAGTAAGTCAAGTTTTATATGTCGAAGAATTAAAAAGAAATTTTCAATTAGTTGCGACACCTTGTTTTTCTCAAAGGAAGGTATCGTTGGGCAAAAATGTCGAGAAATTGAAATATATTACTGTTAGATTGTTCTAATAAACGATTAATTTCAGGGACCCCTTTGTTTTGCCTTCGCAACCATCACAGAAACGAGCCGCAACTGCAGCTCGTAAGAGGTTCGCGACCAATACGTATTCCGATCATATGGCGGTGTTGCGTGCTTTCCAAGGTTGGCAAAATGCACGTGCGAGCGGCAAAGAACGTACATTTTGCGAGCAAAATTTTATATCTGCTGCTGTAATGGAGATGGTAGTTGGAATGCGTACTCAACTTCTCGGCCAGCTTCGTGCATCTGGATTTGTTAGGGCTAGGGGGCCGGGAGATATCAGAGATTTAAATTCAAATTCCGAAAATTGGGCAGTGGTAAAAGCAGCTTTGACTGCTGGTTTATATCCAAATCTAATAAGAGTGGATAGAGAACACTTGCAATTGAGAACACAGTATGTAAATTTGTTTCTTTTCTTGTACATACTCTTGTACAGTGTAATACTAGTTCTCTTTTTACATGCTTTGTAATGAATTTTATAGAAAAGAAGTGAAGGTATTTTTCCATCCATCGTCAACATTAAGAGATTATCCAAAGTCACCACGAATGACGTCTGCACAGACACACGCAGCCAATATAGAAACTATACCTTGCGATTGGTTAGTTTATGAAGAAATGAGTCGTACAGGACGTTTTTGTCATGTTAAAATGGTTACTTTAGTTAATCCACTAACAGTAGCGTTGTTCTGTGGTCCAGCAAGACTATCTATAGATGTAATTAGCGAAGCTGAATGTGAGTACTTAAATATACGCAAAACGATACTCATAATCTCTGAAAGGTCTTGTCCATTTTATGTTACTACATATCATTTATTTTAACATTATTGATTATTTTCGTATTATTATTGTTACACAGCTGTACCGGAAAGTGATTCAGATTCCGAAGTCGATGAAACTAACGAAGGGACAATTTTCAAACTTGATGATTGGATAGTATTTAAACTTGCTCCTGAAACTTCCAGTTACTTTGTACATTTAAGACAGAAATGGAATGCCTTATTCTTAAGGCGTATGAAAACACCGAACAAAGCAATGTCGCAGCTAGACGAAAAAGTAGTGAGCACTGTAGTGAGTGTAATTACAAACGAGGAACAATCATGTGGATTACAGCAACCATCTGGTATTGGCCAAAGACCACGTCCATTAATTGTTGATTATTACCCTGCCAATACTAGAAGATCCGACGACTTCGCAGAGGTAAATATTCTAAATTTTTCAATGTTATTCCAATTTCTAACTATTTATATGTTAATATAAAATTTATTCTTTTTTTTTTTTTAGAGAAATTTTTAAATTCGGATAACAGAAGAATATTTTATTATGTATAATCTATAAGAAACATTTTATTCTCTTGATTCGTATGTGTAACTCATTGCGAAGTCGCAATGATACTTCAATATTTACATAAACTTTATGAAAGTTGAATAGATTGCATTTTAAATAGACAGGGTAAAAGAAACGAAATGCCGCCAATTGCAGGATACCCGTAATTATACTCAGATGTTTACGTAGTATCAAAAGAAGCTTCAAAGTTAATAAATGTTCCCTTTGCTTGAAAAATTTAAAAAATAATGGTATGTTTAGTCGTACTTTGTATCTCTTATACATATCACTTGTTTTTTACATGCTAATTCTGACTGTTTTAAATTACTATCAAGCACACAACAGTTTCTTTATAAGATTTTATAAAACTATTTACATGCACGAATTAAATATGTTACACAGTGTTGATGAATAATGACAATTAATATTAGATACACATATACATAACTCCTTGGCTTATTATAACATTTAATTTGTTGTAAAGGTGCTCCTTTTTGTAATTGCTTTATATTTCTACTTTACTGCCTAAATAGTGTAGAATGAGCAACATGTAGGAATCAAAGTAGATCTTTGTACCTTTTAAAACATGTGATATACTGTATAGATATTAATCTTAAGTAATTAATTTACATTTTATACTGTGCATAAAGTACTTAATGCTATAATTTACTATACAGAATAATCACGTTTAAGAAAAATAATAATTTGCAAGGAAGCAGATAACTTAATGTCAAACAAAACAATGAACCCATAGTTCATTAACTAATTAATTATAATTTTTATTCGAGGCTTAGAATGCAATATAAAATAATTAAAGCGATTATTTAAATTCATTTATGCGTCATTATTTTATACGATATAATAAACACTTTTATTTGAATTTAATGCTTGCGAATATTTATCATCGAGTACAAAGTTTACTTGTATTTTAAATATTCTGGAAGTGATACATTACAGAAAAATTGTTTATTTTTTACATAGTGATCTAGTTTATGGAAAATGTTTAGGCAGCAATAAGGTATATGTTGATATTAAAACAGTTTATAGAATTATTGTAATAATTTTCAGTGTGATAATAAAAGAGTTGTATCATAATCCATAAATGCTTATTGATTTCTCACGTATTGAACATTAGCAGAAACATCTAGTCATTATCTTCAAATGACCTTTGAATTGTTTGTAATAGTATGAATGATGTAATGTATATTATGAAAATATTTACGAATACTGTTAACATTTACTGGTGTAATATATTTGATTAGTAACTTTTGAATTAAGATTAATTTAGAATTTCGTTTTTAGAAATTTAACAATAAACACGTGTTAATTATAATATGTGTTATTAAGTTTAGATAAAGCAAGGTTTCTGATTATTATTAAAGTATAATCATTTTCCCCAATATTTTTAACTTTTCTCATTCACACAGCATAATTAATTTAAATGACGTAATAGAAAATATGTATTTAACCTTAAATTAGTATTGCATCGGGACGTTCAAGTTATTTCTTATTTTCTTTAAATATGCTTTGTTTGCGGAACAATATTAATGGCATAACGCTATGAAACTCAAATTAAAATATTTATTTACAAATCAACACGCGATAAAATAAATTATAATAGTAATCCCTATTGTGATAAACACTTAAGATTAGATATAAATATATATTTTCTTCTATAAAACTTCACTTTTATAGAACATTGAAGATATTGTTTATATTTTGAAGTAAAAGTTAAGTTAAACAATGTCATTCGTTTCTTGCAACCTTCGTCGCATGTCAACTGTGTCAAGAGTTTTGGAAATATCAAAAACTATGTACCCTAACCTTTCACAGTTTGTACGCTGCAAATCAGGTAAGTTAGATGATAATTAAATTAGTGTTTGATAACACTGAGACATTGTCGACACTTAATTAACATATTTTTATTGCAGATAATGTAGTTGTCACTATAGGAGATGTTTCAAAACCAGTGAAGTCAGCACAGAATTCTGAATACGTACCACGAAAATATTGTAAGTTAAATAAGATGGTTACTGTATAATTTAAATTCTCTTAGTTTTATAAAAATCAATAACAAACAGTTGATTGTGTGTTGGAATAGTAATAAAGGCATCTACTCAAGAGGCATTGAGGCACTTAAGATGGATGCTCCAAAAGGATGTTTTATCTCAAGATATTTTTTTAATGGGCGGTCCAGGAATTAAAAGAAGAGAATTAGCTCTATCATTTCTTGAACTTACGGGACGCGAATTAGAATTTATTGCACTTTCGAGGGACACAACCGAAGCAGATTTGAAACAGAGGAGGGAAATTAAAAGAGGTACTGCTTATTATCACGATCAAAGTGCAGTGAGAGCCGCAACAAATGGAAGAGTTCTCATTATCGAGGGTGTTGAGAAAGCTGAACGAAACGTGCTTCCTGTATTAAATAATTTATTAGAGAATCGGGAGATGCACTTGGAAGATGGTAGATTTCTTATCCCCGCGGCACGTTATGATAAGTTACTCGAGGTAGCTCGATACTGTTTTATTGTTTGACACTACCAATTTCATAAATTTATTTTAAATTCATCAATTCATCAATCGTTTCAGGCGCATAGTCAAGAAGAATTAAATGCTTGGCGGCTCGTTCGAGTTAGCGAGGACTTCAGAGTTATCGCGCTAGGTCTACCATCACCGCGATATCCTGGACATCCGCTCGATCCTCCTCTCAGATCTAGGTTTCAAGCCAGACATATTCCACCACCGAGTTACGAAGTGAGTATATTGAAACATAATTGTTTACAACTCTGGCTTTAAAACTTCTGAACAAATTGTGGATGGCTTAATTGTCCTAAGATTATCCCTCGCCAGCAGCCATTTTAACACAGTTGCTTCTTTTAAAGCAATGAAGTATCAAATGCCACGAATGCTTTCACTGATTTTTCATACATTAAAATGTATAGAAATCGAACAAAACACTTTAAAAGGATTTACGAGACAATCTAATACTAACGATGTCTTTAAATAAGAAAATAAGTTAAACTGTGAATTTCTAATTATTTTTATGTGTTGAATCAATGCTCCCAGCTTTCCCAAAGATTTGCTTTACAGGGTATAGACGAACTTAAGGGGCCATTCTACCTTGTAGGCATGAAAAATACGTGTTTCTTTGTGATTTTTTTTTGCGGATTATTAAAGAGCGATTAATTCCGGATTTTGTAGATACATTTATTATATATTTAGCTATATTTACGAATTTTTGCAACGCATAATATCTATTGATTACGCTGTTTTTGTTGATCATCAAACAACAGTTTTTACGAACGGCACCCGACTGCGTACGTGATATCTTGCGAACAAGTTATTCGAAATCCTAAAACCAACGATATTCTTAATATAGATGAGTGTGGTTATAGCATGAACTAGGATCTGTTCAAAAAAACAAAAAATGGCAAAATGGCAGCTATTTTACGAAAAAATACTGAATATTTTCATATATTTGGTTGCTTTTTTGTTAATAAAAGAAAAAGTATTGCATATATCGCAATTATCCTAGTTCATGCTATAGGGAGACCAGTTCTGAAGATACTGTATAAATTTCATGCTGATATCTTGAATAGTTTTTTAGTTATCACGCACGCAGTGCCGAAAGATGTAGTTTCGAGAAAAACAACTTTAAAGTTTCACGTCTAGTTGTTATACCTACGCGCGGTACATTTCAGCAGGCTATAACTTCGTTAGGTTTCCGAATTTCAATTTAATATTTGGTAGACATATTTTCGAGACTACATACTAAAGGAAAATGCAAAAAAAAAAATATCGATTTTTTTAATCCCACAAGGTAGAAAGGCCCCTTAAAACACCGAATTAATTAACAAAATAAAAAAACGCCAAGAAGGTAAAAAATGGTTCTCTTTTTTAATGTACAAACATGAAGCACCGTCGACATTAGCATTACCCAGTGTGCACTACGACGAGGTTGCTCGATCGGGATTTTGCACACCATGTGGCCCTGAAAAGGGTCGTTTTTATAGTTTTCTCTATTCGGCCATAAGAATTTCAACATTCATATTGTCTTGATGCCCTCTATTAGGGCCATCTCTAGTCGTATTTAGAAGTTTGCCATCCGAATTTTTGGCATGTCTTTGATGACGAGCAAATCCTAGAAACCTTAAAACACTTGCAATATGTGCGCATGTACCCAATGTTTTGGCACCAGATTGACAGGTGCAGTAGTAACCATTTATTACTTCATCTTCTAGTCCCAGTTCATTTTCGGGAATGTGAGAAATAAGAACTTGAAGGCTGTTATTTACCAACGAAGTGTCAATCTGTAATTCATCGTCATCATCTTTTTACAGCAAAGGGTCGGGGGGTCAAAGGGTAATTTTTAGGGGCCCACAGTACTACTATTGAGTTTTAAGGGGTCAAATAAATGGACAGTGTACAACAGTGCTTCTTACACTCAAATATGCTCAAACGTGGTAGTATAAAATAAGGCGCACTATTATTGACTTTTGATCCACCGTACCTTGTAAACTGTTCAATTTCCGAGCTTGGGCTCATTGGAACTTTTCATCAAGATATAATGAACTACATCATATCAAAAGTTCAGCTAATTTAACCGGGGGCCATTTTCCATAAGATCTAAGCGGGGTCCTTTGAACGGAGAACGCTTCGCGTTCAAATTTTGCATAAAAAGTTCTAGGTCAGGCCTGGCTGTAAATGCACGTTCCTCGTTAGCGATACGAATACATATAAGTCTCACGTGACAATGCTGTGTAATTACGCGGCTCGCCGGAGACAGCGGCACGTGCAACCCGCTGAAGTTTTCCCTGATTTATGGGAACGCAACGACGTACCATCGGACATGGGGGTGCGGAGGTCGCACCAACCCCTCCAGTCAGCCATCCCTTCCGGGGCTGGTTTCCTTCCTATATAAACTGTTGGTCGCTGCGCTATGGTCACAGTCATCGCAGTTTGGATCGCGTGTCCCGAACAACGGACGCGTGTTTTGTCCTCCTGTTCAGCCCGGGGAGTCGATACGTCGGAATTCGCCCGAGCCTGAAACCTCCGACGCACATCGTGTCCGTAGAATCGACGGGCGACCGCAAAATATTCGTCCACGTTTAAAGATCACGATGACAAAGAGCAGAGAAACGGAACGGATCTTTTTTTAAACAGCAAACATTGCATAATATGACATCAATTCGCTCAGCGATAATTCCACGTCCGTTAAGAGACATCGAAACTCGCGATGCGTTGATTTCGATCTTCCGTCGGTACGAAGAATGCCAGCTATATGGTCGTCGTCGGAAAGACCGATATCAGTTCGAACCGTGTGGGTGGACGGTATACGGCACGCGATTTTGTCACCGGACGATCCTCTCGTCGACACCGAGCCACGAAGACGGTCGCGTTCCTCGAGGAGTAAAAATTACGGGACGAGTTATCGTCGGCCCGAGTCGAGGCTGGATCGTTTGAACGGCCGTTTCGCGAATCTGCGCGTGGTCGTCGGCAACGATCGTTCGCAGAACAAGACGTCCTCGCGTATGTATCGCGAACTGTCCGCGCCACCTTATCCTCGAATGACGACCGCTAGCTTCGCCACGGACGGGGAGTCCTCGTCCGACGACAACGGGAACGTTGGAAAGGATCGTGGTGGTCGTCGAACGGCGAAACGAGACGTGGACATTCTTATCGACAAACCGATTTTCAGGGATGAAACTTGCGGAGGATCGGTGGAGTCGGGGAACGATCCCAAGCCACGGATAATGGAGCGCAAGGAGGCACAGGAAACGCTCGACGCTTTCTGGAATCCGTTGTTCGAGAGGGTACTCCAGTGGCTGGATTTGTCTGGACGATCGCAGAGCTACGATCCGGAGGACGATTCCGTGGAAGATTCGCCGCGGGACGAGGAGCGAAAATGGAGTACCGTTAAAAGGAGGGTCTCGCGATTCGAACGGGCGACGATACAGAATTGTAAATTGCACAGGTCGCGTAATCAGGAGCACGTCGACAGAGAGGAGAGCAAGGCGTCGCAGAAGAGATTGCCCAAGATAAGGCGGGAGAACGAGGAAACGACCGCGAATCTTGCATTTTGCTCGTCGGATCGCGCGAAGGCGCGTTTCAGATCGAAGGAGGACGAGTCTGGGAACAAAGTTGCGGCGGAAGAGAAAGTATCGGCGGTGTGGTCGCCGCCTGGACGCCTTCAGCTGCACATAGTGATGCCAAATCTCGTTTACGGGAAGAACGCGTCGTCGCAGGAATCGTTGATCGACGATTAAGCGAGAATACACGAGCAATTATATCCGTTTGCATGTAACGCCGTAGCTGTAAACTTGTATAAAACTTTTTTACGCGTAGCGTGCCCCATAAACGAAAAGTACTTTCTGTCATGAGACGATTTCGTCGTGAAAATATCATAAGTCGTTTTAATGCTTCTTGAATGGAGCCGTTTCTGTAGACATCTTTTAACGGTGAGACATTACACAAAGGTAATCCTAATTTTAATTTCAAAGGCGGTATCTGACGCGAAGAATCGTGATTTCTCAAATTACGAATCTTTCTGAGATTTTTATATTAAGGCACACCTTTTAACAATCCTTGCTTTAAATGATAATATACAATTTTGAATATGATGTCTCTTCTACAGTATAAGAAAATTCGTTGTTTTACTAAACTGTTAATATTCATATTAATGAAATAAATTGAAAGTGTCAATCACTGTGTTATAATAGGCACGGTTATCTTACGTTTATTATTTTCAAATATCAATTCGACACGCGCGTGGATTCCATTTAATTTTCTCGTTTCTCTATTTTCACAGTGACTCTTCCGTCGGAGCTACAATCGGGCTTCATTTGTGCACGTTACCCTTCGTCAGCGTTCAATATCCCGTAATAAATCCCATTATATCGAGAGTGAATTCGATATCTATTATTCGCCGCGTGAAGAAATAAAGGAGACCGGTGCCGGCGCGAGACGTCGCGACGGAAGAGTTTACACGTTCGGTGCCGGCAATATTTGTAAATTCGAAACGGTAATAACAGTTAGAAGAGGCACTTAAAAAGTCAAACGTAATTAGAAGACACGAGGCATTTAAACTGTTTTAGAACGGTTTCCCGTGACGGAACGTAGCCCAATGTTATTTTGTTGAATTCCGTGTCACGCTTTGCACTTTACAGGGCAAACTCGTTTTACATTTAGGAGCCCCCGTAGCAATTCATTTGGCAAAATATTTATTGCACGGTTGGTTTATACCGTAATCGGTACAAGTTGCTTTTTACAGAGGTAAATAGTTCACGATGGAGTTTACGCGATGGAATGCAAAATCCCAATTTCGATCTAAGTCATCGTTCAATTCGTAATTGACCGATTCGCGGTCTCAAGTACATTGAACTTGGATGATTTGTAGGAATTTTTTGATCGCGTGCCAGTACCTCGACACAAAGCATTACTGCCGTAATTGTTCAGCGACGTATTTAAAGAAGTTTAGAAAAGTTTGTCACTCGGTGATATTTATCGCTACGTGCAAGGAACAGAGTGTCGATCTTATCTTAAAGCTACGATATTCTACGGGAAAGTTTTCAGTTAATCAACGTTGCGGTAGTTTCTTTGAAGTAATTACAATTGACATTAAACGCGACGTCGAAGTACAGGATCGAGTTCTGTAAACGTTTTCTTAACACATTATGTGCAGGGAAGGTATAATAATACCGAATAATAGTGCCACGACCCGCAAAGTGTGTCAATATCGCATCGATTTCGTCTCACTTGAGAATTACGTTCACTTTAATATTTAAACATTGTACGTCGACAAGCTTCCATTTACGTGAAACGGATAGCAATGCAACAAATGTTAAGGAACAATGGGAACTGATCGAACTCGGATAGGTTTCTTTGAAATTTCTCTATTTTTACGGAAGCGTTTTACGGGATCGCTGAGAACGAATCGTATTTTCACCGAAACTGCGATTACCGCGTCGATAGGTTCGAGAATGTAGCTCAATTGAAACTTTTCGATGGAAATCTGTAAGCTATCGCGAGGATTCCGTGCCGAGTGGCAGTTATTCCCGTGCTTGGCGCACGGTGGAAAGCCCTCTTGGCGCTAATCACTCGGGTGGACTGTTTCAAACAAATCGTGGTGTAACATTCCGTAACGCGCGGTTGTTCATGATTATGCGGGATATGCGGTTTCCGGGCGAACTGAAACAATGCGGATACTTCACGGAAGAAATGCAATTACAACTTCACTCGTTGTAAGGGGAGTGGACGTTGCAAATTGTTGACTTCTTTTCGAAAATTAAGGGAAGCGTTCGACCGTCACTTGAGAATCAGCACGACAAAATACCAGAAAATAAAATACTAGCTTGTAAATTGAATTTCAGCACTACGACGCATTTATACGAACGTTGATCGAAAGCACAGGATTTTTAATGCATGAAACTTTGTCTCCTTGACACTGAAACTCCATATTTTTGGTTAAGGATCCATTCTACCTTATAGGCACGAAAAATACATGTTTCTTTGTGATTTTTTTTTGCGGTCTATTAAAAAGCGATTAATTCCCTGTTTTGTAGATACATTTATTATATATTTAGCTATATTTACGAATTTTTGCAACGCATAATATCTATTGATTACGCTGTTTTTGTTGATCAACAAACAACAGTTTTTACGAACGGTGCCCGACTGCGTATGTTATTCGAAATCCAAAAACCAACGATATTCTTAATATAGATGAGTGTGGTTAAAGCATGAACTAGGATCTTTTCAAAAGAAACAAAAAATGGCTTTATATTATTATATGAAATGGCAAAAAGTTGCTTCTTTATTAATGAAAGAAAAAGTATTGCATACATCGCAATTATCCTAGTTCATCAAAAAAAACAATTCGATTTTTTAAATCCCAGAAGGTAGAAGGGCCCCTTAATAGACTTATACTATTACAAAAAAAAAATTATTTAATAATAAAAGAAATAATTTTGAAATCAAAATTTCAATTAGTTTTATAAATTGTAGCATTAAAAATATTGCATCGTTGGAAAATTTTAAGTGTATTAAAGGCGCTCGTCGTGTTATTTGCAAGTCACGTCGTTTTTGCGGGGAAGTCTACTCTTTCGAATTTTTTATGATTTTAGGAACAATTGGAAACTTTGAGGAACTTAGTTCCGAACGTTGACGCCGGGAAATTGTCGCAACTATTATCTTGCGCGCACGCTTTGATCACGCAAGAGGCCATATCCCTAGGTCTTCCAGATTTTCCTTTAGACAATTTAACGTCAGCTGCTATTATAATGGTAATTGTTATCTCGTCCTCGAACTACGATCCGCAGGACGAATTTTTTAATTTCGCGCACTACCGCAGGATAAGTGTCCACACCTGCCGGTATCGGATATATTTTACAGATTCTATCCGTATAAATTGTTTCTGGGGAAAGAGGGTCAAACCGCGGTCGAAGATATACTTAAAACCTTTAATATCCTGGATTCGTACAAACATGATAACGTTACACGACGTCTAAACGTAAATGGAAAAACTGACGACTCGCTGAGCGTCACGATACAATACGGCAACGTTAAAACAACGTTGAATGTAAGCGATGGTAGTCGAAGAGAAAGGTTCCAGCGTCGTCGTATTTAAACGTATATTCTATCAGCAGGTTCTTTGCGGCACCAGCGATATAAACGATAATACAAAACAAAACAAATACGTACAGACTAATTATCAGAATAATCTGTTGACGAGCATGTTGGAGACACACTTGGTGTCAGACTTCTGTCTGATTGGACCAAAAGGTTGTGGGAAGTCTACCACTGTGCAGACGTTAGCCGATTTAATGGGGTACCAAGTAGAACCTATAGTACTCTATCAGGCAAGTGTTACTGTATTTGTATTTAATTCATCGATCGAGCTATTTTCATCGAGTAATTTCAGATTAATCAAAATCTGGGAATATTCAAAGTTCGAGAAATCAAGTCAATTATCACTGAATATAATATCTTTTTAATATAAGAAGGGTATACATTATTATAGTGCACTTTATTACATACAGGGTGTTCGGCCATCCATGGGAAAAATTTTAATGGGCGCTTCTAGAGGCCAAAATAAGACGAAAATCAAGAATACCAATTTGTTGATGGAGGCTTCGTTAAAAAGTTATTAACAATTAAATTCAAAAATTTCAGATCATTCAGGAAAAATTATTTTCGGTTGCGAGGGTTAATTACAATCAATTTCGGTGAATAGACATAACCCCGAAATCCTACCCACTTTCTAGAAAAAAATTCGAGAAGATGTGAAATTTTTTGACAGAAAAAAAAGATTTCAAATCGTTTTGGGAAAATTATTTTCGGTTGCGGGGGTCAATTACAATCATTTTTTGTGAATAGACATAACCCCGAAATCCTACCCACTTTCTAGAAAAAAATTCGAGAAGATGTGAAATTTTTTGACGGAAAAAAAAGATTTCAAATCGTTTTGGAAAAATTATTTTCGGTTGCGGGGGTCAATTACAATCATTTTTTGTGAATAGACATAACCCCGAAATCCTACACACTTTCTAGAAAAAAATTCGAGATGTGAAATTTTTTGACGGAAAAAAAAGATTTCAAATCGTTTTGGAAAAATTATTTTCGGTTGCGGGGGCCAATTACAATCATTTTTGGTGAATAGACATACACGCGAAATCTTGCGCCTTTTCGAGAAAAAAATTCAGTACGCGCGGAACTTTAAACGTTAATAACTTTTTAAGGAAGCCTTCATCAACAAATTAGTATTTTTGATTTTCGTCTTATTTTGGCCTCTAGAATTCCCCATTAAAATATTTCCCCGAACACCCTGTATAAAAATCTCATAATATTCTAATAAAATTTAATACCAGTAAAAGTTTTTCTGAACGTTCTCCAGATAAGAGTATTTAAGGGAGAGTTAATTAGTGGACGAATCCGAACGCACTAGTCTATAACAATTTGTCTGAAACGGTTGAAATATCTTCTTAGGATATGACTTCCAGGGATCTGATACAACAACGAACTACTCTGTCTAATGGCGACACCGTTTGGAAAGATTCGCCACTGGTCGACGCGGCCCTGCAAGGAAAAATGGTTATATTGGACGGAATTAATAGGATCCACCCTAGCACTTTAGCTATATTGCACAGGTACATGTTTCCTGTAGATTCGACGAAACTTTTTAAAAGGAATTCCAATGATAACTCCCGATACATTTCGTAGATTGGTTCACGATCGAGAGTTGCAATTGCACGACGGGAAAAGGTTGATCAGGTCCGATCGTTACGACGAGATAAAGAGGGAGCACGATAAGTCGGACGCAGATATGCGGGATTCGGGAGTGTTGCGTATCGATCCTGCATTTAGAATCGTAGCTTTAGCGGAATCGCCGATAATTAATAATTCCTCGGGCCAGTGGTTAAATTCGGAGCTACTCAGCTTATTTCTTTTCCACAAAATGAGACCACTCGACAAATCTGAAGAGCTTCACGTCATTCAATCGAAGGCGATTATTTTTATATTTAAGTATTAATGATAGGGAGAGTCGTATACACCCAGAAGAGTCAAAGATAAGCTAATTTAGGATTTTACAAACAGATTACAGCATACTTTGACCTTCCTTGGCGTGTACGCCCCAAAGAAAGGTAAAAGGAGCGTTCCTCTTGCATGCTAAACGCGTTCTATGTTTTAGTATGGGGAGCCTTGCAAAGCGTTGTCGAGCATTTTAGAACTGGCACACGTATTACGATCCTCCAGCGATCCGACTTTGCAGTCTCTGGCCGGATCTCTCAGCACGAGACAGCTTCTGAGGATAGCGGAGAGAATGCACAAATTTCGAACCGACGATGCATACGACGCGGTGCGTCGCGCCTGTTTGGCCCGTTTTTTGCCAACGTTGGCGAAGCAAACCCTGGAAGATTGTTGCAAACGAGTGGGTATCGTTCCGACGAAAGTCGCGGTGGACAAGGACATTAAGTGTCGAATCACGGGCAACACCGTACAAATTGGAAACACGGTCGTCGATCGATACAGCACCACGGCTCTAACGAAAGTGCCTGACATTTTGTTTTACGACGTGCCCCAGCACGTGTCTCTGTTAGAGAAATTGCTGCAGGACTTCATATTGGGGCAGAATCTGTTGCTGGTGGGGAACCAGGGCGTCGGGAAGAACAAAATTGTCGACAGGCTGTTGCAGGTTTTAAATAGGCCACGCGAGTACATACAACTTCACAGGGACACGACCGTTCAAACTTTGACGCTCCAGCCCATGGTTAGGGACGGGAAAGTGGTCTACGAAGACTCGCCGCTCGTGCAAGCCGTTAAATTAGGCCACGTGCTTGTCGTCGACGAAGCGGACAAGGCTCCCACCCACGTTACTTGCATTTTAAAAGTACGTACGCTCTGTTCGAAACGCTGTTTGTACTTTGTGTAAACTTGGAACTTTTTCGCCATCAGACTCTGGTCGAATCCGGAGAAATGATACTGTCGGATGGCAGACGCATCGTACCCTCCGCGAGTTCTGTCGCGCGGAATTCAAACACCATACCGCTACATCCGGACTTCAGGATAATAGTATTGGCGAACAGACCGGGCTTTCCGTTCCTGGGGAACGATTTTTTCGGTGCTCTGGGCGATCTGTTCAGCACCCATGCTGTCGACAATCCGAGCGTCGAAAACGAGATTCAACTTTTGAAGGAGTACGGTCCGAACGTGGACGAGAACGTAATATTCAAGCTGGTGAAAGCTTTCGGCGATCTGAGAAACATGGCCGACCAAGGCTTGGTCTCGTATCCATATTCGACTCGGGAAGTCGTTAACATTGTGAAACACTTAGAGGTGAGTTTAGGAACAGCTCAAAACTCTAAGCCTCGACGCAATCCTTGTTACCTCAAATGTCTGTGAATTGTTGACGTTGGTGCGTTTGCTTTTCTCTCTGATAAATTTGTTATACACACCAGGAAAGTGGCTCTATAGAAAGTAGTTTATACCATAAATCAGACTCGCTAGCCAATTTCTCATCTCGTACTTTTCTCTGTTTCCAGAAATTTCCTCAGGAATCATTGGCTAACGTAGTACGAAATGTATTCGATTTCGATCGGTATAGTCAAGAGGTATTCGAAACCTTAGTGTCCGTTCTTCACAAGCATGGGATTCCCATTGGAACAAGTCCCACTAATGTCGCGTTAGCGAAAGAGTAAGGATATTTATTTGTAAAGAGACTTTTGTTAAAAGAATGTCCACTTTGTACAAATAAATATAATAGTTAATTCGAATGGGTGTTTTTATTTTTATTTTCAATTGACGATAGCAAAAAGAAAATAAGCCGTCTTTTGGTTTCTCTTTGCAGAATATCTTTACCGGCAAACAGGATTTCCGCTACTTGGAATATTTCGAACGAGCGAAAAGCATTGCCTGTCCAAGAAAGATATATTAAATTAACGTCGCCTATGAGTTTGGTACAAAATGTGTTGTCTTTAGATCGTATCGAAGCTAGATCAGCCATGTTCACCGAATTGCAATATTATTGGACTATACCAATTGATGAAACTAGCCTGATCGCAGCTTTGTCAGTTGCTGAAGACGCGAAAGCTGGTGGTACAAATGATACAATTCATGTTCTTGCCACGCATCCGTTAAAGATCTTTAGTACGAGCCAGAACTCAGATAAAATTCAAGAAACCGTGATACATGGTTTGATCAGTCCTGAGAGTGGCAATAAACCCATGTATACAATATCCACCGATAACGATCAACATGTTTTGGTGCACGAAGAGACTGTAAGTGGTTCTTTTATGTGAAATTAGGTTTCTTTCATCTGTTCTATTACGTTAGAATATATATTTTCAGAGTCATGTTTTGCTCCTGGTCGATGTAAATAATGGGTCTGTTCGACAAATACAATTATCGTCATTGTTCGATAAAGCTTCGGATAAAATATCAAACGCTTTCAGCAATAAAAAGTATCTTTGGAAGATGAACAACCAGTTGACGCTATCTCACAATCAAATCGTTTTCTACGCGTTTAATTCCAACAAAATAGAAGTAATCGATTTACATTCCATGAGTGCTTACACGATCACTCTACCGTTCGACGTAGAGTCAGTTTTGCTTTCGTCCGAGAAAAAATGGTTGATCCAAGACACGTCAAGAAACAAATATGTTCTTACGAAATCTGCCGATTCGTCGCCCTGCCCAAACGTTTTACAAGATCTGGAAGAATCTAACGCGAGCCACCTAAAAGTTGGTTCGTTTATGAGTTGCAGTAAGAATAATCTGCCCCCCAACGTGCTTAGCGCAGCTCTGCAACAAAAGATCGATTCTCCGAACAGACTGATAGTGACTGACAACACTTATGCCAGTATCGCCGTCGGATTTCCTGATTTAGAGAGTACCAACGAAGTTCATTTTTGGCCAAGGAAACAGCGAAGCAGGAGCTTTACACCGCCTATCATCATGGAAAGTGGACAAATTGTTAAAACAGTTGTGCCCCAAGAAGTGCCCGACGACCTTTTCCCTACGAACGCAAAACATTTGGGAATCGCTAGTTACTTAGAAATTGTTGACACCGTGAACAATAAGTTGCGTTATATACCTATACCGGAGTGAGTATTTATATGGATTCTTGAACATTTTTCTGGGTTAGGTTCTGACGGTGAAGGATAATCGTTGATATATTCGGGGAACTTTTAGACCGGCAAATGTATCACCGATGATTCAATGGTTATATTCAAACGGTTATCCTACGTATGCTGCGCCGACATCGAATCAGAATTTGGTAACAGTAGACGTATCTGGATGTGTTAGATATTGGGAAACATCCTTAGCAAATATTGAAAAATCGTTAGGAGCTTGGAGAAGAATGATGGGCGGCGACAACGAAAAGCTGCAGATTACGAAAGAGAGATATTCCGGTTTGGACGTTAGTAGTCCGAAGCATGGAAAGATAGACGAAAAGAACGATCCGCATGTCGGGGGGAACACATGGGCCGGAGGGACTGGAGGTATACTAGACAGTGCTCCTATTACGAACTTTCGCCGAATTTATGTGTTCAATGAAAATTTCAGGAAGAGATACAGCGGGTCTTGGCGGAAAGGGTGGTCCTTATCGTTTGGATGCTGGCCATACGGTGCATCAGCTTAGCGACGAAGAAAAGAATGCTGTACCGGAACACGTAAAAAAAGCGGCGAGGGAAATGGGCCTTAAAGCATTCCAGCAACGCTTGAAGGATATTAAGATGAGCGAATACGACCATAAACTTTATTCTCAATTCAGTAGTCCTGTTCAAAGGCAGGTTCAAGCATTGAGGAATATAATAGGTGAATGTTATTTATTTCTCATGGATAGTTTTTAAAACCAATTATTTAATCACCCAACACCTGCTCATTTAAAACAAAATCATTACTAGAACGCAGGTACAGGTTACTGGATTGATTTTAGAAGAAAATGTTCGCTTATAATATTGTTTCCAACACGGTAGAAGGAAATGTTGTGTAGGGTAATGCCTTAGAAATTGCCCGGTCGCTATCCTTACCAGTTCTTGGAACTGGCTTCTCGTTGTCCCTGTGAGCTATCGACGCACTGTGTTATGCGTCTCTATTTTACTCGCATTCTCTGAAAGAAGATCTCTCTACCTTTAACTTTGGCCACGGCCACGAACGTCGACCAATGTTCAAGGCATCACTGTACCTATTTTTTTTTTCTGGTTTCACCGATTCGCAGATATGCTTGAACGGGTATTCTCTATACTATTCATTTGCAAACGAATGTTATCTCTTTCAAAGGTAGTTTACAGGCCAAAAGTAAGGAGCGCGAATGGCACAGGCACCAAACTTCTGGTGAGTTGGACGATACTAAATTAATCGAGGGACTAACGGGGGAAAGGACGATTTACCGGAGAAGAGCAGAAAAGGAACCCGAGTTTGGTACACCGCCATCGAAACCAAAACGTTTGAAATTGGTAGCGGATGTATCTGGCAGCATGTATAGGTTTAATGGGTATGATGGACGTCTCGACCGCGAGATGGAGGCGTGTGTCATGGTAATGGAGGCGTTTAGCGGGTACGAAGGAAAGTTTCAGTATGATATCGTTGGTCATTCCGGCGATGACTATCGTATTGGATTCGTCAACCATACTCAACCGCCGACGGATAATAGGCGTAGATTGGAAGTAATAAAGGTAATGAGAGTTAAGAAATTGCTTTGATTAAACGTCGAGATTTAGCGTACTGAACGAAGCAATTTCTTTCAGACGATGCATGCGCACTCGCAATTTTGCATGTCTGGCGATAATACCTTGGAGGCAACTCAACATGCAATCGCGAGTCTTTCTAAAGAGGATACTGACGAGTCAATCGTGGTAGTACTGTCGGATGCGAATTTGGAACGTTATGGTATTCGTCCTGAACAATTTTCAAAAATCCTCATGTCGAATCCGGATGTAAACGCTTTCGCCATATTTATTGGATCATTGGGCGATCAAGCAGCTAGGTAGGCACAAGCTATCAAAATTGGTAAGATACATGTTCTTTTCAGGACGAATTATGAATATGTATGTTGAATTTGTAGGTTAATTAAAAAGATGCCTTCAGGCAGAGCATTTGTTTGCATGGATCTGAAGGATATACCACGAATCTTACAACAAATATTTGCTGCTTCTTTGCTAAGTACTACGCGACCTAATTAATATTATACACTAATAAAATTTAAAAAAAACAAGGAAATCATGTATTATAATGTATGTTTACTTTGTACCTACAACCTATGAATGTATGCTTGTACATTGTGTAAATAGAAACATCTTTTCCATTTTATCGATATACGTATATTGCGTTATTATTGATATTATACAAATAATTTCAAAATAACATAATTTGTTTGAAGGTTGATATTGCATAAACTACATACATTAGTATGGGTCACAGTTAATATGTCTTCACGATAATTGGTCTACGCTTTAAATATTCAAATATATCTGCAAGTTAAATATACCGAAAATAATCGAAACCACACGAAACGATCTAAAAGCACCTTATCATTCTTTCGCGAAATCTATAATCCAACAACCACGACGAATACAAAAATAAGTGGCTAATATAATTACCGCGAACGAAAGATACACGTATGGAAGTACCCCGATATCTTTCCACGCGTTTCATGAAAGACTTCAGATATATACCCGAGACGATTTTAATTAATATTCGAACGTTATAATATTCTGTACGTTTCACACGCGGCCTAGTCCACTTAAATTGTTCAATAATCTGTAACAAACATACCAAAAGAAGTATCTGCTTAGCAGCCCTTTTCTACAACTAGTTACGAATTATAGATCCACACGAGGTACGGGCAATTCAGCTACTATCGAGCAAATCGATATTTTGATATTTCCAAGTAACGTCGCTAGAAGGTAAAAGACGCGAAACGTTATTCCATGCAGCTGTTTATTAGTTTTCGTTGGAAACAATAGTTACCCAGGTCTGATACGGAGTACCACGATGCCCGAATATTAATGGTAATCACTAAATCGCGGCGGAAGAGGTTATAATTCGCGCATCTCGTGGACTCGGCGATCCGTGACCGTTGCCGAGAAGCTTGGGGTGACGGGACGGACCGAAGTCGGCCGAGGATCGCCGAAGTGAATCGCGAGCGTTCGAGTGGTGTGGGGCGTGCGTTTGCCAGTCGCACGCCGGTCGTTGAATGGAGCGGGTGTGGAGACGTGTACAAAGTGCCGGTCGTCGCGGTGCAGCAGCTCGATGTGGCTGCCCCGTGCAGCCGTGTCAGCTGCACGTGGACCAACGCGCGAAACGCGGCGGTGGTCGGAAATCTCGCGGCGGGCCGCAAACGATCGTGTGCGGTTGTCAAGTGCAGCCGTGTCCGGTGCATCCGGTGCTGATTAGGGTTCGTCGTGCTCGACCCGCCGTTGGCAACTGCGACTGTCCACCCGAATCGCAGCCCTGTCCGCACGCACTGTCGCGTACGTCGGCCGGACGCAGGCTCCGTAGGTAAATAAAGCATGGTTCTTTCTACCGTTCGGCGCTGCTCTTTTCTTCGCCGTCTCTCTTCGCTGTTCCGAGCGACAGCGTATGCACACGTTGCGATCCATTGCGATTTAAAGGGGTGGAAGGCACGAAGGTCAAAGAAACGACGTGTTGATCGTATTTACGAGGCCGTGAGCGGAGAACGGTCAGGTACAATCACGGTTTAACCTGGCGCCCTTTTCCTACGAGGTTAATGCGTCCACTTAACGATGGCACGGTGAATGATGAGATTATGTGCGTTGCGTGTTGTGCAACGTGAGGGTTCGAGGTGTCGAAACACTTTCGCGAGATGAGTACCGGGTTTATTGACTGACGAGTTGCTGGGGGAAGTAGAAATAGAGTAACTAGCGAGGTTCGTTCGTATTGTGGGCTCGTATTCTACAGGTAGCTTAGCAAAAGAATGTACGCAGCTTTGTTCCCGTGTTTCCTTTGCACACTACGAATGTAGAGGCAAGAGTTAATGGCACGTTCTAAGAAATTTTCCTTCGCTACGGAAACGTATATGTTCGCTCTAAATCTACAACTGCACGGGGTATACTTTGTGTGTTTAACCGTAATAAAGTTTGCTCAATATTCAAGCATGTAACGTGCTATTCGAGCCTCGAGCGAGCGACGCGAACACAGAGTTATGCGATAACAATAAAGTATGTTTGAAACAATTAGAGGATCCCGAGCAATAGAATAGGATGTATCTGTTAAGGGTGGAAGAAGTAGAAGTGGAGTACTGAATAAAGAAATAATATTTGATGGAACGATTCGTTTAAATTATTCGACAATTTTAATTCTACTCATTTTACCGGAATACCAAATATGGTACTCTAAAATAAGTTTTTAAAATTTCAATCGACTATTTTAATCTTTATTGTATAAACGTTTTTATCCATTTTATAGCGAGTAATCACCCTGGTTTAAACATTATAGGTTAAGTACGATTTACTTAATATTTTTATTGAATATTTAAAATATTGGATTTTGTTGAACGACAACGACATTTGAATAAGTGATCCTTTAAATGTTTCGGTTTGCAAACAGCAGAATTCAGCAAAATTGTATTGGAATAATAGACAATCAATATAAGCAACGTACATATAGCTTGCTCCTGGCCATTTATTCAATCGAACAGTTAAGTTCCTATTTGTTTGTTGGGAAACATTTTATTCTATAATTAAAATTTTTATTTTTATTTGAGGAGTAACGAATGTATAATTGTATGTCTTTTATTTTTTATTCGGTGTTTTCTTTTATCCTTGTCGGGCAAACATTCTTTTCAAATTATATTGTACAAGATTTCGAGGTCATCGACATTCTGTTTCGTTTTATTTCTTTATAATTTGTTTATTTGTTCATTACGATTGCATTATAATGTATTTAAAGGGCTCGTATCGCCTGTAATGAATAATATGAATTGCTATACTATTTGTCGAATCGACGTAATTATATCAACGATATGAATGTATAATGCACAAGTTTATAATGAATATTTATAAGATTTGGAAGTTCAAATTTGTAACAGAGATTAAGTCAATAAATTATCCATGTAGATATTTAATTTTACAGAGGGAAGTATTCCTCTGCACTGTATTTAAATCCGTACTTCAATTTTATATAAAACTCATTAAAATGATTAACAATTTAATGATATATGTGCTATGATTTACTTTTATGCAGCGAAATTGAAAATTACACGTTAACCGTGTAATTTTCGGGTCGATATTTAGTTTCATCTTACGCGTTCGCAACTTTTGCAGGGGAAAATCGATTAGCAAATGAGTATTTTTCGCGTAACGAGAAATTGAAGTGCATTAAAGCATTTACATTACCTTCGCTATTATGATTAAACGCCGAACGTGTAATTTACTGTCAAGTAACATTTTTTAGCGTTCGCCGTGCAATTTCCGTGTTACGTGTCATGCGTTACCGAAATTAATTTCACGATTACCTGGGACAGTTTAACAAAGTTTACATACGACGGAGTAAATAGGTTTCTATGTACCTCTTAATGATTCCGCGAGATTTTTTGAAAGCGAGATCTTTAGCAGTAGACGACTCGCGCCAATTTACAGCGCGTGACTATTTACGAAGTTTTGAAGCCAGAAAAGAAAAGTTAAATTCCGTCGGCGCTCTAGCCTCTCATGCATGATTTTATAATTACACACATCTTTCACACCGTCCCCGTGCCGAGGACAATAAATATTATAGCTTTCACGGTGTCGTTTTGATCCTTTATTATGTTGTCCGTCGGGTTTAACGAGAAATTTCAAGCTATTACCCTATCTTTTCACTCGTTTTACGTTCTACTTTGTCGTCAACGTCTTAAACCTTATGGACGCTCGGGTATATATAGCGCGAGAATGAGAACGTGACTTATTGCTGTCTACATTTTTCTCCTTTTCTTGCTATAAAGTTCCACCCTTAAATCACCTGGCTGGACATTGAAATTATTTCGCGAACGTTACGATCTTTTACCGGCTCGGTAATATTACTTCCCGCGTTAATATTACTCTTTCAATGCGGCAATACGATTGTCTGAAATTAATGGTTCTAATGACTTTGAAATATGGCGGTCGTTTCAATGTTTTACATTTTTGCTCGTAGATTGAGTCAGTATCGTTTTTCCACCATGATATATTACTGTTCATTAAATAAATAAGTTGAATGTGATCCGATGCAGATTCCATTATAACGATATTACAACATTGTACATAATTAGTTAATTACATCCATACATTCGTTCTATCAATATTTTACCAGTTATTTCCAAATTACTATTTTTACGTTCGAACGAAGGCACAGATTTTGTTTCTTTCAAAATGCAAATAAATCGAACAAGCACTTCCAATTAATTAAGCACATTTGTTGAATTCGTTCGTCGTAGGAAATTATTTTCTCGTCCCTGTTCGACTTGTTTAGTTTGCAAACGTCATCGATTCAATCTTTGACTCGTGGTAAGAATCGACACATTGTTCCAATAATAGGGGAATATTCATAGCTATTACGATATTCAACATCAGGCATCGAAGGAAGAAAAAATATGTAAAATAAATTTTATTAGATTTTTCTCATATTTCCTCGCGCATCTTTCAGGTTTGGGTAGATTACAATAGATATGAATACATTCCTGATTACGAAAAGGTCTATATAGATTCGACAGAGTTTATCTGGACTTGGATGAACCGACTTAGAGACTACTGGCCGCGACAGAAAGCATCGAAATCCAACAAGATTCAAAGGGTTACAATACATCCAGGTACAATGGGTTCTGGTCGTTGGTAGAGTGGTCAGTGCTCAGCAGGATTCAACCGGAGTCGGATACGACAAATTAGAACTCATTGAGCACAGAGGAACTCGTTGCGTTACCGATCATACCCCCGTTGGAGCGATTTCGATCCAGCAGGATCCGCGGCGTAGCATAGTTGTGGACGTCCGGTATCGATCTTATCGGTTCTCGGTGTTTGGGTCACGGTGTCGATAACCCTCGTCCGATGGGTCTCCTCGTTCTGACAACAAGTAGTTGGGTTCTAATCAGGATCGCGTTTCTGAATTAGAGTTTAGTCCTGTCAGTCAAGGTGTGACTAGATCCAATTGAACCTCCACCGGACATAGACGGCATTCGGTGCCTCTGAATATGCTCCGTTTATTGCGATCTGTCTGGCTATAATTAACCCCCAATAATCTTAATCGGATTTGACTACACCCACGCACAACGCTTACCGAATTGCTGCATGTCTTTATGACCCAACGCATTAATAATTAATAATCTAGCAGTCCTTTGACGCGCAAGCCTCAACCGATTACCTGTAATGATCCAATCGATCATCTATTTTCAATTTTAACGATTCTCGTATTATAATATTAAAAATAAAATATAAACCTGAGTCTATATACGCGTATAGGTGTTCCTAAAGAGGATACGGTAACACGAATTTGACAATTTTCGTAATTATGTCGATCATTCTACGTTGTACATTGTTACCCCGTTAACTGTCAGGGCCAAGCCGCAACAGTTAAAGAGGGCAGTTAGCGTTTCAGGATTTGGTCCGTGTCATGTATTTCCAACTTGTTCGTGTCTGCGTCCGCAGGGGACGAGATCGAGAATCGACGGCGAGTGGGATACACTTAAGTGGCCAGAGTAACTTTGGACAGTTAATGAGCCAGAAACCGCGACAGTTAGCCAGAGAACACTGTATTAATTCTGTGATGTCTTCTGTATAACTAATGAAATGTCAACGTGTCTCGCGGTTCGGTTCGAATCGTTTAGGCCATTCGTGAGTGTTAATATTTCTAATGTTGCTTTTGATAATAAATTTTTATTCGATATAGCGACTACGACAATCGAGGGTTCTTAACTCCCTAAGATTGCTAGTATTTCCGCATTTCTCATTTCTAAACGATGAAATTCCTTTCCGAGATGCATTATTCTTATTCCCGACCTTGGTTGATGCGCTTGCTTTAACGCGTGTCACACGCCGTTACACAATCTTCTATATGGACCTGTTGATCAGGCTCGATACGTAAGCCAATAATAGACAGAGCCTATTAGTTCTATACTGAGCACGTGGTCTAGCAGTCGCCCCTTAAATACCGGTTTATCTCTGTCTCCGTAACACTATGGTTTCCGCCGGATAGTTTACATATGCACTTTTGATATCCACATAGAAAACAAAAGCAGATTCCCGAAATTTTAAACAAATAGATATTTTGTCAAAGTTCTACACACGTGCTTGAGCTTTACCGCATTAATACTTTTCTTAGCATATAACAAAACCACTTAACAAACGAATAATACAAGAAGCTGTATAATCTCCAGGCTTATTAGTGGGTAAACAATTTGAAAATCAAGCTTTGTAGCAACAATGCAATAATTTTGCCAAGGGAAGGGAGTCGTCAAACAACAATGGGTTCATTGTTTGATATATTGATAAACTATATATTTCTGTTGGAATATAGACATTCAAGACTTTGTATTAGTGCCATCTAGGCTTTATAACAGTGCTGTGCACGTTGTTCACTTCTCTGTACAGTCTCGTGCCGGCAGTTAAAGCGATATTATATATAAAAAATACAATTGCGATCCTGTCGATTATTTCACCGACCAACAATTTCCTATAAATAAGAAACCCTATGTTTGACTGTGTTTAGGTGCGATTGTTCGGACCGACCATGCCGTCACGTGGCGTATAACGGCGGTACGCGTCGTCGGGTGCCGACGCAATCCTCGTCGCCCACGTTTTCGTTGGCCAGTCAGTCCAACCAGCAACAGCAGCAGTCGTGCGAGTGCGTCGAGAGAATAGACTGCACTCATACGGGAGGAGTCGTCGGGGTCGAGGGGGCGTGCGAGTGCGAGTGCGGCGAGGAGGTGAAGCCGTGCTCTCACACGGTGAAGCAACGTCGCTCGCGTCGCACGTGCGACTGCAGCGGGAGCAGCTCGCAGCCGTGCAGCCACAAGCCGCAATCCGAGGGGCGAATAAAGCGCGTCAAGTGCCGCGTGAGGCGAGCCGGCTGCGCCATGGCCAGATGCACCGCGGAACTCGCGATGCTGCATCTGCACTGGGGGCTCGCGACCGAGTGCGCGCCGTGCAGACCGCGCGCGATCACGCGACGACTGTGCCGCAGACAGCAAAGCGACAACGAGCTCTACAGGAGCAACAGCTTCAAGTTCGAGCGGTTCGAGAGAACCAAGGACGAGTGCGCCACGCCGCTTCGGAAACAGGCGAGTTCGTACGAGCTTACTTCAACCCCTTAAAACGCTGCTCAGACCGACGAACGATCGTTCGCGAGTCCCACATTTAGCCCACTGCACTCGGAGACTTTTCTTCCATCACCTACTACTAATTCGAGCATGCTTTCTAGAAAATAGTCCAAGCAAACGTATCTTTTTTTAGATTCTTTGCTTATGTATTTTGTCTCACACAATCACTTTGAAACAATAATATTGTTGCGTTTCCTTGGAAGGTACATCCAAATTCTTTGTCCCTTCAGAGGGGACAGTCGAGTGCAAAGGGTTGGAACACTGCACACTGGTCAGCAGTCTATCGACGCTGATACTTGTTGCGATACAAGTTACGATAGCGATGGATCTGCGGGAATAACGCATTCGATGTTGAATCGTCATTTTCCAACATTATGAGAGTTAGAAACTTAAACCCATTGCTGAAACAAAAATGTATTGCAACAAGTATCAGCGTCGGTAGTTTAACTGTCCAGAAAAACAATTGTCTCTCAATCTGAACGAAACCAAAACAAAGTGGAGATCACTGTTTGTTTGAGTTGCGGACAGTGTCCGTGGACAATCGTCTGGACAGGCCTTAAAACACTCCGGACACGACGAAACGTCCAATTTGGTAATTTGTTTGTTGTAGTCGTTGGTATTTTATGCTAAGAAACGTACATTGCCTTCTTAACGCTATCTTTTGCATGTGGAATGATGATATCCATCTTTGTGGTCATTTTTTATTCGTTCCCTCGGTCTTTGACTGTCTGTAATAGTATTTTCTTTTTTGTAATTTTGTTGTCCCTTTTGTTATTATTACATGAGAAATTCTTTTGCATAATATTCTGTTTGAATATTTTGAACGGTTCATTTGAAAAATTGGGCTTGACACGAACTTTATTTAATATATTTTTACGTATTACCGTACGAAGAATCATTCTCTTTTTCGTTGCATTATGAATATATGCATATATTGTGGTCTCTTGAGGTCCTCTGCTGCTCTCAATTGTCTCTCTAAACACACTGAACTCTCTCTGAACTCGCCGACTCTCAAATACTGATTCTGCCTACAGTCTGGCCGTTCTTAAGAATTCTTATCTCCGCATACATATAAGCACACACGCCCGCACCCGTCACTTAGCCACTTTAATGCATGCTCGTGGTTCTCAAACGTGTTTCCAAACATCATAGTCGCGTGTTGTTTCCAAAAAATTGTGTATATCGGAGAACTTGTGAAAATATTTAAACTACGCTATTATACAGCCTTAACCTTCTCTCGTTACCTAACAAACAAGTCTTTGCCTATTTTAAGAGTTCAATTAATTTTGTCATACTTTATGCAAAGTAGTGGTTTTTGCATACCAATAATTTCTTATTCGTCTCGAATAAATTGGTATTTCAAATATACTGTAGTCGTGTTAAGTATTGTAATAGCATTTGAACTTGATTGTGCCCTTGTTGGTCAGACATTAGGGGTCTTTGTCGAGTATAGTAGCTCTGTTAAACGAAGACTGGGGTCAGTCCACGTGCGGGAGGGCTCTGCAGCAGGCAGTAGAACGACAACGAGTTCTACTTTGGGGAACAGCTTTAAGTTTGAGCGCTTTGAGAGAAGCAGAGTTGAATATGGTGTTCCACTTAGCATCTAGACGAGTCCTTACGGTGAACGCGTCACTGCCGTCGGGCGTACATAGTTTTTTTTTTTATTCGCATTTCGTTGCACTTTGTCCGCATTATAAAAGAAGAAAAGAACGAAAGTTCGTACGTAATTAGGATCATAAGTAAAACATACGCCGAGCGTTTCGTTTCTTTTACCAGTTGCTGTTCCCTGCGTCGCTGAGTTAGCAAACGCATTAAGACCACGGATACATTAGAACAAATTATGGCGCGGAGTGCACCATCCTATTCAAGTAGATTTAGTTCAGGTGTTTTTTTTTTAGCCTAAAGTGTGATGTTAATGTTCGTTATTCTTACTTCTTTGTAAGGGACTCGTAGTATCGAGTAATTAGAAAAGCGTACGTTTCGAGAGTTTCTAGAAAACTGACTTTTTCAATTAGAAAAGAGACGATTCTTCGTATAAAAATGCATAAAAACGAGAAGAAATATTGTTTCGAGATGAGTTATCGAGGTTTAGAATATCGATTTAGAGAATGTTTACGATTTGGCAAACGAGTCTGATCATTATTCGTTATTTCTACTAGTTACTTTTATTTATTTTGATTACAGTGTTGATTATAAATATCGTCGGTGGTATAGTAGTACCTGATCCCCATTGTTACTATTTGCTACTAAGTTAGAACCAGCTAGAGCACGTGATGTCGCCATCAATGTATCCAAACACCAACGCGAGTAGAAATAAGAAATAATGGTCAGACACGTTGGCCCGAAGCGCCAGTGTCTGCACGCGCTGGACCAATTTTAAAAATCGATTTTCTCGAAATCCCGCACCACCCACGAACGAGTTTTGTTTTACATTTTTGAACACACATATTCCGATGAAAATGAATTTCTCATTTTGTAAGAACATAATTGCATACTCCATGCTCAAAGTGGAATAAAATGGCAAGAAAAAATTCTATATTGGCTTTTGAAGAGAGCGTTTTAAAGAAGAGACTTTAATATTTATATTCATGGTAATTTTAGATGGGAATAAAATTTAAAAAATCTTTTAGGTCAATTTGAATTTTCCCTCCAGGGAAAAGCTTAACGTTTCGTAATCCAAGAAATGTTATTCAATTTTCTTCTTGAAGTTATAATAATAGAAAAATTAACGACGTTTCGGTCAAGTGTTCTCAAACCTTTGTTCGAAATAATGGTTATCGCGATTGTATAGTTCGTTCGATGTTATCTTTCATCCTGTTTTTCTCCATTCGAAGATTACGTTGCTGTATTTGCGCTTCTTGTATCCCCGCGATATTGAAACGAAACGAGAATTATGTTTTCGTTCTACATCGACAGGATATTGAACCAATTTGTTCGCCGGGGGATGTTGCTCGCGTGCGAGTGGATAAAAGTATCGCATATTAGGGAAGCTATTTTGCTCTTATTGTGGAGAACGTGTCTCCCGGCGAGCGCGACGAAGATTGCACCTGCGACGGGTACATCAGATAAGACGCTTCCAGGGATTCATCTCTGAAAAGAGAATTTAAATTGAAGCAAGATGGAGTTATACCAAGTTCGTGAATACGAAACAGTCGAAGCATGCCGCTTTTGTGATATTCGCCGACCGGCGAAGTTTCTTAAATGGATTTCACGGAGTGGTGATATGACGCCGCCAAAATTTGCTGCAGACTGCGGAATTTAGGTTACACAGTAATATCGGCGGAAGAAAGAAGCAATATTGTTTCTTTTCTGTTCGATGATAAATAATTCGCTGTACGCGTCACACGCGATTTTCACGATGATTCTTTGAAGGTCTGAGAACTCCTTTGAGAATTCCGGGGAAACGAATGGCCATGAAAAATCAAACTAACCACCAATCACGCGTTTGGGAATTTCGTTACGAAACCAAACGACATTTTACTCGGGAGAAATGACTCAAAAGGTATAATAAAAATTTCTTTAAGAACAATGAAAATAGAAAAAATAACAGCGTTGATTAAAATTTGTTTTTTTTTTTTTACCATCAATATTCATTAGCAGGTTTGCTTTGTTAACAAAAAGTTGTGAATTAGGATGACCGTTTATCCGATACGGATCAGTTTTCGTACCGAGGAGCGTTTCAGTAGTGTAAACGAGTTTAATCAGACGTCAAGTATAACATTGAAACCAGGTTTTGAAAATAGTTTCTGCAATTATTTTTATATTTCGTTTTATTATTAGAAGCGTTCTTAACAACGTTCTAACATCGACAGTGTTTTTAATTGTTTAACGTCTTATTTATTTCATATCGTATCTCGTTACACTTTGCGTTTTCGTAACACCCTGTGGGTAGGGACGAATTCGAACATTTTTGTCCACGAACGAAGGTATCGATGTCTGAAAAATTGCTTAACAGCCATGGATCGTAGCGTGCACAGTAATGCGATTGGCGCTCACGATAGAGGCGTACGGGGAAAAAGTGAAAGACAGGTTGAACGATTATCGGAGAACTTGTTTTTTTTTTTTCCCTCCGTGCATTATATGCACCGCGTTTTCAATGTTTTCCATTGCACGGACGTATGTTTCACTCTCGACACTGGCTTTGTAACGGTTATTATTAAAGTCGATATTAGGTTATTGAATTATAGGCTGCTGTCTAAACGCGTCACAGCAAACATTTGCGATAGCAAGTACGAGTAATCGCGGCTGCACTTGAACGATGATCCATTTAATGGCATAAAACTGAACCTTGGCCGTCGAATTATAAAATGTATAGAGCTTTATAACGAAGCAAATGAAATATAAAATATTTTGCTAAAGCAATACTGTCGTGCGTTGCGTATCAAGTTTTATAGAAATGAGATTACATTTTAATTTAACATATTTTTATATATGTTCGTGATACCAGACATAAAAATCAAAATTTTGGTATCGAGTCGAGCACTTTTGTTTCATCGTTAATGAATTTAACGCACAATTGAAGTTATCACTGATTGATTGATTGAAGTTGTTATATGTTCACGAAACTGGAATGTATAATGTAATAAAGGAAACGCAATACCCCGACAAAGGGAGTAATTCTCTCTGGGTTTGTTATGAGCTGCAGGTATTAAGCGCATCAAACATTTCGTGAGATTTATTAGCCATTAAATATATAGTTACATTAACAGCAAAATACTTAGATAACTAGAAGTGTTTATACACCAATTATTATAATTCTAAGTGTTTTTAACGTTTTCAGGAAGAATATAGTGAGCCGTTAATTAAAAAGAACGCTTATTACATTATACATTTTTAAATTAAGTTTCTTTTTATAATGTATACTTTTTTTGTATATTTGTTCTTAAAATGGGCTAGAATGCTTTTCTATAAATGTTATAGTTTCGTTCGAGCCTTGTTTCTTACACAGTTAGAACGAATAATCCCTTAAAATAAATTTTACATTTCATTGTCTTAAGGAGCCATTCTACCTTGTAGGCACGAAAAATACATGTTTCTTTGTGATTTTTTTTTGCGGTCTATTAAAGAGCGATTAATTCCATGTTCTTTAGATACATTTATTATATATTTAGCTATATTTACGAATTTTTGCAACGCATAATATCTATTGATTACTCTGTTTTTGTTGATCAAGAAACAACAGTTTTTACGATCGACGTCCGACTGCGTATGTTATTCGAAATCCAAAAACGAACGATATTCTTAATGTAGATGAGTGTGGTTATAGCATGAACTAGGATCTTTTCAAAAAAACAAAAAATGGCAAAATGGCAGCTATTTTACGAAAAAATACTGAATATTTTCATATATTCGGTTGCTTTTTTGTTAATAAAAGAGAAAGTATTGCATATATCGCAATTATCCTAGTTCATGTTATAGGGAGACCAGTTCTAAAGATACTTTATAAATTTCATGTTGATATCTTGAATAGTTTTTTCGTTATCACATACGCAGTGCCGAAAAATGTGGTGTTCGAGAAAAACAGCTTTAAAGTTTCACGTCCAGTTGTTATACCTGCACGCGGTACATTTCAGCAGGCTATAACTTCGTTAGTTTTCAGAATTTCAATTTAATATTTGGTAGATATATTTTCGAGACTACTTGCTAAAAGAAAATGCAAAAACAAATTCGTTTTTTTAAATCCCACAAGGTAGAAAGGCCCCTTAAAGGGTGCGCATTGTAAGAATCTATATTGTATCGTTATCGCTCGAATTAAAAATTCCAGGGTAACATAACGAGTACATTTATCGAAGAGCACTTTGTGTTGGTTGAGCAAACCGCTGGTGCTTTGTTCTTTGAAACGTTCACTTTCACGAGCGAACGAATCCTTTCAGCCCGGTATCGTGATGGAGGCGTATTAGTAGAAAATGATACGAGCAAAGCCAGAGAAATTGGCTGTACCGAATCGCGGTTTACGCGTTTGCTCGTTTCGGGAACTTAATTATTCTTGGTGTAGTAGCGCCGTGTATGCGAAATATGAGCTGCGGTGAAGAGAATGCCCTTCTTATTCGCCGCATGTTCGCATTGTACAGTTCACGTAATATTGTTTGGATTTATTTCTCGCGGAGATTGTAATTATTAAACACAATGAATAATTGAAAATGTCGGTTATTAAATATAATTTTACATACAGCAAGTAATACACGTTGTTCCTTTGCTATTTACGCACGAAGTGAATTCGGTGTTGCTATTTACGACGAAACATTTATTATACTCAGACAAAATATATATTTATTTAATTGGATTTATGAATGTTCGAACAATTGCGTTACAAATCCATTCAGACGGTATTGCAGGTGGCTCAGGAAAATTGTATTCTTTACACAGTCTATTTGAACGCGAAATATGAATACGTTCGTGTTTACAAAACGTGCCGTTTGCACGTTGGAGTAAATTCTATAATATATTCTAATAAAAACCACGACTGGTCAGACGACCGTTTTTAAAATATAAGGAACACCAGTGCCCGTATTCCAAATATACTTGTTACGTAATAATTGCTAACGAAACAGTTTCTGTCGAAAAGCTGGTTGTTAAATCACTTCGAGCACCGCGAAAGAACGAAACAAAGGAACGTCCCAGATTTCGGCGTTTCGAACTGGACCATCTTTTTTTTCGCGCCTTGTAATGCAATTGTATTCGTTCTGAAAAAGTCCAACGGGAGCAGTCGTTTCTTTATGTCCAGAGTTTTCCTTTTGGAGCTCGACAACGAGCTTGGCCTCGCAAGCAAATTAAGTCGCGTAAGGGTTACACGCCGTAACGATCGCGGTTTTACGAAAATTAATATTTTCATCGCTTTGGTAAAAGTTTTTGCAAGCCTGCAGCGAAACATCCTCGATTCGCCTAGTTTTAAGAAGTTTCAAATTTCCATAAAAGATTTAATCTCCTTTCCGTGTTCCCTTCTCCGTTCTTGTTTCAATTTCAACACTCCTTTAAATGTACAGAACGCCACTCGACTGTGCTCAATTTCTATCGCGCATACGCGAGAGTGAATCGAAAAGATTCCCCGGGTAATAATTCTTTGTATCCTGGGAAAAGTTAAAATTTCTCAGATTTTTATCAGCAAGAGTCTGATTTGTAATTGTTTGCGATCGAATTAGAATTTTAATGCAGAAAACGTGCAAACTCGACGATAAATGGATCCGTGTCGGTAGTGGGCACAATTACGTTGAACCTGTGTCTCATCGGTTCGATCGTGTCTCCGGCATTGCTTCGGGGTAAATGAAAGTTTCTTTAAATTGCTTGTTAATTACTCGACGCGCGGCATAATCGAATGTGCACTGAACACGGTGAGTAAAGGAACAGCGTGTATCACGCCTAACAAACGACGCTGGTTTAATTTGTTTCCCAAGCATGTACGGTAATTTCGTTTGCGACGTTGTAACTAGATTATTTTCACGCTACAACACGGCTGGATGCTTTCTGTCAGTTCAACTAGCGACTATCTTAATTAATTACCGCGTGCAACGAAAAACTTAATGGAATTTCGTACAATGCCGTGTCACGGTAACGAAGTGCACACGTGAATTATGTTCCACGCTGAAAAATGACGTTTAACGAGGAGGGGGGTGATTTATTTTAAAGGAATACCGTTAGTTGGAGTAACTCTGATCGTGATTTTGGTTAATGTACCCCATTTACGACGAAATCACGAGGCTGTTACGTATGTGGCGCTGCTTCGCTGAGGGTAGGAACTCGTGATATTCGTAGGAGGCGTGAAAAGGAAAGGAGCTAGCGGACTCATCAGTAAAACTGTCTAGCAGGCCCTGCCTTACACGACTTTTTTTTTTAACGAACGTTTATTGTGCCAAGAAAACAATTATAAATATATATACAAGGGGGTACAATAAACCTAAACGTACAAACGGCTAACTTATAACTAGGACTACAATTTAGACTAATGGCTTAACATAGAGCTCGCGTAATCTTAACATTAAATAATGTCCGTTGTACTTAATGCTACTTACAAGATAGTTACTTATACTAGGGGCAAGATTTAATATTTTGTATAGAAAAATGGCACCAAAAAAACTATACAAAGCGAAATTAAATCCAGTTATATGCAGAGACGGAGGTTGTTTAGGATTAAGTGAAGGATGATATACTTGAGGTACTGGGATCATTTAAGTTCGCTGCAACCACCAGTACTTGTCAGTGTTGAGTCTGTGTTTAATTTTTTTCGTCAATGTTTGAGAGTCTGTAGTGGTGGCGTATATTTGCGCTGTCTTGTGGTATGTTTTTGTCGTAGAGGATTGTCTTATCGTTTTTGTTTCGTTTGGCGTGGTATATTAGTGGGATGTTGTCTTTATTCTGTATATAGCCTTCGCTGTCTAGGTGGATGAATGATTCTGGGGGAGTGTAGCCTGTCAATCTCGTTTTGTCGAGGTATATTGGGTTTGGGTATGTAGAGCCAAAGATTAAACTATTTAAATGGATTTTGCGGGTGTTTGCCCAGTGGTTTCTAATTAATTTCAATATGAACATGTCAGTGCGTTTGATTTTAGCGTCTACGTAGAGTTTGTAGTTAATTTATAGTTTTATGAAGTTCGATTCGGGAGTTCTATATTTATTTAAGCATGCTCTTAGGCATTTTCGCTCAAAAAGTCGTAGTTTTTCCATCGTTCCGGCACTGATATTAAACCAAATTGAGCATGCATATGTTAAGACAGGTCTAACTAGAGATTTATAGCAAAGGATTTTAACAGACGAGTTAAGATCCTTTGAATAGAAGAGACGCTTGTCAGCGAAAAAAGCTTTTCGAGCTTTGTCTAAATGTATCTGTACGTGGTGGTTGTAGTTTAGCTTAAAATCTAGGTGCCTTAGACGACTGGGATATTGGGAAGTCGTTCGAGGAATGTATATATGTATATAGCAACCGAGGGGTCGGTCGAGCGCTTGTGAGAGCGCGACCCCTCTGGTGGCGAGCATGGGAGGCGACGCCACACGTATTTGTAATCGCTAACAGTGGGTAGAAAATTGTTTAAGTTTATTTACACTTCGTTCTTTTGAATATGAATATAGCGTTTTTTGGTTTGTTGCCTATTTATCAATAAGTTATATTAGGTCGTTCCATAAGTTCTTGTCGAATTTCGTACTAAAATTTTAAGCATAACATCGAGTAAACTGTTTCCATGTTTTCATCTGCTTGAAACATAAATTCAGTCTCAATTTTGTTGCCGTCAGTCACGTGATCGCGTAAAAGTGATATTGCCGAGTTAGAGTGCGCCGCAGTCAAAGGGTTAACTAATTTAACATTTGGATAACTTCCCTTGCAAGACTCGTTTGCTTCCTTCAATGTACTCCAGCAGCTTGTACCAGTTTGAACTTACAATTCTGAAGTACCCTGAATATACGGGGTGTTCGTTTCAAAACTTCAAAAATGTTTAAATGCAATAGTTACTCGATTTCAGGGGGGAAACACCACCGTTTTATTTATTCTTTATTTGTGCTTTCAAGGTTATTCGAAGGGTAATCTCGTTTTTTAAATTAGAAACCTATGTTTTCATTTACAGAATTACAGTTGCAAACTTTCGTACTAAACATTTCTTTTTATATTTTATCTTACAAGGATTACAAGGATATAACGTGTTATAAAGATAGGAGCACTATGATTTTATGCAGCGAAAAAAAAATAAAGAAGTTTCACAAACCAAACAATTCGTTATTACTCGCAGATAAAATTTCTGCGTAGAATAAGAATCGTCTCTGCCAAAATACGTGTTGCGTTTCGAATATTTAGATTAAAAGTTCTCGAACGAACACCCTGTACAGAGGGTAGGAGAAAGTTTTCCACTTGCTGCTGCTCGCCGAACATAAGAAGGCTCGAACAACCGACTGTGTTTATAAGTAAGCACTTTGCGACGTTTCGTTCTCCCTCCGCGGACGAATCTCTTAAATCGATGAATGTTCAAGAAGTTAGCTAAATTCGGTTACGACGCGATAAAAAAAAGAAGAAGGGCGGAATCGATTTCATGGCGTCTGGCCCAGTTGCGGGCCAATTATCGTCGTGTTTCTTTCTTTTTTCCGTTTGCTATGGGCAACTTTTTACGTGTTAAGTAAGTGGTCGGGAGTACGTAGGAACAAAACGAGAGGCGCCCGGTTTGAAGGAGCCTTCCGCGTTGCCACTTCGAGGAATAGAAGGCGGAAATGAAATTTCATTAGCAATGTAAATACGGGTCGTTGCACATTGTACGGCGGACGTTTTCAAGACCTACCGGCAGACGTTGTCCATGCTTTGAGGGGGCGCGCCTTCTTTGAAGCCATTATTATTTTTCTCCGCGCGCGGAACGCACAGTCGACCGGATATCTTCTTTTTTCATCGCGCGACCAGACTTTCCGGCGCGCAGTTAGCAAATATTTGCAAAACTGTATGAACTTTTCGACGACAGCGTGTGGTACAAATTCGTAAAAATTGCAAGCCTCGAACGCCCGCTGCTGTCGACTCGTCGCGGGCACGGTAAATTGTATTTTTTACTTTCAAACTTGATTCAGGAATATCGATCCCCATATTTTCATCGAAACACGTTGTGCTTACGATTGCATTAAAATGCGGTTTTTCCACTTTACGGTAAACTATGTATTTTGTTAATAAAACTCAAAAATATTTAGTCTTCCAGCAAATGGATGAAATATTCTGTATTATTCCAGGTTAGAAGGCTAAATATATAAGTATTGCAAAATGTAAGGTATGGGTCTAAGAAGACCCAACTGTTCAAATTTGATATTCGTTCGTATTAAAGAAATGTTAAAAAAAAATCTCTAGTTCGTTATGCCAGTATACAGGGTGCTTCAAAAATATATGTGTATAATTAAGAAGCCGAAAATAATTAAAATAACTGAAAAATGTTCTACGAACATATATATCTTGCATTCTTTACTTTTTCGAAGTAGAAGTGGTGTAGAACAAATCGAAGTGACCACATATTGGTTTCTTCTTATCCATCGATCAGGAAAAATCTCATTGGGAAACGTTGTTAGGTTTCTGGCAGCATGAATAGGAGCTTTGTCGTGTTCTATCTGCTACATCGTGTCTCTAGGTGCTCTTTAAATGCAAGGGTTGGTGATTTTACAGAAAATCTTTGCAAGTTGTGAGATTACCCTGGAAGAAATGTCCAACAAGACGAGTTTACCGCTAATCCGCTCTACACATTTAGAGAGAATTTGTGTTGGTAGCTACGTACAGTCGTGGCTCGTGGATTTTGATATACTCGGACGTAGGAATGTCTTGAATTATTTATTTCATCTCGAGCTGAACGTGTTTCCTACGTGTGGGTTCGTCCCAACGAACACGAGAATAGTTTTCTCACTGAACAACTGCAAGTGTCAGTATTTTTATATTTCGAAAACGAAGATAAATCGACTCTTAACGCGTATAAGATATTTCTTATACAGGGTGTTCGACCACCCCTGGGAAAAATTTCAATGTGAGATTCTAGAGGCCAAGATAAGATGAAAATCAAGAATATCAATTTGTTGATTGAGGCATCGTTAAAAATTAAATTAAAAAATTTCAAATCATTCACGGAAAAATTATTTTCAATTTCCTGGGTCAATTACAATCATTTTTGGCGAATAGACCTACCCCCGAAATCCTACGCACTTTCCAGAAAAAAATTCCTTACTGAAAATATAATGTCTGACCCAGACATACCGATTCCCCTGAAATTTCAAAAAGTTTCAAATCGTTCTGGAAAAATTATTTTTGGTTGAGGGGGTCAATTACAATCATTTTTGGCGAATAGACATACCCCCGAAGTCCTACGTACTTTCGAGAAAAAAATTCTTTACCGAAAATATGCTGTGTGGCCGGAAATGTTTCTATAACTTTTTAACGAAGCCTTAATCGACAAATTAGTATCCTTAATTTTCGTCTTATTATGGCCACTAGAATCTCCCATTAAAATTTTTCCCAGAGGTGGACGAACACCCTGTATATTGCACGCGCTTGTAAGTATTAAACGATGTCAATTTTCGTAAAAACTTTTCTTCTCTAACGCATAAAAGTTCGAAAGTCTCTGTATTTCCATCTTTCCGATTATTTAACCATCAAGCTACTATTAATTCTCTTGATGTTGTTTACGCGCACTTTCACGCTTCATTCCTCGTTAAGAGCGCGGAGCAGTTTGTTTTTTAAAAGGTACAATGTTCTCGTTTCGCAGCGAAGGTCGACCGTTTCATTTGCGAAATTAAAACGTCGGTCTTTAAACTTTGTTCACCGCGTTTAACCCAGTTGCTAAATCTTGCAAGCAATTTTCTGAGAATTGTCCTTACTCTAGCCTTTTTAGCTCGCGCTCGACGGGGCTGACCTTATCGTAAACTCTATTCCTGAATTTCATTTCGCGATCGTCCGTGCACCTTTAAACCCTTTCGACCGTAGCCTCGTTCGCGTTTTGTTTCCGCTCGAACATTCGCCACTTCCTTCTCACTTTGAAGCAGCAAAGGCTGTTTTACGCTTTGTTCTTGCCGCGAAACAATACGATATAATCATAGTCGAGCAACAACGAACAACGGTTGTTTTTAAATGTGCAAAGCACGCCACGTTTCAAACTCATTTTTAGAAATCGTGTTCCGGTTATCGGGATTACGAATTAAAATGTTAACCGACTATAATAAGGCACGAGTTAAACAGCCTTGGCGATTATATCGTAATTTCTATCCTTTTTCCTTCTCTCCTGTCGCCGGGAAACACGCTCGCGACTCTTTTCCCCGTTTATGAAAAAGCTCTCTTACGAGAAGCGAAAATGTTTGCTCTCGCGCGTCCCTTGCTTCATTGTTCCCTGATTCGTATTGTTTTCGCGAAGCGTAAACACTTACCGTTGTCTGTCATTCTGCGACGTTGTTTCGCGAAGTCGGTGTTATTCGTAATGTAATTTCTCGCGAGATTAGTCCTTTATGAGAATCGTGTTTATCTTCGTTCCTGTTTCTCGCGAAACGACGAAAGATTTCTATTTTTTTTTTTTCGGTGCGATACTGGCACTATCGGCTTCGTAGTAATACCATTTCTCTTCTATTTTTAATTTTTAAATTCTCTATTTTCTTCTTCTACCTGTCTTCTGCCTGTTTCCTGTTCCTTACTCCAGTTATTCCCCTCCTTTCTACTCTTTTAACTCCTTCTCCTCCCCCTCATCATCTCCTTTCCCCCTTCTTAACTAAAACTGATTTTGGGCATTTGCACATAATTGATATGCGCGCGCACCGATCCATTTGCCGGCCGGTCGAAACCTCGTGGTGGCCCAGAGCGCGGCCATTGTCCCAGTCTTGTTCCAACTGCCACAGTGACTAGTTGTTCAAGTGTGCTCGCAATTCTCTATAGTTCTCGTTCTTTGTTCTCAAGCTCTTTGGTCTTGTTTTACGTAATTTACTCACAATCTTTAATTAACGCTCAAGCTCAAAAGCCCCTTGCAATTAATATAAAGGCGTTATGTATTTGTTTGACACATAATAATAGTTTTTTCTCAACTCTCACACTCTACAGGAAATGGCGATCAATAATATCGTCATTTCCTTAAAAGATCTCATAATGGCCGCTCATTACTCATGATTCTATTGTATTCGAACGTCTTATTAATAATTGCGAATTAAAGACTTTGTTTAACATTTTGCACCATACTTTCCATCTAACCGACATTCTCAAAATTACAGTCCACAATTTCAAACATGACCCATTTGTAATTTCAAATAAAACCTGTAAAAAATTTACTCGACTGAATTATTGGAAATTTACCGTAATTTTCTATAAGAGAATGAATAAATACTTATTTCCATTGCATTATACATTTCTTGACGTACCTATCGTTTCAATTTTCTTGGTACAAATAAACACACTATAATTGTCGGTAGTTCTAGTGTTAATGTTTATCCAAATGCGTATCTTTCCAGGGAATAGATAAATTAATAGGACTCGAATGGAAATATATAATTTGGGGAATGTCCTGGGTATTTGTGTTTAAAATTCCATTCTCAATACGACAGAATAACGCAAGATATTAAAATTAGTGTCTTAAAACGGGTCAGAAGTATTACGAAACGAATTAATTCAAAGGAAAATTGGACCTCCGTCCTTTCTTAAACCACAGGAAGCTCGTTGAACGTGAAAATTCTTGATTGCATCGCGCACATTTTTGCAGAATATAATTAATTTAGACGGTAAAAAATTAGTCAACGTTTCTTCGATATTAGTACGAAGCATGTTCATTAATCGTTTTCAAATACCGACGGAAACGAAAGCAACATATGAACGTCATGGCATTATTGATTTTGTCGTACCAACTGACACGTTATTTCGTTCCTTTTAACTGGTTCTGCCGTGAAATTCAACAGAAAATCAAAAACAGAATTTGTAGAATAATGTGCGTCGATTCGATAATATTCTAACAAAGGAGATACCGTGGGATTAAGCGATTACGACTTAATCGTTTATTCAATATTTAGTCGACTAGAGTATAAAAACTATGTATTCAATATGCAATATTGTTACGTTATCACGACCGCGTTGCAAAATCATTTTATCGGGATTATTTAAATTTTCGATTAAATCGATAACTAATTTTTTTTTTTTTTTCTGGTTGTTTCTGTCAATATTACTAGAAGTATTTCGTATAGTTGCGTGTTCGTGGATTAATACTAATATTTATCTCCAATATTTCTTACGTCAGTGAAATCCGACCGTAGGTAAATTTCATTTCGTTGTAATATCTGTTGATCGCTGCCACTAAAATGAAACTTTGGGCAAACGAAAAAGGAAAAGACGACGAATTCGCTTCTCGGTGAGCTTTTCCCTTTTCTGAAGAGGTCATTACTTCAAGTAGCCTCAAGCGGTTCCGCGTTATACATCGCCTGGCACGATAGCGACGAGACTCATAAAATTATTTATTAACAAACGCTATAAATTGTCACTTTCAGCGACTTTAAATTCCAGTGGGCGGTAGAACCCTTTAATCGTTACTTATTCCTATTTCTTCCAAATAACTAACTCGAAGAATCATTTCAGGCTGAGAATAATTAACGAATAATAACACTTAGTTACTATTTCTGTAGACGATCGTCTCAATTATCCGAAAAAAGCACGTATTTAAAAGTTAGGAGCAAATAAGAATACTTTTATAGTTCTGTTATAAACGAAGATAAAAGGCAATCGCAATATGCACTTGCATTCGTTTTTTAAATTGAACTGTAACAGTAATCGAAAGCTCAACACTTCAGGAGATACGTAATTATATTTTTAATTATACAGGGTGTCCCAGCATCGGTGGTACAAGCGGGAATAGGGTGATTCTAGATGAAAAAACAAATCGAAAATAAAGAATAAAATTTTTTCATTTGAGGTTTCATTGTCAAGAAAATCAATTGTGAATTGATCTCGATACAAATAGCACCAATATCATTAGTATCAACATGATGTACTGTGTTACCTCTGTTTATGGATTCAAAGTAGATTTAAATGAAAATAAGGCATGTAATTTACTTATTAAACTAACTTAATACATACAAAAATTGTTAAAAATTGCTCATCGTGCTGCATATACAATTTTCTAAATTAGATTTGTATGAACTAATGGATTCTAATGTATTCTGTATCTTTAATTCTTCAAATGCCAAATGATTCTCGCTTGTAATTGAGGAGCGTATAAAATATTCTTCTTATACTCGTTTGTTTTAACATGACCCCATAGATACAAATCAAGGAGTGTTAAATATGATTAGATGAAATTGAAGATAATAGCATACTAAGACAACACATAAAATGATGATACGTGCTCAGGAAATCGTGTCAACGTGAGTGTACAGAAGTACAAAAAACATAATAAAAACCTGTATCGACATCTATTTATTTAAGCCATAGTTAAATGCGCGCGTGCTCGGTGAATATTCACAGTAGATTTTTTTGACAATGAAGTCTCAATGAATGATCCCCCGTACCTGCCGAGCCTCTGTCGACAAGCTTACTTGTTTCGCGATGGCCACGGAATCGCATCGACTTTTTTTGTATGACACCGGTGACAAAGGGATACAGGAGACAACTGGTTTCTTGTCACGCGAATTATCGGAACGCATCGCGGGGCACGTGAATTATGGCGCTATTGGGTTTCAGCGCGCCCGGGCAAACACAAAAGCGAAATCAAAATGCAATCGATGTTGGCGCAGCTGCCAGTTTCGCGAAAATTTTCGAACGTGATTGCAGCCACGCGATCGCATGCGACATCGAAGGAACAAGAATACATTGGCGCCATTAACTACAGTTGATCGATTGCAAGGTTGATTGCGAGTTAACGACGGCGACGGTATTCGACGAATCGCTGGAACAGACCGAGCACGAGATTTTCTGAACGCTCGTCGTCCATATTGACCGTTTTTCTCATAACCGATAGCACCCGTGGTTCGTGTTGCCTACTCGCGGGACCATATTTAAATTTTCCTCGCATTCGAACGACCGATAATTCAGCGGAAAATGTGGCACGAGATATACTTAATGCTTTGCACGGCTTGCAAGGATTTTGTATCTTTAAAGAAGCTCTCTGAAAATATTTTTCGGACACTCTGTTTATCGAACGGTTTGCCTCTCGAGACTTCCATTAATTAGAAAACTCAAAGAATAATATTTACTTGAGTCTTCGTAGTTATTTCTGGATTATTACTTAGGATGTTATCTCTGACGTTTTTAGTTTTATAAAGCTTCATCGATTACGAGAATTCAGCCTGAAAGCAATTTGCAGGACAAAGTTCTCGTAACAAAAGAAAATCCGTGTAGAGAGTTTGGTACGATGCTATAGAAACGCAAATAATTAAAGTCACGTTGAAAATTCATAAACAGATGCCCGTAGAGTAAGATGAGTTAAAGTTAGAGGCTGTCGAAAGCTAGGTTTTGGAAATAATTATTAATCTCGTTATAAATAATACAGAGGCAAAGTATAAATATGCAGTGACTGTGTAGAGGTAAGAAAATGAAATTCATGAGTTTTACACAAATATGTGGTAAGATTTTAATCGATCTTTTGGAATTAAACCGCATGGCTTTCGATCCAATCCAAATAAGACGAGACACGAGTATAAACTGTGGGATAGTCGGTGAGTGCACACGCCATCGACCAGGACACAATGCCAATAATCTTTCCATCAACAGTCAGTGGGCCACCAGAGTCACCCTACGAAGAAATAGTGTTATTAATTCGAATAATCAGGACCCACTTTGTTCGAAATAAAGAGAAATTCAAAGCGATATTACTCCGTGACATTGTAAAAATCACTGCTATTCGCAATTTTATCAGTGATTTATATGTCGTGGTATTTAAATTACGACTTACGTTGCACGATCCTTTTTCGACCTTGGGGTCATTAGCGCAGATTTGCGTGTCACGGACTGCGTAGCCTATGCTTTTGTAAACATTTTCGCACGCGGTTTGATTACTTATGTACAAGTCCGCCTTCAGCAGTTGTCGTGACTCCGGACCGCCCATCTTTAGAATTAAACGTGTATACCACAATAGTTGACGTTTTCGAAATTAAATATTGTTCGGTGCAAGGTGATTTAAAACTCACGTGAATGTCACCCCATCCTGACACTATAGCCTGTGTCATAGTCGGGACATCTTCGTTTGCTTCCGGCAGAGGAACGGGGGATATGTTTTTATTCAACACGAACGGCGTTTTCACCTAAAAAATTGAGCAATTTAATGTGCACGAAAAATCAATAGGATAAAAATTAAAATCGGATTAATTTTTTAATGCTGTACGAGTCGTAATTGGTAAAAAAAAAATCGTCGAAGTAAATATGAACCTCTAAAAATATAAATTTTATCGAGAATCGATTACGTTGAATTTGCAAATGAAATTTAAATGTATAAAACAGAAAGAATTTATCTTCCAAAATGTCACGATACGATAACGATATAATTTTTTTGTTCGAAACATTTGGAGTAGATATCGTCGTTGCGTTTTAAAAAAATTATTTCTATTTTCGAAATCGTTTACCTTGAGCAAGGCTATGTCGTTTATCCACGAATCCCTCGAGTTGTAGTTTTCGTGTAGAATAATCGTTTCGACTGGACGAACCGACGAAAGACGACTATCCAAGTTTACAATACCGGCAACGACTTGGATCGGATAAGCTAGACTGTTAACAGTATCGCAGGCCTTCTAATATTGTCTGTGCCACGATAATAATCGATGATTCCGCTGTATAGGAAATTACGAAACTTACTCGATTACGCAGTGAGCAGCCGTGAGGACGTATTGTGTGTTGAGCAACGATCCGCCGCAAAAGTGATACTGCGAGCCATTGGTTTGAATCGACACCTAAAATGTTTGTTAAATTTTCATTCACCGATACTTTTGTATTTTCTCCGAGAAGTTGATAATTTAATAAACATAACACAGTCACTGTTAACAGAGTAAATTAATTTTTTTGTATAGGTATAAAATTACCACTGTCAAACACTAGTGTTTACCTGGTATGGAATTTCACCCAATTTGACACTTTCACCGTCTATGATTCTTGGTATGAACGTGAATGTATTAGCGGCTGTAATTTATGAGAATAATAATGTAACTAGACATTGAACGTAACTCTTGGCAGACGTTGTTTAGATATACCAAATAACGCGTGACTTAAATTTTTTAAAGATAGCTCAGACATTTTTAGTTTTGAAAAATGAACGTATAACAAGATTTTGAAGTTCGAAATGATTTCTGTGTTAACTTTAATGAAGCTTCAGTTAGTGGTACAAATCTTGGACTGTATTTTGTTCACGTTCTTAAACTTTCAAGGAATACTGTTTTAAACGGTGTTACTGTTACATATTGTATTATACTTTACTGATTAAATTGGCTTTAGCTTGTAATTTTTACTAACGAAGCTGATATAGCTGATGTTGTTGTACGTACAAAGGGTAACTTTTTGCTTACTTACCATCGGAGACTGCCAGTAGAGCAAAAAGTGAGATTATTGCGAGAGCCATGTCTTCTCGATAAAAGGTAACTGGAAGACATGATCGGACTTGCAACTAATTTATACTTCATGTATCTGTCGATAGTGATCTAGAATACGTGATTATTACGAAGTAATTATTCTTATTTCTGTTAAAGTTAAGATACAAGTTTTTTGATACGTACAGTCGGGGACAAAAGTAAGTGGAAATTACCACCAATGGAAATCAATTAAAATAGTACTATTGTTGTATAAGTAAACTTTATTTATTACGTGTCTGTATGGTACATAAATTATTTGATAAAGAATTGAACGAAATACTTTCATTTTTAGAAAAATTAATATTTTGTATTACTACCTTTTATTGAGTTTTCAATATAATCTTTGGTTCTTTACGACGTAGTCTATGTATAATACCATACAGATGTGTAATAAATAAAGTTTACTCACGCGACGATAGTACTATTTTAATTAATTTTCATTAACAACTATTTCTTTTTGTCCCAGATTGTATTGCCACTTGATTTGTCTTATCAAAACGAATTTTGTATCGATAAGCTGTATCGTAATGAATTAAATTTTGTATTACTACGTGAATTAGTCGAACAAAATATACATTGTTCTTTGTTCCATTTTGATGTACATTCGATTCGATGTATAATTTTTGCTAGAAATTAGAAAGGAAAAGAACTAATTACAACATTATTAAATCATAGCTTTTATTTTACTGTTTTTTTTTTGTTATTAAAAGTGGTACTCTCGTGATCAAATAAAAAGATGTAACTTTTCTCACTTTAATAAGAACGATACGTTTTGTTGTATCAAAAACATTGTTTGAAACAGATATTTTCGTAGCAAACGTAAGAAATTCAATTCGTGCTATTTATAATAACATTTTCCATTAGAAATATCACGTTTGGCGTTCACAAGATTAATAGTACTCTTATTAGTTTTTATTTTCGAAACTATCGTGTAGATGCATTCGCAGAAACGTAGTCGAGACTTTCAAACGCGTTTCAGACAATTTAGTTCGTTTAAACTGCCTCGAATCAAACTGCATTCTGTTTAATCCAGCCCAAGTGAGACGTGACGCGAGTGTAAACTGTGGGATACTTGGTGAGTGCACACGCCATCGACCAGGACACAATGCCAACGATCTTTCCATCAACAGTCAGTGGGCCACCAGAGTCACCCTACGAAGTGAACATATTGTTAACAAAATCATCAGAAAAACGTAACGCTAACGATGCATGAAATTCCAATGGAAACTGTAGCTTACGTTGCACGCTCCTTTTTCAACCGAAGGATCATTAGCGCAGATGTGGGAGTCGTAAATGTTCATCATCAACGTCTTGTAAACCTTTCTGCATTTTGTCTGATCGGCTATCAAGATACGCGCCTTCATCAGTTGCTTTGTCGTTGCTCCGCCATACTATGTAATTCAATGTTAACGTTGCAGTAAAATCGCGAAACGTTTCGCGCCATTTATCAAATGTAATGCAAACTAAAAACTTACTTTGTCGGAACCCCATCCTGACACTACAGCCAGCGATTTGGCTGGGATAACTTCGTTTACTTTCGGCAGAGGAACCGGGGCTATTTGTCTGCTGGTCACGAATCTTGTTTTCACCTGCAAAATCGAGAATATCGTCGTACAAAGACCTCTCGAGTATTTCTGTTCTTCGAAAGATGGTGCAAGCTAAATGTTACGATCAGTCGTCTCGAATTTATTCGTCGACTTGTACCATTTCGAGAACAGAACGCTTACCTTGATCAAGGCTATATCGTTCACATATGAGTCTTCGGCAGAGTATTTTTCATGGGTAATGATCTTTTCAACCTGGTGCACCGATACTCGGTTATCGACGTCCACAGTGCCGACAACAACCTCCATCGTGTTAGGCGCTTGTCTGTTAAGGGGTAAATTTTTTAATATTATTCGCGTCGAGTCAACGATTAAGGATTCCACTTGTTGGAAAATTGCGAAACTTACCTTACGACACAGTGCGCTGCCGTGAGAACGTAATTCGCATTGAGCACCGACCCGCCGCAAAAGTGACGATTCGATGCTTTTAATTGAAGCGACGCCTAAAATGTAACAAAGGATATCGTTCTTTAAGCCATCGTTCGGAAATATTTTTAAGACGAAACGAGCAGTCAATAATAGGGCAATAATTCACCAAACGCAAGATAATTGATCTTCGCTGGGAATTTTAATTTTCATTTACCTGATACGGTATGTCGCCAGTTTTCACAGCTTCGCCATTGATGATTCTAGGGTCGAAGTTGTATGGTACTGCGGCTGAAATTATAATAATTAATTATTAATGTAATGAAAGCTTAAATATAAAATTTATTCGTTGTATTGATTTTCTGCTCCATCGTCTACTCAGTCGTTTAAACATATTATCGTTTCTGATCAAAAAGCCATTAGTCTTCTTAGCATTTAATTTTGACTGATTAAATCTTAGTAATTTATACTGTTTTATGTATTTAAATCTTATTATCACTTACCATTGGAGACCGCCAGTAGCGTGAAAAGTGGCAACAACATTAGAGCCATGTTCCTTGGGTTAGTTTGTGCAAGAGGTACTGTGAACATGTGACAATTTTTTAAGCATTTACTTAGACCTTATATGTATACTCGTTTGATGCTATCTTGAATCGGTAACTGCGATTAAAAAATCATTTTTTATCTTGATTTGGATTAGAAGCAGTATTTTATGGACATATTAGCGGCAAGATCATTTTATCAGGCCGAATTTTTGATAAATTGTATCAATGCGATTTCGACAATAACAATCGTTTGTTCCGGATCGACGAAATGTTACATAAATTATAGTCTTGAGAGCTTTTTTTCCAAACAAAGTTTCCATCAAAGCTTCTTTTGCAATTTATCTTGTAAGTGCTATATATTTCTTTGAATCATTTTTTCTCAGACTTTTGTAAAATTTTACAAAGCGTTACAAAGTCTTTTCGATTTATAGTTTAATCGTAGAACGTAGAGGCAGCTTCAGAAGTATCTGATTTGTGTTTATTATACACAATGTTTGACTGTGTTAACATTAAATAATTAATTATTTATTATCGTTTCCGTATCTGTTTGATCCATTTCGTGTACTTTTTTTTAATAAGCCATTCTAAAGATCTCACGTCATTTATTAATTAACCACGTATTTTACGATCGATATCCAATATCCATTTTCGTAGAATTCACGTGGAAGTTTGTAATACTTATTTTTCTTATTTATTTTATTTAAATACGTTTCTAAACTTACGGTTGATTACGTTTCGAATCTTTCTTTTTTTTTTTGTTATGTAATGTAGCGTTGGTAATTACTGGGAATTGATATTTATTTTATATTACGATTATAATTTATTTTAGTCCCCAACCTGAACTTAACTCATTCATAATGATCGTTTCTAATATAAATGAAAAAGAAAAATTAATGATTTGTAGGTTTGGCTAGATCGATGCCCAGTCGCTGTAGAATTGAAGTCATATCTCTTACTTCTCATAAAACCCATTCTTCGAAGCTATCTTTGAATATTTCCGTTATTTTTTTCATTTTTATTATATAATCCCATCAATACAATTGCTCTTTTCATACGCTTTTATTTAACTGTATCCGTTGTAAATACGAAATATTGCGATTGATTTTCAAGCACTTTTAATCCACTTGGACCTTCAATATATTGTACACACATCTGCATTTTTTATTTCAAATAAAGTTAACACTTTCTTTCAATAAGAGTGAAAAGAGCATTGTTTATGCGTCGCAGCGTCGACAATTATTTTAGCGACGATTAAACGACGCGGAGGAATCTTCAGCTAATTCTGAAGTCCTATCAAAAAATGTATGTGGACTGTAACTTTGATTTGTATACGCTCTGGTGAGCACGACTATTTATTGAGACTATGGGTGATATGTGTCTTCTTTGCGAATTTGGTTTAGTCTGCTCGAGAGTGTCCGGGGTCCGCGCAAGAAACCTCGAAGATTTTCCACGCGAGTGGATTGGTTGTGTGTATCCCCAATCAGGATCTTAGGCTACAATTTTGACTAATGTTAACGCCCTTTTGCCAACCCCGATAGAGCGGGGGTGAGGGCAATGGGACGCATGGGGGTGCTCTCGAAGGCCCAGCGATGCAGCCAAGGATGCCTCCAGGTTGACCGTGCCTGGCAACAACCGTTACGCACATGGTTTGGCCGACCCTTCGGCCGCTCCAGGTTTATGATTCGGTCGGTTATTAAACGAAACGAAATTCTAAAGGCTAAAATAAATGGAAAAACTCGAAGTGACTGAAATAAACTTTACTATCGCGAAAATGAGATTGCCGGTAATAGAAAAATAAACTCTAAAATATTCTTGGTCATTAAACGCGAAATAAACTAACACTCCCGTCCGTGTCATAAACGGACCTTCGAGAATCATCGCGAAAGGTGTTCCGCATCGGTCGGAACAAGCATTGCATTTTAAAACAGAAAATAAAATAGAACACGCTCAATTCTAATTTGGTATCAAATTCTAATTTAAAAAGAAAACAATATAGTTGTGTATGAGGATTTTCGTTAAATTCTCCATAACAAATTAATAAAAAGAGTTCGGTTGGAACCGTGATACTGAGCTGACGTGTTTGTCAACACCGAGCGTGCTGTGAACGCGAGTGCCAAGTACAGTGCCAATCAAATCTTATAGGTATTCATGATAGTCTGTGTTACTGTGAATTAGTGAATATTACTAAATTGTTATAAACCAACTTCTTAACCCATTTCTACGCCATTCTCGGTGCAACCTATTCACCGAAATGGCTTCTGACCACGGAAATTTGGTACCCCAAACTGTTAATAATGATTCTAACGCACCACGACGAAGCTACAATAAGGTAGTACAAAGTGATTGCTTCCCCAAAAAAGATCAAGCGATCATAATCGAAGCCAAAGATGGAATTCAACTAAGAGATTACGCTCATGCATTAGGCAGAATTACCAATCCAGCGAATATTAGATTTATGTCAAGAGTATCCAACGGTAGAATTTGTGTCTTTTTGGCGAGTAAGAAAATCGCGGACGACCTCACCGATAAATATAAACACATTAAAGTTAACGGTATCGATGTAACCGTAAGGCTGTTAATCAGCAAAGCTCAACGTATAATACTTTCAAACGTTTGCCCAACAATCCCTCACTCAATAATTGAAGGAATACTTGATGAAATTGGAGTAAAAAGAGAATCAGCTGTATCATTCCTAAGAGTTGGCATGGCAGAAGAGGGTTTTACGCACATCCTCAGTTTTCGTCGCCAATTATATGTCCATCCAGATGACACACACAAAATCCCAGACTCAATCAAAATTGAATATGAACAAACCACATACTGGATTTATCCTTCCACAGATACATTAAAATGCTTCATATGTAATAAAGAGGGTCACGTCGCAAAAAACTGCAAAACCGAAAAAAACCAACCCTTGCTATCTGAATCTCCACAAACAAGTGTCTTTATAAAACCTCAAGACCCCAAAATAGCGCCAATAGTATCAAATATTGATAGTACAAACATGGCAAAAGAATCAGAAAACCCTAGGGACAATACGGCAACAGAAACCATGGACATAGATCCATTGATCAGAACCTCAAAACGCACAAGATCCGAAATGACCGACGATTCAAGCCTCACCACAGAAGGAACCAACGATTCAAACCATGCCACAGAAAAATCAATCAGTCTTCAACAAATCCTGGAAACTGAATCGAAATGCAAGCAGCCAAAGAAAAAACCAAATGTTGCAACAAAGAGCGATAAAAGCATAGATGACATGTTGCAACCAGTTAAACACGTACTAGAAGAACCTGGTAAAATGTTAAACTTCTACCAACTTAAAAGCTTTATTGAAAACACACTTGGATCTCCCAACACTAGAGAGATTGCAACAGAATACACAGACGACGTAGAAGCTCTAGCGAATTTTATGAAAGAGATATACCCTTACCTCACAGACCGTTGCATCAAAAACAGATTCACAAGAATCACGAGAAAGCTAGTTAAATCTACCAAGGCTGATCACTCAATGAGCTCTCCTACTCCTTCGGATTGCTCAGATACTCCTCAGTGCTCCGAAGACGAACACACCAATTAAATATCAAACAAAAAATACCGTTCAATAAGTATAAATGCTAAGGAAGATTATACAATGGAATCTTAATAGTTTCAAAGCACGTTTTGAATTCTTACAAAAATTGCTCCAGGATCATCGGCCATGTGTATTATGCCTGCAGGAAACCAATTTCAAAGCAAATGAAACTATCAGTATTAAAGGTTTTAAAGTAGTCCAAAAAAATAGAAGGAATGCCTTGATCGCGAGCGGCGGAGTAGCAATCTACATGAAACAAAGCCTAAATTACACAGAAATACCGCTAAACACTAATATTGAAGCAATTGCGGTCTCAATCATTCTATATCAAAAAGAAATATGTATATGCAACGTCTATATTCCAAATAACCACCAATTTCAAGAAGCCGAATTAATCAACATTATAAAGCAACTCCCCAAACCTTTCTTATTAATGGGAGATTTCAACAGCCATAATACAATGTGGGGATCTGCAAACACAGACACTAGAGGAAAACTAATTGGAAATATAATACTCAAATCAGATATCATCTTGTTGAATAATTCCGAACCCACTCATTTCAACATGTCAAATGGCTCTTACAGCTCAATAGACCTAACCTTTTGCAGCCCCAACATTTTCAACAGCACTAAATACGAAATTTCAACCGAGTTATATAACAGCGACCACTTTCCCATTATCATTGAACTAATAGACAATAATGCTGATAACCATATAATACAACCTAGATGGAAATTCAAAAAAGCCGACTAGCCGCTATACCGCCACGAAATAAATCAAAACCTTCCATCATTACAAACGCCTGATGCCTCAAACTGTTCGGAAATAAACCAAATATTAAAAGAGTTTGAAGAATTAATCATCCATGCTGCCACAAAATCCATACCTAAAACATCAAATAATACAGAGAAAAAAAATATCCCTTGGTGGAATGATGAATGCTGCAATGTAATTAAAGAAAAAAAACATGCCTTCAATGTATACAAAAAACACAAAACCGATTTCAATTTAATAGAGTTCAAGCGGGCAAGGGCCAAAGCAAGAAAAGTCCTTAAACAAGCAAAAAAGAATTCGTGGATAAATTACATCGCATCCTTAACAAAGACCACTCCATGTGAACAAATATGGAATAAACTGAAGAAAATTAATGGCCAGAAAGTAAGTTCCCAAATTACTGCAATCAAGAGTTCTGAAAACTCAATTACCATAGACGCTAAAGAAATTGCCAACCTTCTAGCTACTACTTTTGCAAATAATTCGAGTAATAAAAATTTCGACCCAAACTTTCTCAAAATTAAAGCTAGAGTTGAAGAGAATTCAAGACACGAGCATATCATCTCTCAGACGAGCAACCACCCCCTTAACATGAAAATTCTGCCTACAGAATTAAAATCGGCGCTAAAATCTGTTAAAAATTCCAGTCCAGGACCCGACAACATTCCAAATATTTTTATACAACAACTACCAAAAGCAGGAATAAATTATTTATTAGATATCTACAACTGCATATGGCTGAATGGTGTCTTCCCTACCAAGTGGCAAGAAGCAATAGTAGTGCCCATTCTAAAACCTGGAAAAAACAAGCTTCGAATCGACAGCTACAGACCTATCGCCCTGACATGTTGCCTATGCAAACTGCTAGAGAAAGTAATCTGCAAAAGACTGCGATGGTATTTGGAGACCAATAACCTACTAGGAAAAAATCAAAATGGGTTTAGACAGTATCGTTCGACGATGGACAACCTTGCAATGTTAGATATAAACATTTGCGAAGCCTTCCTTAGAAAACAACATCTAATAGCAATATGCTTAGACATTGAGAAGGCTTACGACATGCTTTGGAGACACCGAATAATACAACAACTTATAAAGTGGAACATAAGTGGAAGCATGATACAATTTATATACAATTTCCTAAAAAGCAGATCTATATATGTCCGTGTCAACGGCAATTTATCCAAGAAAGTTGAAATCTTAAATGGGGTACCGCAGAGATCTGTACTAAGCGTAATTTTATTCTTGATTGCAATAAACGATATCGCTGAAGTCTTCTCTAAACCAGTTAAATACACCATATTCGCTGACGACTGTACCTTCTTTATAACCGGGAAAAGTCTAAGCACCAGTCAGCAAATCCTTCAAGACAATTTAGATAGACTCCAAAAATACGCCCTACAAACTGGATTTAAATTCTCAAAAAACAAAACCACCGTTACAGTTTTTTCAAAACAAAGAACAACACAAAACCACCAACTACAGCTACACTTAGGCCAGCACCAACTCTTGATAACAAGCACTCCAAAAATCCTCGGTCTAATTTTTGATAACAAATACACTTGGACGCCATTCCTTAAAAAGCTCAAAGAAGAATGTGTCAAGAGATTAAATATATTGAAGGTCATCGCTTCGAAAAACTGGGGGGCTGAATTCCAAATTCTAAGTAATACATATAAGGCCTTAGTTCTGTCTAAACTAGATTATGGATCAATCGTCTACGATTCTGCAAAACCACGCGTTCTAAAATTATTAGCACCTATACATAATGCCGGAGCTAGAATAGTCACTGGAGCTTTCCGAACGAGTCCGGTAAATGCAATTCTATGTGAAGCTGGTCTAATACCACTGGAAACTCGAAGAAAACAACTGAGCTTATCGTATGCAGCAACCAGATTATCAACGCCTTCAAATCCTATCTACGAGAAATTAACTAACATCGCCCATTTCAATGAATTTAAGGAAAAACCCAAACTTCCGGAACCGTTAAATAGTAGAGTCAAAACATACTGGCAAGAACTAAATATGGATACACCAAAAATCATATCAAGAATACAGTATCAAATTCCACCATGGACGATAGATCCTCCTTGCATACTCGATAAAATTCTGAAAGCAGGCAAACAAATTAACCCAAACGTTCTCAAAAGTTTATATACTGAATTATCGAATGAATACCCGTACCATACGCAAATTTTCACTGATGCTTCAAAATCAGGACAGGGGACTGGATGTGCGGTATGCACTCCCGAACATGAGATCCTATTCAGGCTCCCGGAAACATTCACAATATTCACTAGTGAAGCGTTAGCTGTTCTACAAGCCTTGAAGTACATAGAAGAAACAACACACAATAAATCCATCATTCTAACTGATTCTAAAAGCGTCCTACTCGCCCTACAAAATTTGGAAACAAACAACACTGTAATCCAAAACATTATTGAATTAAATGAAACACTTAAGCGAGACAAAAGAGAAGTGTTATATTCCTGGATTCCCTCCCATATTGGTATTGAAGGTAATGAAAAGGCTGATACAGCAGCAAAACTGGCTAGCTCCAGTACAGCTATAACGAAATGTGAACAGGCAACTCATCAAGACATCCAAAAGCATTGCACCAAGGCGCAAACGGAAGTGTGGAATGAAGAATGGAGAAATAGCAGACCAACTAAGCTACATAAAGTTCGAAATAATATACATGACTTCAATCCGGCGCTACTACTAAATAGAAAAGACCAAGTGAAAATAACCCGACTAAGAATAGGACACTCGAACTGGACACACTCATACCTTATCACAAAAACCGAACCAAATTCCTGCGACACCTGTAACGTACGAAATAGTATTGAACACATCTTGACAATCTGCCCTAAATACAATATGAAGATTATCCAACACAAGTTACAAAACTCACTAACGATCTTACGAGAAACAGATTCCTGCAGAAAAGTTTTAAACTTCTTAAAAGACATCAATGTATACCAATTGCTCTAAATATGATTAGCCCCACTAAGTAACCCAACTGTGGTCACTAATAACCTAAAAGGTGCATGTGACCTAAAACGCTCAATAAAATTAATAAAATTTCATAACAAATAATCAGTACGAAGCTCTTTATTTGATTTTACTTGTTTGACTTTCCAGTAATTTCACGCAGTCAATTACTAAGATATTTTGGTATTTTCTAATTAAATTACTTTGCTTCGAACAGAATGATATTTATTCTACTTATTTTAACTAATTGAACGTGGCTATAAGATGGTGCAAAATGATATAATAACGAGCGAACGTTAAGATGCAGAGTTATCATATGTAACGCTAGATTTACGGGTATTGATCGCACGTATATTCATTGATACCTTTCATGTTGACAATTACCTTAAAATACGATTTTTTTAAAAATTAGAATATGTATTCTTGCCATTGCATCGATCAAATTCAACATAAGTTGTTAAAAAATAGTATTTACGCGTTCTGCAGTTTCCGTGAATCTAGCGTTAATGGACATTCTTTGTAATAAATTAGTTGGCTTTTGTTCAAGTCGTGGTTTTATTGCATTTGTGGTAACATTTCACGGTATAATCGTCACTCTCAATATAGAAAAGATTGGTACATTTCGTTTGAGTTTTAATGCTCGTTAAGTTTTGTATTCCTATTACTTTTTATTTGGATCTCGCGGTTTCCGTTTGTTCGATTTAGACTGCGTGCGTCTTTATCCAATTAAGGTGAGACGAGACGCGTGTGTAGACGGTCGGGTAGTCCGTAAGGGCGCAACCCATGGCCCAGGAAACGAGACCAACGAGTTTTCCTTTCACTGTCAGAGGACCGCCAGAGTCACCCTGTAAACACAGAAAGATCCATTCGTAAACATCGACTCAATTATATTTCGTACACAACGGAACTTCATCTTTACGAGTCGCATTAAAAATTAAAAAAAAGTTTCCAACGACTATGTTTCGTCGAACCAAAGAAACATTAACGAGACGATTATTCACGACAATGTACGAGTTTCATAATTTTTACGCGTCGAAACTTACGTTGCACGATCCCTTTTGAGCGGTTGGGTCATAGGCGCAAATCTGCGTGTCGTAGACGTTGAGGGACTCATTTCCATAGATGAGTTTGCAGTACGCTTGGTTCGCGATCAAAATATTCACGCGTTGCAGTTCAACAGTCGTGGGGCCGCCTTGCTGTAACCGAACGAAACACGCGCAATTGATAGAGAAATCACCTCTGTACGGGCGTTTAATTTTGACTTGGTTTTTTTTTTTTTAATTATTACGTTGTAACCCCCTACGGGATTATTAGCACAAGTTTACATAGAAAAAAAAAAAAATTACAAAATTAAGTACATGAGACAGTGAACTTAGTTGCTACTTATACAATACGTAGAATGAAATTACAAATGAAGATCATGTTTCTTAAGGAATTTAAATATAACCATCACAGGAGGTATAAGTGGTTGAAAAAGGAAAGCATCAATCGTATACGGAGGGAAATAGCCTTTAGAGCACAGCTGGTTAATCATGTCCGGTCTGTCAGAATCGTATAAAGGACATTGCCATATGATATGATTAAATGATATGATTCGGAAAAGTGAGACAGCTAGTTGAAAGTGGTTAGAACGTAATCGGTTGGTAAAACAAATAAAATCCCTAGGAAGGGCTTTTCGAGTAAGCCAAGGAGTTGTAGAATCACTATAAAAGTGTGCAAAATACTGTACGGGCGTTGTGGAATCAAGCATCGGAATTATTTTACTTACCCAAAGTCTGCCCCATCCAGAGACTGTGGCTACTGTGTTGGCAGTGATATTTTGGTTCGGAGTTGGCAGTGGGACGTTGGCAATTTGCTTCGATGTCACGAACGGTTTGTCAACCTGTAACGAGAACAATCGGGAAATGAGAAATGATCTCGCAGTGTTAATCCTTTTGAACCGTAGTGAATTAAAATTTGGACGTCTCTATGTTTGTAATAATTTACTTATTTTTAATTACTTCAATTACCTTAAGCAGCGCTATATCGTTCTTCCAAGAATCGCTTGCGTTATATTTTTCATGAACAATGATTTTCTGTACGTTGCGCTGAATTACAGGGTTCGTCAAATTTACCGTGCCGGCGACAACTTTGATCAGTCCAGCCGAGTTGCTGTAAAAAACATCAATCATTTTATAGAGGTACAGTATCTCGCGAGAATACAGGATTTAAATATGAATTTTTTTTTTATTCACTCTCTGACGCAATGAGCCGCGGTGATGACATAATTTTTGTTGAGGATCGATCCGCCGCAGAAGTGAAACGAGCTGCCCTTGTTTTGAAGGGACACCTGAGAAAAGGGAAACGCATTTTAGCAATATCATCGTATCATGTCAGGGAAAGAGTTGTATACAGTTCGAGTCGATTACTTTCTTCGATAAGATTTGCATTTCGATAGATTAATTTATCGTTGATAGAGCTCACCTGATACGGGATCTCTCCTGGCTTCGCAGCCTCGCCGTTTACGATCCTTGGATCGTACTGCGGCAGCAGGCCAGCTGTGTAAATAATAACGGTACACAGTAATTAGTATTTAGTAATTGTGGACGCACGGTTGCTCATTATGCAGCCGACGATGCTTGCTCTACTTATTAGCCGCGTTTAATGGCGCAAATTGTTCGCGCAACAACGTTGCGATTTTGTAAAAATATTCGACGGGGACCAACGAACGTTCAGCAATAACAGAAACTAATCGCTGATCTTCGATTCGCTTAGAATCGATAGAATTCTCGACGATATATTTTCGAAACGAGCGTCCAGTATTTTTGACTTGAATTCGATAAGACTACTTAGTGGGGATTAAATGCTTGATTTATTGATCGTTATTATCAGGATTTAAAAATGAACGATTTGTGGAATAAACGATGGAAAATCAAGGTTGCTTACCATTAGAGAGCGATAAGAGGCCGAAAATGGCTAACGTTGCCAGGAGCATGTTTAATGCGTGTATAGATACTGTAGACTGTATTGAAACCTTATCGTCGTCCATATATACGATCGGGACTGTCTTTCAAAAGTGCAAACTCTTCCATTTCCTCATTATTGTAGATTAGATAGTTCTGTAATCTCTGCTGTGTCAACGAACCGTTTCACGATTGATCCAGATTGCTGTGATTAATTACTTTTTTTTTTCGATAACATCTTTGACGTTCGTCGATCTATACGTTTCCTTGTTTCTGTCCGGTTGGGTTTACACAATACGCGACCGATCGAACGTTATTTGTACACTTGATTTATTTGTATTATTTAATGGTCACTCGGTTTGTGACGTATCGTTTTGGATTTCCCGTTTCGTAAGATCTTTATCTCTTTCGATAGATAGTAGTTGTATAAGTATTGTTACGATAAGGGAACATTTAAAGAATCGATTGGGACTGCAGCAAAAATGATTTATCTCAGCCTTTATTAATTGATAGCTTCGAAGTCTGAATACCGGAGACGCGAGCATTTTGTAATTAATTACCTGAATATTTTTCGTTAAAAATATTATTTAGTTCCATTTTGTTTAGTTTCTAAATTCTATGGAAAATTTGTGTTCGTAGCTGATATAATAAATTATTTTTATCATTTTTATGAAATGATTCTCAGACATTTTCTTACTCATTGCGCTTTCATGCAGACAGAATAAATATTGCGTAGAATCTTGAAGCGAATCGATGAAATAGTTCTGGGAAGAGATTTCTCTGAGTTAATATTTATAAATGGAATTTTAAAAGATTTTGTACGTGCAAAAGTATGAAGCAGAATGTCGTTTGTTTCAGTGCAATAGAAAATGAATATCGTCAAATTTGGTTCCCAGATATCGGTTTCAAATCAACGATAATTTGCAACGTGACTCTCGAAGTACGTTATCGCTTATTGAAATGATTGTAATTTTCGCTATTTCTTTCGATCTTTGAGTAATGATTTCTTAGAACAAATGCCTTATCGTCACTGATATAATTATGAATTACTACAGAAAGTAAGTGTAACAACATCGTGCAATTGGCTACGAGTGATAAAGCGGAAAGAATGGGAAAAATTTATAGTCAATGCAACAAAGACAGTCAGAAATAAATATGCTTTATTGATGGTTCCTTGACTGGTAAACAATTAAATTCTACAGTGATTGCTTGAATGTCCCAAGTGTTTATAAAACTTTATAAACAGGACTTTGTAGAACATTCACTTTAATTATCAAGGAGCACTACAGTAAGTTATTTTGATTGATTATTTGCAATATCACTAGTCATGCTTGATGACGAGCACATTTTTAAACGAACAGAAATTGATATCTGTTACAGTATATAAATTAAGATATTGTCTATCTGGACAATTACGATACATTAATAGATAACGCGAATAATTGGTATTATCGATACGTATTGCTTATTCACACTCATTCTACTCTCTACTCTCTGTCGTTCAATAAGAAAAGAGACAAATGACTGCTGAAATATTGTTTATTAAATAAATAAATTATTTTACTTTTCAATATAATCCGCAGTATAAACTTCTTTCTATTTACCCTATTTACCTTTCTGATTTATGTACCATATTGTTTAAGCAATCTCGCGTTAAAATAAGGAATCTTACAACGGGACGATACTCTTTCGTATTGCACTTTTCAAGAAAAATATAAGAATTCTCATTTTAACATTATCGAACGGTCCTCGTATTAAAATAAGGTTTTGTCATCCAGTATCTGCGCTCGAATCGAGTCTAGTCATAGAATTTTTAATCAACGCTACGTCTTGCTAGACGTCGACAGTCGGTATCGAGTCCCACGAATTAATCCTTTCCATTTCGCGTTATTATATGCCTCTGATTTCGTATGTGATTCCGATTGATAACGCGTAATTATTCTCCCTCGTTGTTTCTTCCGAAACGCTGCCCAAGGCTGCCAGGCGCGTTATAACTGAATCAATTCGCGGGTGATTCGTTAAAATTTATAATCGCAACGGCGCGCGGAATTAATCATTCTCCTGGATCCAACGTCTCCTGTTTCGTTTTTATTCTGACCTCTGAATATCGCGAAGTATCCGGGCTCTTAAAATATCGATTTCTAGAAAAGCGCAGACCGAATGAACGATTCAAAGGTTGTCCGCGGGAAACGAGGACTCTCGAGCGGAGTGTTCGTGTGAATTATTCGAGGGCGCAGTTTTCTTCCCTTGGCGGAAGTCATGGACTTTCATGGAAACCGGAACCGAGAAGTGTCGTTTCGAGCAGACGCGATTTCTTAAGGGGTTTACTTGTGAATTCCACGGTCGCGTTATCGCGTTATGCGCCCGACTAAGATAGACGGTGTGTATCGCACAAAACCCCGCGGGTTATTCGGGTCAATTTGATCCAATCAGTTCTGCTTGCTTTTTGAGAACGTGGCCACGCGTCTACATTATTCAGTCGATTGCATTGTTTATTTTATTTCTCGAGCCACTTTCCATGGCGTTCTACTTGTGGGTGGATGTTTAGAACGTATTTATTATAATTGTATAACGTTGGTAAAAACTATTTTACAAGAAATCGATACAATAACAATGGTTTGCCTCACACGTCTTCTCACTCTCAATGCTCGCTTACAAATGACCAGTTTCACACACGTCGCTCTTTCGTTCACTCTTCAATCATGAAGTATACAAACTATTTAAGACCATTCACTCGTGTCACACTCATCTCTCATACAAAATATCATTCACTTCATATCTATGACAACCAGTACCTACTTATAATCTAAGCATGAAACTATCAATTAACACATCTTACGCGGGAAGCGACTAAAGTCGTTTTTCACGGATTATTGATGGATTATTGTTATCGATGTTTTTTTGTGATGTTTTTACGATAAAATCGGATAGACATGCGTTGGAAAAATGCAAAACGTGCGTTGCAAGAGTGAATTCCTATGAATTCGTTTTGCTGACGCGATTACGTTGCAATACGCGCAATAATGTCGTGTGTGCTCCGTTTAATGCAGTGTAATGCGGTATAAGTGTAAATTTTGTAACGTACCCTTGCACAAAGAAAAGTGCTTTGAACGATATCACACTTTGAAACATTTTTAAATTTTTGATTTTCTTAGTTTTTCATTTCTGACAAGTTATTTTTATTTTTTTTAAAGGGAATAAAAAAATTGATTCTTAAAGAGAAACTAAAAGTTTTATTAAAAAAACCTGATGTTTAAAAACTACAGCTATTTTATGCAGAAGGAATTTTGCATCTGAACTGTAAAAAATCACGGTAAGACGTGTTAATAACAAAACCTAGTACAATTACACGAAACGTTCGTTTGGAAAATTTACGGGGTCTCGAAAGGAAATACAATTATCCTTTATTTTTTAATTCGATTATTAAGAGATGATTCTCTGACCAAGTCTTTTAGTTACAAAACTAACAGTCTTGAAAAATTGTGACAAATATAGTCGTAAAAATTATTCGAAAAATACGCTGGATGAAATTACCGTAGTTTCCGACTGTGTTTTATTTAAAATACCCAAAACGAAAACACGATGTTCATTCAAAAAATTACAATCGAAGTATTTTTAAAAGAAATACAATTATCCTGTTTATTGTTCAATTCGATTATTAAGGGATGATTCTCTGATCAAGTCTTTTAGTTACAAAACTAACAGTCTTGAAAAATTGTGACAAATATAGTCGTAAAAATTATGCGAGAATTACGCTGGACAAGATTACTGTAGCTTTCGACTGTGTTTTATTTAATATACCCAAAACGAAAACACGATGTTCATTCAAAAAATTACAATCGAAGTATTTTTAAAAGAAATACAATTATCCTGTTTATTGTTCAATTCGATTATCAAGGGATGATTCTCTGAACAAGTCTTTTAGTTACAAAACTAACAGTCTTGAAAAATTGTGACAAATATAGTCGTAAAAATTATTCGAAAATTACGCTGGACAAGATTACTGTAGCTTCCGACTGTGTTTTATTTAATATACCCAAAACGAAAACACGATTTTCGTTCGAAAAATTACAGTTGGAATATTTTTAAAAGAAATACAATTATCCTGTTTATTGTTCAATTCGATTATCAAGGGATGATTCTCTGACCAAGTCTTTTAGTTACAAAACTAACAGTCTTGAAAAATTGTGACAAATATAGTCGTAAAAATTATTCGAAAATTACGCTGGACAAGATTACTGTAGCTTCCGACTGTGTTTTATTTAATATACCCAAAACGAAAACACGATTTTCGTTCGAAAAATTACAGTTGGAATATTTTTAAAAGAAATACAATTATCCTGTTTATTGTTCAATTCGATTATCAAGGGATGATTCTCTGACCAAGTCTTTTAGTTACAAAACTAACAGTCTTGAAAAATTGTGACAAATGTAGTCGTAAAAATTATTCGAAAAATACGCTTTGACGAAATTACCGTAGTTTCCAACCATGTGTTATTTGATTTACCGAAAGGGAAACGCGTTGTTATTGTTATAAAGGAGGGTTGTCGTTATTTGTGTCAAGCCGTGCGGATCGATGATTACCGATGATCGGTGAAACAGCTCGTTGATCTTTTCCCGTTCGCCGGGTGGCACCGGAAACGGGAGCAACACGTGAGGCTCTCGAGAGGATGGCGTATTGATCCTTGCTGCACCACCTGACCTCCTATCCTTTTTCCACCGGAGGCATTATCCTTCCTAAATCTAGCGTCAGAGGGGTCATAATTGCATTTAGATTGATCGTATTAAGTGCCCGTTTACTTTCAAGTTTAATGCAAGGATCGGATGAAGGTGGACGGGCGGCGCATTTCGGAGGAGCGTTCGTCGGGTTACCTGCGAGCTGGAAATAACGATCGGGCCAAGGTAGAAAAATTTAGTGTCGCGCTAGGGCGGGAATAACATCGAAATTCACCGGGAAAGCCTTTTATCGGAAGTTCGAACAGATACGTATGTATATACGGACTACGCGAAGATATCGAAAGTAATCCTCTTGCGTTATTAAGGATCGTAGACCGCGATTTACGAGAGTTTGACGTGGATATACGTCTTAAGTTCTTTATGGATCAATAATTCACGTCGGGTACAGGATTTGCTGTGTCCTTTCGCCCGAGTGTTACTAACGTGACCATTGCGTCATAATAATTGAACAACAGATTTTTTTTTTTGTCGTCTAACGTTACTTGTTAAAAAATAATTGGAATTCTATTTTTACTTCGATGTAATTACGATGACGTAATTTCAATTTAACTCGAACGATTATCGAGATTAGAAGCTCGATCGACTGATTTTAATTGGGACTGTGGTCGGTCGAGTTTGATCGGGATTCGTAATTGGGATTTGGAAAGAAACGATTTAATCATATGTATTCGTGCAGTTAGTTTTCGCGTTGAGCTCCTTTAAAATGCGTGTATTTACTTTATAGTTAGACATGCACGATTCTTGTAGCACCCTTCTTAGGGCTATATCATCTGGATTCTTTTGAGCTGCAAAAATTACGTCTAATTCATCCATGTCTAGAACATTATTACGTTTTCATGAACGAGTCACGCTTTTAATAACGTGTAAAACTTTGCGACTATTGGGATTATAGTTACCTATTATGAATTTTATTGAACCGCGAGTCAATAATACTGCTTTATCGAATTGAATGGAAAAGAATATTATTCTATTCTGCTTCGGGTCTTATAACTGGTAGAATAAAGTTCTTGGACGATCGAGAAACCGTAAAATTAAATCTAGGTTAACCCGCTTCGGTTTGAGGTTTATTAATATTGAAGCACTAAAAGCAGTGTATTTCTGGAAATTCTCTCCGATTAGTGGAATTGCTCGAAACTCCAGATTCATTATTCAATATTTAATTACAATATTGTTGAGACTTCCAAACATAATCTCACGAGCTCTGTTCACTTAAATGTCTCGATATTTAATACTGATTATTTAGAGAAACGTAAAATAAACGCGTGTATATTAATTATGTAGAATTGCACAACGTCAACTTTGTTCCAACAACAACGTTTGTAACACGTTTCCTTTTTCGCCAGAGAAGCTCGTTCAAATAACGGTTTAAATAACGTTTACGCTCCACATTTTGACGCAACTTCTGCAAATGAAATATACTTCCAACGAGCTCGCGGTTCACTTGTTTGATTCGCGTAAATAGGTTCTTGCGTTTGTAGAGCTTGGCGCTATCACACTTTGGCTTTTTGGTCCCGTTCGCGATACTTCGAGGAAGGTTTCGCGTCGTTGCGTCCAGCGCTGTTTGCTCGAGCCAACGGTTTACAGGATTGTTCGAAAAATGCAGACTGTAGGAAGGTTCGCGGATAACGGGGCGATTCCTCGCGTAAAAGTGAGTGAAAAATGTGCAATGAGATTTTTTTATACGTGACTTCGTATTCGAGAAAATCGATCTAGAAAATTCGTGGCGCACGCGTGCGATTGTGTCTGACCAGTCCTCGTTATTTACTATTTACTACTTAGGTTGATGCTTATGAGAGTTCGTGGTCACGTTATACTATCCGTTTTCCGTCCACGTTACTAGCTTTTCACCAGTTTGTTGGTAATTGTTTTTCCCGATAATAGAAAACGTTGCAGAACGTGTTTCACTTCACGTTTTCGTTTTCTATTTACATTGTAGAGTTTGAGCATTAGATAAATTGGGTTCGTCAATCTTGTAGAATAAAGACTTGCTTTAGGCGCGAGAATTAAATTGAAATACCAAACGACGGTCTCCGATGAACTTTTAACGGCGATTTTATTTTTTACACGAGTCGTTTGCAATCTTTAAAATTACACCGCGTTGTCGGTATCCTCATAGATCGTTCATTTTTTCTTTTATTATACTTCGCGCTCGGTCAATATCGGATCCGTGCCCGTTCGATAGAAAGTTCTATCTTCTGTGTCTGTTCCGTGCCGGTGCGATGTGCAAACCGATGAAACGAATCTGAAGTGGCAATGACATTACTGATTCAATCTACCTGGACAGAGAATGATAAATACATACCGACCGTGGAGTATCCGGGCTTTGTCAAAAGAGCTGTCGCGTATATATATTCGAGAGCGGTTAACCGATTTTGCAAAGCGTTGCGGATATCTGTATAACGATGGATCTGAACCAGTTCGGGCAAACACAAGGGCAGAATCAAAGGGACGACTGATGACTGTGCGCTCGATTCGCGGGGCGCGGTGTTTGGCGCAGGATGGGCCCATAAAATACGATATCACGGAAATTGAAAAGAGTTAATGCGACGTGTTATTTTCATTTAGCGCGGCGAGCGTGTTTGCGAACGATAATTTCCAGTCGTCGTTGAGTGAAAAGCTCGCGTGAACGAGCACTCGATAACAACGTATACGAAGACGTCTCTATATGTTCACTTCAGCGTTACTTTAATTAAAGATAATAATTATTTATACGTGACATTCACGGTGTACGTTATTAATGTACATACCAAGCGCAATGGTATTCAGTAGTAATTTTTTAAAATTCTTTTTCAAACTTAAACTTCTTCGAGAACATATCTGTTCTTGTGGTACATTCCGGGCAATAGTTTTATCGTTCAAATTATACAATATTATATGCTACAAACTTTTATTTATATTTTCTTATCAGAACTTATAATGTGAGAGCTTTATTACAAAATGAACCACGTCACTGACCCAAAGAAGTAAACTACGCGATATAGATTTCTTCGACAAAGATATAAATACACTCCACGTTTGATTAATAAATAATACTTTAAGTAAATTCGTCGAACGACCGCTTTGCCGAACTAGTAATCCACAGGCTGAATATTTTGCCAGGTCACGTTGGACATTATTCTATTTTTTTACGCAACCAGTCAAAAGCATGGAACAGCGTGACATCCATTAAGCGCGACCCAACACGCACCAGAATCCATTATAATAGAGATTTGGAATAAACATAGCGCGCGAAAGTTTCATGGAAACACAAGCGTGGCACGGCGACATTTTGAATTGTCACTTTAAAGTGAAATGTACTAATGGCCGCTGCACATTGGTACAGCAATTCGTCAGAAAATATTTATCCGTTCCCAAACGCGTAACAATGATATATCTATTTACACACGGTAACAAAGCGCGATGCATTATTTTTGTGTTTATACATTTAGCTTGAAATCGTTAAACAAATAAAATAATGCGTATCATGCATATTAAACTTTATTCGAATAATAAATATCCAAGAAAATCAATGTACGGTAATTTATTCATGACGTTTATTTTATCGAACGGTTGGATTTTTATTTTTCATTTTATGAAAAATCCACGATGCCCTTCTTCAGATTTCGATTGAACATTGCACGTTTGCATAGCGACCAGAAATAAGAAGTAAGTATCCTTTTTGCAACCTCTAATACTGTGTTGAAGGCTAATTTGGAAACACGAGGAAATTTATTGTGCAAATATTTCATTAAAAGTTCAGTAAAATGAATCAATAAAGGAATCGAGAAATTACTTTCACCATCTTTTTTCTAACGATTTTTGTATACGCACAATTAAAAGCGCGAAGTATGCAATTATAGAGATTTTCTTTGGACGATAGATGACAATGTTCATATTATAAAGAGTATTTCACCTAACTTGACCACCTTAAATATATCGCTTATTTTGTATGATAGAAAATATGTCAGGATTAGAAAATATTCTGTTCGAAGACACCAATACAAGAATTTATTCACGTTCATGGTACACATTTTGAAAACCTTCTAAAATAGAGATTCAACTTAAGACTGTTTCAGTGAAATTGAAATTCCTTCATTTATCTTTATTAAACATTTCATAATTTCTTCACTAAAGGTCAAGCGAAGGTCAACATATTGCACCTCGTTGGATTCGTCTTTTTATAAGATATAAGACTGTTGTAGTGCAAATATGCAGTCCCATTTAAAAAAAATACGATGACCTTGAAATCTCGAAAAAAATGACCTTGAGAACAAAATTTGACCCATTACCGTATTGGCGCTTTCGAACGGAATATTTTCTCCGCCTGACATTTTTTCTATCATACAAAATAAGCGATATATTTAAAGTGGTCAAGTTATGTGAAACAATTTCGACAAGTACGAATACATTCGTACGTATCATCATAAAATTTACAACGATTCGTTTAGATCTTCATTGAAGTCGCAATTAATTATTATGCAACGAATGATCAATTTTACTTATTGCACTATGTATTTCTATTGATAAGTATTTTAAAATGTGTATTGTTAAGGATATATCTCGTCTGGATTTAATACGTATTCATTATTGGTTGCATTACGAATCTGTGCAGCTTTATCAAAATTGAAGGTGATCGTTTGCGAATGCTCCGTGTCAATGCAGACTGCCCCCGAGCGAATGTCACTCAACGTATGCTATGAAGCTAATTACAAACGCGATAGTCGAACCCGCGGGACACGAGAACGACGATACTGAACTCGAAAGACTCGATACGGCAGTCGACAGACGCGTGGGAGGTAAGACAATAATACATCGTTCGCCAGTGCACCTCGGTGGCAATAAACTATGAGACATTAGTGGCTGTAAAAAATGCACCTGATGGACGGTGCAACGTTCTTTGTTCACGGGGGTGTCTATTTTTGATCGTACGCGTCAGAGATTGTTTTTAGCTTCGTCGGTCCTGGAGGCACCCCCAGGTCTCTCTTCAGTCTTTCTTTAGTTTTACCGGTCCTGGAGGTTTCTATATCTGAAAGTGTTAATATATTAATAAATGGGAAATCGTTTGCTACTATTATTCCAGAGATTGTCTTGAGTTTGGAACCTTTGGAAATTATCAATTAAGTATCGAGCAAAACACACGGTATTCCGCTTTACAGTTCATCAGGGCATAAACACACTCTGTGAGAATTGCTAATAAATTGGCGACAAAAATAGAAATAAAACGTAGTATCCTACTTATAGTATTTTAGTTGTATGGTTTTAGGTATACAGTGAGTCAGAAATAAGTTTATGTGTTTGGATTTCGACCACGTTCCTTTCGGATCCACTTACAAAGTTAATTTTGGCGATATAAATTTGTTTCGGAGGTTCTTTTAATTTGTTCATTTTTTTTCGGGATTCTACCAATTACTTAGTTTAATTAATTAGTTTAAAAGTGTTGTCGTCGAGACAGTTGGGAAACGTGCTTCAAGACCTATGATTTCGCTGAAGTTTGCGTGCCGACCTGTCAACTGTGTTCTCGTCTCTTCAGCGTTGTGCGTCTGAAAGTTCTTCCAGCGTTTTACATTTAGCTCTTTTCATTTCTTTTGTGTTTACTGATCTTTGCGGTAGCAACAGATTGATCTCCAAATTTTAGAGCAATATCTAGACATTTTCAATCAACAAATTGCACAGAAAAACATACCTATAGCATATTTTCATAATTAATGTCAAACGTTAAAGAATTATATTGGTTGTTTAGTTACTCAGTCTTATCCTCGAGTATTCAATTTAAAAATAAATTATAAATTTCTTCATCATCGTTAGGAAGAAAGTTTCACGTTGCCTCTTTATATAAACGGAGCGTTTGAATTTAAAAATACAGCAAGGTGAAAATAACTATGTACATAATTTTAAATAATAAAGAAAGGGCACGTTCCGGTACTATTCTTCGTGGCATTTTCTCTAAAAAAGTTGGATGCGAGAAACCAATGGGGACACACATACGCGGTGCAATTTCCGTAATACCTGAGTGTAATGGATTGGATTGGATTCGAGTGATAGAATGACAAATCGCAAAGGACAGTTCGGGAAGTGCATTTGTGGTAGAATTGGCGATGATCCAGGTACTTTGAAACCCTCATACGTGCTGATAATGGCGTGGCCACCGTTTCTCTTATGGTGCAAGCCAACCAATGAATTGTCGTTGAACGGTCCTATTCTTTTTCTGCATTTTCGTGAATTATTCTGTGTCGATTTCGTTCCCAGGTACGGGATTTTCGCAGGCCGGTCCCGCAGTGGCGACGTCGCCTTTAAATATCCGGTTCGTTCGTTCGAATTAATCGATAGAGGCACGAATACACACCCGCGCGAACTTTTCCGATATCTTTCTCTTGTTAGGAAATTCTTGTTGGGAAACTCTGAACGGTGTACAGGCTGTATGAAATATAAAACATCTCTCGCCACTTTCGGATACGTTGTACGAAGCTTTCATAAGTCCAGGAAGTACCTACGGGCTTTGCAAAGTTTTCCAGCCTGCCGGACTCCACGAGCTATCTGAAACGCGGGAGTTGTAAAACACGAGAAAACATCGACGTTGGGCCGCGGCGGATATCTCGAAGCGCCGCGGTTGGTTCACAATTTCATTACAAGTTGTTTCGCGAATAACAATTTCAATCATCTCGTTCGATAACAATTCGCGTGAATTTCAATCCTCCGATACGTATAAACTTGATATTGTTTCGGAATCCCTAACAGTTCTGTTTGTACTTCCTTCCGTTTTACAAAACATGTACAAAACAGTTGTTCCGTCCGAAGGAACAGAATACACGAATATTTCGTTGTCAGTTTATGACTGGTCCGCGACGTAAAGCTATCTTTGAGAAAAGATATTTTATTCATTTATTTAACTTTTCGAATAATAGTCTTGGAATTTCACTTTTTCGTTTCGTTCTCAATAGCTCAGCCGGACATAAACTCGGTTTTCCGAAGGGTACGTCGAAAAGGGGACTTCGACCTTCGAGCAGACAAACCCAGAGGAAGGCTGCGACATTGTCGGACGCCGAAACATTCGCGTACAACCAGGTATCGTCCCACTCTCTTCTAGAAGAAGGCGCGTCAAGGGTGCATAGAGGGTGGTGACGATGCCTAAGGGGGCACGCTGATTGAATTTTTCAATTTTTTGGAAATCACCAATCAGTGTGTCTCTCCACACTTCCGACGCCGAGTCGTCACTTGCAAATCAACCGAGATTCGAAACACTTACATCTTCACCACGATCCGGCACATTTACATTGGAACTCTGATTCGATACACATAGTTACTTCGAGGATCTTTTTACATTCTTTCAACGGTTCGACCACCCCTTCGAGTCAACGTTCAGACTGAAAGGCTTACGTGCGATTCGTCAACATTAACGTTCACGCTGCGTAACAATTTTAGAAACATTGTTTCCGGGTTAAGTCTTGGGAGCAACGCGTCGCGATCGTTTAACCCGATCGATGGTAATTTCGAAATTTACAACTTCGAAGACGACGCGATCGCGAGATACAAAACCGACCTCGACACGAAACAGCAGTGGTCCACAGTGGTTAACAGTGGTTAACAATGATCAGTAGTGGTCAGCAGTGACTAACAGCGACTCCCAGTGATCAGACCACTATTGACCATAATCTGATCATCGTCGACCATCGAACGACCACTGACCGAGTAAAGTCATCACGAAATCGAAAAATACAGCCTTTTAACAAGAATCCCCTTCAAAGTGTCGAGAGAAAGGGAATATACAGTAATGAAAATAACGTTTTATCCATCATCACGATACTATAATTACGAAGGAGAAGGTTAAGGGAAGTACTTGTTACCAATTGACCATTAGCATTACCTTGGAGGGTTCACTGATGGGACGACCAACCGGTCGATATGCTGGGACAGATGCGAAAGTGCATCGGCCCTGATGTTGGCACAGGTCCAACCACTTCTAAGCTCCTACAGATGCTGACGACGGCGGTGCAAAGATTTTTTTTTTTTCGCGAAACAGGTCAATACTTTCTTGTCATAAATACTAGAAATCGATCAACGAGGACAGTTTTCCGTATCGGTGCTCATCTTTCATTTGGTATTCTTACGATCCACCGAGCACGCATCGAGCCACGATCGCGAGAAACGTCGAACGTACATATTTCGGACGGGAAAAGTTTAACGAGGGAAATGTGTTTCCGCATCGCGACGCCATAAAGCGGGGAAAATGAAAATTCCTTTGATAAGTACACACACACACATGTAGCACGGGTCTTACAAGTCCAGGGAAACCCATCGCTTTGGTGAGTTTGAAACCCTTCGGAACTTGATGCACTTGGTCATATCGAGGATCTTGAAAGCTTTAGGAATCTCGCTGTAAAGCGGTGTATGCCTTTTTCATTGCGAGCATCGCGAAACTCGAGATGAAAAGCTCGAGGTTGATTGATGATTAAAGCCATATGTGATTGGAACAACTAGGTTTCCCCAGTAAACCACGCCTTCGAGAAAAACAAGAAAGCCTCGATGCTTGAACGTTTATTTCCAGGCGTCCATTTACGCGTGCCTTTAATTGCCAATTCTATCGAATTTCAGTTCCAGGGAACGAAACGTCTTTCTTCTTCACCGAGACTACTTAATTTTACTTCTTTCGAGGTAATTTTTTTTACGTTATCGCGTTCGTTAATATCTTTCAGCCCTTAAACGTCGCAGTTAATACCAGAACGAGTTCAACCATGTACCATAACACGATCTCGAATCGATTATAAACTTAGAAATTTAAGCAACGGAAAGTTTAAGGCGTGCGTTTAGTCTTCTCGAGGTTTCAACCGCGATAGAATATTATAGCGTGCCTCAGAAGCCAAAGTTGTTCTACCCATCTTTATTATGGTTTCTTCCCTAGTTTCGACACGCATGAAAAATTTGTTCCAACGTTTTCGATTCACCGTGTGCTTAATAAACATGCAGTTGCTTGTTCAGGGATAATAAAAATAGAATATTTGAATGGACACGGCATTGGCCGTACGAGATTCGCGCACTCGTATCAAATTTTCGAAATATGTGTAGATCCTCCAATCTGCGATGAATGCAGTAGTTAAATTACAAAAAACCGCTTAACGCTTCGATCCACGTATATTATCAGGCATACGTATTATACTTTGCTGATACCCCGTGTTAAGCCGGTTATTTTAAACTATAACCAATGTGGTAACAAAAAATGAAAGAATATACCGATTTCAACAGAAGGTTGGTACACTGATGTCGAAGAATGACGACACCATTTATATATTAGCCTCGTTTATTAACAAATTAGCGCTTGATAGCGTTGGTTTGTATACTCTTTATATTATTTATAATTCTCTATCGGTTCCCTAACTGGGAATTTGTCCTTTAATATTAAAATAATAAAGAAAAACTACTTCGATGAGCAGAAGCAACACAGAATGTGTAATGAATACTATTTGGTAAAGATAATTAGAAAGAATTCCCATAAGAGACAAAAAAAACTGCGTTAATAGAAATAACACAAAACTAATTCGTAAATAGAAGCAGGAGGTAATATTTATATAATGTCTTTTTCTTTTATACAGGGTGTATAAAAGAAGCCACTCCTGGGAAAAATTTTAATGGAAGATTCTAGACGCCAAAATAAGACGAAAATCAAGAATATCAATTTGCTGATGGAGGCTTCGTTAAAAAGTTAAAACAATTAAATTCAAAAATTTCAAATCGTTATAAAAAAATTATTTTCTGTTGCGCGGGTCAATTACAATCATTTTGGGTGAATAGACATACCTCCGAAATCCTATCCACTTTCGAGAAAAAAAATCGGGTAGGTGCTGAAATTTTTCGGCGAAAAAAAAATTTTTCAAATCGTTCTAAAAAAATTATTTTCGGTTGCGGGGGTCAATTACAATCATTTTTGGCGAATAGACATACCCCCGAAATCCTACCCACTTTCTAGAAAAAAATTCGAAAACGTGTGAAATTTTTTCACGAAAAAAAAAATTTCAAATCGTTTTGGAAAAATTATTTTCGGTTGTGGGGGTCAATTACAATCATTTTCGGTGAATAGACATACCTCCGCAATCTTATCCACTTTCGAGAAAAAAAATCAGGTAGGTGCTGAAATTTTTCGGCGAAAAAAAATTTTTGAAATTGTTTTGGAAAAATTATTTTCGGTTGCGGGGTTCAATTACAATCATTTTTGGTGAATAGACATACCCCCGAAATCTTGCTCATTTTCGAGAAAAAAATTCAGTACGCGCGGAACTTTAAACGTTAATAACTTTTTAACGAAGCTTCCATCAACAAATTGGTATTCTTGATTTTCGTCTTATTTTGGCCTCTAGAATCTCCCATTAAAATTTTTCCTAGGTGTGGCCGAACACCCTGTATAATGTGTTGTGGGTGAATAAACCAAACTGGATTTCACTATAAATAGAGATGATATTTATTAAGCAATAATTAAAGTTTCTTTACATTATTTACACTGTTTACAGATCCCTTACCTATAAACAGAGAAACCGCATTTACAGCTTATTCTTCCCTAACTTTCCTTCTTATACTAATTAATAACTTTTCCGTCTCTAATTCTCACTTATCTTCGTACACGTGTTTCTCCTCTTAATCCCGACTCGGTTTTCTTACCATTGTCTTATGTGGTTTCTATTACCGACGAGTTACGCGGCAAGATTCAAGTAGGTTTGTAAAGTAGTATCTGTACTACGTTATATTTACAAGAAACAAATTATAGTGTACGAATACCGAGTTTGAGCAACTGCATGTACGGGAATTTCATTTTGTAATAACAGTGGTTCGCAGTGGTTCGAATACCTCAGTGAGGGAAACTTTTGTATACTTTGGAAGTCGCAATGGTCGAACATCCGCGAATAGTCGAATAAACATGAAGGGGAAGCGTAGTTCCTTGCGGCTAATGTAATTACGGTTAAACCGAGTTTATAAATACGAAGAGAAGTAAGTCTCTCATGAGTTTAACAATTACGCATGGCTCTCCGGAGACCATCGCCTCGGTCGGGAAGTTAACCACGAGAGATCACGGTGTTGCTTATTTCGGGATTAGCATCGTCGTTGGTTTAAGAACAAACTGCTGGAATTCGCGCGAGAAAAAAGATCGGGAACGCGTATGGCCATGCTGCCTGTTGCATTTCCGTCGTTCTCACCCTCCTTTTCTTTCGTCCGTTTTTTCCTTTTGGCAAACAAACGGCACTTGGAACGGTTATTTTCCGGTACGAACTTTTTCGATTAGCGTATTGGAATAGGTTGTTGCTCGAACTCGTCGTTCGCGGATCGGGAAACGCGAACGTCGCGAATAAATCTCGCGGGACGATTCTCCGTTTAATCCTCTCGGTTTTCTGCAAATTCGCGGACAAGAATGTTCGAAAGCTCGTGGAAAAGCGACGGAAAAGCGTGAATCATTATTTGTCGAAAGTAAAAAATAAATTAATAGGCTATTCCTATAATCTACGCTATTTTTTACAAGAAATATTAACAGAATATAGTTTGCGACGAAAGGATTAAAGTAGCACGTTTCCAAGAAACTCTTGCTTAATTTCTCTAGAATACAATCTTTCGTTTTTACACGATGGTCATTATATTAAAAGGTTCTTCTTTCCAGCCTGTTCATTATCATTCAGCGAGTGTAATTCACTTTCGCAGTCGAGAATCCATTTAATTTGCTTAGTTATAAATGAGTTTTCGCAGAGCGTTACGAGTCCAGGTAATTTTCTCCCCTTTATAGAGCGTTTTAATGACATCGTAAAGCAAAAGGACCTCGCCTCTCTCGTCTTTATGTTACTACGAAACTCTTCTAAACTCGATTTCGCGTTCTTTTTGATTTCCCGGCGTAATAATAGATCCCGCGAGCTTTATCGAACGATTTATGAACTGCTTCTATCCGATTTCCAACCCGCCAGACTAATAACGAACGCCGAGAGCAATCTTTACGGTCTTGCGATTTGAATTTGGGATTCCCGGTGCACGTGGCATCGCCGACGACGGAGTACGCGTTTGATTTAGCTCCATTTGCGAGCAGAGGTTCGTAAATGCAAACCGTGGAAGGGCTCGTGATTTTACTACGGTCTTCGAACTGTCGTAAACTTCAGGAACACGCGAGCCCAGCCATAAGTTTTCTTTGCGTGTTTTCTTGAAATAAGATCATGGAATCGCTGTTTCCTTGGATACTCTTGTGTCAGCGCGTTAATCCTCTTCGTGCTTTCAATTTTTTATTCTCCCTTTTGTAACACAAATTAGGACATTGATAAACATTGAGAACTTGGCACGAATTTTATTCCTTTTTAAATAAACATTGTATTTCCCGTAATTTTGAATATTAATTAATACAATAAATGTATTAAGTAATACATTTTTTTTTATATATTCGTTTGGTTTTATTTTTGAATACGCTGTGTACGGTCCAAGAACAATCAATGTCCGCCAACTGCGTACTATATTTATCTTCCTTGCAGAAGTCAGTGAACTTTTGAAGGGATGAGATCAAAAGGGTTATAAATTTTTCCTAGTGTGGGTTACCAGGTGGAATTTTATTTCAGAGAGCGTCTCTACCTTTGAAAGTGTTCCTACTCTGGCTATAAATAAACTTGAAATCTTTAGTTCTTTTTATCGTGAAAGCTACCTCGATTTACTTTGAATTAAGATAAATATCATTTATGTCGAGCACGTGTTTTTGCAATGATGTAAAACATTCGAATGCACATAATTAATTCATTTATTTCTTTTTTTATGGAATTGATGTACCGTGTAAAGTATTTGGTAATCTTTTGGTCGAACGACCGCGCAGAATTATTTCGTGAACGATCTTCGTATGTAAATACTGTCAGTCGAATGGTTACGTTCCATCGTTTCGAAGCTTTACACCGGGTTGCATTTCAGTTTTTCAATCAAAATACAATCAACTGTTTCAATTTGTCTACAACTCCAATCACGCGGCGCATTCTTCCGCTGATAACAGAAATAGAAATGTTTCGGCCGCGAGCAAATATTCGTGTTGTTCCAAATGTTGCTCGTGGTCGATGCTTACTGCACAGTCGCTCTGTGCTCCTTAACCCTGTATCTTCTCCTTGTGCTCGAAAGACCATTCAAACTGGTGTTTGGGAAGGCATAACTCCGTCAAAATTAATCTAATCTCAAAACCTAATGCTACCCTTAAACCTAACCTCGGTTCTCCCTACCAATTGGTCAAGTCAATCCTCCAAGTCGTCACCTTGGCAAGGCGTTTCTTGCCTTTTGCAACATTCCCTCGCTCACCCTGCTTGTCCAGTGTCCAGATACACTACAAAATTGTCTCGAAGGCCTAATCCTAAAAAATAGCGGAGAATTCACGTCCGTATCACAAACCCGCTCGCTGTACCGACCCTGAACAAGAAAGGAGTACCAACCTATCGAAGCTTCTGCTGGAAAATATCTTATCTTCCATTTTACAATAAAATTTTTCGTTCTTTGAATTTTTCGAAGATTACGATATCTTTTACAATTATAAGTGGGAATGATCGTTGTTTATTTTCGTTAATTACACTGCATACTTCTTGATCCAATCAAGGTAAGAGCTGACTCGCGTGTACACGGAAGGATATACCACATTGGCACAATTTCTCGACCAGGATACCAGACCAGCCAGTTTTCCTCTTACCATCAAAGGACCGCCAGAATCGCCCTAAATAGAATGCACATTTCAGTTTTAAATCAGCTAGGTATATTCAGTATATACAAGGTGGGTGTGGACGAGTGATATAACCAGCCACAAATTAATGAAAAATATCGATTAAAGTATTTGGACCCGAAATTTTGTCTGTTCCGTACGACTTGGTAAACGTGCCCGACCATTGCACGTGATTTCTACTTGATATTTTATGTTTCAATTGCTTTGAACCAATTAAGACCAAAATAGCAAGATCGATACGCTTAAAAATAAATTTTTAATACACTCTACCTACCATTTTACCAGTAGTATTTGCAAACATCAATGCAAGTAGAATTAACACGTAATAGTCAGACATGCTCGCCTAGATTTTCTTGATAAATTTTTTTATATTTTTTATTGATTTTAATACAAGGAATTGGTCCATTGTATATCGATGGAATATCACTAACTAAATTGAAAATTTTAATAATGAAACTTACCTTGCAATGCCCCCTTACAGCGTTAGGGTCGTACGCGCACAGATGAGTCTTGTAAATGGTTTGCGAGCCAGCATAAATGTCCCTGCAGTAATCTTGGCTGGCAATTGTGATGTTTACCCAATGCAGAAGATTTGTTCTTTCCGCTTGATACTACAACATTACCTCTTGTTATAAATTCTCGCGTAAGAATTTTAATGGGAACTCGTTGATACTTGAATCGTCGATGCAAACACTTTTTATATTAAATAACTATTTTAGTGCATCGTTTTAACTTGAATAAAGTTTAACATTTACCGAGAGCCAACCGAATCCAGAGACTATAGCTGGGTCATTAGTTTTAACGACTTCATTGCGACCGGGCATGGGCACGAAAGATATCAGAGCAGATTTTACGAACGGGGTTTTCACCTGTGAAATATTTTACATCATTATTTACGGTGTCCGATATTCCGAGCCACTGTAAACGTGTTTTTATTTTTCATTACGAAAGACACCGTTATTTCTAAACAATTTAAAATTGCAATTTTAACTATCGAATTACAAGTTCCCAAAATTGGAACATAACTTTCTGCATTGAAAAGATAAAAATGTTCTTTAAAACAGTGATTATGTAACGATATTCAATAGAAAATTGTACAAAAATAGTGCTTGACAATTTTCTACAATAAAATATAAAATAAAAAAAAAAATACTTTTTTTCTAAATTATATCGTACCTTGATCAGGGCAATGTCGTTCACCCACGTGTCCGAACTATTGTATTTTTCATGAACGTAAAACTTGTTAACAAGATACTCTGATCCTGGCCTCGTCAAATTAACCGTGCCAGCAACTACTTTGATATCTCCTGGTTGCTTGCTGCAAACGATTTAGTGTTTATTCTCGTTTAAAAAATTTTAATATCAATCGAAGAGCATAAAGTCACCACGTTTATTTCACTCGCCTTTCTACACAGTGGGCAGCTGTGATAACGTAGTATTTATTTAAAATCGATCCACCGCAAAAATGTCTAGAGCCATTTCTCAGTTGAAGGGAGATCTGAAAATGCACGTTCTTGGTTTAGAAATTTCACTCTAGATTGAAATGTAACTCGAGAAACTATCGCTTAGGAGACGAGAGGATATTTCGAACTTACTTGGTAAGGAATTTCACCTGGTTTCGCCACTATTCCGTCTATAATTTGTGGCACAGGTCCAGCTGTGATAATATCGACAGTAACAATTATTATAGCAACTTTAGAGTATTCGTAAAGCGAATATTAATCGTTTAGGACATTCGTTACACTCACCGTTGGCCAGAACAAGAATAGTCGTAACGAAAAGTGCAATTAGTAGCCTCATGTTGTTAAGATGTTGTCGCTGCGGAATTATCATAATATTTCTGTTGAAATACAATTGATTTGCAGCATTTATATACTTCATCTGGTTGTAATGAAGATTAGATAAGTAAATAGAAATCAAACAAGATAAGATACGTCACAGACTGCATAAAATCGTTATAAATAATCAAAATAAAGAGTAAATGATATACATATGCACGTAAAGAAGTTAAGAATTACATAACGTGTATAACGTGTACTTTGAACATTTAGAGCGTAATTATAGTTTCGGTGAAAATGTTTAAATGATAAAATAAAATTATATCAAGCGACCTTTAATGTTCCAGTGGAAAGATGTCAAGATACACGACAAATACAAGATCGTTTCGCTATCGCTCAATTGTGGAAGCCTTATCAGTGGGCATAGTGCCAAACGAGGCGGAATGGTGTTGTACAAGAAAGTTTTCAGTGTTCCAATATCGCTTTATCAGATTACCAGCATCTTGTTGCTAGTTTATCTTTAAGTGACCCGTTAAACTACGTTCGCTTTACACGACGATCGAGAACTTATTATTTTTTAACGTGCTCGCTATCAAAGTTTATCGATATCCGTTTGAGAATCACCGATCGAAAGAAACGGCTCGTTATTATTTATCATAAAATCGACAGTGACGAACGAGCTCGAAGGGTAATCCAGTGTGTATCAAACATTTCGAAGCGGATTGACGTTCGTTTTGTGCCCAGATCGTACTTGTCATTCTTTCTGACGGATGTATCGAACGCGTTATTAACACAATCGACGTATCGAAGTGCACGTCGTACACACAGAACGCAGCTTTGGACGTTCTTTACGAGTTCGGAGTTTCCTGCGCCGGAGCACGTTTCCACGGCCTTTTCCTTCGTTTTTTTACCCCGGGCCCTGGCAGTCGTTAAAAAGTAAAGGAACGAAATAAATTACTTGGGTGTGCACAACACCTTCGCCCCGATTCAATCGATTACGTGTTCCGATGGGAAATTATTATATCGGCTGATAAAAACAAAAAAAAAGAAAAAAATGAAGGAAGAGACGAGGCGTTGACGCGTTCGTAACGAGGCAATTAAAAATTAAATTCAAAGAGGAACTTTGTAGAGGGAATTATCTGCAAATACTTCTCCGGAGATGCAAATTTGCGTTTCCGTGGTCGATGGATCGACTGTCGGAGCCAAGTAACGACGATCCGTGAACAATGGGAAATCGTAGTCGGAAATGATCCCTTTGTCGCGACGGTTACGTTTACGGAAACGACTCGTAAACGTAGTTCTTACGAAATTGTAATAAAAGATGAACAAAGCGAGGAAAATCATCGAACGCGAGGAAAAAAAGCGCGTAATTTAGTGGATCGATATCCAAGTAGCAACGTCTGCGGGGCTCGATAACGATTGAACGATTTGCGGCGCCTAAGGCGATCCGAGGCTACGCAGTGAACCGGCAAAAAGGATTGAAATTGGTCCTCTTGGGAATGCTGTTCTTGTTTAATGGAAAGGTTTGGAGGCGTTGCGTGTACGATGCACGAAAACTGCTGTTCGATTCTGAAAAGTAATTAATTTCAAGCTTTATGGCACTCCAATAATGGATAAAAGTACGATCAACATTTTAGGAATGTACAAAATATATACATTTTGTACTCACTTGCAAAGCAAACACATGTTTTGTTTATTTACAACATTGAATTTGTTTTATATAGAGTCAAGAATACCAATTTGTTGATTGAGGCTTCGATAAAAAGTTGTTAATGTTTAAAGTTCCATTCTGACCGGAAAATTTTGTCGGTGAAATTGAAAAGTTTCGAATCGTTCTGGAAAAATTATTTTTTGTTGCGGGGGTCAATTACAATCATTTTTGGTGGATACACATACCCTCGAAATCCTATCCACTTTCAAGAAAAAAAAGTTAGGGGCTGGACAAATTTTTCGACAAAATTAAAAAATTTCAAATCGTTTTGAGGAAATTATTTTCGTTTGAGGGAGTAAATTACAATCATTTTTGGTCAATAGACATACCCCCGAAATCCTACGCACTTTCGAGAAAAAAATTAATTACCAAAAATTTCACGCCTGACCATACATTGATACGTTTCCCTGAAATTTTATGTGTATGTTTAAATCATCATAACTTCTGAACGGATTGGAGGATTTTAATGTCTCAAAAGGCAAACATCGCGTATTTTAGTCAAGAATATGTAGAAATTTTCAAAATCTTCGAAAAGTTATTCCTTGACCACGTAAAGGGAGAAAACTCCCACACAAGTGGTCCAATTTTCGAACGACCATAACTCCTTCAATAGTGCACGTATCTCATTTAAATTTAGTAGGGAAGGGGACAGGTGCTTGAATTTTTCGGCGAAAAAAAAATTTCAAATCGTTCTGAAAAAATTATTTTTAGTTTCATAATTTTTGGTGAATAGATATACCCCCGAAATCCTACACAGTTTCGAAAAAAAAAACTCGTAAATACGTCTTGTCTCTATGGCGGTTGGCACGAGACTCGGGATTGGAATTTATCAAAATTCCTGGGTGATATTTTACATTTTATTTTGGTATTTCCATTACGATTAAAACTATAATTTTTATTCTATATATAATTAGCGAAACTTTGTTGGAAGTTTGTGTTTGGGCAAGAATTTTGTTCTTTGTTTCCTTCGCCCCGTGGAGGTTGCCGACCCTTGGCCTAGACGATAGTCTAATTACATAGACTCATCCTCGTCGTTCACTTCTCCACACTGGGCCATTGCATCGAGGATCTTGTTAAACTTGTTGAGCTATATGTGTACATGGAACGTAGAAACGGAAATCAGTGCCTTAATGAAATGACTGCAACCACCCCTTCTGTCTCTGGCTTCGTCTGCTACCCCTATCCGTCAATTTCCTGATTTAATCATAATTATTTCGCTCGGTAATTCGTATTTCTCTCGTGACGTTCTTCGTCTACGAGGTATCTGAAAGTTATCGATGCGAGGGTCATCGCTCACTTAAAATATCTATTACTTTCAACCCTTAAATTTCCCATCGATCACAATTACAAAAATACGTGGCTCTCGGATTTTAGAGTTTCGGAACCGTGACGAGCGAAAACAGTTTCGTATTTTAAGAGGAACAAAACCGTTTTGGAACACTTGGGCAACGCCTTTCGCGAGTCGAAAGTCTCCGTCTTGGTGCACGTTCATCTCCTACAATGGAATTCTCGTTTTACGTAAAACGAGAGGAACGGTAAACGCAATTGTAACTTCGCCAGTTTACCCTCGGCCGTATTTTGGGAAAGTAAAAACCCCTTGAACTTTAAAGCAAAACATTTTACCAGAAGGGATAGCTTTGGCAACGGAACGATCCCATTTGTCTACGAAACGCGAATCTGTAGAGTTCGTTCCTTTATCATACGGCTCTGACAGGTTGATATCTCGCGCGAACTGGATGTTTAGATATACGGTCGCATAGCTCATCGATCTCTCATTTTTCTTTTTTTCATTCTGTTCGATGCATCCGATTTCAGAGACTGATAGATAAAATGCGTCGCAGTTGGAATTGTTCTTCTTGCGCTGCAATTATGATCGACGCAGCTGCGTCCCGCGTGCGAACGAAATTGAAACACGCGGATAATTTGTCGCGAGCAGCGCCAAAGAATTCTTTAAAAAATATTTCACGCTCCTTCTCACAGTGAAATTATATCGGTATTATCGTTAAATTACAAGCACTCAACGGTTAAAAGAAAAAGATCGCATCCACGCCTATTTTATCACTAGAACTACCGACAATTATAGTGTGTTTATTTGTACCAAGGAAATTGAAACGATAGGTGCGCGAAGAAATGTATAATGCAATGAAGACAAGCGTTTATTCATTCTCTTATAGAAAATTACGGTAAATTTCCAAAAATTCGGTCGAGTAAATTTTTTACAGGTGTTATTAAAAATTAGGAATGGGTCATTTTGACTGGTTTGGTAGTTCTACTGTTAAATGATCTCCAAAATAATAAAATTCACGTGAATTTTTAATCAATGATCGACATTTTAAATTCGTATTGTCAATTGGTTGGCGAAACCACCGTTCGCGTATAGTTCTCGAAGAGCAAAAGTGCGATACAGAGGATTCATAATTTCCAATCGGTTACAAGAAACTGTTTAAACTCGGTGTGCAAATAATTGAAGCGGGCAACGAGTATCGGAAAAATGCTAATCAATTCCGTCTGTTGCTCGGGTCGTATAAAGTTTTTTCTCTGCCTGATTCCACACGAAGCGCTTTCCAAGCCTTTGTCGCTAGTCTTTCGACTCACGTTTTCTTCCAAACGTCGATTGGAAAATTGAATCAACTAATGTGGTCGCGGTACGCTGTTTTCTCATAGTTTTTGCGTCCCGGCGATCATCCTTTCGTCCAGAACGTGACGGATCACTTTTGTCAGAGTCGACGTTCCAGAAAGTTAACAGACCTTTCGCTCATAAATTATTACTTATCTTTATTATTTTCTTTCCATATACTTGAAATTTTCGGTGCGTAGTATTATTATACAACTACCTTTTGCCCGCGGCTTTGCTCGCACAGGAAACAAGCTCCCATTCACCTCTATAGAGTTCGAATTTTACGTCATGTCGCCATCTAACATTTCAAAATTGATACCATTTTCGTAATTAACGTCACAAAAAACCTTCATAATGACACCCATACCGATATTTAGACGTATTTACACCATTGCAACGGTTTAGTGATAATATAATAATTACGTACTTACATGTTAAATTTAAAGTTTCTAGATCCATTTACGGAAATAAGGCAACTTTCATGCGAAATAAGTGTATCAATGAGCATTCGAACCAAGTATCAGGTAAATCCGACCGTAAATAAAATATTCCTCATACAAACGTTGCAACCCCTTTTCATCCCTTCAGAGGTTGAATTTTTTAAAAAACCGGAATAAATGTTTGAGTAACTATGTCAAAGAGCATTACGACCAAGTTTCAAGTAAATCCGATTGCGAATAAAATATTCCTCATACAAACGTTGCAACCCCTTTTCATCCCTTCAGAGGTTGAATTTTTTAAAAAACCGGAATAAATGTTTGAGTAACTATGCCAAAGAGCATTACGACCAAGTTTCAAGTAAATCCGATTGCGAATAAAATATTCCTCATACAAACGTTGCAACCCCTTTTCATCCCTTCAGAGGTTAAATTTTTTAAAAAACCAGAATAAATGTTTGATTAATTATGTCAAAGAGCATTACGACCAAGTTTCAAGTAAATCCGACCGCAAATAAAATATTCCTCATACAAACGTTGCAACCCCTTTTCATCCCTTCAGAGGTTGAATTTTTTAAAAAACCGGAATAAATGTTTGATTAATTATGTCAAAGAGCATTAAGACCAAGTATGAAGCAAATCCGACAACGAACAAAATATGTCTCATACAAACGTTGCAACCCTTTTTCACCCCTCCAGGGGTACGATTTTTTAAAATGCTGTAACAGGTGTTTGATTAATTATGTCAAAGAGCAGTAAGACTATGTTTCAAGTAAATCCGCAAATAAAATATTCCTCATACAAACGTTGCAACGCCTTTCCATCCCCTTAGGGGTTGAATTTCGGAATATTCTTTCTTATTCCTTGTATACATCATAAAGGAAACCTCTGCCCAAAACTTCAGCTTTTTATGTCGAAGGGCTTAGCCTGGGCGTTGATGGGTCCGTGAGTCAGCCCTTTCATTTTATATATATAGATATAGATTATAACTGTTATATCAGTTTATGATTTTTGGCACTGAATTACTAAATTTCTGATCTACGAATCACTTTGTGTCAAATCGATTAAAGCAAGAATTGTAAATTAAGCACATGGTGCAGAGCAATATAATCTTGCATGTTTGAAATCACCTGTTATTTAAATTATTGCATTACGGAATTTCCAGTTGGATTTTAATTCGTGATAAAATCAATGGTAGGATTTGGATTGAATCGAAAATTTCCGCGTAATCGGATAACGAAAATATGGTTGGAAACGAGTTTCTGGAGGGATGCTCCTCGTTTGGAAGTCATCTTGGGGTCACCAAATGCGACCGCGATAGGTAGTTCCGTGGAAGCTTTCTCCCATTATCGCGAATTCCTGACAGACAGCCGCGTAGGAGAGATGTTTATTCGTGTTGGTAAAAGGCCGATCGATTCAAGCGCGCCGAGGACTCGGTTTGAGAGCCACTGGCTCAGGATTCACCTGCGATCGACGACCCCGTGTCCTGGCCCTATCAATGATCCCACACAGCCTTCAACATTACCATGAAATCGTTCCTTCGCAGGGGAACACTTTGGTCGATACGTCTCTCGCGATTCGAAATTTGATGAGTCCACGAATTATTATTGCGTACAGAAATTAATTAGAAATAAAATTAGACGATTTTCGAACAGTGGAACATTTTTCCAAAGAGATTCCTCGCTGCAAATAACAGGAGACATTCGGGCGATTCCATTTAAATGCCTCACCCTTTATAGCAAATACACCCGAGTCGTACCGTTATAATTAAAGTTCTGCTTAAAAAGTAGTCGGATTTATTTTAATTGCGTCGCAAAAGGGATTCATTGCCAGCGAGTGCAATTTAAAAATGCGTTTTTAAATTATTCACGCGTATTTAGAAAACTGTCGTTTCTCGCGTTATTAATAATCATTCCTGATACTTTTCGCGCAAAATATAGGTTGTTCTCAACGTGAACAATACACATGCGTTTACCCTACTTCGTCACGATGGACGGTTTAAAAATAACACGACTGAAACGGGCGATATTTTTTTGGGACGCGTTTATATTTAAACAGAACATAAACAATATTTCACGACGGGCGGGACAATTCGATTTCGCTGTTATAGAAACTAAACTGGGTCATCGTTTCGCTCGAACGACTATTGATAGCAAATATTTGCGAACCAGCGAATTATCATCTTCGTTTAACATCTCGCGAACCGTCGATTGTTCGAGCAAACGATCGAATATGGGTTGAATAGAATTTTTTAAATTCCCGTGCCCTCCAACAGTTTCTTTCGTTTCGCGAATAAAGACGCTTTATCTTCGAGAGCCCCTCAATGGTTATGAAATACAACTTTGGACGATCCTCAAATAGTATCAATCGGCTTTTATCGCAGCCTCGAACGAGATTTTCGACTCGATACGGGCAAGTGGCTCGCGACGTAATAATAATACTTAGCGTCAGTTTTCGAATCGTACTGGGACTCGTTGTACCTCTGTCGGCGTTGTTCTTTAAACGACGCTCGCGCAAGTTGCATTCGAAAGGCGCCTGGCTCGCTTATGCAGAGACACATTCATTAATATTCCGGTTGTTGGATACGCCAGACAGAGTCAACTCTCGACGGTTGCCCGGGAAGAATGAGCCCCCTTGACAAAAGTGTACAAGCGAATTACGCAAGAGTCACTCGTTCTTTCTGCCCGGTGTATCAAGATCTTTTCGCGTGTTTCGTGTAACGCGGACTCTTCTTACAACGGGAGCCGACAATAAGCCGTGACGCGCCGAATTAAGCGATAATAAGCACAGAATCTCTGTATCCTAGGAAACGCGTTGTCGCGATATCAATTATTAGAGAAAAGCTTTTGTCCCTGGATAGAAGCCCCGAAGAACCTTTTTCGTGGATCTTGGCTGAAAATGATCCTGAGGTGAAGCATATGTTTTATAAAAAAATTGAGTTTTTCTAAAAGGGAAAAAAATTATATAAATTTTATCAACGTAGAAAGAACAACGTTCAAAGAATCTGTAAGAAATTTGAATGGGTAAGAAAGAAAATTGGATACGAAGATTTTTAGCTGTAAAATTATAATTGTCGAAATTACAATGTCACAAAACGTTTCACGTTTTTCCTACATAGTCTGATTCCAGTAAACGCTGATGCACCTATAAATTTAATTAAACAAGAAACTAAGCGAGCTTTTTAACGCATTTTTATCTTCCTTTAAAACAATTATCAATTGGAACGTGTTCGCAATTTGTTTTCCTTATTTCTTTTATAGATGTATCTTTCGTGAAGTGTCGATAGATTTCTTCGAACGTGGAGAATTAATAAAATGTATTTGATTTGTTCAGCTAAAAGTATCGTATGTAATCGATGAATTGCCACGCTTGAAAAAACAAACACGTCTCATTCAGAAATGTCTTGAAGAATTAACGCAATTCGTTTGATTAGCGTGAAACTCAATAGCATTGTGTATAATCATTTAATTACCTTGTTCAGAGATAAACGTATTACGTTCACAGTAATCTTGGTCGTTTGAAGTATGATAAAATAAGTATCGATAAAAGCTAATGAAACGTAATATTACTGTCTGAGCAATTTATATTTTAGGATACATTGTACGAACGTAACAAAAGAAAAGAAAAACTTCATATGTTCCATTGCCTGAAATTATACTATTACTTATAATTCTCTTTTCAAATATTCCAAGTTACCATAAATTTTCACTGTTTTTGTAGTTAGCCTTGCAATTGTTACGGAAGAACGTTTTAATAGACGGTAGGATATTCAGGTAACAGTAGAATAGAACTCCATTTATCCGAGCTCCATTTGTCGGAGCTAATGTCGTCACGGTACCCGGTTTACGGAACACATTGCTTCTATTAAATATATGAACGAATAAACCGTAATAGACCAGTACGGGAATGTGTGGGCGCTGTGTCGCTGCGGTTAGGATCTCGAGAGAATTTGTAGAACAGACAAGGAAAGGAGGGGGTGTGGTTTCGTCCGGGCCTGCTAGTGGACTCATCAGTAAAAGGCTTTCTAGCAGGCCCTGCCTTAGACGACTGGGATATTGGGAAGTCGATCGAGGAATGTATATACTATAGCAACCGAGGGGTCAGTCGAGTGCTTGTGAGAACGCGATCCCTCTGGTGGCGTGAATGGGAGCCACAGAAACAAGATGGTTTCACTGTACGTTCCAACAGCAGACTTTTAGACAAAGTAATTAATGTTTCCATCGTCTATTATCAATAAGATAATAAACATTATTAGAAAATAGAGTGTCCTCTTTGCTGTGCTCTCTGTTATCAACAACGATGCAAAGACTATAAATTTTATGGACTTTCCAGGGCAAATTTATAATCGAAAATTGTGTAACATCGAATCAATACGTTTTGTAATATTTACTAATATTACGGATTCAGTGTCCCAGTCTCGAGAGTTTCGTATAGAAAATGGATTTGAGACTATTCGACGAACACCTGATATCTTTCAGCGTGTGTGAAATTCTATATCGAGGAAAAACGTGTATCGAACCGCGTGGTAGACGTTTCTGCCATTTTCTTTAGTCATCCGTAACTCGAGAATTAAAGTATGCATGTCAGTTATTTTAACGTAGCTATTTTACGAAAGATCCTGTACAAGATGTATGTAAATAGATTTAACCAGTCCACATCTCAACAATTTATCGATGTCAATAGATCCAGGTTTGCAGGTAGATCCACTCGATCGTCTTTGTCGGATCGCGAACTTTTATTGTACATTTTTTACATTTCGTCCCCACGTTGTTTACCAAATTCGCCTTAAAATTATCTTTGCAACCTTATAATGGGGGTTTCTTGTTTATCGAATAAATAAAATATCCCATTATCAGTCATATAGTAAATAACAAATTAGTCTCTTGTATGATGATACAAAAGTGCAAAGAATTGTAGGACAGTGTTCCGATAATGCAGTGCTCGAGCAACGAAATTCTATATCGAGGAAAAACGTGTATCGAACCGCATGGTAGACGTTTCTGCCATTTTCTTTAGTCATCCGTAACTCCAGTATTAAAGTATGCATGTCAGTTATTTTAACGTAGCTATTTTACGAAAGATCCTGTACAAGATGTATGTAAATAGATTTAACCAGTCCACATCGCAACAATTCATTGATGTCAATAGATCCTGGTTTGCAGGTAGATTCACTCGTTCGTCTTTGTCAGATCGCGAACTTTTATTGTACATTTTTTACATTTCGTCCTCACGTCGTTTACCAAATTCGGCTTAAAATTATCTTTGCAACCTTATAATGAGGGTTTCTCGTTTATCGAATAAATAAAATATCCCTTTATCAGTCATATAGTAAATAACAAATTATAGTCTCTTGTATGATGATACAAAAGTGCAAAGAATTGTAGGACAGTGTTCCGATAATGCAGTGCTCGAGCAACGAAATTCTATATCGAGGAAAAACGTGTATCGAACCGCGTGGTAGACGTTTCTGCCATTTTTTTTAGTCATCCGTAACTCCAGAATTAAAGTATGCATGTCAGTTATTTTAACGTAGCTATTTTACGAAAGATCCTGTACAAGAAGTATGTAAATAGATTTAACCAGTCCACATCTCAACAATTTATCGATGTCAATAGATCCAGGTTTGCAGGTAGATTCACTTGATCGTCTTTGTCAGATCGCGAACTTTTATTGTACATTTTTTACATTTCGTCCCCACGTTGTTTACCAAATTCGCCTTAAAATTATCTTTGCAACCTTATAATGGGGGTTTCTTGTTTATCGAATAAATAAAATATCCCATTATCAGTCATATAGTAAATAACAAATTAGTCTCTTGTATGATGATACAAAAGTGCAAAGAATTGTAGTACAGTGTTCCGATAATGCAGTGCTCGAGCAACGAAATTCTATATCGAGGAAAAACGTGTATCGAACCGCATGGTAGACGTTTCTGCCATTTTCTTTAGTCATCCGTAACTCGAGAATTAAAGTATGCATGCCAGTTATTTTAACGTAGCTATTTCACGAAAGATCCTGTACAAGAAGTATGTAAATAGATTTAACCAGTCCACATCTCAACAATTTATCGATGTCAATAGATCCAGGTTTGCAGGTAGATCCACTCGATCGTCTTTGTCGGATCGCGAACTTTTATTGTACATTTTTTACATTTCGTCCCCACGTTGTTTACCAAATTCGCCTTAAAATTATCTTTGCAACCTTATAATGGGGGTTTCTTGTTTATCGAATAAATAAAATATCCCATTATCAGTCATATAGTAAATAACAAATTATAGTCTCTTGTATGATGATACAAAAGTGCAAAGAATTGTAGGACAGTGTTCCGATAATGCAGTGCTCGAGCAACGAAATTCTATATCGAGGAAAAACGTGTATCGAACCGCGTGGTAGACGTTTCTGCCATTTTTTTTAGTCATCCGTAACTCGAGAATTAAAGTATGCATGTCAGTTATTTTAACGTAGCTATTTCACGAAAGATCCTGTACAAGAAGTATGTAAATAGATTTAACCAGTCCACATCTCAACAATTTATCGATGTCAATAGATCCAGGTTTGCAGGTAGATCCACTCGATCGTCTTTGTCGGATCGCGAACTTTTATTGTACATTTTTTACATTTCGTCCCCACGTTGTTTGCCAAATTCGCCTTAAAATTATCTTTGCAACCTTATAATGGGGGTTTCTTGTTTATCGAATAAATAAAATATCCCATTATCAGTCATATAGTAAATAACAAATTAGTCTCTTGTATGATGATACAAAAGTGCAAAGAATTGTAGGACAGTGTTCCGATAATGCAGTACACGAGCAATGAACATTCGAGAAAATGAGGTTCCGTTGTTTGCGACCGAGCATAATGTATTTAATTAGCGAGTCGTTTGAGGGAATTACCGTACAGACGATCGAATTTCGCGTTCGTGAAAGGAAGGGGGTCGAATACAAAATATCCCTGAAGAACGTACTTCCGAAGAGGAGCCCTTTGTTGGCATCGTGAGCGGGGTGTGTGTTTTCGGTAAACTGTCGCAACGAGATTGCACTACGACAGACCCGCGGCACTTTGTGTCGAAGTTGCTGCGGGACCGAGTGTTTCGTGTTGCGGATTCGATGGGCTCGGTCGGTTTTTTTTAACACTTTGACGCGGTACCGTGTTTTTGTTTCGCCAACGGTGCACGAAACTCGCGTGGCCGGGCAACGTGTCCCGCGATTGCTCTCGCGTTCGCGTTACACTTTCATTACCGCAAACAGGATTTTTCAGATTTTTCATTCGCGTCTATACAGCGGCGAAAATCCTCATCCGCGAATTTGCGTATTTCACGGACGCTTGTGCCGCGCCCGTGCCGGCAAATTTCGGGTTTAAAAAATTACTACGAGGCTCTCGTTACTCGCATTACATGACGCGTAAACTTCATTTCGTGATTTTTGTATTTCATATTATTGCTACCGAACACGAACACGAGGTTGTAAAATAATGTATCGTCCGGGTTATTCGATGAATATTCGTCTTCTATTAAGAGGTTTCACTTTTTGGAAAAGGATAAATTCAGATTAATTTTGTCTAGTTTACCAAGTATGTAAATATGAAACCGAAATTTTTTTACAGAAAATAAAAATGGTAAAAAATACTTTATTCGAAGTATTGCCCATCACTAGCAATACATTTTTCCCATCTCTCTGACAATTTGTGGATGCCACGCCAAAAAAACTGTTCCTCTTTTGAGGCAATCCAGTCATCGAGCCATTAGTCGTATATTCTCGTAAGATGTGAAGTGCTGCTCAGCTAGTGCACGCCCCATCGATGCAAATAAGTAATAACCAGATGGAGCCAAGTCTGGTGAGTAAGTCATGTGCGAAAGTATTTCCTACCTAAACGCTTCAATCGTTTCTTCGACCAGTTTTTCTGTATACGATGGCGCATTATCATGAAGTAAAATCATTTTGTGTTGCCTTCAAATCGATCATTTGTTGTTGGTAGCGTTTAGTATCAACGGTTTCGCCAGGTTTTAGCAACTCATAATAGATCACACCTTTCTGATCCCACCAAACATAGAGCATTGTCTTGCGCCCATTGCTGAGAATACCCATGATCTTTTACGCTTAGGATTCTCGAAATATATCCACTTCTCAACGCCAGTCACAATCCGATGGAGAAATGGCTTTCTTTTGTACCTGGCGAGCAGCATTTCGCAAGTGGTTTTTCGGTTTTCCTGCTGTCTTTCATTCAGTTCACGTGGAACTCATTTTCCCATCTTCTGGATCTTCCCCATGGCTTTCAAACGTACGGAGACGGCTTCTTGTGTCGCGTTTAATTGATTCGCGAGTTGTTGCGTTCCACGTTCTTCGTTTCTCGCGTCAAAATCGCCACTTTTGAATTTTTTAAGCCACGCTAAGCACTGTGATTTACCAAGAGCATGCTCACCGTAAGTTTCGACAAGCACTCGATGCGATTCTGCGGCGGTTTTCTTCAAATGATAACAGAGAATCAATGCTGTTCGCAAATCGCAGTTTCCAGGTACAAAATTCGACATGTTCAACGCCGTTAAGAACTATGCTATTGTATGAAACTTGTATTGTTGCGAGTTGCAAATCCTTATCACATGTAAAAACTAAGAAATTGGTGAAGGTAACAACATTAACAGTGTTTAATCCGAAGTCGAATAGATCGATTCGGATGTGGAAAGATTGCACAAGTGGCGTGCCGACTAAACTAGGGTTCGAAGGACCACCCCTTTTTCAGGGGACTAACGAGAATTATTGCGATTATATTATATTTAAAACTCAACAAAAATATATACGTGACAGACTATGGAGGCTAGCGTACTATTTGCTAGTTGAAAATGGTAAGGGCGAAATCACGGCATGCCGGCGTTTTTATACCGCTGACTTTTGGGGTGGGGAATCCCAAACAAACAGCTAGCGCCACGTATGGGGAAATTCCGGTTTCATATTTAAAGACCTGGCGGTGAATACTGCGTAGATGGAGAGTTTATTAATATTTTTAACAGCGTTTTGAATAACGTCGACGTTAGCTAAACGTGATTATGACGTGCTTTTCTACGTATCGTATATCGAATGATGATACGATATGAACAAATCAATGCTGTCTACATTCGAATTAGCAGGGATAGCAATGCGATTACGTGGATCACGCGTGGCGTAACTAGATTCATAAGCAAGGGAGCGAAATGTCGGTTTCTATCCGACGTGTCTGGATTACGTGTACAGAGTGATAAGATTAAAACGAGCCCTTGTAATTGACTTTACCATTCAATGTTTCAAACACAGACGGGATCGGTTGTTTTTTCACGCTGAGAGCCCTAAACATTTGACCAGTGTTTCGTGTTTCGTATTATATTTCGTTGGAATATCCTCAATGTTGCTGTTGGAAATCCTATAAATACAATACAAAACTAAAACGACTAATGTTAAATACGCGTTATTGTACCTGTGAATGTATAAAAGAATTCACCCGATAGATTCAGGAATAACCAAAATCTAGATACGTATATGTTTAAAAACAACAGACAGCGTCGTATTGAATATATCCTGTAATATCCAATAGTTGCAAATAACTCTTTATAATTTAATGACGATTATCAGAACGACTAAATACAATTGACTAATTTAAGTAAGCTTATTTTAAAACTTCGTATTCTATCAAATTACTATTTTTATTATTTACTATTTGTTCGTTTTATAGGTAGTTATACAGAACGAGTGAGTTTAAAAGAAAATCCGACTGATTTCAGTAACAATTTCTGAATTTCTCGCATCAAATAAATGACGTTTTATATAAATTTAACAATTGGACTTTGACGATTCTCGACTTTGTCAGCGCGCAGTAAAGACGAAAACGATTTCACGGTTTTTCGTGGATACTTTTACGACCATACGTACGAGAAGATGGGAGATACGCTGTCTGCTGGCTGGAAAAACACTCCGGTTTACTCGATTTACAGCACATTCCAGCGGCACGTACGCTAACGTCAGAGCAGAGTTGCATATTTTCGTAGACAATCGTGTCGCGCGATCTGCTTTCAGAATTTCATATACGAATAATACTATTTCCGTGCTAATATCAAGTTTCAAATGGTTCTTCGTGATAAAATTCCACGTTTCAGTCGAATATACAAATATTTGACAACGTTTGCAAACCGGGAAGCAAACATTTTTAATATATCACACCGAGGGTCGATGATCGATGACCATTACTAATTATCGCGATTGCCCTTATACGAGGTGTTTCGCGTAATCCAATCAAAGAGACTTTACGCGAAAACATACTTGGAAATTTAACTGGACGGCTCCGTGCACGGGAATGGAAAAAGTCGAACGTGAAGATGCAGTTCGAAGTTCGGTACGCGCGGAAGTTCCAAATTTTCCGTTGGTCTCGTAGTTCGTAAATCAGCGAAATCGCGTTCGCGTTCTACGCTGGTGGCACGATGAAAAACGAGGAAACTCGTTTCGACGTTGAAAGAAGTAACGAGGTCTTGACAGACGTTCTGCATGATTGGATTTTCACGAGCACGGCGATGGAAGGAGGAAGAAGACGTCATCCGACGGCGAAGATATTTAATGGTTGCGCACTCTTTAATATTCGAACGATTTCCCGGCGTTTCGCGACGCAGCCACGATATATGGCCAAACCGCGTCGAAGACGAGTAAAAACGCGCGCACGGGGCTTTGACGATGGCTACGCTCGCGCGGATCCTCGTTCGAATTGCTCTCACTTTCGTGGCGCCGTCGAGCCGGAATGTAATACAATACGGAACTAATTGCGCCCGGGAATATGATTTTCATTTAGCCGCGTGCTCGCCGCGAGCAAACTGAACTTTTTATCCGACTACTTGGACCGAAATGTTTCCGCGGTCTCCTCTGTCCCGACCATTCCGACGCGCCGGAATTCTGTATTCGACACCAGAAAGAACGAGATTTCAATATCTATGCATTGGCAATTTTTATTTCGCGTGACCGGCGTTTCTCTGCGACGTCGCGCCTCGAACCTGTTATAATTTCATTACGGAGATCTCTTTTTTTTTATTCTGTTAATTTTTGTCACACCGCGGGAACGATAATATCCACCGAATTGCAGAGTTCGCACGAAAAAGGGGGAACGTCAAGTTTTAGTACTCAATTCTTCCTAGTTTGTATTTTTTATTATGGATTAAAACATATTGAGTTTCATACGAGAGTGACCATCAAATATTTTTTGGTCTTGAGTGACTAAATACTTCTGTACAAGAACGAAACAATTAATCACATCCGATACTCGATAGTTTTGGAAAGAAATTTTAGTGGGCAAAGTTCGCGAGACACACTGTACATATGCACGGGTTTAAAGAAAGCAAAAATCTGGCCAAATATATTTTATAACTCCAAAAGTCGGAAAGAAAACTATCGCATAATTTTATTCTAACTGAATCAAACGTATCGCGAGCTCCCTCAAGAGCGTCACGAGTTGATTTAAAAGCGGAGAAGTTGACCGAAGGTGATGCACAAAGTTAATTTTAAAAGGGGAAAATCGCGTTGCGTTTCGACGATAAAGGTGTGTATAACGACTCGAGCATCTCAAGCTTTCGTTTGATCGTCCTCGAAGCCACAATTCAAACGAAAGCAGTTAACATCTCCGATTTTGCCCCACACTCCAGCATCGATCGATCGAAGTGGTACTTCTTGTCAAAGGGTTCTGTTGTTTGAAGAATAATGCTTCGAATTTTGGAGGACGGTACCGAGTATCAATATTTACGTGAAACGTTTTCAAATATCGCGAACAGTTTCGTTCCTATGTATATAAATATTGATCGACGGAAGTGAAACTCTGTAGACTTCTGAAGATGATATATCGTTCGACGCTCGACATTTTGGAGAACGTTTCGAGTACCAAAAGAAATAATGAAAACAGTGATAAATACTAAGAACGCATATTCAATTAATAAACGAATACCTATCAAAGCAAAGATTAATTGATTTTAAATTCAATATATGTATAGTTGTCATTATCAGTGCATTTATACCAGTTCACTCATATTTAAGGTATATAAATATTGATCGACGGAAGTGAAACTCTTTGTAGACTTCTGAAGATGGTCCATCGTTCGGAGCTCGACATTTTGGAGAACGTTTCGAGTACCAAAAAAAATAATAAAAGCAGTGATAAATACTAAGAACGTGTGTTCAATTAATAAACGAATACCTACCAAAGCAAAGATATCTCTATTTAGAAGCAGAATATTAGACTTTTGAAGATGATATATCGTTCGAAGCTCGACATTTTGGAGAACGTTTCGGGTATCAAAAAAAATAATAAATACAGTGATAAATACTAAGAACGCATGTTCAATTAATAAACGAATACCTACCAAAGCAAAGATATCTCTATTTAGAAGCAGAATATTAGACTTCTGAAGATGATATATCGTTCGAAGCTCGACATTTTGGAGAACGTTTCGGGTATCAAAAAAGATAATAAATACAGTGATAAATACTAAGAACGCGTGTTCAATGAATAAACGAATACCTACCAAACCAAAGATATCTCTATTTAGAAGCAGAATATTAGACTTCTGAAGATGATATATCGTTCGAAGCTCGACATTTTGGAGAACGTTTCGGGTATCAAAAAAAATAATAAAAACAGTGATAAATACTAAGAACTCGTGTTCAATGAATAAACGAATACCTACCAAAGCAAAGATATCTCTATTTAGAAGCAGAATATTAGACTTCTGAAGATGATATATCGTTCGGAGCTCGAAATTTTGGAGAACGTTTCGGGTATCAAAAAAAATAATAAAAACAGTGATAAATACTAAGAACTCGTGTTCAATGAATAAACGAATACCTACCAAACCAAGGATATCTCTATTTAGAAGCAGAATATTAGACTTTTGAAGATGATATATCGTTCGAAGCTCGACATTTTGGAGAACGTTTCGAGTACCAAAAAAAATAATAAAAGCAGTGATAAATACCAAGAATTCGTGTTCAATTAATAAACGAATATCTACAAAATCAAAGATATCTCTATTTAGAAGCAGAAAATTGCAACGTACGTTTACGTTAATTGATTTCAAATTCAATAAATAGTTAACATTATTAGTGTATTTATACCAGTTCGCTAGTATTTAACATCGATCGTCCAACTTTGAATATTTACTTAGCACGATGGCAGCCTCTAAAGCATCAGTTATCTATTTGCAGTAGGTGTTCCCTCGACCATTTTGAACATCATAGAATCGATAAGCTCTATTCCGATTTCCCAAGGAAAAGTCCAGCATTTTTTCACCTCGGTAGCGAAATGTGCTCACCGTGGATGATCAACTTTTTTCCACGCTCGAAACAAACACGTACACGCGTGGCCACCAACACTGACGCGTTCGTAGATTACGTACCGACAGGGAACGAGCTTTACATTCGCCGTTCAATCCAATATGTCCACGCGATAGATTCTGGTTCGTGGCACGAAAGTGATCGAAGCCTGGCCTCGACTATATACCAAACTAATCATGGGGCTTTCTTGTTTATTGCTGTTTCTCGCAACGTTCACCCAGGTTTATCGCGATTCGAACGATCTATTATCGCGGGCGCGATCTCCATTCATAGATTTTTTTTGCCTCCCCGATCATTTTACTATCGCGGTCGATCAACGGATAAGATTCGAAAACAAATCGTGGCGTCGAATCGATGGGTACGGGGTCGTTGTCCCGACGCAACGATAATTAAAATGATAATTCGAACCGTATGTTTGTTTTACGGGGCTGATTAAATTTTGTACGTATTGATCTATTTGATTTCACGCTGCGGGAATATTACGGACAAAAACGTTATTAACAAATATCGGATGGGCGTCTTCTGCTTAAGCGATACCCGGAAAATAGGTCATTCAATAGTAGACGGTACACGTACATAGAACCGGGCAATATTTGTTCGCGTTATTTTACGCTGAAAAGTCGAATAATTTTGTAACGTTTCGTGGCTGCGTGATTTATGGAATTTTGTTCCATAAGAAAAGTTAATAACTTGCCTATTTTCTGCGATCATTTTTCATTCGAAGTTGGATCAGTCGTAATTTTCTTTTTAAATTATTTATCGATATATAGAAGAATCACAGGGCAGTTGCCAAATGTTATTTTATATTTCAATATTGGTGTTGAACGTCGTAGGTGATCGTTCGGTCAGTGTATCACGGATACACTGTTCGATTACACACTGGAACCGAATCACGTTGAAATTATAAGCTACAGCTAGTCGGTAATTTGTGAGGAGCGTTGTTTTGTAGGTTTCGGCATTCGATGGTTGGAACAAACTGAACGGGATGACTCTTTTTTCTTAACGTTACAGGTCGGAAGAGTTCTGATTGGTGTAGGAGAGGATACAGTTTTGTGATTGGATGTTGGAGAAGTCGTGGGATGGTTATTTTGGAGAAGAAAGTAGAAGGAAAGTGGAAGACGATCGGGACGAAGGGGTGGTCTTGGAAATGGAAAGTCGAGGTTGTTGCAAAGCATGACGGTGCCTAGGTTGTAAACTATTTTCGAAATTTGAAAAGGTTTCTGGCGACCAAATGTCGCTATTGTTCCGTAGTGGACTTGTATCGTCACGTACCGGCTATAGGGTTTTCCCTTACCCTGGGTCTAAATTGTTATGGCCTTTAAGCTGTAAGACGTTGCGACGCAACGATTGGTTTCGCATTTATTATCATACACCCTCTAAAACCGAACAAAATTGGTGAAATTTATTCTATCGCTAAAAGCAGCTAAAGAAATTCTAAAATGTTTTATTATTGTTTAAATCATTCTCGCGTTCACTGTTGTCGTTTACGATCAGTAATGATTTATTAACTGAATAGAAGCTAAGAACACTTTTGTTGCCAGAAAATGCTCGATTTCTGAGTCAAGAAGTAATATCCAAAAAACGGATCATCGATAGATCGTCGGTCGTCCATAATTTATTTGTACGATCGAATCGTTCTGACGGATTGTTCTTTTGATGTGCTCGAAGGGTGCACGATGCACGGTGCTCGAGCTCGGATTTCCTTTAATCGACGTCGATCGAATTCACGTTCCGTTTCCCTTTGTACGCTATTGTATCGTTGATTCCATTGTAAAACCGTCCGTAAACGATGGCTCTTGACATAATTTTCCTTTCGTCTGCTGTTTGCCGCTCAACTAGCGCGTCTTATCGGATCAAGGTTCGCGTCAGGGTGACAATATCGAATACGCAATATTTAAATTAGAAGAGAAATCACTGGGATTTTTTTTTGCCAAGTAACAGCGATTGGTTATCGAGAGTAGCTGCTGTTAGGAGCATGGGAAAAGCGAAGCGTGCAAGACGGCTCGAGGAAGAAGGGAAATGCAGGCGATAAGTCACGAAAAAGGGGTTGGAACGGTGTCTGAAGGAACACAAGTTTCAAAGTGGCTTAATCGTGGCCGCTAAAAAATATTTACGTTATTCGTGGGATTAAATAAATTACTATTGCATTTTATTACGTGTCTTCGTGTTATTGTTGGTACAGTGGAGCTCGGAAACAATGCGTGACGCGATGTTTCCGGTGGACACGCGTTATCGAAGATCAATAATCTTTAGTGGCAGGCGTAGTGGAATTCGTTTACGAGTTCGGTTAAAATGTAAATTAAGTTCTTCGGTGGGTTTCGACGTTATTTTATTTCACGTTGCTCGACAGTTTTTCATTTTCACCAGGCTACGTTGATATGTATGCGAAATAGTGTATTTAGTAGTTTGAGAAACCACGAAGGATACTTAACTTTCGTTAATTCACTGGCTGGTAATATATATTAATTTTATATGTTAAGTGAAATATTTAATATCTCGAGACACTATTCAGGATATTTATTTGTTTATTTGGTTTATATTTATACAATATCGTTTCCATAGGCGGCGATCGAACGTTTGGAAAATTTTATCGCGACTCGTCGCTCCGCGTTGCGTTTTATTTACGGAAAACACATCGTTGTGATAGTTACTGCGTTTCGAGGTGCTCGTAATGACGGCCCCAGAAATCCAATATTACACTACAGTTACTGTGACGCAATGGGTAATATATTCCCATGATCATGTCGGAGGAGACGGAAACGAAACGCCGGAAATTCATCATTGGATCGTTACTTTCCCGCTCTAAGATGCAACGCAATCCAATCCGGAGATTGAGAATCGTTAAAACGATTTAACTATTCCACGGCGATTAATTTTCACGCAACACCGGCGATTTTACGACGACATCGTCTCTCTGGAAAATACACGATTTTACAATTCGCTGAATGAAAATTAAAGCAAAGCGTTCCAATACCGTGCTATCGTTATTGTTGTTATCGCTGATTTTCGTGTTGTCAGGACATATAAAATCAAATCACTTCGTATTGGCATTCGCTGAATTTATATCGTTTCCACAATATTTATCGACTTCGTAAATTAAGAACATAATAAAAATAAGAATTGTAATTGAAACGAACATTTACTAAAGTTACAACAACAAAAATTTTTCAAATCGTTCTAAAAAAATTACTTTTGGTTGCGGGGGTCAATTATAATCATTTTTGGTCAACAGGCATACCCCCGAAATCCTGCGCATTTTCGAGAAAAAAAAATTCAGTACAGGCGACACTTTAAACGTTAATAACTTTTTAACGAAGCCTCGAACAACAAATTGGTATTCTAGATTTTCGTCCTATTTGGGCCACTAGAATGTCCCATTACAATTTTTCCCAGGGGTAGTCGAACACCCTGTATATTTTATATTTTTTTCTCGAAAGTGGATAGGATTTCGAGGGCATGTCTAATGACCAAAAATGATTATAATTGACTCCTCTAGTTAAAAATAATTTTTTTAGAACGATTTGAAATTTTTTTTTCGCCGAAAAATTTAGGCACTTATACCCCCTGTCGATTTTTCCCAAAAATTTATTTTACATTTTTAATAATTTTGTTCAACGTCCTACAGAAAAGTTATCTAACTTTTTCGTAGGTACCCATGAGCTCTACTTCGGGGAAAAATTTAAATAAAATACACTCACTATTATAGGAGTTATGGTCGTTTGAATATTGGGCCATTTTTATGAAGTTTTTCTTAGTTTACGCTGTCAAGGAACAACTTTTTCAGAATTATTAAAATTTCTGCATATTCTTCACTAAAATACGCGTTGTTTGTATTTTGAAAAATTAAAATCCTCCAATCCGTTCAGAAGTTATCATGATTTAAACATACACATAAAATTCTAGGGAAATGTATCAATGTATGGTCAGGCGTGAAATTTTTGGTAATTAATTTTTTTCTCGAAAGTAGGTAGGATGTTAGAGGTATGTGTATTTACCAAAAATGATTGTAATTGAGCCCCGCAACCGAAAATAATTTTTCCAGAACGATTTGAAATTTTTGAACGTAATTTTTTAATAACTTTTTAACGAAGCCTTAATCGAGAAATTGATATTCTTGATTTTCGTCTTATTTTGGCCACTAGAATGTCCCATTACAATTTTTCCCAGGGTTGGTCGAACACCATATGTATATGTTACGTGCATAAGTTGGAAAATAGTAATATTGATTCGCTACTTTAAAAGGAGGTCAGAAAGCGAATTAAAAAGGAAATAAATGGTCGAAATAATATCGAATAAGGGTTGTACCATTTTACTTTTATATTAGTCAACCGACAATTATTATTACATATTATTACCAATAAATATATAATATTGGTCGGTGCGATACTCTTAATTTTGTCCAGACCTAAGTAGATGAGCGCACTATTTATAGAAACGAAGATCAAAGAGATTTCGAGGAAATATTTACGATACGCGGAACTTTTTCGATAATAACGTGTATCAAGCTTTTCGTAATCTCTGGCGCGGAACACGCCAGCCACGGCGATGCTGTCAACTTTTTTATTTCGTTTTTTCTAGCTTTCTCTGCGCGCGTTACGTCGTATAACTAATGAGAAATTCAATAAGAGTCACCGCGCGGTTTTTCAAGAACAATGCTCGGCGTGAAAACCTATACTGTTCGAAAACTACCATTATTGGTCTGGTATCGACGATGTAATTCCACTTCGATAATAAACAAACGTTATTAGCAATATTTGCTTCGTCTGTGTTCGTTTACATTTTGTTTTGTTAATGTGAAACGTCGATGGTAATGTTTTCTGAAAATTTATCGTATCATAATGGGATACGACAATTTTATTCGAGACGTTTTACATTCCGGAGTTTAATTGGAGCGCGATTGCGCTTTTAGCAAACGAAGTTCGTTGAAATATCGCGAATGAGAAACAACGAAAAGTATATTTGAGAATCGTAGAAACGATCCAACGTTATTACGGCTATTCGAAGCTGTTTAATTAACAGCTATTTTTTTTCTCTGAATTTCATTTCGTTCGATTACGCACACATTTCACCGGAGGTTATTTGCGATTGAAATCTTGAGTTTTTTGGAGTAACAAATAGTCAATGATCACTGAAGAACTTTATTTAAAATGTATTACAATTTTATTGAATATTTGAACATTCGTAATAAAAGCTTTTAAAGCATTGAAATCAAAAGCATCTAGTCTATTAAAGCAGAAAATCATATATTTACATTACTATAAATGATTTTTTATCATAATTGAATTTGGGACGACACTATTCATTCGAGATACGCAGTTAAATTTTTGTATTGATGTAATTACTGCAACTTTTTATTAATATAGAACTTATTTATCTGTTTCTATTAACTTGCAATCTACTTCTGCTATTCACTTTAAAATAACGACGTTTTTAATTTTCATCTATTTTTAATTTAATTAATTCTTAATTTGAAAGGTGCTCGTTTCGTTTCTATCATATGTCGTACAACAGTCGATACTCTTGAGAACGTTTCTTGCCTCGCGTTCCGGTAAGCACAAAGAGACGTTCATGTTTGTCCCACCGTTGATAATTCTGTAGAGCTTGTTCTAACGCTCAAGCTTTTCGCTGCTTTATCGGCTGAAACTCTTCTTTATCTACTCACGAGCAGTGGGAAGTTCGTGCTTTTATCGGCTGAAAGCGGATAGAGCTTAAAATCGATACTCGCTCAGTAAATTCGCAGCGAACATAGATTCGAGTTAACAATAGTGGAAGTTTGTATTAAGAAATTAGATATTTATAATCAATATCTGGTAAAATTATATACGCTTTAAACGTAGGTACTCTATGCTTTCTGTATCCAAAGAGTAAGCTTAATTCTAGAGCTTTCCTAGAGAGGACGCCGTGCAAAACTGTACGTAGCGTTTGAACTTCTTTCCTCTGTTCCGTACGCTTTGGTCTTCCTTCGAAGCTTCACCGTATAATTATCTTCACGAGAAACTATAGTTCCCTAATTGTGCTCGACGTTAACTATCTTCTTTCGTTCTTAATATTTATTTTACTTACAGAGCCATAGCGAAAATAATTCTTGTTGTTAGTATCTTGTATGATTCGTACTTTTTGTTCTTAAATATACATTATCAAAAATAGTGTATAGTCGTCCTTTGTGATCTTTCATCTTTTCTTTAGTGCGAATTCTGTTGAGTTATTCCTTTTTTCAGATCAAAGCTAAGATTCTTTCGAGAAATGTCAGTGTTAAGTGTCTCAATTATTCCAACAAATCACACGCTGTCGACGATCTCAAAGCAAATATCGTTCGTGTTATTGTTAAAATATAGCCTGATGGTCCACCAAACACAGTGGTTATTCGAACGATATTATATTTCATATAATTTTCATTTCATTTTCATTCAAAATTCTATCATTCTCGGTGTAAAACCCTTCAGTGAGCTTCCACGCGACATTGTGCTTCAAAGCGTAACAAACTCTATCGTTCGTTCGCGAGAAGACGGTCAGTGGGAGTGTCTGGCCCCGCCCATCCCCACTTTCGCTCGTCTGGGCCAATAGCTCGGGCCCTAGAGCGGGGATGCACCAATCAGTCCCACGTTCCTCTCGCTAGCCAGCATCTCGCGGACTCGCAGTACTTTCCACGAGTTCGAATCGTGAGAATTCGTCGTTCCTGTGAGAACGTTCGATCGAACTCGAAATTGGCGCGTTCGGCGCGCAAAGAACGCGCGCGCCAGGCCGGCAAGAGAAAAGCTAAAGTCGACGGTGCAGGAAATTGAATTCCGTGCGGCCTGCAAAAGGGACGACTCGGCGGTCAGAACGATTCGATATTCGAGCGAGAACGGTTAAATTGAGTCTAGCCGGTTCTGGACTTGGAGTGGTACTTGCCCAAGGTGCTCTCCCTCCTAACGGAGCGCGGATCGTCGAGTCAAGTTGCTGTGCAATTCTATCGAGGGGCCTACAGAAGCTAATTGGCCGGTCAGCCCTTCGCCGTGGCTGTTCCGAGTTAGGTCCCGGCACTGCGACAATGCAATTTACGTACACGCTGCGGTCCATTCACCGGCGAAACCTCAATTCCGTTCAGGAAACGAAGAAGGATCCCTTTCAAGGGGACGCGAGCCCCGTGGATGTACTGGTACACAGTTATGGTCAATTCCCACCGGTGCTCGAGGGACGCTCATGCTCGAGTCACGTTGTATTCCGGATACAATGAGCCACCAATGCTCTAAAACTGCGTCCAAAACTGGCGGGAGGTCTTTGTGTAAATGTGATGCATTAAAAAAAAAAAAAAAAAGAATGGTATACATTCTGTGGGTAAAAGGAAATCGAAAATTGGGGAATTACTATTTTTCGTACGGGACTTTGTTCTCGAGAGAATCAATTCTAAATTAAGTACAGTAAGATTAATTTATATTTACAATTTATGTTAATACAAATATATTTTAAGTAATTTAATTAATTTAATTTTATTTATGATTTATTTGTCAAATGAAACAGATATGGATATAATTTTGGATTAAATAATTATTCTTGTATAATAATTATTTTAAGATTATGAATTCTCAGGATTATTATTATATCATTAAATATAACAGATTAAATTTCTGGACATCGGTGGAAATAGCGAGTAATGGACAGACCATAGAAGCTGATTTAATAAATATACACTTTTAAGTACGTTAAGCTACGGAATACCGTGGTAAAATTAATAGAAAATATACATTTAATAAGTAAACGAAACGTGCTCAAAAAACATTCTCAATGTGCAAATAAGTCGAAATAGTACAGTAAGATTGTTTCTCACGCGGCTTGGTTTACGAGAAAATTTATTTCGAAGATTCTTGGCAGACGTGTCTGATCAATATTTGCTAATTCTACTTGTGTTTTCAATCACCAAGGATGCCGCGGTATTTCCAGTTATATTTTCTTGTAACTAGTCTGGAGATAGTAAGATCCATTGAAAACAGATAGTATCATACCATTATCAATGTACATAAACATTCCAATTTATATACAAACACCAACCTAAGTAGAAATAACAAGCATTGGTCAGACACGTTAGCCAATTCGTAATAACAAGTACACCAGGACAATTTTTGGGTCCCACAATTCCGGTGCAGGAAACGGGAGAATGAAGGGAAAATGATTAGTACATCAGTAGAAATAGCAGTAATGGTCAGACGCATCAAATTTTCACATTCAATTACATGGAAACACGAAGCCCTACGAAACAAAATTTTATTTTTATTTCCTCGAACACTAAGACACCTAGAAAAGTATAGGCGATCCCATATATCGAGCTCCCGGAAAAAAATCGTGTATCTAATTATAAATAAAAATATTAAGCTCTAAGAAAGACTGGTTTCGAAAGGGTAAACGCTCGTATCGCGTGTGTGTCAGAAGCATCTAAGATCGCGAGAAACGCGAAATCGTGTTGAATTATTGTTTCTGTGATCCCACGGACCATATAAAGCACACTGTGGCACATCGAGACGAGTACACGAGTTTGATATATACCCAACCGGATTTCCTCTTTATCTCTCAGTCTTCTTCCGTTTCTCGGGGATGTTATTTATTTTCCCGGGCCGCGGTGGAAAAATTCCGTCGCTTCTTATTTCCTCCTTCGCGCGCGAACCGACGTCGGGTTTTTACCGTTTGTAAATGCCAGAGAGTCTACGGAGCCCGGTTGTCGACGATACTTTGTAGGTATTTCGTCTTCCGTCGTAAAAAACGCGTATCAGAGCTAATGCTCGTTGTTCGATGGAAAGGGAGGCCCCCGTCTCGGAGAGAGTCGCTTCAATGGACTTTGGACGTATTCCTCAAAATCGTTAAGCGTATTTTTACGATTCTCTTCGCGGTGCCTCTCCTGAAGGGGTGGCTCGACGTCGAAGGAAGTCGGTGATTTTTAACAAGCACGCTCCGGGAGCTTTAGTGACCGTCTGTAAACGTTTCCCGTCGCGCTAGGGGTTGGGAGATAAAGCAGTGTATTTGGTCTCCCGATAATGTAGGCACCTCTTTATGGCGATCGTTCGAGCTGAATTTACGATAATACGCTCTCCACGGTTACCGTGGCTTATTAAGCCGGGAGAGTGCAAGTTGCTCGAGCCTCTAAGTGATTTAAGCGCGGCCATAGCCGGACACCGGGACCCGGAAGTTCGAGAGAATTTTTATTTCACGGTGTTCACGGTCGACGACACGTTTTTGTTATTATCGGTGGCATACTGTATTTTAATATTTTAAATTTACACATCTTCGTTAGCTATCTTTAGTCGATTTGTTTAGCATTAAAATTTTATTCATTGATTTATTCATTACTTTATTTACTACCAAATTCATGAATAATTTTAATTACTCTTAAACATACAGAACTGCTCCGTGATATAAAAGCTAATGTAATAAATGTGCAGTTTTAATTTTGTTGTATTTAATATGAAAAATAGCTGTGAAATAGCTTGCACAAATTTATAGAAAATATAGGCTTAATGAACGAACGAAACGTGCTCGATAATGGTCATTTAATTCATACACGGTGGGAGAAAGTTGTTATTATTATTTTAATGTGTAGTGTAACGAGAAAAGATTCCCAATGCGCAAATAAGTCGAAATGGTGCAGTGGAATTATTTCTCACGTGGCTTGGTTTCCGAGAAAATTTATTTCGCAGATTCTTGGTAATCGTATCTCATCAATATTTGTTAATTCTACTTTAGTTTCCAATTCACCGAGGATGGTACGATATTTCCAGTTCTATTTTCTAGTAACTAGTCTGGAGATAATAAGATTCGACTAAAAACAGCTAAGTATCGTACCATTATCATGTATATAAACACTAACAAGGGGAGGTCATGACCTGTCAACCTGGGATTTGAACCAAATTTAACAAAGTTGCAGGGGTTGATGTCCAAATGTAATCTGTAAAATACTAGACGTTCATGGCCAGCCATTTTTGAACAAAATGACTTTAAAGTTTAAAATTTCGAAGTTGTCGGATCGACTCAAATCTTTGGCTAAACTATTGATGGTACGGCAAAAATGTATTGGACTTTTGTGTTCCTCTCGTCGAGACCTGAAATTTAAAAAAAAAAAACGAATTCGATCCGACAACTTCGAAATTTTAAACTGTAAAGTCATTTTTTTCAAAAATGGCTGGCCATAAACGACTAGTATTTTACAGATTACATTTGGACATCAGCCCCTACAACTCTGCCAAATTTGGTTCAAATCCAAGCTTGGCAGGTCATGACCTCCCCTTGTAAGTAAAAATTTAAGTAGAAATATCGAGAATTGGTCAGACATGTTACCTAAGTCGCAATAACATGTATATCTGATGGATTTTTTAAATTGATTTTTTCCGGAAATAGAAGACTCTATAACAGAGTTTTGTTCAACAGGGTGGCCCCAAAATTCATCATTTCTTCCAATTCACTAAATCTTGCGATTTTCTTTTTTGCTTTGTTCCACTGTCGTTCCTGTTTGCTTCTTTTTCTTGTACGAATTCTGTCGTAGTTAGGCTGGGTGGCACTGGATCCAACAGTACTCGCGAAGGATCCGTAAAGAAATACCGGGAGTTCATCGAAAAATTTCATTAAATCCCTCAGGTTGCGCGAGCACATCCGGCGGTTGGTGCGCGTTCAACAATAAAAGAAGCTTCAATCTCACTCTGTCGGGGGTCGAAACGGTTATTGCTACGGTTATCCCGAATATTCTACCTGGAGGATCTTGCTTCTTCATTCACGATTGCAAGGGCAAGAAGAATGGGTCTCTCGAGGCGAAGGTTTCCGTGTCTCTCTGTTTTGATATCGTTACGCCTCATCACTTATTAAAGGTGCCCCGTACACGTTTCTAGCCGCTTATACGAAACTCCGCGATGCATTATTAAACGGTCTACGGGGTAGCAGGAAATGCGAACATTAGTTGCATGTCGTGCACTCGGCATGTGCGAGAAATTACACAGGGAAGTGAAAATTTTTATACGCAGAATTTCAAAAGTATTTCAAATCATCTGACGTTCGATCTCTACATATCATTTAATAAATATCAGTGCTATGTGTTTTTTTTTCTTTTTAATTCGATAGATCCAGACTTCTTATGATTTTCGAAAAATCACCCGTTAAATATTTTTCTTGATCTTCCTTCTTCGATTTATTATCTGTTCAGATTCTTAAAATGTTCGTTTTGGTCACTGAAATAAATAATTATAAAAACTAATAGCATTTTACGTTAAATGCTTATTATTATTGACGTCTTTTAGTCGATTGGCAAATATAGATAAATCTTGAGGCAAAGCGTGTCAAAAAATTTTATTTCAGTTTTGGTATCACGGTCCGATCATCGAAACAATTAATCCGACAGTTTTCAATTTGGCACGTCCTTGGTTGACAAAGACGCTGCTATAATTTACAGGCCGGTTCAAAGCGTGCCAGCCCCCACCCTTCCTGTTCCACAAGCGTTACACTTTATCCATATTTTAAACAACCACTTTTGCGACGTATTCGTCGCGGTGACACCCCCTTGCTCCGACCCGCGAGTACCAGCACTCTCTTGGGAATCTGCGGTATAATAACGTTGACATAGCCAGAGCGTGGAGGCACTAAATAGGAACCGCCTGTTTCCTTTGCTCCTCGTCCCCCTCGTTCGTGTACTTTCGCTTCGTATTTCGTAAGCGAGCTTTCATACGTCTTTCCACGGCCTCCTCGAGATAGCGCGGCTAAATCCATCTGCCAAGAAGGTACACCCCGTGTGCAGAGCGTCCGTAGCCCCGGTGCAGGTGCGTTATTACAATTCACCGCGGCGTTCGTTGCTTCGTGGCATACTGGCCGAGGCCACTCGATCAAAAAGAGGAACGGTTCCACCGCGAACGTATTTCTACTCGAGGAAACCTTTCTACCTCTTCCTTCCCTTCGCCATTTTGAAAGAAAAAAAATAAAAAATTCAGGATTTCTGATACCGTCTTCTTGGAAATTTAACAATCCTCGACGTCGTTCATCCGATCACAATTACGATATAAGGAAAGTAATAATAGCTCTATCGCGATAAAATCAATCGCGTGGTTTACGTGGAATTGTTTGTAATTTTAGTTCGAACGTATATATTTTTCCCGCCAAAAGGTTATTCTCGATTATTCGTCAATATACACATGCAAATCCTAATAATTGAATCTTGATAGAATGTGTTTACTGATGTTTGGAAGCAATTAAAATTCGTGGATGCTTTCTACCCCTTGAACATAAACAAAAAGAACACGCATCGAATATATTTGGCTACTCCGCTGTAATCGTAAACAGTTTCATCGAAATCGATTTATGTAGTTTGGCTTGTTCTCTCGTTTCCGTGTAGTTTAGAACGAGATTCGTATTCTCCAAAATAAATGTTTAGCAAGACGCGCCGTCTTCCGAGCGACAGAGAATGGGCAGCAATTTGAAAGACGGCACCTCGCCTCGTGATTCCGTGGGGTAGATTTTGGGAAGTAGGATCAATCTTACGAGAAGAACAATGAAGGCGTCGTATGCATTGATGAAAGTCTTCTCTCAACCCTTTGTGGATCCAATGTAATTCTAGTAACGCCACCGACGACAGCGAGGACGCAGCGTCGAAAGAGGACGAACAAGGGCTGAGAGTGGCCCCCGGATGCTTAATGGAAGAAAGGCCGAGGCGTCGCGGATGTAGGCGCCTCGATGTCGTCCCTACCATCGGGTGTACAATTTACGACCATTTATTTAATTGGTTCGTCAAAGTCTTCGCGACAAATGTGCCCCGATGAAAAGGCATCGGTCCGTCCGCCATCAATTTCGACGAGGCTACGCGCGAGCATCGTGTCTGGAGGTGATTAAGAAACGACGAATTACAGACTGTCAAGACGATACGTCGAATACCATATTTACAAAATATATTTACAGCTTCTTCATTAACGCTAGAACTACCGGAGTGGTCATATAACGAATTACCCGTTCGTTGTTTCTAATAAAAATTCTAAAACCTTTACTCGACTGGATTTTTGCAAATTTGTCGCAATTTTCTATAAAGAGAACGGACAAATATTTATTTTCAAGTTTCTATCGTTTTAATCCCTTTGGTACAAATAAATATACCATAATTTTTTGCAAATGAACTATAAGAGCTTTTACAGTCAATTTTATAAGATTTATTTACACACATTTGGGTGGCATTTAAAAATTTTTTGGGGCGAAGGAAAGTTGAAATTGGTGGCACTGCATATTCTCAAACATAGTCGAACATAGTCGTTTCTGAAGAAGGCTGTCTCACGTTTGAAATGAAAAAACGTGAAGGATTCTTAATTAACATGAGTTTGGATACAGCTGGTACTAGAATTGTAATACATTAAAGTTTGATTATCAATTTTGTGGAGTTTCCTTTTTCAAATTTCAAGGACCCAGAAAGAGATAAAAAATAAATTGATGAAATAGATTTCGAAACATAACAACACACACAATATTTTATATCGTTCTCACATAGTTACGAATTTTTAATATCAACACAGACGTTTTATTTATATTCAAAATTATTACACGAGTCAATTTTCAATTTTAAACGCGTTCACCTTTATTTGCTCCCTCGAACAATTTCAATTGTCGCACGTTTATTTTCATTCCACGCAAACGTTATGAAATTTATAATAAGGCAGCAGCTTAAAATGACTAATCGCGTGGATGAAGTCGCTTTAAAAAGATTGTATTTGACTTATGTTAAAGTGTATAGAATTAATACATAATAGATGGCAAATAATCGAGCGGTAGCTGCTGCTAAATGCGTATCGTCTGTCCCACATCTGTGTCGAGTGCGAGAAAACCTCAAAGTGGACGGACTTCTCGCGCGCGATTATCGACGACAATGTCTTGCCTCGTAATTACGCTTTTTGCAGCGAGGCGAGAGAAAGAGCGTCGAAAACGGGGCACGCGATACTTTGGAAGCACGCGTCGCAAGACGAAGCATTATGGATTGCTCGTTCCCCGCGGGGATTCCGACACCTGTGCAACGCCATTAAAAGGACGGCCCCTCTTTCTGCACCGACGTTAGCGTATTCCGGTTCTACGTTTCTCGATGCTCCCCCGAACTTGCCGCTGTCGTCCAGAAGTGCTCCCAGGTACTCGTGCGTTTACCGTAAAAGTGCAGTTTGAGTGTTCTGAGAGTCGTTCTGGGGAAAGAAGTGCGCCACGAGTGCGCGAAAACGATAATAGGCGGCGGTTTTTATTACATCCACGCACGACTCGATTCTCCATTCGTTTCGAACTGTTTCGGCTCGAAACACTCTTCAGCCTTACGAAATACCACGAGCCCTCGACTTGTGCGGTTAATTACTTCCGGGAGCTTTTCGCGTTGGTCTTGAGTGGCGAGTCCTGGCAGAATATTTCCATTTTTTATTAACCCCTTAACATACGACTTAATGTAATTTTTCAAACGTATACTATTTAATTTTGTTTAAATTTATTCGTACAAAGAACGGTCACGAAAAATATAGTCCCACTTTAAAAAATTTTTTTCTTCGATTCGGTGTTCTAAATCCCGAATCTATTAACTATTATTATGGGTCTCTTTAGACCCATACCTTACATTTTCCAACGCTTATGTATTTGAACCTCGATGTTATAATAATGTAGAATATTTGTATTATCCATTTGCTAGGAGACACAGTGATCCTAATTTTGTTTTTTGACGCACGATTTATTGTAATTTTTTAAACGTATACTGTTTAATTTTGTTTAAATTTATTGGTACAAGGAATGGCTGCGAAAAAGAATAGATTGTTTTGCGTATACCTCGTGAATGTAAAAATGTGTTGATTTTAATATATAAATCTTGATAACGAGTAGCCTCATGATTGTGAAATTTGACATCAAGAACTTGTCACGAGTCAGGCTCGTTATCGTATAGCAAAGGGTTAATAGAACTAATGAAACGGGAGCTTTGCAGAGGACTGTTTCAAGCCTCAAATACAATAATTCGTATTTTATATTTTTCCATATTGAGAACATTTTGTAGTTTGTTGAGAGTTAAAGTAAATTAGAATGTTTAGTTATCGCACAGTAACCAGAGGGTTATGGCACAGTATTTGCATGCTTCGAAAATTTACAATTACATTTAAAGCCCTATTCACTGATTATCTGGACGCGACGTGGAGAATACAAAAATAAATGAAACACAAAATGGCTCGTCGTATTTTTGTCAGCGTCATTGCGAATGGTAATCTGAATGTAAAACTTGGTCGCGTGGATTCGATACCGGCGAACGGCGAAGCGTAAAATCGAATCGTACGAATGCGACGATTAACGGTTAAATTTAATTTTTTTATTCGCCGGGGTCCAATCACCCTGCATATTGGTATCAAAGGATGATTTGCATGAAGAGTGAAATTACGCGTGTACACGGTCCGTCGTGGTACATGTTTATTTAGCCGCGGAAACGGTCGTTGAACCAAGGCCCACGGTGGGTATTAAAAGGTACTATTAATACGAGCCTCACGCAGCGGCCATTGGTCATCGACGCGCAGCCGGTGGTGACGTTCGGCTCTTTAATTATCATCGATAAATCACCGGAAGAACGCACACCCCTGGCCTTTTGTTATCGCCGTTTTTCTCTGGCACTCGGGACAGAAACCCCCGAAAATTTAGTCGCTCAAAGCTCTGCAACAAAAATTTTAGTGCCAAAACTGATTTAATTCTAACGAGACTGATAATGTTAAATTTCGAAAATAGAAACCTGTGGCATTTATTGCATAATATGCTTAATTTGGAGATTATAAATAAATAATCTAGCTCTGTAAATTTAATCATATTATATTTATATGTAACGCTAGTTGATTTATGTGTGTATAAATAACCGAGAAATGTAAATGATATATTTTTAGAAAGTTAAAAAGGAAATTTATGGACAATAGCTCCGTAGATTTAACCATTTATTCGTGACTATAGAAATAATTTCTTTTTCGAACGACAAAAAGGAAATAGATATCTAATAGCTACGTAGATTCAATTATTTATTTATCTGGAATGCTAGTTTACAAAAAATAAAATTCAGATAATTAGAAGAATTATTTAATAACCAGTTTCTGGAACTCTCACGAAGATAGAACTTTTTGAACGGAATCGACGAAAACTATTACCGAAAAAGAGACCGCGATTCGACGACGACGAGTGAAAAGGGCGCGTTATGGAGCACGATTCGATCTCATCGAGATTATTCGCGACTTACCGTGCCCGAGGAAGGGCTAGAATGGACGCGGGTCTCGCAACAGGGATTTTTCGCAGCGGGGGTGGACGGGATCGAGTATTTATTCGTGCGTAGGTCGACGTCGAGCAGACGCGCATTGTTACAGAATCATCGACATTGTACGAGGGACTCGATTTATTTTGTCTATTCGGCGGAAAAGTGCTTTCATTTGCGAGGCAACTGTCAAAGCGATTCGCGCGGAGGGACGGGCCAAGTGTATTGAGGAAGAGCAACAGAAAGAACGCGACAGACTCGCGAACGGCGGGGCACGAGAAAGAGAAAAATGCTAGGAGGAGCGAGAGAGAGGCGAGGGTATTGTGCGACTCCGCCATTCGCTGTCACAAAAGCCCTTAATTCGACAATGCATTCGTCGAAGAGGACAATAGCCGGTTCTCGGTAAATAATGATTCCTTCGATTCCCGACACTCGTCGTGTACTCTTTCGTTTCTTTCCCCGCGTTAAACATCTTCGTGCCAGAAGCTTCAATAATATTTGTACCGCGGTGTTTCACCACTCCAGAAAAAATGTTCATCCCTATCGGGGTAATTGGAAACTAGAGCGACCACAATTTGTCACAGTACTTATTTTTACACTCTCCTTCCATCTATATTTAATTTCTCTAAACTTGACAATTAATCTTTTTAGTTCCTTAAGTGGACTCTCAATCGCAACTGAATTATTTCACTTAATTATGATTCTTGTCAAATTGGTAAATGGAAATTAACTTTCCTTTAAAGCATTTAAGAAACAATGAACTAAGGATTACACAAATTTTCAAATAATTACATTGATGTATATTAAACTGTGGCGGTGCTTCGCTAGTAAACTTCGTCAGTAAGGCTTTCTAGCAGGCCCTGCCTTACACGACTGGGATATTGGGGAGTTTTTTTTTTGTTATTTCTCCTGATTGGTCGTAGTACCGGGGGCTGGGACCCTATAACCTGCATTTAAAATGAGTGTTGGTGTCTAGAAATATTTATGTTAGTGTAGGGTTGCGGTATTTCTTGTGTTCGGGCTCGAGGGAAAACTTTCAAAAACCTTGTTTCCATGCATCGTGCAATGAGTATGGTGGTGGGGATTGTTAGTTTAGGATGAGTCTGGGTGTTTTTATTCGTGTCTTTAGTGGGATGGTAACGGGATCGTAGTTCCCTAGAGTAGCTACCAGGGGATTTGGATGTTGGAAGTTGGAGGTTTGAGCTGCTTCATGACATGCTCGCGAATATAATCTATTTTTGCTTCCTCATGCAACGAAGCTGTTGAGTGGTGATAGCGTTTTGTTTAGTATAATGCGAAGGTACCTATTTTGTATTACCTGAATCTTGGAAATGTGCGTTTTGTTCAGGTTTTGTAAAACTGGGATATTGGGTAGTCGTTCGAGGAATGTACATCAACCGAGGGGTCGATCGAGCGCTTGTGAGAGCGCGACCCCTCTGGTGGCGAGCATGGGAGGCGACGCCACGACACAATTATTATATCAAACTTGCGGAGGGCCCCAATAATCTACTTAATGGTTAATAAAAATTCACATCACATATATAATATATGCTCACGTCCTTGCAGAGAATATTTTATTGTGTACAACGGTGGAAGTATGAAATTGAATGCATCTTTGTATGTTTCAACTTCCGGCCGTGGAAAACTTTTCCTTTCGTCGCGCGTTTTCGCAGTTTCATAGTACGTATGTCATTACGAGTTCTGGATTCAACAGCTTCGCGATTTCTGCAGTAGAATAGTTTTCCAATCGCGAAAGTAGGATGGGATCGACTGCGCTCGAGCACGGATGGATACACCAACCCCATCCTCGGGCATCTTAAACTTCTTTCCCAAACAAATGTACACGTCTTTTTGTCGGAGATGAACTTTTCGCAACTGCTACTTTCAAGTCCATTGATACTAACAACGATTTCCGGACGAACTTTTAAATCTGTCACCGTAAATAGAAACTACATAATTACTTTAGAGCACAATACAAAATATTTTTATCCAGAATTTCTCGTTCGTAAAAATCGGATAGCGAAGCTCTATTATTTTAAACAAATGGACCACTTCTGGTTCGTATCCCCCTCATCCTTTTTTCCAAATATTATTATTATTACTCATTTATTCACGGGTAAATCCCTTAGTACAAAATATAAAATACAAAAATTAAATCTGTACATTTATTCTTCAAAATTTTTGAATTTTGACTACTCTGTGAGTCTTTACATTAAAAAATAAATATCTCACATTCCTGCCATCCTGGACTCAAAACTCATAAAATGGACCTTGTACCAAGGATGTGTGCTCAATAAACATGTATAATAACTACAAAAATTAATTCTCTAAATTAATTCTCTGAAAAATAAAATTCTCTAAATGTATTCATCAAAATTTTTTAATTCTGAGAGTCTCTACATTAAAAAATAAAAAATGTATCTCACATTCCTCCTATTCTGGACTCAAACTCCATAAAATGAACCCTATACCAAGGATGTGTGCTCGATAAACATGTATAATAACTACAAAAATTAATTCTCTAAATTAATTCTCTGAAAAATAAAATTCTCTAAATGTATTCATCAAAATTTTTTAATTCTGAGAGTCTCTACATTAAAAAATAAAAAATGTATCTTACATTCCTGCCATTCTGGACTCAAACCCCATAAAATGAACCCTATACCAAGGATGTGTGCTCGATAAACATGTATAATAACTACAAAAATTAATTCTCTAAATTAATTCTCTGAAAAATAAAATTCTCTAAATTTATTCATCAAAATTTTTTAATTCTGAGAGTCTCTACATTAAAAAATAAAAAATGTATCTCACATTCCTGCCATTCTGGACTCAAAGCTCATAAAATGGACTCCAAGGACGTATGCACGATGAACATGTTTAATAAATAATAATGAAATTATGAACGCCTAAAAGATACAAGCCAAAATGGCTGAAGTGTCGCCAGAGGGGTTGAACTCCGACGTCGCCGCCATGGATTTCCTCTAATAAGGATTCCAAGCGTGCACCCTGTTCGACGATCGGCCGAATCCCCGAGGTAATTAAAAGAAAGGAAGCGGGATTTTTCAAACAAGACAGCAGAACGCTAGGGACGTGATTCGAAGACGTCGAAGAATCTGAAATCGGATTAAGCGCGAGGCGATGGGACGGTCGATTTCGTTCCCTGTTTCGAGCTTTTCATTTTTCGGCCCTCCGGGGACCGGTCCAGGCCGTATTTGCATTACAAATACGTCGTCGTGCCGTGCTTCTCGCGTTTCATTAAATCCGTTTCTTTCCTGTTTCGCCTTTTCCTCGTCGGTTTCTATCGGCATCGGAGACGCGGCTCCCGAAAGAGTTATATTAAAAATTTTAATCCCGCTCCCGGGGGACTTTCCCTCTTTGGGAACCTCGAACGCGGTGACCGTTTATCAGGAACGTGCGCGGAAACGAGCATCGGCGTTCGTTAACGCAATTGCAGGGAAAACGAAGCAACGCGACGCCGGATCGAGGAGATTGTTTCGGTGGCGAATAAACCAATTCGCGGCCAACTCTTGGGCGGATTAAATCGTGCTAGTCATTGGGCGCGAGCCGCCAACAAATTGTAGAAGTCTGAACGTCGGCGAAAGTTTTATTTCGCTTAGCAACGGTCGGAAACTTCGTTCTCGTTTCGCTTTGTAAAAGGTTCGCGAGAAAATTAGCCACCGTTTGTCTTCGTAAATTGTCTTATTGGTACTCGTTTCTCGTTTTATGGTCCGTCGTCATTGAGGAAGCTTGTATATTCCAAAATTTATTTGAGATTAATCAGTTCATGAAACAAAAAGCAAAGACAGAAGGGCTTAAAAAGAGATAGATATGGATGAAAAATATTTTTTATATTATATAGTCCCAGTTTTAAAGATTTTTTTCTCCGATTCAGTGTTCTAAATCTCGAAACTATTAACTATTATTATGGGTCTCTTTCGATCCATACCTTACATTTCCCAACGCATATGTATTTGAACTTCGAACTTATAATAATGTAGATTGTATTGTCCACTCGCTAAGAGACACAGTGATCTTAAGTTTGTTTCTTGACGTACGATTTAATGTAATTTTTTAAACGTATATTATTTAATTTTGAATGTAAAAATGTGTTGATTTCAATTTATAAGATTTGATGATGAGTGAGTAGCCTCATAATTGTAAAAATTGGCATCAAGAACTTGTGACAAGTCGAACTCGTCGTTGTATGACGATGATTAAAATGGATTAAAATACCAATGAAATATAAAGTGTCGCAGAGCGAGCACAACGAATACCAGACACGTTAACGTTTCAGAAAATAGAAGAAATGAATGATTGGAAATATAAGTGCTATACGTGGCCGAACACCCTGTATAACTTCGTTTTGGAAGCCAAAACATAATTTCGAACGGACTTCTTCGAACAATATAGTATAATAGGATCCATTTTCTGAGGATAATCGCGCACGTGTCACGGAATCAGGATGCTTCGAAGGTATATTTGATCATCGTTCGTGGGTTCTGGACCATCGTGGTTTTTCTCGTATCGGTGATAGTTATATCCTGACAAAATTGAGATACGGACTGCTTCCTCCTCGGAGCTCCGCGAAGGTAACACCATGGTGAATTATGGAGCTCGCGTGCGCCTTAGGGCGAGGTATTCGACTGACCCGCGCTACGCCATTTTGCCTAGGCACGATGTATTTATGTGAGAAAATTATGGTCTCGAACTCGTGGCCACCATATGAGACCGGTCGGTTTAGTTTATAGACGGGCTCGTCGGGCTTTCTGTGATCAACGGTCGATGATCAACGGTTAGGCACGGGACGTAGATAATGTTCTAATGTTCCCCGCTGAATCATGGAGGACGATATAGATTTACAAGCCGCCGGTATTACGCAACAGGCAGTTAGTTCACGGGGCTGAAATAAAATTGAGTTATTAGTATCAATTGTTGCGGCGGAAATTAGTCACGCGAATGCGAGGAAGCTCCCTTTATTGCCAAACAACGCCGTAAACTGGGATCATTGGACAGCGTGCTGTGTCTCTTTGAGCCTAGACTGAGCTTCTCTTGGTCGTTCAAAGGGTAATTTTGAAGAATTTTTTACATCGTTTTTAAAACGTCGAAGAGAAAATTATCCTATTGTGTAGGTAAATATATAATATTGTCTATTTTTCTAGCATTTCACATTTTTGCCCCCGAACGATTGGTTTGGGATGCTTAACTATTGATTTTTGAATCATTGATATCATTTTAAAAATAATAGTGGATGTTTATGCATTTTTGGGAAATTTTAATTCTCTAAAAACTACAGAATGCATTTAATGTGATACGAATTATTATAATTAGGGGTCGAGGCAACCCTCTAGAAATCTCCCGTTTTGTAAATTTTATTAATAAAAATACGAATTTGCAGAAAGATCCGCAGTTCATTTATTAGGGTCACGAAACAGTAATTCTGGCGTGTAGACGTACTAACAATAAGTGCATCGTATTAGTAAGTAGAACAAAGAATCTATGCAAAGAAGATAATCAGCTGAGAAGTTCAGAAATAGGGTTTCTTGTAAGGAAGGCCTTCCAGTGGAAAATGTGGGGTGTCGACGCATTATTTAAACCTGGTTATAATCCACTCTCGATATATCATATATATTCGTCCTAGTTTTTAAATATGTTAGGTTGATTCTATAGCTCTCGTACTGTCACGCATGTTTACGATATATTTCCTTGTTACGTCACTGTCCACTTCGACAAGCTCTTGAAACGTTATTGGAAACAGGATTCACTGCAAGAAACATACCTTCTCTCGTTTTAATAAATAAATTCTGACACAGCGATTACTAAAAAATGAAAGGGGTAAGAAGTTCAGTTTAATTCGCTCTTTATCGCTTTTTAATATGTTGTTTTTTTACAAAGTTAAGAAAGCTTTCAAATATTCGGCGTTTGCTCGAGGAAACGAGCCCCCAAAAGAGTCTTTGTAAGGTCTCCAACGGGGACACAGTTTGTTATCGCGCTTTCGCAGCGGGGATCAGGGTGTTTGGACAGTGTTTAAATGAAATAACTGTTAGACGTCTGACGAGTCGCGGGTTGCTTTGTCAAAAGAGGGTGCGTCCGTGTCAGGATTCCTATAACACCTATTCCGCTTGTGCTTCTGATTCAAAACGCGAGCTTACCGTATGAATACATGCATTAAGGTGATTCTTGGGTTAGACGACAGTCTGCATTGTGACTGAGATATTGTATCTGGATTTCCGGCAAGGAGACCCCGTCTGACATTAAATTCAATTCAGACGCGAAGTCGTGAACAATCTTTTCGGGGTAAAATATATATTCTACGCTGATCTGGCCCCAGAACCCAGACATCGACCTTGGATCATCCGGAGATAGTTTTACAGGAACCAACCAGCCACGTTTAAACAGCAATACAGAATTAAATACGAAATTCAAATTTTCATCCAACGCCTGCAAACCAGAGTCGCTGGCTAATCGATTTGTTTTTTCCCCAGACGCTCGTTCGAATGGAATAAAATTGCAAATTTTAGCTTCGTATGTTTTTATTTATAGAAGCCGGAATCTATAGAGACACCTGTGTCTTAATTAAAGTTGGCTGACTTCTGGTTTCCCGTGGCCCTTCGTGCCACTCGTCAGATCTGTTCCCCAAGGGTGCAATTTACTCGCACCCCTTGCCACCCTTTATCACCCCTCCCCGCGCGACTAACTTACGTCTACCTTCGTTTCGAACTCTTGAATATGCCTTGCTGGTTTCCTCGCCTTTCATCGTCCAACTTTGACTTATCGATACCCCGTTGTACAGAGCGTTCTGTGATTTGTGACAAAGTCGGGAAGACGGAGAAAAAGTTTCTCGTACGAAGCTCTTCGTTCTCGAGAAAATCGAATCAAACGATCTTCGCGAGGAATCACCTCTGTTCTTTGGCGGCACGACTAATGGAACGCTGTGTATAACAGCACGTTGGTTGAAAATGTCTTCGGAAATTCGTTACAGCCAAGGTTGATTCCTAATTACCCTCGTGTCTCCTCGTTTATAAATATTCATCGGCCAAAAAGCACTAGAGATTTTCTCTCGCTTCTCCCCTAAAGAACACTTTAGCGACTAGACGTCGAATTTCAAGGTCCAAAAATATTAAACCAAACTCGTTGCTACGAATTTTTAATCCCTTTAATTCTGAAATTACGTTCTTTAAGTCTGATCATATTATTAATTGTAATATTAAATGAATATCGTGGTCTGCCAATAATCTATCCAAGCATAGGTGCAGATAGAAGTTTGCATTTATTGACATTTACCTTTCAATTTGTACCCCAAAGCATATTTAAATTTTTTTAAATTTATTTTTCTAGACAATTTCGTGTATCGAAGAAGTCTATGGTTCGAAGAGTTTGAAATAAACTATATTAAATTCATATGTTTCTCCTATTACTGTTTGACGTAGAAATAGTATTTTTATTTTTTGAAATTTATTTGTTTTAATAATTTCGTGAATCGAAGAACTTACAATGAACTATATTAAATTGAGTTTAAACGAAATCGTATCGAGCGATATCAAGTTTTCGAGTGATTTAAATTTATAATAGGAAAGTGTCGCTGAAGCTACGAGCGAGGAACGAAACTGGAACGTTGCGTCGTATTTTGTAAGCGAATATCCTCTTTAAGAATCCAGTTGGGTAGCCGCGGTAGTCTTCCTTGATCTTTGCTATGCAAAACAGCCTCTATTCCCTTTTGTCCATCGGTTGGGTCACCCTTGAGCGTTAAAGTTCTGACCAACGAAGCGACGGTGCCCTTAAACCGTGAACGGACCAAATTTTATCATTTTTTCGGTCCGCTCGATATTTATGTAGTATCTGAAAAGGTGTATTCCGGGACCCACGGAATCTTTCGAGATTTTTCATGCACCCGTTGAATCACTATCACCGGAATTCGTACATTTCGATTCTTCTCTGGCATTCGAGGACTCTAGTCGCACGGATTTCCCGATTTAAATAAAGACATATACGATGGTGGCTATTTACAGGCTACTCTATCGTGAAAAGCAACGACATTTTTGGAATTTTATGAAAGATAAACTATTTTAGATATTGGTTCGACGCTCTGCACCGTTATTTGCGCGTGTCTTGCCGAGTTACGTGAATTCTTTTACGTTTGAAGCTCGCGTTATTACCACTTTAATGGCCGCACGTATCACGCGAAAACCGTTGTCCGTCACCACTGATATTGTAGACCAAAGTGAGATACACGATATATATAAGATTATAAATGTAACCTCAACAAACATAATAAGTTGAATGTATGATAAAATGGTGGCTGATACAGTAGATCACGCGCACGTGACAGTGGCCAACGTCTGCTAGCTCGCAAAGTCACGTATACGTGACAGTGGCCGTCAAAGTGTCAACACGGATTAAATTCACGAAACTTGCGTTTGCAAAGCGTCGTTTTGTCTTTCGAATCGATTGGACAATGACGAGGCTCGACAGGGAGTATTATTCCATATTCGTTACATAATAAACGAAACGTAATTTTCTCGATTTTTATATTCTATAATCTTCCCACAATGAAACGTGAAAAATTGCAACTTTTATTTCAGACTCGTTTAGTGTCGAAGATATTTTTTAATTTGCATGCCATTAATCCCGAGTGGAAATTTCTACTTTAAAATTGTAGCTACGCGCGCAGTAGAATGGGATATATTATGTGCTCAGCATGTCAATAATTATAATTGATGGCATTTTAAGATTATCCAGGTGTGATGAACAGGTCAAATGGTACAGAATGAGAATTGATATATTAGAGGTAATTAATACGGCCGCGAACGCGACATGTGAAACACCATGTGCGCCGGAACAAACGATTTTAGGTAACTGAGCGGACGTACCAATTTCGCCGACCACCAAAACGATCGGAATGACCCATTAGTTCATTTATGGTCCAACAGTAATAAACCATCGAATGGATTCATACCGTTTATACAGGGTGGCGCTTAATGACCGATATGGTTTGAATGTTTAATAACTTTTTAAATTTTTTATTTTTTTTTATTTTTATTTCAAAATTTTGTGAAGAACACTTGGGGAATTTAAAATGGAATACTACACAACAGAACAGCGATCAGCAATTGTTGAATTTAATTTGGAAATCAACGGTCAATTGTTTTGACGCAGCGTGCTTATCGTCGTTTTTTTAATGTGCGTACTGGACCTTCAGCATCAACAATAAACCGCCTTGTTGCAAATTTTCGACAACATGGTACAGTAAGACACCTTCCACGTACCGGGAGACCACGTACGGTCCATACGGAAGAAAATATCCAAAGTGTTGCGGATAGTGTGCAGGACAGTCCACAAACATCAACAAGAAGACGCTCGGCAAAACTGGGGCTATCACGGAGGTCTGTTCAGAGGATTTTGGCCACATTGCACATGTTCCCGTATAAGGTTCAGCTTGTGCAACAATTGAAGCCGATAGACTACCAACAACGCCTTGATTATGCCATTTCATTCCGACAAAAAGCAGAAGAAAATCGCGATTTCATTAACAATTTGATAATGAGCGATGAAGCCCATTTCCAATTGAATGGCTTCGTAAACAAGCAAAATTGCAGGATATGGGCTACGGAGAATCCAAGAACAGTTCATCAGCGACAGTTGCACCCACTTAAGTGTACTGTTTGGTGCGGTGTATCGTCTGAAAGGATTATTGGTCCATATTTTTTTGAAAATGCACATGGCGCCTCAGTTACGGTTAATGGTGCTGATTATCGAACGATGCTGGACAATTTTTTGAGGCCAGCTGTACAAAACCATCCACAGTTGTGGTTCCAACAAGATGGAGCCACAGCCCACACAGCAATGGACACAATGGCTCTGTTACGGGACCTCTTTGGCGAACGCATTATTTCGCGCAGAAGCGATTTCAATTGGCCCCCACGTTCACCCGATTTGACAGCGCCAGACTGTTTTCTTTGGGGTTATTTGAAAGAAAGGGTATACATTAATAAGCCAGCCACCATACCACAGCTAAAAGAAAACATTCGCAATGAAATTCAAGCCATAACACCGGAAATTTTACGAAAAGTTATGCAAAATGTACTGGAAAGAGCACGAATGTGCGAAGCCGAAAACGGCCATCACTTGCGGGATATAATTTTTCATACTTAAGCCAAAAATATTCCCCATTAATATACTTTATAACACCAAAAAAATAATAATAATAATTCATTAAATAAAAAAGTTATTAAACATTCAAACCATATCGGTCATTCAGCGCCACCCTGTAGATCGATGTTTATGTTTCGAGTGGTTCTACGGGTAATATTGTTCGAAGTGTACGCAGTGCTCAGATTCATAATTAGTGACTTGATATAGTCTACCCTTTCCATGTTCCTTAGTATTTTCCAACAATACAGAACTAGTATATTCGTTCAGAACTCTCAATAATATAGCTTAAATAAATAAATAAAGAAAAGCTATATTGTTAAATGGAAAACAGGCGTTCGATATTTCGTGTGCACGTCTTTCACATTTTTCTTGTTAATTTCTGTTAAACTCAAAATCTTTTCTTCGACTAATAGCAGTTCGTAATACCTTCATTTTCAAAGAATATTTACGATATTCTCTTCTTCTTTTTTGCACGTACCATATCTACGATAAAGCACAGATTCGCAAGCAATTCAATTCGTCGAGCAAGATAAGAACCTATCTTGATCCCATCTTACCCTAGTATGTACTCCGTGCATCGTTTTATTTCTATAACCCGACGTTATCCATTTCCTACCGAAGGTTATGCAATTTATTGAAATAGTAATTAACAAAGTATATACAATTTTTTGTAAACTACGTTCTCCTGTCTTATCTTGAGCTTCACCGCAGGAAATATGCCGCCACGCGAGGAATCCGTGATGTAATATACAGCCTTCGAAATACCAATAGCTGCTATTCGCTGTCGCGTCTCTGATATAATACCGACTACATATGTACGAACCTGTTTACCTGCACAGGCGACCTGAGAATACGGGAGCGTCTAACGCGATTTATTGTCCGAGCAGACAGCCCTTGGAACGTCCCGTGTATTCCTCGAGGGCAGCGCGAACGTAATCACGTTTAAGACAGTTCACTTGCCAAGCTTCTTCGGTGTCCTTACAAATGATCGCTATAAACGGCTGTGCGGCGTTGCGATGCCACGAAATGGCGCGACGGTTGGCGGCTGGGGAGGCTGCGCCATTAGCTTCCAGGTGTTCGATATCCCAGCCACGCCATCGTTCCCTCATTCCGGGCGATCATGGCCCAGATCATCCCCCGAAGTGGCGGTGTAAGTTTCACTATCGCGTCGACGATACAACGCTAAGGGGCGGACAGCTCCAACGGAATGGAAACTCAGAGACAGAATAATCCACGCTCGTATAAGCCCCCGGAGTTCTTTGGAATCGCGGTTGACGGGGTTTTCAAACTTACGAGCGAGGAACCTTTATTTTCGTCGATGGTGCACCGTTCGCCCAATTCGAGTCAGAATTTCTGGGAAATAACGAGATCATTGGACTAGGTTCGCCGACGGTCCGTTTGAAACGAGGACACCTGTTAGCCAGGAACGTTTCGACGTTTACGGAATCGTCGAGTCGGGTCATTTTCGAAATGCAATTTTCTTTATTTATCGGTCGTATAATCAATCGGAATCGTTAAAACTTTTTTTAGGGAAATAGTGTCAAAGTAAATGTGAAAATAAACATAGAAGACATCATAAATAATAATAGTCGTTATGCTCATCGGATAGAGGATGAAATGCCCTTTAAAATGAGCGTTCGTACAAGTCGATAGCTTAATTAGTTTCAGAGATATAGCGATTTTAGTTTCAAGTCGATGCGGTGGCTAGTTTCGGAGATATAAGTCCTCGAAGTTTATTTACGTCGCGAAGTGAATGAACTCTCACTACGGCCTTGTCAAGGTCGTTGACCGCACGTGTTTGTAGTAAATAGTACGCACTACGTCACTCACGCGCGAGAGAGAGGTCTGACTCGACACGTCAGACGGAGAGAGAGATAGTCAAATTAAGAAAAATACCCTTTTACATAAATTACGATATCTCGAAAACAGAAAGTCGGATCGCCAAAAACCGAAAACCATTTTAAAGAGGAAAGCTTGCCGCTCCCAACAGTGGTTCAATTTTCGATAAAACACTAATAGCTTCGGAACTGCACGCATCTAAATTTTTAGTATTTTTAATACGCGTTGATAGCCTTTTCTAAGACGACGCGATAAATCACAGTGCAAATTGAAAAACTACCCTTTCACATAAATTACGATATCTCGAAAACAGAAAGTCGGATCGCCAAAAACCGTACACCATTTTAAAAAGGAAGGCTTGCCACTCCCAACAGTGGCTCAATTTTCGATAAAACACTAATAGCTTCGGAACTGCACGCGTCTAAAGTTTTCTTATTTTTAATACACGTTGTTAGACCTCTAGCGAGAAGTATCGTCGCAATAGCTTGATTTTCTGCACGCTTTATCCGGGTAATAACATGTTTTAAACATTCCTATATGATATCAATACCCGTAAAAAATTTTATTTAAAAAATTTATAGCCTGATCGAACTTCTTGTTTGCGTTCGGTTTAATCCCAGACTCGAAGAGTTGATTAATAATTTCTATAGAAACGAAAATATGGTAATGAGCAGCGTCAGTTTCAGATCGTTTGCTGAAACAATTTTGCAATTACTTGACATGGTTAGCGTAAAAGCGGATCAGATAAACTTCCTCCATGGTAACCTAATTAATCGTAACTTAATTAATAGTGCGGTATTCAATGTGCTTGAACTGTCTTCTCGAACAATGCGCGCCTGGATGCGAATCGATATTTCAAAGTACCAAGGCAGCTTGTACGTCTTCTCGTTATGCGCCAGGAAGATTAAGAACGCTCCGTCGCGTATTACGAAACGCTCCACATAAATAAAGCTTCGATTATGAACCATAAAAAAAGCAATAATTGACGTCGCGAGTTGACGAATAGAATTAGCCGAGTCATTCGATTTCTCTTCCTTTAGGAACTTCTTTATTGGATTTCAAAATATTATCTCCGATTATATAAAATTTGATCTATCGATATGTAACGAACAAAAATAAGATCAACTTCAGTTTATTAAGACTGATTCTCATACTTTAATCGCCAAAGAAACAATTCACGCAACAATTTGTGACGTTCAAGTGCATCGAATTTAATAATTAAACTCGCAAGATCTCTCGTGAGCATATTTTCTGGACGGATGGAACATAGCTGTGCATCCGTTATCCTTATAGCTGCATTCCTCCATTCTGTAATTGCACTTTTGTTCGTGGGTCTCCGCGCGACAGCGTTTCGGTCTCACTCTACAACCGTGTTCGGCCCATTTGCACGCTACTTGCTCCTCGGGATCGTACTCGCTTTCGTCCGAGCACTCGCCCTCTTGATGGTACTTTCCATAGTTGCACTTCTCCTGGTGGATCTGTTTTCGTCTTCTTGGCATGTTGACCATGCAACCGTACTTTCGGAACTTGCATTCCACCAGCTCTTCCGGGTCGCCGTCGTCCTCGTCGGTGACGATGCTTACAATATCGAGACTCTCGGTGATATCGTTCATCAACTCGTAACGGGTTTTGTAATGGCAGTGATTTTCGTGGATGGCAATCCTCCAGGGCGAGGTCTTCACTTTACACCCGACGACTCGATGCTTGCACTCGACCAGGTCGTCGTGCACATGAGCCACGTCCGTGGGAAGACTCTCTTCCTCCAAGTGTGGGCGAAATTGACATCTGAAATTTGTACGCACGCTGCCTTCAGTAGAACACTAAAATTAGCTTACTAAAATATTTTCAACGTAATATTGCAAATATAATTGCATGGGTAAACATTAACTTCCCAATTACTTTTCTCATGTACAGGTCCTGTTTTTAGGGTTGAAGCTTGCAATGTAATATTTTGGGGAGGACTGTAATTAGCAAAATTAGAGGAGCGTATATTCGAGTCTCTCTATCAGTTTAAATATTTTTGTTTAACGACTGCTTACCGAGATTCGTGCAGATCTATCAAGTATACCGGTACCCTGACCCAGCATCCATAATCAGTGTACGCACAGGACCTCAGTTCCTGGTGTTCGGGGGGGACAGGCGGATACGCGTGTCTCTCGTGATTAAGGAAATCTTCTACCGGTGCAGTCGGATAATGATCCTGGAATTTCGGTGGGAGGGGATGTGGCAAAAAGTGAGTGGGTGGCGGTGTGTAAGACGCGCTGTTATGAGAAGCAGGCATCACCACGTTCATTGGCGCCTGACAGGTGGGACAGGCGTAATAATAAGGTTTGCAGCGATAACAAATCGTGTGTCCATTGTCGCAGGTGTAACGGGGCGCCAATTCCATCTCCATCAGGCAGATCGGACAGAGGCCCTCGCACTTGAATTTTTCGGACAGGTTTGGGTACAGCGTAGCCATGATCTGTTAAAAATAATTGAGAAAATCTTCAAGAATTTTATTATTCAGAGAAAGCAATACACTAGTCTCTCGACGACTCTGAATTTACTTCTACGGTTGAATTTATCAAAAATATTTATTCGAGCGCGTTAAAGATCGTTTGTTTTTACCTTGACTGATTGTGTTAAGAATCATATCGCGCTAAAGAGATTACGAACGATGGAATTTAGATATCGTACTCGCGTCAGATAAGAATAGCATTTAATCAGTCGGTTATCAAACCGTACGACTTAAACGAGGGGACTTTCGTCTTCTGTCGATACGAGATCGGAACGAAAATTACGCAACGAAACTAGAAACATTCTCGTTGTAAAAGCAAACACGATTTTTTCAATGGGATATTTTTTGTCCTGTTCGAAGGATTCAAACATCTCGTCTCATGTAAGAGTAATTTAAATATTTTACGCGGCAGGGATGACAATTCTTCTTAATTTAGAAACTATTGTCTGGAGGTACTGTTATTATATAATGTGATATTTCGAGAAACTGCCACGTAATTAATTTCAATAGGAATTATAAAAATTCACGGAATGCGCACGGTTGGGAGAACCGTGTAATGTTGATTTATTATACGATCATGCGTTGCTCTATGCTTGTTATTTTCAAAGGAGTTCCGTTTAGGGTGGAAAGTTGTCGTTCGTTCGACCTTGCGTCGAGTTTTCGACGTCCAGCGTCGGTCCTCGACTTCCGGTACGGGTAGCCCACGTACGCGGTAACACGCGGCCGAACATATTACAATCGATCGTGCTGAATTTACTCACTCGACTCGTTGTTCTCGTCCTTGCAGCGACGCCGGGGCGATACTGAAATTACGGCCGCGCGGAGCGAAGGGAGAGAAAAAAAATAGCCGTCGCGGCACGTACGCCTACGCGACTACGGGCACTGTGTGTCATCGTCGAACTGTCAGCGTTCCCTTATTTGCCAAGACCGATAGCGCGACTTTATCTGATAAAGCCCCCCGCCATTCCTGATAGGGAACCATTTTCGCGGCCGAGACAAAAGTGTCGGCCGACGAGGCGATTCCGCGCGTAGAATCAAATCGGCGGAGGGGAACGCGTCGTTCGCTCTCGTTGCTATGCATACCGCGACGGCCAAAGGTAACCGGCGCCATTTGTTACCACCTCGTGTTTCCCTGTAACAAAAAAAAAAACCGGTGAAAAACAATGTCGAAAAATGACCATTTTCGACACTCGACGGGGGAAGAAAAATGCCTATATAGCGTGAATCTAAATGACATGGTTGCTTGGCTGGTTACCCTCGCGCGGCAGCAATTCCTTATTTTTATTTTGCTTTATTTTTCCTCGAACAGTCATCGACGATAAAACGCGTTAACGATTTGCACGAGAGTTTCGTCTCTAAATACATTTCAGTAGAAATTTAAAAATTAAGTGCACATAAAACTACACGTTGATTGTTCAGTTTTTCTATAACCCAGTTACTGTATTTTGAAATTTAATCCTTTAAAGTGTAATCAATCGACTTTAGAATTTTCAAGCGTTGTAGATGTATCTTCGAGGGTACTTTATATCCAATAAATATCGATGAATAATCTGCATCGTCGGTGTTTGGGTATTTGTGAATATCACCGTTCAGTAGCGTCGTTTTTAAGATCCTTCGAGCTGTAATCACTTAACTTTAGAATTTTCAAGTGTAGTAGATGTATCTTCGAGGGTACTTTATATCCAATAAATATCGATGAATAATCTGCATCGTCGGTGTTTGGGTATTTATGAATATCACCGTCCAGTAGCGTCGTTTTTAATCTTGCGTTCGCGTCAAGCGGTACAACAGCTACATTGTACGTCGTAACGTGTGATGGATTTCTGTTTCCGCTTTGATTACTTGACCGTTCGCCAGTGACAGTTAATTATGAATGAAAAATTGTTACTGGCCGTTGCGTGACCCCTCGACCACCGTGGGTTCGTTACGCAGCTTCCATTTTGGTCCCCCCGTTGGCCACCTATTGATAATCTTCGCGCGAGATCTGGGATTACGTTTCACGGTTGCGTTTCTTGGTCCCCCTGTTTCTTCGAATATTTCAACGATGCGTCTAAAGTTTCGACAGACACTCGCTGGATCTGCTCAACCACTACAAGTCAAGTCGTATTATATTAAAAAAATTATATCGAACTTAAAAGTTGTGTTATTTCAAGAAATGAAAATGGAATCTCGTATCCCACTGTAGTGACTTTTGCTTTGCGTGCAATTATCTCTAGATATTGCTAATGGTCGAGCTTTCGTCGCATTAACTGTTAATTTGAAATAATCTTGACGGCCTCCAACGCCGTTATCGTTACGCTGTAAAACGCGAGACGCGACAGCAGATTCGTTAGCGTAATATTTCACCGTGCAATGCGTTTCTCGCGCTATAATTTCATTTTGGGCTCATTAATCTTAACGTTCTCCATTCGCACGCGAAGCCTGAATATCGATCAGAAAGCTGACCCGCTATTACAGCTCCAATTTTAATTGTACAAGATCGTGAAATATGTGCAGTCGTTACTATCAATATTATCGGCTTCTGGCGTTATTAAATATTGCTTTATAATTCTTTTCTCGTTTATTATAAGCGTCCAGCGTAACGCAGCCATTTTGATTTCAATACTTGCTTGTCTTTGATCTTCATTTTCACCAGGTATCGTTATGTAAATCGTTTATGAGTTTGATTGCTTGTTAATAATTTTTTAAAACGATCACTTTCGAGTAAAATTGTTAAGGACAATTAATATTAAAGTACATACACGGTATTTAAAGTAAAAACTCATTATTATTGCATCGAACGAGCATACGCGAACGAATGTTATTTTTTCGAGACATGCTTTTATCAGTATCTCCAGGCGACTGTCACGTTACTATGCAGATTAAACCGCCACTTGCAAGTTTCATTTTCCGTTGCAACGCACTTTCGTGAATCGTGAGCCACGAGCTAACAACTATTTCTAGTAACTGCAAAATTCCCTGTAATTTTATGCAGCGTTCTGCGAAGCGACGCGACACTCATACACTGTCAGTAATTTCATAGGTTTGAAATTGTTCAAGAAACAGAGCATACAATTTTCTTAAATGTAACTTTCCGATCCTGCTTGTGGATCCTTTTCGAATAATTATAATACAACTCATGAGTAATATCTGATAGTTGTTAGCACAAAGTAAACTACAAAAATGTAACTTTTTAAAATTAGTTATTTTTTAATCGAATTTTCAATTTGAGTACTTTTTTTTTATTTTAAACGAAGTGTTAGGAGTATACTGTCCAAGAAATACAAAGTTTGCAAATTCACTCCCGCGTTACGCGGTTAAAACAGGATACTCGAAGGTTAGGGAATAATTTTTGAAAATAATACGGCAATTTCCATGCTGTCTTGCGCTCTCGCCGCTAATTCGGGGATGTAATGAAAGTACACTTTTGCAACCCGGCACGCAGGGCGCGAAACCAGATACACGCGTATGATATTCTACACCCTGTCTCATAACGACCATCCCTCATTTGAATCCCTACGCGAACGTCACATCAAAGATATCCGAGCGGTCTCATTCAGGCGGGGGGAGGGGTAATACCCACTGACCATAAGTCACTTATGCAAATCTGCGAGATGGAAACACGCGTCGCTTCGCGGCATTGCTCGACGTCTACGACGAAACAAATTGAATTTAATATTCAACGTCACGGCGGTCAGCGTTGGTTCTGCTCGAAATTTTACCACAGTTGGGCTGGATTACCCCTATTCGACAAAGGGTAGCCGGGAAAACTTTCAAACGAATTAGAATCAAACGATAAAATTAATTGTATTGTATTTGATCGAGTCATAAGTAACTTCCGTTTTTTTTTATCAGACATTTATTTTGCTCTCATTAAATAACAAAATTATATTAATTTATTATGTATTCACCACTATTGTCTATAACCTTCTCCCATCACCCCGGCAGTTTATCAATTCCTTCCCTGTAAAATGTGGTTGGTTTGGACCTGAAGAAGTTTTCGACAGCCTGCCTGACTTGCTCTTCAGAATTGAAGGTTTTTCCATTGAAAAAGTTTTGTAAGGTGGTAGTCTGTCAGGGCAAGATCCGGGGAGTAAGGTGGATGTGGTAAAACGGACCATCCAAGTTGTCGTGTAGAAGAATGACGTTTTTGCGATTCACGAGTGCAGGACGCTTTTCATGGAGTCTCCCTTGCACTCTTTGCGACTGCTGAACGTATCTATCCGCAGTAATCGTTAAATTTGACTTCAACAACTCGTGGCGAATTATTCCTTGACAATCCCACCATACACGCAATAAAATCTTTTTGCCATGGATGTTTGCTTTCGGATCTGGTAGGAGTGGTTGATTCTTATCGAGCGACTGTCTTTTGCGGACTATATTGTCACAGGTAACCCATTTTTCATCGCCTGTTACAATCCTGTTTAAAAAAGGCTCAATTTTTACCCGTGAGAGCAGACTTGTGGCGATTTACATACGATCTTCTTTATTCCGTTCACTGAGATTGTGAGATACCCATACTCCTAACTTGTTGACTTTCCCTAATTTCTCCAGGTGGCGGTTAACAGCTGATTGTGACGTATTCAACCTTTCTGATATACCTCTTGTTGATTGACGTGGATTTTGCTCCAATATTGCTTTTAAAAGGTTGTGTATAAACATTAATATAAATTTTTACAAGTAAATTATGTGAAGTGATATTTACAAATCGACCCACAGTTTGGTGATCAGTTTCGTCCAATTGTTTCGAGCAGAGTAAACGTGGCCTTCTGAAGTATTATAAAAATATTTTACATTGAGTTCGTTGACGTTAGTGTTCTCAAAATTATTAAATTCCCAACAAATTTATAATTTATCTGAAGAAACAATTGAGCTGGAATAAAATTACCTTCTCAGACTCAGACTTGGATAGTTTTTTTGCTTCTTCGAGATGTTTCCTAACGTTCCAGTGTTTCAAATTAGAAGGAACCTCGTTTGTCTCGATGGAAACTTAACAGGTCGGTCTTACGTGAATTTCTTAAGTAATAAATTGCATGTATTATTGGGAGAAGTTCCCATTGGGTGTACGTCGTATCTGATTTATGCACGACGGTGCACCGACCCATTTCAGCCGAGCAGTCAGACAGTTCTTGAACGAACGATTTTCTAACGGATGGATAGGTCGTGCAGTTCCCATTTGCTTATCTTCTCGTTCCCCCGGATTTAAATCCGATGGATTTTCATTCCTCGGGGCTACTTAAAAACATTTGCCCATCGCCAGTTTTTGAAATACTTCGGCCACGCGTATAAGATGTCTGCCAGCGAAGCACTTGGGGGCAGTCTATATAAAAGGAATCAACTGTCTATTAAGAAAGTACATCGAACGTATTTTATTACCTCCACTTTACAACCATTTCGATTCTTAAGCAATCAGATTTTCACATTTTCACCTAATATTTAGACAAGTGAACGAAGAGAAGAGTCACGTTTTAGTTAAACACGTGTTTCAGATCGCAATTGAGCATCGAACCATCGTCGAGGGGAGCAATTAAAAAATTCCTAATAATTTCATACTATTTTCCTTTTCTTCGTTCGAGCATACCGCGTATTATCTTCCGATACATCGTATAGTCGTAATATATTGCCGTCGTCAGACAGTGAAAAACGTACAAGGGTGCCACGTTCTCAATATTTCAAAAGCGTTATCTAAATCGTTTCGCCGCCAGCGGATCCGACCTTATTTCCACGCACGACGCAATAATTCGCCGCGTCTTATTTTTTTCGAGTCATTGTCTGACGTTTTAATAGGTCAGTGAAAAGGTAGGGGAGCATCGAGGGAGCTTCTCACAAAACAGCTTAATGAGATGCTTCTCTCTTTCTGCCATTGAATTCGGCGCGAAACGCGGCAAAGAAAAGTCGTTGACGTCTCGAAATAAGCTCGCGATCGCCAATTTACTTGCTCGGCTGGGCGAATCTTTCACGATTTCTACCATTCCATCGCGCAATTTCATACTCGTCGGCAGTAAATAAAATTTCTCCAGACGTTTCTAGCATTTATCGAATTATTACTTTCATTCGTTCTCTTTAAAATGCATTTGACTTCAACGAGAATTGCTAGAAACTGTGGGTTGTTGTGCTTAAAAAAGGAAAAGGAAAAGGTAGCTTTCATGTTCACGGGGTTTCGCGCGTCAAAGAAAAATTTCGAATAGCTCGAGTGTACGTTTTCAAGCTTTCTTCTCGCGCCGTGGGGAAACGCGCACGTTGGTGTATTCAACGATCACGCGTGTACAACTTGACCCCTGAGGATGAGAGTATGCCAGTAGTGTAGCAAGAACAGGTACTTGATACGAGCTTTGGAAATATAATACCAATTTCATTTTACGATGGAATTGTTCTGACGGAATGATTGAAACGTGCTTTCGTATTCTAACATTAGAAACGTAAAATTAGTGTCTATAAATGTGAAAATAGTTTCAATAGCTTTTACGTATGATCGTAACAGGTGTATTGTTTTTAAATATAATCTCAGAGTCAAAATGTTGACTTCTCAGGGAAACACGTGACCGTATCGTTCCCTCATCGCGCGATCATAGCCACGACGATATCATCGAACGTGACCGTCTTAGAAGATCCCGGATACGAGATTAAGCTTGATTCTGCATTGTAAGCGTATCAGATAAATCCATATTATGGATTTACCCATACATAGTTCTGTTCTTATTTCTGTCTAGGAGAGCGTTCTCCGACCACGGTCACGTTACCAAAAGAAGTAGGTGTCGTTTGTTGACACGTGATCTCGGATATCTGGAATTGCTTATTCGAATCGGTCGTGCAGAGAATTTCGTTGTATCGTCGTTCCTTCGCGGATCGATTCGGACGATAGGAGGGCATTGTAAAGCTTAATCCGCCAACTTGCTTCGGTGATTGATTCGTACGTACGGATTTCTCCTTCCTTGGTGTAATCGATCTTCCTCCCCCTTACTCGTTTCATTGTAAAGAACTAATCAGTTATAGCGTTTGCCTCCGATCCAATTCTGCTTTGCTCGGCGAACAAGATCCCTGTCGTAATTATTTATTCCACGCTTCTGTCGACCGTTATCGATGGGTACAATATCACAAAAAGCGACAATAAACACAGTTTTCAGTGTGTTATTTTAAATCGTTTGTATCTTCGGGGAAAGACCGGAATAGCCTTTTAATCTTTTGCACTCCACGACAGACACAATAAGTACCACAGCTCGACTCAAATTTCATTTATGATAACACAAAGTGAATGTATGAAATTTAAATTAAAATTTGAATCACAGGTATTTATATATTTGCGTCGAAAATATTTTCTTATTTTTGATAATCACAAAATTGCAATGGTGTTGCTAATTGTTCACATTAACGAAGGCTCGTGGATTTCAAAGGGTTAACGAAACGACGAGGAGAAGGTGATGTCTAACAAAGTGTTAATTGCAAGATGGACGAACGAGACCGGGACGATGACACGCGCGTATATGTGTTTCCGGTATGTAACACATGAACGACGAAGAAACCCCCGCGTTCGTCTTCGCGGCGATCCACGGGGTCAACAGTTTCGTCCCTTCCAAATTACCGGCGCTCGACCTGGAAAGACGGAAAGTTTCCCAGAGAATTACCACCTTTCCACGGTTCCTTTCTCCGCTTTCTATGCTCGTAGTTCAGAAGCACTCGACACGCTTTTTCAACGGCAATTTCACCTTGCCTTTACAAAGGAGGCTTTTGTATTCGGTTGCATGATAATGTTGTCTCCCATGCGAGCGTTGCACCCTGCCTGTCCTGCACCCGAGCGACGCTCGCGTCTGTGTGTTACCGGAAGCGTCGCAAATATTTGACGATGGTTCCAAGGAACACGGCGGCAGAAGTCGCCGTCACGCACGGGCCGTCTGTGGGAATAATTTTACATATTTCGACGACCCGGTGAGAAAAGCGGCTTACGCGAACGCCTTTCGTGGTAAGGTGACAAAGGATCGAGCAACGGACCGTTTTCATCCGCTCTTTGGGACATTTCTCCTCGGGAGATACTCGAAATACGATATATCGTGCTTGTTTCGAAGTAAACACTGTCATAGAAGACGAAGTAATCGTCGATAGCTCTGAAAAAGGACTAATAAACTATGTTAGTTGATAGGTCCTCACATATTTAAAAAGAATTTCGAAATTTATGTTGCAAATATCACTGAAGGCAATGCAAGCTTAAAAAAGAACTAGAGCACCAAAGTTGGCCCTTTTGCAAAATTAAATAATTCCAAATCGTTCTAAAAAAATTATTTTCGGATGCAGGGGTCAATTACAATCATTTTTGGTGAACAAACTTACCCCCGAAATCCTACGCACTTTCGAGAAAAAAATTTCAATAGGCGGAGAAATTTTTCGGTGAAAAAAAAATTTAAAATCATTCTAAAAAAATTATTTTTGGCTAGGGGGGTTAATTACAATCATTTTTCATCGATACACATACCCCCGAAATCCTACGCACTTTCGAGAAAAAAATTTCTATAGGCGGAGAAATTTTTTGGTGAAAAAAAAATTTCAAATCATTCTAAAAAAATTATTTTTAGCTAGGAGGGTTAATTGCAATCATTTTTCATCGATACACATACCCCCGAAATTCTACGCAGTTTCGAGAAAAAAATTCCTTACCGAAAATATAATGTCTGACCACGAATGAACGATTCCCCTGAAGTTTCATGCGTATGTTTGAAACATCATAACTTCCGAACGGATTGAAGGATTTTAATGATTCAAAATTCATCAGAGTCGATGATTCAAGTATAATACGTGAGAAACTAGTTAAAAGTCAAAAAATTCACAACGATGGTCGTGTCTTTGTATCAAAAATGTTCTCGTCGTGTTTACGATACGTTCCAGCAGAGGGTTCGAAAGGGATAACAAATTCCGATATCAAATCGCCTGGGGTTTAAGACCGAAGGTTGATGATAAATTGTTGCCCCCGTTGGACGGTATCCGAGTCGTCGAAACGTTAAAAATTTCCGCTCGAAGTGAAAACTGTACGTCGCGAGTCCATGGATATTTCTTCCGATACGACACAAAGAGGGACACCAACGTTCCTTCGATTCTCGACAGTGCACGGTCGTCGAGTAAAATCCTATACAATCCCGATATTTCCCTGGATCGGTTTGCGTTTCGCGACTTTGTCTTTGAGAGCTGAACGGGACGCGGGGCCGCGTCCGCCTCGTGTATTTATGAAAAGGCGAAAGCGTACATGCAAGCGTACACATGTTCGAAGTTTGTTCCCTCCGAAGCGTTCGCGGAGAAATGGTATGAGGAATGGTCGAATTATGCGACATATTGCAGCACCCGCGCTCCCTCGAGCGGCCGCGTGCTCGCGCACCGGAAAAGCTTTTCCATCGACGGGGAAATTGTTTCGAGTACGAGAGCACACGAGCGTAGGGCTTTTCTGCGGCGAAGACGGGGGTGGAGACGCATCTCGTCGGATATTAGCGCAATTACGTGTCGCGGAGTAGTTAAACCGCAAATGAAAATGACGGCGACCGTCACTCGCGTTTTGAGATCGAACGAACTTGTTGAGATCTTCGATCAACAATATCGATATCGACAAATTTGTTTTTGAAGCCACAGGTATTGATGAAAGAAACTTTATTTGTGTGATAAATAGACAGGCGAAAGTACGAAAGATGTAATATGCAAGGAACTACAAATGTGGATTTTACATAGTCAAACATTATCGCTTATAAAATTTTAACAAAATAAATTAATTTACGTTGCAAGGATAATTTTAGACTTTCTAATGATTGTTCAATTATATCCACTGAGATCCAAACGTTGTGCAGTAACTTTCAAAATAAAATAGAAAGTGATTTCTCAAATACCTTCGTAATACATACAAAGGAAACAATTGAGTAATGGTTGAACACGAAATAAATACAAAGATATTAGAAATGGTATCGGTAGCATTATAAATGCCAATACATACTGTAAAAGAAGTCAATATACTGTTCACGCATTTTAAGTAACAATATGGTTATTTTAGGATAATCGATATTTTTCTGATAATGGATTCCCGTTGTGCTTGAAAAGTTCCTTGACACTGTGTAATTTATTTATAAAACCAGCTCTGGATTGAATAGTCATGTTTCTTTAAATTAGTCTGCGCCACAAAAAACAGCACTTAAAGATCCGAATATTTTGGCAACCAATCAAAACACACAGTGAATATAACTAAGCTGGTGCAGTATTTTATTCTTTACTCGCTGGAATTCTGTCACTTATCGTAATTATAAACTCGCTGCAAAACAGATATTTCCAGATCAGCGTGTTTAAGTATTCTTTACGAACAATAAATCATCTTTTATACGAGAAGCAATATTGTTTACTCTGTTAGGTACCGGTACGGTGTTTCTTCGACGTAATTTTAAAATACTTATAAATATTCAATTCTTAGCTTTGGGTACACAATCGTGAATTCGATTAAGTTTAAGTCCATCGTTTTCCATTCGTTTTACGACCGCGGAAATTCACTTGCCGCTCGGTGAATACAAATTTTTTCGACGTCAGGCTCTCCAGGTGTCATTAACGCGGGCCGAAAATCGTTTTTTCGTGAAACCCGGACCGTCGTCTGCCTTATTCGCGACGTTTACCGCGAGGAATATTCATGCTACGAGTCTCGGCGGGGTAACGATCATCGCGAAAAGCCGGTTACGTCAAACGCGCATCGCACGAGAAATTGCTATTCGCGGCAATTAACTTCGTCCACCTAGTGGAACGACAACCTATCCAATCTCTGGCGCGGTGACGTTTTCTGATTCGAAGCACGGAATCTCGCGTTATCGGCGTGTAACTAGATCCCGTGGTTCCCGATTCAATGGAAAATTCTTTGAAAGCAACTCCATCGCGGCCGTCATTAACGCAATTGGTTCTGCTTCTCGCAACTCTGTTTCTTCCCCCGTCGTAAACTTGGAAAACTTCGTTGAAACGGCGAACGATCGAATAAAACTTCATTGTACGGATTACGTTAAATTGTATTTTTAAATACGAGTTAATATTCCAATTATTACTCGAAGTTGTTTCTAATCCATAACGATTTTAAGTGAAAAGATTGTCGTATAATGAATTGTTATTATTTCTATTATATTTGTTTTTAGAATCGATGGAATATATTTCTAAATGTAGCTTTTGACATAGTCGAACTGATTTCTAATTCATAACGATCTTATTTTTATTATATTTGTTTTCTGTTTTCTTGATGTAATATCACTTTTCAATACGATATACTCTTTACTATATTTATATCTAGAATTGATGGAATATATTTCTAAATGTAGTTTTCGACGAGATCGAACTGATTTCTAATCCATAACGATTTTAAATGAAAAGATTGTCGTATAAAGAATTATTATTATTTTTGTTATATTTCTTTCCACTTTCCTTTATATAATATCATTTTTCCTACATTCATTACTATATTTGTTTTTAGAATCGATGGAATATATTTCTAAATGTAGCTTTCGACAAGTTCGAAACGTTCTATAGACGCAGAATATTATTCAACCAAAAGTGGATAAAGAATAATTTCCAACGAATCGGTTTTAATGTACTGATAATTACGTACAGTTTCCCGCGCGATTTCGTACGGAGGTTTCCATCACTTCCGGCAGAGCCCGCGTCGGTCGGGGGGCGCGAAGTTGAGCAATCGATTGCGATATATCGCAAGAGCTCCGGCGTCGAGGGGCGACGCGCAAGCGCGATGGCGTCCGCGCGGCGATTGGCCGGCGATGATGTCATGCAGTCTCCCCTAAGTCTCTGATATCATCTGCGGGCTTTTCTGCAGTCCACACCGATCACTCGAGCGGCGTAGCCGCGTCTTCGGAGATTGTACACCTGTGCTCGATGTATCGTCCACACTGTGTGCGCCGTTAGGCCCGGCACCAGCCGTTCACCAGCCAGTACCTGTCTTCCGGTCCCGTCCTACGCGCGAAAGGTGAGTCCATTTCCCAAGATCACCCTCCATCGTGTTCGTGCAGTGCACGAGAGCTAACGACCCCGCGAGGTTTCGCCACCCACGTACCCACGTCTTCGTACGTTCGTGTCTGTGAGTGTAAACATACGTTCGCGTCTTCGCGATACGCCTGCCATCGATAGAATGCTGATAACCGCGTAACCGTAAATTCTCTCGACTACCCGTTGTCGGAGGTTAGGTTTCCTTTATTTTCGTTTACGCCAACAGCTGGCGGGCAAACGTAACGGGTAAGATATCGTGTACGTGACTCGTTGCGCGATGTTTTCGACGGTCAGGTGTCAGAGGGGCTGGAATCGTGAACGATACGAACGAGATCGGTCTGATTCCGTGCGATATCGTCTCGATTGCTCGCGAAAGGTGGCTTTAGGACCACGTGGGCTGTTGGCTTGTCGTGTGTCTGTTGATCGTGTCGTGACCCCTGTGACTTTTACGCCGAGATTACTGTTGGGTATTAGGCGATGCTGTTTGTTGCGTTGTCGGTACGGTTGATATCTGTTATCGTAGGTTATAAATGATCGTAGGGTGAACCGTGCAGGATGCTTACCTTTAAATGCACGTGGGGTCGAATTCGTATTTTCGTTTGTTTTTCTCAGTGGGCGAATGTTAGTTCTATTCGTGGGATTTTTATTGGGTTATTCGGAGAATCTGTTTTACAGTATGATACTGTGTCAATAGTGGAGAATTCGAAAGAAAAAAGGACGTAGGACTATTGTACCGTTCCAGAATTCAAATTTTCCTGCCTGTAGTGATTCGAATACTGTTTTATAATATTTGCAAACATTTATGGTTTTCGTATTTTATGATGCTTTTAATCTAGACAAGCAACAAATTCTGCCATCTGTTAACCCTTTATTCTTAGAATTAATTCATTCCACAAAATATACAATGTTGTTTATGTTCTTTAATGTCTAATGAAATAGAAAGTGTCGAGTATTGAAACTTTTATTTCATAAATACATTAACTATTGAAGCAAGTTTTAGGTTCAGGGAAAAATTATACGATATTTCTTTTATTTTATAATAAAGGGGCAATGTAGGAGATAATTGACGAAAAATACCTTAAAAGTTTCCATTAATGATGTGCTTACCTTATATTGTAATTCTACTTTAGCATGTGAGTAGAATTCTCACTCCAATTCACTAAAATTATATCCTACAGCACTCATTTAAGTTCAAGATTATTTTCCCTATTACCACATTAATTACCTGTAATAAATGTAGAAGTAATTTATATTTAATCAATTTCTTTATACTTCCAGATGTACAGATCCTCTATTTGTTTCAAACCCTAATCATACTGGTATCATTTATCAACTTCCAATAACACTTTATCTACAATCAAGTTATAAAATTCATTGAATGTAATTATTATACAAACGTACGAACTTATACATTTCCCGTAACAATTAAACTTAAATATTCGATTCTTAAACGACGCAGAATCTTCCAAACCACAAACTTCTTTTAATCCTTTCGCTTTCACTAAATCTCCCGATTACAATTACTCCCGAACAAAGAAACACTAATTCCACTCCGCGATGTAATAACCCGTGCTACCCGATTGAAGTGTCATCCTTTCTATTTACCACAATTTCCTCTCATTAATGCGGCCTAAAATCTCACGAGGACACTTCTGTGTCTCGTTAACGACGCACCCGTGCTCCCTTAAACTCCTCTCGTCGGCTGTTAAAAATCGAGACGCGCGTGAATCCGCGAACAGCTAAAATCGTTGTACGCGTTTCGACCTATTTGCCCGCGAAAATTGTCTGGACTCGACAAGTGGCGGTTTCTCCTCTGTATTTTCCGACCTTAAAGCTTCGGTACGACCATAGTGTTCGTTGTTCCTCAATGGCGATACAGCAGCCGCGGTTGTGCCACCGTTTCCATGTACTCCGCGTCCGTGTGAACGCGTTGCGTCCATTGCACATATGTATCTGGAATCGGGACGATTGTGCACCGCGAAACTTTCCGCATTCGCTGGGAAGTCGATGGCCAGGCAATGCCTGACCCCTGGAAACTGATAACATTTTCCTCGTTTATTGAAAGCCACGCGTACAACGACGGATCTGGCTGCCGGAAGGTAGATATTGTTGCAGTGAGAAATTGTTTCCAGGCGCGTTCGAGGATTTTAACACTCATCGAGACCAGTAAAAAAATATTTAATCAACGTTTACGATTTAAAATGCAAAAGTTTCATCGACTTCGATATCAAATGCGGAATAAAACGATACAGAGAAATTAAACGTAACACATCGTAGTAAATACATTCTAATTAAGACTTCGTTTAAATGGAATTAAAACAGAGGTATCCCGACGACGTGTCTCGATTATTTCAACGTTAAACTTGACCGTTTCCTCGTTAAAATTCCAGTAGTTTAACGCTTCGCTATTTTCATTCGTTTCTCTTTCTCTGTTAATAAGCTTCGTTGTTTCTTTTATGTTATCCAGCTTCGCTGGTTAGCGTTCAGCGACTTTCGTGGCTCATAGAACCCTCGTTTCTCCGTTTTTGGTATTCCTTCGTCGAATGGAAAAGGTTCGTGAAGTTTTGAAAAGTAAAAATCGATAGATTGAAAATTCGCGGAGTTTAATTCGAAATCGGTTCGGTAAGTCGGAGAATAACAGCACGATTTCGTTTCTCGAACGATCCCGTGGAACGATACTGCGACCGTTCTCTGAAATTATGTTTCCAGAATGACTATTTCGAACCGTTTCGTTTCTTCCGAGGATTAACGAGTCGCATGGCGCAGTATGATTGGATTGCGTTCTATTTGTTTTTATGAGATTAGTAACAGTTCCCAGCAGAGTGCTTTGCCCTCGAGGCTTTCATATTTTGAACGAAAGCTTGAACAAAAGACAGTACGCATAAACATATCTTGGAGGAACAGTATTTCGTAATTGTTCGTGACGTAACGCTATTCTCGGCATCGTAAACGCAAACTATTACGTTATTCTCTGACGAACGGTAAACTATTCTACGTCGAAAGTTTTAGCGTTCACAACAATGTAACGAGGACATTGTGCCTTTGGAGTTTATATCGTAAAATCGACTCTTCGTAACAACTTTTCAAAGTACCAGCGTACGTTTACGACGTTTAGGATGTTTACGTTTTTAAAGGGATAGTACTGAAGTTAATATGGTTTGTAAAGAAGTTGAGAATGGCTTGCGAGAAACTCTCACCGTTTAGTAAAACTGTTATCGGCCTTACAACTTCTAAATTTCAGTTGCGATTTAAATGTTGTGTTATTAAAATTTCATTTTCTGTTTGAAATCGTTTTTCGTTGCACAGAGGAGCGTCTTTTTGTCGCGAAATTTCAGCGTTCTTTTATGTTTCCGATAATTGACGAGTAAGAGAATGTTTGTTGCGAATAATTGACACTTTTTATCTCGACGTTCGAGTCACTGGCGCAGAACGCCATCGAAATGAACGCTGTTGGACCATCAAGGTTCGCGATAATAGTTTCTCCAATTAGAATGTATCGTTCGAGAATTTTTTTTTCGTATTTATATACCTCTGGGAAAACAATATCATTGTTGGTCCTGTTCCATTGATGCTTGTTGTTTCAATTGGTTGATATTAAACGTACTTGCGTGGCAAAGTACAGACAAACTTCATAGGTAATAATTTATATAAATTAATTCAGAAGAAATATTGCAATTGAAGTTTAAAGAAATGAAATTATAAGACCACGTTTGTTATAATTTATTTGAACACGATAAGCGTTAAAAATTGGCACTTTAAATGGAAGTTCGTAACGATTTGAGCACAGTCTTCAATTATAGTTGGAAGACTGTTCGCTTCAATTTGTTTTTACGAGTTCGTTAAGCGAACGAGCCAATTTTATAAAAGTCAATTTCGGCATGCAAATCGCACTCGAGGCAAGAGTTTCTCGTTGCGTCTTTTTGTGGAAATCTGTTTCTCCAAGAATTTATTTTTAAACTCTTCCCAACTAATATACATCTAATCTTTCATTAAGAATTTTTATTTGATTCGATCGATTATTATTACTGACAACTATGAGGTGAAAATATATATCGTTACCGAACGCTCATTAATTTACGATATACGTATTCTTAAACATTTCTGTGTTTATATAATCATAGATCTCTTTACATCCATAGATTGGTTCGATTTGTCAGATAATAAATATTGAATACTTGCAAGGCTCATACTTTAGATTATCTTTTGTGAAACTGTCTTTTGTGAAGCTAATCCAAACATAGGCGTTGGATTGGAAGTATAAGTTATGGAAGAGCGCAGAGTGGGATGTTTCGTGAAATCGGTTTTGGCTGTGAAAACCTGTTAAACGTGCTGCTTCGGAGCCGGTAAATACTTAATAATGAAACAGCGCGGAATTTCACTATTTTGTGGTACGTGTAAACACTGGTAATCGACCAACTGGCATAAAATACCTGTCCCGGCAGGGGCTTGCGTCGGTGTAGGCGTGAATAATATATGCTCGACTCGTGAGCGTTGTGTTTTGGCGGTAGGACCACCGCGACCAGCCGTGGGAATAGCATAAGTTCACTGGCCGTCGCTTAGAGCCGGCTATATTTATGGCGCTCTGCTCTGCTTTGGGGTGGAAAGTGCTGCAAGAAAAACGCTGGTAAAATATATATACGCAACGTCGCGAGAATATACCCGGCGAGAGGATCAAACCAGGCTCGAATGGCTCCCCAGTGTTTCGGAGAGTATCGGTTCGAACTGTTCTGCCACGGGCAACTTGCGACACAGAAAACAGCACGTACGCGGTAAAAAAATTTGGATTTGACGTTTCATTACAAAAATGGGGCAGTTTCGTTGAACTATATCCGCTAAAAGTTTAGGGGATCGATTTTTTTGAAGGGTTTCGTCGCTGAATGATGTACGGTTACTTTCTAAATTTTTTACAAAAGAATCACTGAACTTTTTAATACGAGAGTTTCTCGAGCTTTTTTGTTCGTCTCTCGAGGGTACACGCAAATTTTTTTAATAGGAAATGGTGAAAAGTGTAGGAGTTCTATAACGATATGTGTGTGGGCTGTTTGGAGAAATAGGTCTAGCTCGTTCAAAACGAAGGAATGGATATATAGTCTGGACAAAATAATTGGTAATACTTTTAATTTGAAGTATCAATTTGGTCTTTTGTCTTTCGAGATTGGGAGAAAAATAGAATAACATGGAATAAAATAGAAAAAGAGCATGTGTTATGAAGATTCATTGTAAATTTCAAGTGAATTGGTCGATTAGAACTTGTGATGTCGTGTCACCTAATTTCGAAGACATAATTTCGAGTAAACACATGTTACCATTAGGTCTGAATTGTTAGATACTTCTTCTGGTTTAGGGGGTGCTATAAAAAAATCGCTGAGCCACCTGAGGACGCCGCGAGCAAAGCTTAGGAACTGGAGAAATTTACGGTGGGTCTAAGAAATGTTTCAGCAAGGAGTCAAACTTTTAAAACAATTATGCGATTATTTCGATAATTATTGTACGACTTCTTTTCACGAAGTATTCTCATAATAGTTCGAAATTCAACAGTGCACGTGAACTAATTACAAATATTAGTATTCCTCCAATAAACTGTGTATACATTTTCTGTGATTTCTAAAGAAATCTAATATTAACGGTTAGAAAAGCAAAGAAAACTCAGAATATTATCTTGGTATCGTTTATCGGTTTCGTCGCAGGAATTTCCTATTTCCACGTCAGAAATATTAGAGCTCGAGAGGCGGTTATATGAAAAAAGTTATGTACAAAATATCAGAAGAATATTTTCGATGAGAGGCTCACCCCTCGACTGTAGTGGGCCCTTTGCATTTCAAGAATACCAGTTTCGGCAGCCCGCGTCTCTCCCTCCAACCTTTACGCATTTTCCCTTTGCATGCTACCCCTCGTTCTCCTCGCCCCTTCGCCTCTGCCTTTTTCTCTTTAATTTCGTTTGCCGTGAAACTTTTGAGCGCGGCGAGCTTTTGAAACTTTTCGATAGAAGAACCCTGTAAACACATTGTTAAAAAAAAACACACACGTACGCGCACACAACAGCATGCTACTTTAGCCAAAGTATTAATAAATTACAGGCCGTTAATTACATTCCTGCATCGTTTTTCTAGCGAACAAACGAATAAATCGGGAACGTGATACATACCCAGGGAACTCGAAATCGACGTATCGAAACCAGGGAATTCGAACTATGCAATTACCGGCGAATGTTTATTGGAATAATAAATAACGAATTAAAGCAACATGTAATAATATATACGTGGCATTTGTTCCATTGTGATTCGTTCCGTGGTCTGTATTCAAACAATATTATTAAAGTTAAAAATCGGCGAGAAGTAGGTGTTGCAAAATGTTATTTGCTGGCTAATGTATGAAATACGAATTAATTCCTACGTCGTACGGACAAATAAAACGATACAAATTTTTGGTGCGTCCACGTATAAAGGGGGAACGAAATTGGTGAAATAGTCTCGCGGGTCAGGTTCTTAACCCTGATCTCTCATTTGTCGGGTCGTTTCTCTAATTCTAACCAATCGAGCTAATCGGACCTTCGGCAGATTTCTTCTCCCAAAGCACTCCAAACCTTTGCCATAATTGGTTGGTCCTGATAAATTTGATCGTTCGAAAAAGTACGCGTAGAAGACTTTAATTTGCGAGTTTAATGCTTTCAGTTAATCGTGGTTGTCTAGACAGATATTTAAGTATTAAACGATCTGTCTAATTTGGAATTAAAAACTAAGCTCCAACTTTTCACATTTCCTTGAAGTTTTATTTCTTGAAAACGTTATAAGAATTAGAGTGAAATGCTTATATAAATGTTCGTAGTTGTGATTGATCTCTCGCCACTTTTTTCGGGAATTACAATGAAATCTCCGGTTAAATAACTTTCACGAAAATCAGTAATTAGCAACTCTCTGACCTCGACAAAAAAATTCGCCTACAACAAGTGCTGAAAGCCCGCCGAAACCGTGCAAAGACCTCTTGCGACCCTCGTGCGGTCAGAGTAGGGGGAAAAGGAAACTGAACAAGTGAAAAATCGAGAAAACAAGTATCATAATCAGGAACCAACGTGCTCCAGCCAGTATCACGACTAAACTCAAATTAATTAAACGCAACACGAATTTAATCGTCGCGCGCACCATCGATCAGAGAATGAGTTTCGTACTCTGAATAATGATCGTCGGTGTCGTGTAATTCATTAACAAACACGCTGGCTGCTCGTCTAGACAGGAATTCGATCTCGCTGGACTCCTGCGTAGCAAAATCGCCGTATCACGCGTAATAATCTCAGCCATCCCGAATCGTGCTTATCAATGGCGTTCGCTAATCGACAGCCACCGATCGGTTCGCGTAATTTATCTGGAATCGTGATTATCTCGACCTCGTGCTCCGCGAAGCACATTGTTTCGACGTAATTAAACTTACTCTTTTGCCTGAAAAATACTCCGATCCATACGATGCAAGTGGAAACGAATTTTATTTACATAATTTCCGTATTTCAAATTGTAGGTTCGGATATTTAATTTAAAAAAATTCCAGATGTTCGTTCCATCGAATAATCGTAATATTAACAAACCGAGTATTTTTAGGTATTTTCGCAAAAATTATACCTCCAATGAGAAAAGTGCTCCTCGATTCGATTACTTTCCTTCGTTAAATATAAGTCCGTTTAACGGTCGATAGTCGTGTTGCGGTGTCTGAAATTTAATATTTGGTCGATGGGTCGCGTACGAGAGCCCCTAATTGTTTTCAGCGGCGTAATTGCGTCGTTAGGTAAGATAAACGCGTGCTAGGGAATGGCGTCCGCCACGATTCGCGTCGTAACGTTCGTGGCGATCAGGATTCGAGGAACGGGACGGGGGAAAAAAGCGAGAAACGAGGTCGAAGACGCGTCGAACAATCAGCAACGCAAACAACGGGGCGCCTGGAGTAGGTTTTTTTCTTGGTCGATCGGTTATCAGCGTCGTCTTCTTGGTGCTCCCCCGTGGATTTCGCAGTATTCGTCCCTCCTTGGCCCGCACTGCGGACTGTTCCGCGGAAACTTCGAAGATTCGTCAAACCTACCACCGAACATCGAGAAGTTCGACTTGGAAGCGTTCCAACCTTCTCTCGATAGATTGTTGCGCCTCTTCGCTCGCTCTTCACGGTACATCTTGGGCGAAACGAGGAGAGAAACGTTCCTAGAGTCGATAGAACCGTGATCGATGAGCCGCCGAGACGTACGTTTTGATAAGATGGAGCTCTATCGTTGAATCATCGTTCCAGCGATTAGATTCGGCGCGAAATTTCGTGATCGGAATGTTTTAAATCAAGCGCAAAGGTGAACGTGGGACAAGATACGAATATTGTTCGATATTTGTGGGAAATAAATATTTGATTCTGTAATATGCTGTCTTAAGGTTAGAATTTTTGAGGATACGGAATTTGTCGGTTCAATGGAGTACGACGTCGATGGAATTTTGTTTGGAAAAGTTCGTTCGACGCGGTTACGGGAAATCGTGGTCTGACTTTTCGTCGGCGATCTCGAAACTTAAAACGGAAGATTCGATCAAACTTCTAACGAAATTTCGAAGAACCGACGGTATCCAGAACTAACGTGGTGTTCCTCTGCAGTTAGGACAATCATCAAAAATTTGGTCTTTACGAACAGTTATTATTCCTCGATCGACAAATTTCTCGTTCCCATATTGTAAAATTTTCTTTTAACCAATTTGTATAGAAAGTGTGCTTTGCCAAAATTAGAAAGTACATCGACCAGTATTCAATTTGCGTGGATAAAATTTGATCAGCCATAAACCATTACGTCTTGGAAGGATCGTTCGATTATTAATTGTTGTATCTGCCAAGACGTTTAACTCATTGTCCGTGGATGTTGTTACAGCGATTTACATTCATATTGAGATTAAAGATTCATAAGGGGGGTTCGATTATGCATTCCAAACACGTTTATTCGCATGCAAATGCGAGAAAAAAAGTTGCGTGGTACGATAACCGCGAGGTCGGACGTCTCCGCAGTAGATATGCCCCGCGTATGGTCAGGCACGACAGGCCAACATAAATACAATCGTTCGCGTTAACGCTGAAATATTTATTTCTATGTCTTCCTTATTTTCAAATAGCAGACACTGGATATTTTCTGTTAATTTATCTTAAATAAATATTACAAATAAAATTAACATAAAAAACAATCCACCGGAACAAAACGGTTTATTGATTTTCATATGGATTAGAATGAGTCACGATATCTCCGGGATGCAGTTGCACATAATGGCTATGAGGGTGTTAGATCGAAGTCTTATAGAGGGGTGGTTCTGATCCAGATGGATGTTCCAGTAGGACGTTCGTAACGTACCGTGTAATTTGGTCCTTTTTCATTTGGAAATAGTTTGAATCGATCATTCGATGATCCCGCGTCTGTTCCACATTGGCAATTTATTTTTCATTTTGATCTCCATTTATCTCGTACGCGCGTACAGCGTTTGACCACAATAGGTATTAATGGTTCTCAGTGAAGCATTCTTTGCTTCATAATCGTGAATCGATGTTAGTCGGACTGTTTTGCTACCTTTGTAGTCCCACTAGTTAAAATAAAACACCTTCTATAACCTCTTCCTCGGTAATTGGTCGGATACAGTACTATTTGATTATAGAAATTAAGATTACGAGGTGTTTGGTTCAGGTTTGAAGGTTCCATATACAAACATACTCATTTATGTTCATTGATTCTAGAACTTTTCTAGCTTTTATGAGATAGAATTTTGTCGTATCCCCCACTTACGAAAGTCAGACTGTCAAAACTTTGATTTTAAACAATTGTAAACTGCACAACTTAAAATTTGACTCGACACTTATTTTCGTAATCAAAATTTCTGAGTCCCGTTCGAATTTATTTCCTTCGACGTCTCAACTTGAGAATCAATCGTTGTCACGATCGAAGCGTTAAACGAAGCACGAATTCGTTGATACGGATTCTCCGGCATATTTTGCCATGCAAATCGCACTAATAGCATTCCTACAAATTTTCTTAATCTCGTTTTCATTCCTTCCTGGCCGGCTAATATTAACATCGCCAACGTAAAGGTATGAATATTCACGGCCAAAGGGTCTGCCTTTTCTCCCTAATCAACTTTTCGACCGTTTCTTTCCTCCGCTTGCTTCATAATGAGCACCGAACTTATTCTGGCGACGTTTATTCGTTCTTTCGAGTATCCAATTCGTGCATCGTGCCCCTCTGTTCCATCCATACGCGTGCAAATAATTAGTTAAACCCATCGATCGTGGATGTCAGGATTAGAATTGCTTAACGCTGGTACTACCAAAGCAGTCAAAATTACTCATCCGTAATTTCTAATAAAACTTGTGAAAAATTTACTGGACCGAATTTTTGAAAATGTACCGTAATTTTCTATGAGAAAATGAACGAACACTTACTTCCATTGCATTATACAAATACGATATAATTGTCGGTAGTTCTAGCGTTAAATAAAAACCAAAATTCGCTCTTCTGGTCGCGTTCATAGTACATCGTCGTTGTAATTTCGCGTGAAAGTGACTCGTGCAACGTTGTACGTTTTCATTTCGCGACGTTCGCGCGCGGTTTTCCTCGGAGGACCCGCGGATTTACGCCCACGCAAACGTGTACCTGACGTGACCGCTACCATGTCACTCCGTCTCGTCGTTTTTTCCTAATGAAACGCAAACGCAAACACGAACACGAACACGAACACGAACAGTCGTCCAACCGACCGTGTTTGCTCCGTGAAATTGTAATTTTAGTCTCTCCCTTTTGTCGTTGCGTCTGTGTCGACGGTGTTCCACCGATTCCCCGACCCTTTTACCCTCCGTTAGGCTCTGTCTTGCTCGTCCTTTGGTTTAATATCCTTCCTCGACTAGTCGTTTCTCGCGGCACGCGTTCCTCGCGTGCGTTCACTCGTGCACGAAACGCGAAACGCGAAACGGAAAACGCACCGCAAACACTTTTACGTCCCACCTGCTCCCCCTTCACGAGCGTCGCGACGTACCGGCCGTGAAATTGATAGCTCCGTTGGAATTTATCTCGGTGATCTACGTTTACGAAAACTTTACCACCCGTTAGGAAAACTCTTCCTATTCCGTGGATTTTTATCGTACGCGCGAGAAGTTTTAATTAAAGTAATTTTACACCTACGCCGTGAACGTTTTTGCGTATACAGAGCTTCGTCGTTTCTTTCCCCCTCGCCCCTTCGACCGTGTAATATTTCAGCGCGCGTCGTTCGAGCAAAGTCTACCTTTCTAATTGTATATTTTTATAAATTCAGAAGGATATTGTCTCGATTTTTTTTTTAATCGAGTGGTCCAGGAGGAAATTCTTCTTGTATTCTATACAGCAAATTACAGTATTTGACATCGTTCTAACTCTTTCGAGGAATTAAGTTACGCTTCTCTGGTACGAAGTTGGCGCAAGCAGTTTTAAAACACCGAGTTGAATATTGAGCCAGAAAAAAATTGCTGTGTAGAATTCGATGCAATATTTTTATTCGATATCGAGTATTTTGTCGAGCATCGAAGTCGTTTACGTTTCTCCAATTATTCGGAGCAGCGTGCTTAATCTTCAGCTAGCGGGTATGTAAATGACCTACATTGTCGTCACAAAGCGTCGCGTCTGATTAGTCGCAGCAGTCATTGACCTGAAAATTTGAGTACTCTAATTTCGGTCTGTTGCGAAACATCGTATGAATTATACAGAGTCTGATTGTTATAATCAGTAAGATAAAGTAAGATAAAGTTTGGTAAAAATATGTTTTGCACAAGAATTTGTTCTTTTGCGTAAAAGAAGAATAAAAAAATAAATAAAATGGTTGTGTTTCATCCTCGAAACCGTGTAGCTCTTGTATTCAAGATTCGTTGTCGTTTTCGAACAAACGCCATGCATATTGTCGTGAACCATTAGAAAGTTTTTATTACCGAAATTCATGTTAGTTCACGTTGAATAAATAAAATTGTTGGTCCTAATCGATACCTAAATTTAATCGATGCGAAGAATGTTACTTTTAAAGGTGGTCGAGTTGGTTGCCTGGATACCGGAATTTTTATGGGGTTTTTCTCACTTTACGGGGTTAAGGAACAAGTTAGAATTTCTACATATTCTCTACTAAAATACGCGTTGTTTGCCGTTTGATACATTAAAATCCTTCAATCCGTTCAGGAGATATGATTTTTTAAACATACGCATGAAATTTCAGGGAAACATATCAATATATGGTCAGACATTATATTTTTGGTAAGGAATTTTTTTCTAGAAAATACGTAGGATTTCGGGGATATGTCTATTGACCAAAAATGATTGCAATTGATCCCCTCAACCGAAAATAATTTCCTAAGAACGATTTGAAATTTTTTAATTTTGTCGAAAAATTTGTCCAGCTTCCTGAATTTTTTTCTCGAAAGTGAATAGGATTTCGAGGGTATGTCTATTTACCAAAAGTGATTGTAAACGATCCCTGCAACCGAAAATAATTTCCTGAGAACGATTTGAAATTTTTTAATTTTGTCGAAAAATTTGTCCAGCTTCTTGAATTTTTATCTCGAAAGTGGATAGGATTTCGAGGGTATGTCTATTCACCAAAAGTGATTGTAAACGATCCCTGCAACCGAAAATAATTTCTTGAGAACGATTTGAAATTTTTTAATTTCGCCGAAAAATGTTCCGGTCGGTATGGAACTTTAAACGTTAATAACTGTTTTGACAAAGCCTTAATCAATAAATTGGTATTCTCGATTATCGTCTTATTTTGGCATGTAGAATCTTCCATTAAAATTTTTTCCAGGAGAAGCAGAACACCCATAAAATAAATAAATATGAATAGATCAACTCGTAGCGGTTCCAGAAATGAAACAATTTCTACATCTTGACGGATCCGTCAGTTTTTTTTACGCTCGTGCCACGTCCACGAAGAAGTAGCGGATTTTAACGCGCGCGTTACGCGGAGGTTTCGTCGAGGGAATAAACGCAAGGACGCCCGTGGGCGTCACGACGCGGGTAAAGGGCGCTTCCGTCGTTTTAGCAAAAAGCCACGGAGAAGAAGGTGAGGCGCGGCACGCAGCGGGCCTGCACTTATAAATCGCTTAATCGCTGGTTTTCACGGATCAGGAACTTTAGAAAAACTTTCTCGTTCTGTCCCCCACGGACGGCGTTCCTTCGTTCCTCCTTCCAGCGACCACTTGGCAGCGTTCGCGTCGAGAATGCTTGATGCAAACGAAACGCGATCCGGAGCTTTCGGGTGACGTTTCGCCAATCCCGCCAGGCCTTGGCAGTTTTCTCATAACGCTCGAGAAAACTGCGATACCGTCAACCTTGCGAATTTCGAACCGGGAGTTGCATAGAGCGACGGCGAATAAGTATTATTAGAAAACGAGCTCGCGAAACGTTTTAGTTCGCGATCCTTTGAGGTTAGCGGGACCGTAGATCCGCGCTTGATAAACACGAGGAGGGTGCGAGATTTAATACGTTCCAGTTCCAGTTTTCTCTTTCATCGGCGCGGGTTACTAATGGGTAGGTTAACAGAAATTATTCCGCCTCGCGACCCTGTTCCGTTCGGAAATATTTTAGATTCCTTGCTATTTTAGCGACGTGAACGTCTGGTAAAAAGTTATTTCTTAAATCGTGGAGTAATTCTTCTTCTTTTGTAGTCATTTGTATCGTTAAATTTTGTGCCATAGATTTGAGTCGCTCACGAATTTCAAGGTATCCCATATAAGGTCCTTGGATGTTAGGACCGTATCTGAGAACCTGATGCCATAAACCTGTCTCTGCTGGTCGAATTTTCCTGCATTCGTACAGAATGTGGTTTGTTGTCAATGATGTGTTTCTGTGGCGCTGCTGCTGCTTCTGCTGCAGACAGAGGACAGAGGACAGAAAAGGAAAGGAGGGGGCGCGTTTCGTCCGGGCCTGATAGTAGACTCATCAGTAGACTGCGGATCTTTATGCAAATTCACATTTTTATTAATAGAATTAATGAAACGGAAGCTTCGCAGAGGGCTGTCTCAACCCCTAAATATAATTATTCGTATCTTACTTTAAGTATTTCTTATATTTTTGCATATTAAATATTAATTTCCCATAAATGCATAAACATCCGTAGTCTACTCATTAGTAAGGCTTCTTAACAGGCCCTACCTCAAACGACTAAGATATTGGGAAGTCGTTCGAGGATTGTATACAGGGTGTTCGGCCACCTCTAGCAAAAATTTTAATGAGCGATAGTAGAGGCCAAAATAAGACGAAAATCAAGAATACCAATTTGTTGATGGAAGCTTCGTTAAAAAGTTATTAACGTTTAAAGTGCCGCCCTTACTGAATTTTTTTCTCGAAAATGCGCAAGATTTCGGGGGTATGTCTATTCACCAAAAATTACTGTAATTGAACCCTACAACCGAAAATAATTTTTCCACAACGATTTGCAATTTTTTAATTTTCTCGAATAATTTCACACCTTCTCTATTTTTTTTCTCGAAAGTGGACAGGATTTCGTGGGTATGTCTAATGACAAAAACTGATTGTAATTGACCCCCGCAACCGAAAATAATTTTTCCACAACGATTTGCAATACCCCCGAAATCTTGCGCATTTTCGAGAAAAAAATTCAGTAAGGGCGGCACTTTAAACGTTAATAACTTTTTAACGAAGCTTCCATCAACAAATTGGTATTCTTGATTTTCGTCTTATTTTGGCCTCTACTATCGCTCATTAAAATTTTTGCTAGAGGTGGCCGAACACCCTGTATAGCAACCGAGTGGTCGGTCGAGCGCTTGTGAGAACGCGACCCCTCTGGTGGCGAACATGAGAGGCGATGCCACATTTCCACAAGAGCTGCAGTTTGGTGGGTCTCTTTGATGGTGTTGTTTTTTAAAGTTCGTTTCTTTTCTTTCGTTTTTTTACATAATATCAGAGTCTGATGACGAGTCTGTGGTATCTCTAGAGACGTATGGTGAATTTGGAGTTAGTTATTTCTGCAATCTATGGATTCTATTTTTAATACTATAACGTTCTCTCAGGAAAGGATAGATGCTTGACAGCATTTTTATTAGGTCGGGTGTGTCCTCTGTAAATTCTTTAGCTGTTTTAATTGGGTCAGTTGCGCGGAGCAATGTTTTCTGTATTTCAAGTTGAAAATAAAATTACTCTGAAATTCTATCTTTCCAGTGCGATATAAAATGATCTATATAAATTTGAAAAATGATTAAAAATGATTTTTAAGAATTCTCGCGAACTTTTGTGACCCAAATCCGGGTTTCGGTTCTCAGAGTCTCCGATCGAGTCTAACGAATCTCGTTTCTCGCGGGCGTCGCATTGTAAAAAGCACGAAACTCTGTTGGTATCGCGGAAGAAAGCAATCGCAGGCATGTCTGGTACCCCGCAACGCCTGCAGCAACGAGCCCCAGCATCTGCCGGATTTCCATCGATTTCACACGGTTCCAACTCTCTCCCACCCACGCGTCTCTTGCGGCCACGTTCGATGGCGGTGGCTGGCTTTGGTTTCATGGAGAGCGTAATGATCGTATGATGACGGCTGTCAATATGTTACCGCGCGCCATCTGACGTTCGCATCCCGGCTGTTTGATTATGTGCCACATTCTCGTTGGCAACTAGACGATTCGAACGGAAAGAGAGCGCAGAGAGGGACGGGGGACGTTCTGCGTGCGCCGGAAATGCGCACGAATGTTCGAAAAGTGGGACGGTTCGCCTCGTAATGTTCCACGAATTAAATTTCGTTCGTATTTTCATTAAAACGCTATCAATTCTGGGGGCAATTTAGGCACCATGAACGTGTAAACGTCGAGGGATGGAATGCTAATTACTTTTTTATTAGAAACGGTGATATATTTAAGTGTAATCTTTTTAGCGACGTTTCAAATTTTATACGAATGGTGGTTGTTATTAAAATTTATTTGGTACTTGTGTAGTTGGTAGAATTCTATAAAAAATAAATGTGTACACATCGAGGGGTGGAAGGTTAATTATTTTTCGATTAGTAACGATGATATATTTAGGTGTAATTTATTCAGTAACGGTTCAAATTTAATTCGAGCGTAGGTTGTATCTGGCAGTAGGTAGAATTCCGTAAAAGTAACAAGAGGTTTCTAATAAATATATGTAACAAAATTAGATGTCCCAATCAGGTGTCTCAATTTCGAATAAATTATTTTGGCACAACTTCGGAATAAAAATAGGAACTCTGTTAGAAATACGAAGATCAATTATATTTTGGGCGACTTTGATCATCTGTTTTTAGTGTATAAAAATGTACATACTAGGGAGGAAATAGAATAACTGACGATACCGTTTATCGTTCTACTATAACTGTCGCAGCTGTAACGTTATCGTGACTTGTTAGTCAAGCGTAGATTACAATTGTCGTCGACGTAAACTATATATCCCACGTTGGGCTGTTGATGTCTGATGAATACAGATCGTAACGCGACACGTACTACGTACGCCGGATGCACATTAAGGATGTCAGAATTCTGTAATGTAACCCTATATCTCTCACGAGCGATTGTTTCGAGAGACATTGATTGCCTCCCAGATTCTCCATGGATTTTCGTGTCTCGAGTGCACTTTTTCCAAGTAATATTTCCATACGTCTTATTTACCATCGAAGATGCGCAATTTCTTTTTATCGAAACGACCGTGTACTCATTAAGCAATTAATATTCTTTCCTCTACCTATTTCTAGTTTTAAAATACTCGATGCATTTAATAAAATGACGAATATATAATAAGTATAAATGAACAAAGTTTACATTTGAAATAAAAGAAAATATTATATTCTATGGTTCCACTGTGACGTCTACCTAACATTGATTAACATGTTAAACGATATACTCATTATTTTATTAAATATATCGCGTACCTTAAAAATAGGAATAGACAGCGGAAAGAAGTACTTATTTCTAAATTTATATTAATATCCACATCGCGAAACTCAGGATCGAAAGTACGATCAGTTATCGATTATGATTCGTGTCCGTTCGAAGATGACTTTGGTCGTCAACTAATATCAAGACGTCCTCGTAAGTTTTGACGTTTATGTACGAAGATTTGCGCGACAAAGGAAGATTAAAGGGATCGCCAGCTGTCGATTTCAACTTCGATTATGTCTGTTTCTACTTGCTTTGTTGTCTGCCCCCGCGGGACAATACTGATCCGATGACGGGTGTCGGAACGTCATTTGTACGCGTTGCTCGCCCGCAGACGGTTCGAGTTTTTTTAATTATGCGCCCGTATTTACATTAGTACGCCAGCGTTCGCTGTCAAACTGTCAATCACGAAACGTTGAATCGCTGTCGGTCCTAGGCAGCATTACTTCCTGTAATAGCATTCGGTAGGCCAAGCAAGTTACAGTTAATAAAAGGAATCGTAAACGAGAAGTTTACGTTATCCATATTTTTTAATATTAAACATTTTGTTTCATCCTCTCCCGTGAAGGGCTGTGTGTTTTCAAGTTTGGCAAACATTGTTCTATTCGATCTCATAAAAAATTCAATTTAGTTTTAAACGAATTTATGAACGTACAAATGATCAAAAGAATACTTTCTTTCGGTCAGATTCGTTTTGCGATATTGCCTGCAGCTCTGCAAAATAAAGTTACATTTCGTCTGTTAAATGGTTGTAAAAGAGTAACCGCTATATCACGTCACAATGGCTACTCTTAAAAGTCTGAAAGTGTCCTGCAACGTATCTATGACACGACATGAATCGAGACACGTGACGAAACTCCGAAAGTGACGCTAATGCCAATATCCTTCGATCTGGCTGTGTAGCAGGCTCATCAGTACGTCCACCTAGCTGACATAGGCTGGCTGCTTCAAACATTTGGCCCTGGGACAAAGAATCTATGTATACAAGTCGACAAACAGAGACTAGTAAAAAGTTCTCCAATAAGAGTAACACAGTATTAAATTTCGTTCCTGATTTATTACGACTCTCAAAGTCGAATAAAGAAAGTGTCTGTCGTTCCAATTATAACATGTAAACCCTGCGTCTCAGCCATTTATTCGATCATTCTTAATCATCCTTGCCCCTGTCGTTCTCTGCGGGCATCCATTTCGTTGAATTTAAATATTTCGAGCGTCGACTGTATCCCTTCGATCGATTCGATTATCATCCGCGTTGCGTCATCGCAATTACTGCGACGCAATGACACCTGTCAGAGCGTCGTTCGAGACGCCCGGCGTGCACGGATTTTTTAATCAGCACGCGCAACGGGGCGCGCGTGAACGAACAATCGGATAGCTGATGCAACCGACACACAGGGACACCGTGTAGAGCGCAACGAGGAAAATGCGGAAAGATTAAAGCGATCACCGACATTGATTCCGCTCGCGATTAATGCTCGTTCGCATTTGACGTTTTTTTTTCTTTTTTTTCTCCTTGTTTGCTCGTGTCGACGCGCGAAACCCCCTTTTACGCTTTCGCATTATCGACACGCGCGCGTCAGCGATAGCTTTTCTTTTTCATTAGCGGTCTCACGAAAATTCTGCGCCGACGTGTACTTTCTTTTTCTTTTTTTTTCGGTAACCGCGAGCAAACCTCCCTTCCCGGTATTCGTCGAGCCTTCATTTTCGAGCCTTTCAAATGACGGTCTATGCGCGAGCCCTTGTGTTTCCTTGATTAGGCGGCCATTGTTCTATTTCCGTTTTTTTCCCCCCTCCGCTCTGTCTCTGTCTTTTTACCTTTCGACGTATCGGTTGTTTTTCCGATACACCGGGGGTTGCAATTTAACGGGACGTACTCGCATAAATTTCTGTGTTTCACACGAAGAATGGAATTTAGAAGAGTCGTGGAAGAAAGGAAAATAATTCGATTTCGTAAAGAAGATTATTAAAGTTTTTAAGAATGTGAACCCTGGAATATCGTAAGTGGGATACTGCATTGGCTAGAATGTCAACGTGGACTGTGTTGCAAAACGAGTTTCAAGACGTTACGTCGTCGTCGAAGCGCGACTATAGTTGGATCAAACTCAAAACTGACCGCTGTAAACCACTAATGGCTCGTGCAAAGGTTTGGCTGGCTACCAGCTCTTTTCCTCGACTCTTCGAGCAAATTTACAGTCACACGCTCTTGGACTATTAAACAGTCAGGCAAGTTTGTATAGCGTGCAGTCGTGTTCGAGCACGGAATATGCGATTTTTATTGTGGTATTTATAAAAACGAAGACCAGCTGGTTCTCGCGGTGGTTTCCGTTTTTCGTCCAAACGCAATGGTTCAATTTTTATTTGTACTTGATCTGCCCACCGTCTCCTCTGCCTCAGAAAAAGTTCGCAATATTCTTCCGCCACGTGAATCTAAGTTTATTGTTGCGTCGCGAAACATGTCGTTCCATTTATAACGGCAATTCAGCGTTTACATTGACGCTACAAGCCATTAGCTAAGTGGTTTTAGTGTCAATGTAAACTAAATCACATAATAACCGCCATAACCGTTGGGCCAGGATTTTTCCCGATACTCGCGAACACGAAATGCAAGAAGTACCAGCGCACCAATCCTGAACGAAAAGGGTTCTGATTGGATGCGGCTGGCTTCTTACATTAAGATGTAAGGCACGAGATTTAGCATACAAGAGACTCAAAATTACAAAACGTCGAAACATCACACACCGCTGTACGAACGAGAGAGGGTCCACGTCCAACAGAAATACAGTCCACTACAACGAACCAACGCCTTGCATATCAACAGACGTGCAAGAAGAGCTCCCGACGTGCAACACATTGCACGAGCTCTCAACATTTATAGTATCATACAATTTATACCGTCATTGCATTACATTTTAAAAAGAGGAAACGAAACAGAAATTAAATCATATTAAATTAATCTTCTCAGGAAGGAATCATTTAGTGTACATCGAAACGTATAAAGCAGCTTCCTCATCTAATTATTTTACGTGATTACAAAATATAATAGAGCACGATGAAGTTGCTTAAAATACACTACGATACCAATTAAAAGTTAAATGACCGCCATGATAATCCTAGTACCAGCGATGAGTTTGATCCGGAATCTCCGCAAACGGTTAATTGCGTCTGAGCCAGAATCTGCTAGATAAGCCTTACCGAGATTGCAATTGGTCCGTTTCCCTCCGTTTAACGGGCGTTGCATGAAAATCAACAGAGTGCCGCGCGATAACGTTGTTATTCCTCGATGTCCGTAAGATGCAGCCTCCTCGATGCGATATACGAACTACTTCGCGACCAATTAATCTTTCATTGTGGAAATTCGGAAGTCCCGAGCGTGTTTGCGACGAATCGATGCTCGTGTTTCCGTAATTAAGGCGCATTCACATGGATCACACTGGGGTGGCGTTAATTTAATGACCCTTGATTGCTCAGTGTAGTAATTGCTGCGCGGACACGCGCGCTAGCCCTTTTTACTGTTTAGGATGGTCGTTCCACCCGGACGTATTGTACTCAACTGTCGTACGCACGAACATCTAAATAATTCGTTTATTTGCGTTCCTATAATCGAGTCGACTCGAACAATTTTGCGTTTTATTGGAGATAGTAGATTCTATGAGACCTGTAAACTAATTCTGACCCACGACCAGCTGGTTAGACGTCAGAAAATAAACTTTAATAGACTGATATATTTAACAGAGACGAGTGTTAAAATGTATCAATTATGCAGGAATCGAAGCGTTGTTGCAACAAATTTTATTCCTCGGAATACTTTGTGGAGTTGTCTGTATTTTATTCGAAGATGGTTGATACAAAACGACGCGAAATGTTGTGTAATAAAATTCCGTTACACATGTTCCTAAAATTAGATTCTGCTCGAGAGGATCGATAATAAGAGGAATGGCTACGTTGCTACATATGATTATATATTTACTCTGTATACTTATACTACTTAGTTGCATCGTAATTCGGTCCCCGAACGGATCGGTGGTAGTAATTGAAGTTTGCAAATGGGCGGAGCGGAAACGGGAGAGTTCCATTTCCGTCGAGAGTGGAAGGAAACCCATCCGAAACGGAAAGTCGTCACGATTCTTGAGGAAGCCGACTTTTTCCAAGTTGGAACATCCATCATGGTGGCCGAGCACTTTCTGTAACAATCCGTTATCAATCTTGCTAATGTCGTAGCCTCCCAGCCCCCGGATTATCATAACGCGCGGCCTAACGTCGCAATAAAACGGAAACCTTGAACAACGCCCGGAGTATTTGTTTCTGCGACGAAGAAACGTACGATTCGTAGTCCCTTGTATCCAACAACTTGAAAACGAATTTTGTTTCAAGGCGACACCATAGTTAATTCATTGAGAAAACATTTATTTACGAAGAAATACTGGCTAGTAATTGTGTAAACATCTTGCAAACAAATTTTAATTCTTTTTCAATTAAACAAACGATTTATAATCCTATTTTGTCGCGCACCAGTTGTATAATCAATAGGAATAGTTGAAACTTTTTTAGGTAAATAGTGTCAAAGTAAATGTGAAAATAAACATAGAAGACAGCATAAATAATAATAGTTGATATGCTCGTCGGATAGGGGATGAAATGCCCTTTGAAATGAGCGCTCAAACGAGTCGCTAGCTTAATTAGTTCCGGAGATATGGGGATTTCAGTTTCAAGTCGATCGGATGAGACCGAAGCGTTTGTTTATGTCACGAGATCAATGAACTCTCACTAAAGAGGTCCGACGCGACGCGTTGGACGGAGACAGAGATAGTCGAATTAAAAAAATGACCTTTTACATAAATTACGATATCTCGAAATCGGAAAGTCGGATCGACAAAAACCAAAAACCACTTTAAAAGGGAAGGTTTACCGCTTCTAACAGTGGCTTAGTCATGAAGAAAACATTAGTAGTTTCAGAACTGCACGTGTCTAAATTCTTACTATTTTTAATACGCATTTCATACGACTTTCTTATACATAAATATTATTTTCAGTCAGATACGATGCAGTACATTTTACAAACAAATATGACACAAGTGTGCGACTTTTAATTTATTTTTACAATTATAATTTTAATTTTAAAATTAATTTTTTTTTATACCATCCGTGACTTAACGGGTTTGGGTTAGGTCTGGGTTAGTTTTTTGTTAGTAACAAAACTCGATTCGCGCTTCCATAAAAGTTTGCTCGATGCATCGTTGAACAAAATTTCTTAAACGTTCCTTTTTTAAATTTTTACGTATTTGTTGTCGGTTCGTTTTAATTGGAACATTCGGTAAATAGCTGTCAGAATTGCGAATAGATGAAATAACGCCTAACATGGAATGACGCACACCGTGGTCCCTATTCTAATTAGGAAGCATCATAAACATACGTCCTCCGTCATTCCAACTGGAACCCTCCTTTCGTTCTTGCTGAACAGGGGGTGGTCATGCATACACGAAGTGACTGGCATATCCCAAGAGCTATTTTCCAATTGGCCAGTGTCCATAATTGAAGTCAGGGGTCCGTGGACTCGAGTAGAAGCGCAAACGATCGGAAAGCAGGGATAACTGAGCAACCCGGATCGACGGCGCGTGGGTTATCGACTCGAGTACGTTCGTCGGGATCGAGACAATAGATTTAAGGTGTCTTTGCTCGATCTCATAAATCTAACGCGCGTGACGCGGAGCTGCTGATCAATCGTTGTAAAACACTTCGGTTACGTTAAAAGCTTCTAACCTCCTCGCACCCCAATCTGCTATGGTTTCGGATACCCACCTCTCGCATTTAAATTAATTCCTCGTTCGGCTTGTATTTTACGTTTAATCAGGCGTATACTCGAGAGGGAATAACCTTTCATCGCGTTTGAGGCGTAATTTAATATTATTTTTATCACAAAGTAATTAATTTCTTAAAATAGCAGTAGATACAATTGATTTCTATTATATTTTCACCGTTCGATCTCTCATACAGCCCATTTTAATTGCCCCCTTATTTTACTCTATCCAGACATTTATTAAACAATTTATAAGTTTTGAATTGTATCCAGTTCTCGTACCTAACATACTTAATCTGACAAATTTTTTTCTGAAAAGTCATAATTAAAGTGAAATAGTAATCTTAGAAAAGATTCTAATAGAAGTCACACGCAAATGAAAATCAATTACTACGTTCGCGTATAGAGTGTTTTTCTCGTATTGTACCGCGAGAATGTGGTGGTAATGTTTACAAGGGAGCGGAAAGAATGAAGTCAAAGGGTCTTGGGGTAATCTTATGAATCTTCTAAGCGTGACACCTTGGGACTGGCAGTGGTCAATAGCACAGCACTCGTGTCGTCCCACGGAGGAAATTATCTGTCTCTTTCACCCTTCCCAAGTGTATTCTGAGGATTTAACGGAGCTTCTCGAAGTGTTTACTTACGCTGAGCCTCGGCGAGTAAATTTGCTCGAGCGAACTCTCTGATTATCCGTTCGAGAGGGTCGTGAAAAAGCTTGAGGTGAAGCACGATGCATATAAATTGGTGGCTGGAAGCAGGGTGTCCTCTCGATCGTAATTTCTCGTTACTTCGTGTTTACGTTAATGTTAATTACGTCGATGTTTGATTGTCCCACGAATCGATTCTTTGCAAAGCTGCACGCGATATTGGAACGTACGAGGAAAAGTTTTCGAGGTTGGTTCGCGCTCCGGTTATAATCGCGTTGAAATAGTCGGTGCTTTGTTGCACGCTGTGCTTCGTTTGTACGTCCTAATTATTTTGCCGAGGGTTTTATATTGGCTCGCGAAACCACCTTACTGTTGTTTCGCAATTACACCGGGTTCGTTTCGATTCGGTTACAATCACGATCCTTTGGTCAATCACGGACTTTTCGATAAATCTGACACAAAACACGCTGGCAATTCACGATCAATCGTTTCGGTATTTACTGAAATTTTTCGTTCTGAATCCAGAATTGCTTAAAGGTCATTTTGCATCGAACAAAAATCTAGATTTGCAATTAAAACCGTTGAGTCTAAATTATTTAAAAAAATTCGTCGCATCGTTCGTAGAATTTTTGTAACCGGTTATTCCTCCGTAATAAAAATCGTAATAAAATTTCGGTGAAATTGTGCAATTTCGGTAGAAAAATATTTGTCGACGATGAAATTTAATTGACTGGGTATTCTCGGTGGAACAAAGACCTCGTTTATTTTTACAAATGTGTCTGCAAAGTCCTCTTTCCTTCTCAACGAGTTCCTGCTCTCGACGATTAATGCACGCATCGGTTCATCCGGCGCGTTTATCAGTGTTCCATCTGTGTATCGATCGAACGGAGTCGCGGAGAGGCGGGAAACTTTTTCCATCAAGCAGAAAATAATGAAATTTTCCGTGAAGATACGATCCCGTCTCCGCTTCCGCGAGTTTACGCTCGAAACGCTGCTTGATTTCTCCGCGACGCATTATTGGGACATCGTCGTAAACTTTTCAGTCGATTATTTCGCGTAAGGAAATACCTGTTAAAAAGCTGATGTTTTTAACGAAGAAGTCCGGATAGAGGAATGGGAGATTATCGGGGAAGTGAATCGGACACCAAATTGATTTTCTTTTCGTCGGTCTTTAGGACCGACCTTTTGTATCAAGAATAATCAAAAAATCAAGAATAATAAAAAAAAAAACAAAAATCAATTGGACTCAGAAATAAAAATTAAAATATATTATCTCGGCGCCTCGTCTACCTTCGGTGTCTCCTCAGCCGAATGGCAATCACAAAGAAGTGTGGACGGTATCCGTCGACTTCTTTGCGTTTCAAACGTTTATACGCTTCAATTCTGCCCAGGGAGGGCCGAGCACCTTATAGGTGTATTCTCGGGCCCCCAGAATTTGCAATATTTGAAATTAATTAAGGTTTTGGGTGCACTTGTACGAATCGGAATACGTCTATCTTTGTCAAACTATCAGCGCGCTACTCTCTCACGGTACTGACGTCACCAACACCGTTAGCACACTCAAATCGAAGTTATTGTACGCTAACAGGATTAATTATGCAATCTTTAAACAATACCGATTTCTCGAACAAGCTGTGAATTTTCCACATCGGTGCTTTGCCAGCAATAATGTTTTCAAGAATTCAAATTTCTATTCAGGCTAATATATTAAAAAGATTCCCTTCCAGCCGGAAACTCCGATCGGATAGGGAGAAAGTTATTACAAATGTGTCGAAAGGTTACGGCGTGGGGAGCGACGATCCACTTTTCCTCAATTTTTATATGGAAATCGAGCATGTCCGGAAGGGCAGAAACTGAAGCCTGACAAATTTTGTTCCCAACGTTCTGACGTAGTCGCGACAGGAATCGTCCCGTATAAACAGGAGAACCGTTCGCCTAGAAAATTCTTGGCCACGTTGCTCGTTTCGAGAAGCATCGGAAGGTTTCCCTGCTACTCGTGTCGTTTTTTATTCGGTAAAATAAACAAAACAAAGTAAAAATTTGTATATTTCTGCAAAATAGCCGAGAGACGACGGCTTCGAACGTAAACTGAACGGTCAAACAGAATGAAACTAGTCGCGTTCGAAGCTTCCAGGGTCGCCAGCCATGGATGCAAAGTCTCGACTTTTAATAGTCACGACTATGTTTATTCTGGAAAAGCTTTTCGTCGGCCAAACAACCGGCTTGAAACACAATTCCACGCGATTAAACCTCTTAGACACGATTCACCACTATAATAGCTTTCGTGGATGTCATCTTTCTGAACGACGTGCCATTATAGTGGCTTACTCGTTCACTGTTTGAATTAAATGATCGTTTTCATATGTTTTGTTTCACATTTTTCTTGCCTCCACAACGTTTCATAACAATGTTAACCCTTTTACAATGACGTCTCAGAGACGTGATAAGTCTACCAGGCCAAACATGAATAAGACGTCTCAGAGACGTGATAAGTTTACCGGGAGAAACCTTGGTGTCGCTTTTGGCACGCACAGTTGGAAATTAAATCGTAAGGCAAGGGGTTAACAATATATAGACAGAATATACAGTCTTTGTTTTCGATACGCCAGTGTCAGAATTCTGAATTCTGCCGTACAGCCGTGCCCGAGAGGTTAAACTCTTAAGGAACCTAGACACTCGTTGAACTTTGCCCCAGAACACCTTAGATATTCCGGTCCAGGCAGTACGCGTCGCGCGCCTAGTGCATAGGAATGCCCTATCCCGACGTTTCAATTATGAACTAATTACCGCGTGTGTACACGAACGGTGCAATTTACCACGAACGCGGCAACATCTGCCAGCCCTGTTTCGTCTACTTCGATCGCGATTCCGGCTGGTGCGTCGTTAACAGGGACGTGCCATGTGGCGTTACACATGTCCGCGAAGGGCGAGCGTTCAGGGGGTTTTGGTGGTCGAGCACCAAAAGGGTGCACCCTTTCGGTCGTACGTTGTCTCGAGGATGACTCTCTCGGTTATCGAGCACGCAAGCGGCGGTTGCATCTCGTCGCTTGTGTAGCGTCTCGAGCTTATGCTCCGATAATTTCTACCCCGCGTTTACGGCCGCGGCATCTGGAAACTGAGATTTCCGCGAGTCAACCGACTGGCAGATCGGGAAGCACCCGTGTCCCCCTGTAACCGTAACGTGCGTCCTCCGGCGGTCTTAATTAGCCACTGTCTCGCGAAGAGGGGGAACGGTGTCGTAAAATGCGTTTAAAGTTCAGGTGGAAGAGACAAACGTGGGGCGGCCGGAGTCGTTTTCAGACTCTCGACGTCTTGCTGTTTGCTCTTTGCGCGAAATATCTCGTTGAGTGAGGAAATTTGTATCGCGTACACGAGAGAAGACGCCAAGAGGGGGCAGGGGAGTACGCTTGCTCCACCCATCCCCACTTTCGTCGCGCGACGCAACCAATCAGACCCGCATTCCTCTCGGTAGTCAACTTCTCGCGGACATAAGTTAGCGATTGTAATGTAGCGATGTGGGCTATGGTTTAATGTTAGTCAAAGGAATGTCATAAGTCGAGGATTATGAGGGGACAATTTAAAGTGTTTAAATTGACACCGAACAGCGTGTGTTTTGAACCCTGACGAACGTAGGATCAACTTCTAGCGTTACGTTAGAAAATACAATTTTCTTCCGCGTATGTATTTCGCGTTTACAAGTAATCGTAGAACGGTTTCGGATTTCCGGAGACAGCGACGAACTTTTTACGCCGCTTTGTGACGTTCTCGCGACCACGGTTACGCGTTCGACACGCGATACAAGGTCGTCGGGGGTGGTTTTGGAGCGAGACCGATCTCCAGTTCCCTCTGACACGCGATACCCTCGATTCCTTTCCAGAGGCCGTTGAAGTTTTAAAATTCTGTAGCCGAACGCGATACGAAATCAATGCGACCTGTCGAATATCTTCGAGGTGGAACCTCTAACCTTCGTAGCCGGTGGCGTGCATGCAAACACGCCACGCGGGGACACGCAACAGAGGCGGTTTGCGAGGACAGGGAACGATCCTGCGTCCTGCGAGGTACATACCTACCGGATATGACGTCACGCTCGGCGAGCCTCGAATCTTCGCGGCAGCGTGACTGAAATCGCGATGAGATCAGATGTTGTAAAGCCGGGGCGACCAGGATCCGCCGTGTCAAAAACGGATCCTGGGATTTGTCTTATTTCCTCCACGAAGACGAGAATATTACCTCCGACTGAAATTACCTTCAAACGCTCGTGAATCCAAAATTCAAAAATTTTAATAGGAGATTCTAGAGGCCGAAATAAGACGAAAATCAAGAATATCAATTTCTTGACTGATGCTTCGTTAAAAAGTTATTAAAAAATAAAATTGAAAAATTTCATATCATTCTAGAAAAATTGTTTTCGATTGCGGGGGTCAATAGCAATCATTTTTGGTAAGTAGATGTACCACCAAAATCCTACGCAGTTTCGAGAAAAAAATTCATTACCGAAAATTTCATTTCTGACCATACCATTGACATGTTTCACTGAAATTTCATGCGTATCTTTAAAACATAACTCCTGAACGGATTGGACGATTTTAATGTTTCAAAAGGCAAATTCTAAGAATATTCGAAAAGTTGTTTTTTAACCCCGTAAACTGAATAAAATCCCATGGCAGAGGCCAATTTTCAAACGGTCATAACTCCTACAATAGTGAATATATTTGAATGAAATTTTTTTCTGAAATACAGCTTATATATATCTACAAAAAAGTATTACGCAACTTTTCCGTACGGCGTCAATCAAATTGATTAAAAATGAAAAACCAATTTTAAAAAAAATCGACAGGGGGCAGGTGCCTAAATTTTACAAGGAAAAAGAAAAATTTCAAACCGTTCTGAAAAAATTATTTTTGGTTGCAAGGGTCAATTACAGTCATTTTCGGTGAATAGACATACCCCCGAAATCCTACTCACTTTCGAGAAAAAAATTCGTGCACGTGAACAAATTTTATTAATAATTTTGTTAACAACTTTTTAACGAAGCCTCCATCAACAAATTGGTATTCTTGATTTTCGTTCTATTTTGGCCTCTAGAGTCTCACATTAAAATTTTTCCCAGAATAAACATGTACTATATATTTATTAGATTCATCGTGGAAAAATATTTTCAGATCGTTCGTAAAATCCCACGTTGAAATTAATCAACTATTGGATTTCTTAATTCTCCTTTATCAAGACGTATATCCAATAAAAACGTTTTGTAAAATAGAAATTTCCGTACGGGTCACGAATGACCGAAAATTAATTTTTCGTTCGAAAGTTTTAAAATCGTTAATCGTCCCAAAGAAACGTGACAGTTTATATACCGTCGTGCTCTCTTGTTTACTCCTCGTTAAATTGCCTCGAATGAAATTAAGCATCCCCGTCGAGTCCGCTCCCTTTGTTTCTTTGATTATCGCGGATTCTTAATTTTAACCCTTTTAGAATCAGAGCAAAACGACTAATCGCGTTGCGTTAATTCACGGTGAATTCGTGCGATCTCCCTAATAAGTTCCCCGGGAGCTACTCAAAGCACGTCACAAATTGCGTTAACGTCGAACGCGTTTCGATATCTCTGTTTCTTTGATACAAAAGCGATGAGGGTGCGGGCGTCCCTCGATCCTCGTCGTCGCGACGCAGATTTCGTCGTCTTGGCGTTCTTCTATCGCGGATTCTTAATCTTTGCGACCTTTGGCCCCTCCGGTTTCCCGGGATTGGACGCGAGGCACGCTCGTGTAATGATAATTCACGACAAACGTTATTCATACCAGAAGTTCGTCGGAGGTTATCGCGGCGGTTCGACTCCGGGGGCAGTCAGGGTAACGCCACCCTTTGCGGCCAGCTCTCTCCGGGAGGCCAGCCTCGTCCCTGGCCATGCAAAGTGAACCAGGGGTTGTTAGATTAAACTCCGGCCCCCTCGCGACGCCCCGGATGCCTCTGACGCCACGACGGGTTAAAAACAGACAGGAAGAGCATGAGTCATCCCCGAGCGTGGACTCGAATCCCTCGTGAGAACAAACAAAATTGCAACCGGGAGTTTGTCGTTTGACGTGGGTCGACATACCTCAACGAAACCTCTTCTTGTCGCGATCTCTTAAAATGCTGTCTTTCTTCAACCCCTGCAATTTTGTTTCGTGGTTTTGGTGGTAAACATTTCTTCAAGTATCTATCCTTTTAATTTCTTTGGTACAAATGAATACATCATGATTGTCGGTAGTTCTAGTGTTGAGCTGCTCTCGAACCATCGCAGTTAGTTGTTCGAGCATCATTAAGAATTTTATCCAAATAAAATCGGTTTCTTGGTATCGTGAAATTCGAACCAATAATTGCAAAATTTTCAAAATTGTACAAACATATTTTATTTCAGATTTCTTCTAGTGTTAAGCTGGTCTCGAACTATCGCAATTAGTTGTTCGAGCATTATTCAGAATTTTTATCTAAATAAAATCGTTTTCTTGATACCGTGAAATTTGAATCAATAATTGCAAAATTTCCGAAGTTTTACAAACATATTTCATTCCAGATTTATTTTTAAACGTAGAACGATCCTTCCGTCTTCCATTTTAACACTTTAATACTTCGTATCGCGCGATGACCATTGTCCGTTACCACCGATATTGTAGACCAAAGTGAGATACACGAAGATGCTAGGAATGTTATTATAAGGAATTATAAATATAACCTCAACAAACGTAATAAGTTGAACGTATGATGAAATGGTGACCGATACAGTAGATCACGCATACGTGACAGTGGCCAACGTCTGCTAAGCGGCTGTCAAAGTGTTAATAAGAATATCGAAACAGTGTACACAGTTAAATATTGCGAATATTTTGATAGCATTCATTTGCTCGAACCTTAGGACCGGTCATCGCGTTTGCTAACTCCTAGGACAGAGTCACTGACAAATTTTGTGTATCAGTGAACAAAGGGGTGTCCGCGCCGAATACTGAAGGGGTTCTAAACAAGTGAGTCCACAGGGGTCGATTTATTCCTCAAGCTGTTCTCGACATTCCGCTCATGAAGTAGGCTGCATGTATCTATTATTACAAGAGGGCAATAAAGGGTTTCGGTCGGTCTAGTTTCATCGTGTCTGCTTGGCTATTCCCCCCGCTTTCTTTCTATCGGTCCATCGATTCCTCTCGCGTAAAATTTTTACGGCGATGTACCCTGTTTCCCCCGTTTGCAACCTACGTGACTAAACGTGTGTATTTACGCGACGCGTGGAATTCGAAATCCGCTGCTCCGCGAAACGGTTTCGAACGCTTAACTTAGATTTACTCGCCCTCGTAGCGCTCATTTATTCGCGAACATAGATTTCGACCAGAAATTTAAGAGACCATTCTTACGGTTTAAAAAAATAATAAATGCAAATAAATTAAAATATCCAATTTTTATTCAATTCCATGTCGAATCAATTGGTAAAACAGTAAAAGGCGTTATAGTGAAAAAAATGCAGAGGGCGTAAATTTACGCTTTTTGTATACATATATTGATGGACTAGTGAAAGCGTATATATATACGCCTTTAGCAGTCAAAGGGTTAAAAAATAATTTGATCGCGGTGGGGTTTATGTTTTATTCGGCAAATAAATACTAAAATATTTGTCAATATTTTGAGGAGCAGTGATTTCACATTTAACGAGTCAATCTGTACAATGAGTTGGTAGAACTTAAATTGAAAATCGATAATTAACGAAATTGGATGCACTAACATGAAATTGTTTTCTCTGTTGCAGGTAAGCGATCAAAACTGCAACACGTCGATGGTTCCCAGAATCGTAAGTAACCAATTCGTTTCCCCCTGTGATCCGTGACGCGTGCAGCTGGGCTCGATCATAAAGAATCGATAGATTCCCCGATATCGGTCGTTGAATATGTCACGGCGACGTGATCCAATCTCGTAAAACCTTTGGGAATCGGGCTGGTGGTACACGGGACTGGCTCGTCCCTAAGAAAGTGTTTTAAATCTCCCCGGTCGCGTCGCTCCGCCATTCACCCTCTGCTAGCCCTCAATTATTCCCATGGAAACGATTCCGGGCGAAACCTTTCAACGCATCAATCTCGTTCGGGCTCTTACCTAATACACCGGGCGGTTAATTATTCCGTCGACAAAAGAAGCTGCTGCGAAAACTTTCCGGATGATCGATAATCTCGAAAATTCGAGTGGCGAAGGGCCCAGGGTCAGCGTGGCTCGCTCACTGATAGGGACCGGAGGAGCATACGAAAGCACTTATCCTTTTAATCTTTTAATTACACGCTATAGCGAGCTTCTCTGCTAATTTCGGGAACCGAAGGTTCGGTATCCCGATAACCGATCTTGCCCCCGTGAACCGGTTCCTTTGTTTCGATCCTCGTGCGACTTGGAGATAATTTTTTCGCGAGGGGTTACGAAACGAAGTAAAATATTCGAGGACGGGAAGGGCGAGAAGGCGAGAAAGCCACCAGGCGTCGTTTGGCGATTTTTTATTCGGAATCAATTTTTCTACGGGGAATATTTTAATTTTTCTCTGCGGCGAAACGAACCGAGAAATTTTACAGCAGCTCGATATAATTGTTATACAGGTTTCTCGGGGGTTTTTAGAACATTGGAATCGAAAGAAATTTTATGAGACTCGTGGAGAGAATTACACCCGAAATATGTTGTTTTGTTTCTGTTTGTACTTTGAAGAAAGCCTCTTCAATTTCTATCAAATAATCGTTAGTCGAATGCTTCTGTAGAATAAATTCATTAGAATTATTCCCACTTGTATTTGTACACTATAATGGTGATTCATTATAAATGAAGAAAGCTTGTTTCTTGTGAATTCAGTTTTTGAAACTGGTATGAGTCCAGTTTTTCATAGATTGAGATATTTAAGGGTTTAAATGAGGAAGGAAACTTGTCAACGATCGTGTCACCACTTCTCGTCCGATCACCAAAGTGCAGCATCACTGAGCCGCGTGCGACACAGGATGGGTGGTTACCACTTTGGGGGAAAAAACACTTATTGTTGATTTGTATACTGTGTATAATATTTATACTTCTTTATTGATCTTCTAATTACTAGTTCTTTAATATTAATATAATGAAAGAAAAAGTACTTTGTGAATTGAAATATAACACAGTGTAATAAACAACAATTTGTAAAAATAGGTACGTAAATAGAAGTAATACAAAACTACTTCGTGTATAGAAGTAACACCAAGTGTGTAGTAAAAATAAATAGAAAGAATAGATAAGAAACAAAAGTACGTAAATACAAATAACCCAAAATTACTTCCGTAAATAGAAGTTAGCACAGTGTAGTAAACAATACATTTGGTAAAAATAAATGGAAAAAATTCCATAAGAAACAAAATTACAACGTAAATAGAAGTTAACACAAACTTACTTCGTGCATAGGAGTTAACAATTAAAATGGAAACGAACGTAGGAAATCTTTTGGAGGTGTAAATGTTACCATACAAGTAATTGCAGGATATTCGGAGTGTTTCTTCGTTTCATACTGTCAGGTTGATATTTACTTAGAAGCGCAAATGTGGAACGCGGAGGCTAAAGTTTCCAGATCGTCGAAACTTCTTTACGACCTTTCCCTCTTTTATTCCGCTAGTTTCGTTTGTTGTACAAGCAACTTTTCTTCGCCTCGTAATCCAATTCTCGCGCGCATAAAAGGAGCAAGGGAATTGCTCGCGAAGGAAAGAAACCGTGGCTCAGGGAGAAAGAGTTCCGTGGATGAGGATTCTTTATACGGCCCTATGGCGTGTCCAAGGTCCACTTCGCGTCTCCTTGAGAAAATCTTCCGGGGATCCTCGAGGCGCGGAGATGATGAGACCGCGTCCAAGTTTTTGCCAAACGATCGCGTTGTTGTGCTCTTATTTGCGAAAGTTGCTTTCGGGAAAGTGAAAACGGTAGGGTTGATGGGATTTAATAAACACGCGGATATATCGTCGCCTGGCACGAACGAAACCCATCGAGGGCTGAACAATTCGACGATAACATTATTAATAACAGCTACATCAATTTTATTACAAAGTAATTCAGTAGAACCATGTTGATATACTGTTTGGGGATAGGAAGCTATATTCCACGGTATCAGTCTAAATTTTGATTAGTTTCACAACAGTATTCGTTGATAGTTACCTTTATATTTATTTTTGCCAACTTTACTGCAAATTAATTCAGTAGAACCATGTTGATATACTGTTTGAGGATAAGACGCTATATTCTATGGGTACAGTCTATATTTTGATGAGTTGTCACAAGAATATTCGTTTGATAGTTACCTTTATATTTATTTTTACCAACTTTACTGCAAATTAATTCAGTAGAACCATGTTGATATACTGTTTGGGAATAAGAAACTATATTTCAATGGTATCAGTTTAAATTTTGATTAGTTTCACAAGAATATTCGTTGATAGTTACCTTTGTATTTATTTTTGAATACAAAGTACTATTTCGTCCAGAATCTAGTTTACTCTAGCTTATCATTTTTAAATATTCTCTTTCCATGACGTTTATCAATGTTAGATCCTATTTCTTTTCTTTTCTTTCACTTTGAAGTAGTTCTTAAAACACGATTAAGAGAAACCCAAATTCAGCGATTAAATCGAACCGTATAAAATAATATCCTGACAAAGAAACTCTAAAGGCGATTTCTTCTATTTGTTCGCGAATTTTTCTTCCGTCCATCCGACGATGTTAGTTCAAATAATATTTGTGCTCCGAGCGGCTGGAAACAAATTCCGCTTTTCATTACTGTCGTTCCAGTTCTCCCGCTTCCAATCGTCATAAATGTTATCGTGACAATTTTATTAAATCATCGACGAAAGCGAAGCGATTCGGGAAACGTTTATCAGAATCGCGCGAGATTGCCTTTTTGTCCACGGCGCGCAAAAAACCAGAATGTGGCGAAAATTTAATAAATAAGCGGGAACATCCGTCACGCGAGCAGTAATAGAAGTCGTTCCGTGGCGTAGCTGGTAGTCTGGTCAGAGCACAATGAGTGCTAAAAAAAAAAAAACGGAAAAAAAGGAACAAGAAAACGAAAGAATGAGAAAGGCGGAGTTCGCGTTGCCCGAAGAAAGGACATTCGCGAAGGATTCATTTCGACCAGGACTTTCATTCACGCAGAAAACACGGACGAGAATCGCGAAAGATGAGAGCAGGTTGCCGGCTGTGAAACAGAAAGAAAAGAAGAAAAAAAAGAAAGTGGGAAGCTGGTCTTACGAGACCCTTGCAAACGTCACCCTCCGCCATTTACATTATATCTTTCTGCGCGCCTTCCCCTTTCTTTATTTCCTAATGCCTATCTACGGTTTCCGTGCGGTGTCTGCCTTTATGCAAGCTGACACGAGAAAAAGGAACGATACTTCTTTATAATTTCTTTGACGAGGTTGCTTTGAGATTGGAACATCGCCGTAGCTTCGTTTCGACGGCCACACTCTCCGTTATAAACAGACGTTGATACTCGAAGAGCTTCCACACTGTTTTCAATTGATATTTTTAAAAAGATGGAAATTGTATGCTGGGATGTCCTCCATTGTGTTTTCGATTACGTACATATTCCTTTGCAATATTCGAAGTGTCAGGATAAAGATAAGAAGAGATACTGTTTTAAGAAATTATTTTGAAGAGAAACTATTCTACGAAATTGATTTCATTTTTTTTTTTATTAAAAATGGGTTACACAGTAGATTATTTTTAAAATTGTATAATCGAATATGTCCACAAGTTTGGGATTAAGTTATTTGATTCCAGCAAAGATCCAATTCCTTTAATTTTAGTTTGTAATATTTATTGAGACGAATACGTTATTATTAAAGTATAGCAATATTTGTTGTTAGAATATCCTATGTGAACGTGTTATAACGAGAAACTGGAAGGATACGATGGATTTTACTGGTCGATCTTAAAGTGAGATATTTTGCGAATGTTACAAGGTGAGGAACGTTCACATATTCATCGCGCAGAGAACGTTCAGGGAAATAATTTTCTGCAAAATGTGACCGTGCATAGCTGACTCCGCGGGAGATTTCATTCAGTAAAAGAAGCTACTTGCATTTCCAAGAAGGAAAGCTATTTACGTATCTTCGCTTTAGACTCGAGGCTTCGTGCTAATGATAAAAAAGAAGCTTTACGGTCGAGTGAGCCAAATAGCATAGAGTCGCGGCAGAAAGCAAGAAACTTTAAACTGCAACGTCATACCATAAGACTGCAAATTAAAAAGATATCTCTCAGTAATGTTCCGATGGAACACTGTTGGAAAATATCGTTAGTATTATCGTGACATTTTGTGTGAAACGTTCGGTGGAAAATAATGACAATTTGTCTTCTTTTATTTTTAAATAAGATGTTGTGGATTTCTTATATGCTTAATTATTGCAACTTTAATATGCTTAAATGAAAATATATAGTTTGTAACATCTTATACTCATCTTTCATCGACCTATTGATGGAATGTAGACCACCATTTCCGTTTTTTAGAAAAGTTTTTAAACGACTCTCTGGTATCTTTCTTTGTCGAAGAAAGACTATTTCTTATTAGAAAGTTAGGAGCCAATGGACGAACCAAAAACGTTCGTCGAACAATCACCGATCGAAGACGCGTCTGAACTGAGAAGAGAACAGAGTAAGTCGTGACTTCTTTGACCATTGTAAGTGCTCTCAGACACAATGTACATACAATCGCAAACAATGAATTATAAAGTGAACAATTTACAAAAGAAAATGCTAGGTCACTCGTGAACAGAGCTGTTGTATATGTATAAGGGATGGTCCAAAGTAATTGTCGTTTTGATTGCATCATCACTCTCTAGGTTTTGATATCCATCGTATACTTTGAACAGGTAATTTTTCTTTGTCAATAATTCCTAGATTTCCTATTTCTTTTTCGTCGATACTGCATTTACAATTCTTGCTAAATATGCATTTATCTAAAGTGGAACAGCCATATTGGTAATGACGTGACAATTAAGCAATAATTCAATTTTCACGAACCATATAAAAATTCATAAAATAATAATGTAAAATCCATGACGAAAATTTGTAAATAGCAGTGTTGTATCTAACGAATTGTGCAAAGAATTTATGCACACTTTAAACAGGAAATTTCTCTTTGCCAATAATTTGTAGATTTCCCATTTCTTTTTCATCGATATCGCATTTACAATGTTTAAATATGCATTCATCCAAAGAGGAACAACCATATTGGTAATGATGTGATAATTAAGCAACATTTCAATTTTCACGATCAAATTGAAAAAATCCACAATGAAAAATTTGTAAATAGCGCTGTTGTATTTAAGGGATGTTACAAACAAATTCTTCCTCATTTTATGTACACTCTAAACATAAATTTCTCTTTGCCAATAATTTGTACATTTCCCATTTCTTTTTCGTCGAAACTGCATTTACGATTCTTGAATATGCATTTATCTAAAAAGAATTGAATTTTCACGACCCGAATAATGATTTATAAAATAACGACGAAACGAAAACGCCAGTAAACGTCTCGGTTTTTATCCAAGGGGAAAAATTTGTAAATAGCACTATTGTATTTAAGGGATGTTACAAACAAATTCTTCCTCATTTTATGTACACTCTAAACATAAATTTCTCTTTGCCAATAATTTGTACATTTCCCATTTCTTTTTCGTCGAAACTGCATTTACTTGAATATGCATTTATCTAAAAAAAATTGAATTTTCACGACCCGAATAATGATTCATAAAATAACGACGAAAAGAAAACGGCAGTAAACGTCTCGGTTGTTATCGAAGGGGTGGCCAAACGAATTCTCGGTTCCGCTATCGGTGGCGCGTGGGGTTAAGGTTCCCTTTCGCGTGTGCGTGCTCGAACGAAGGTCTTTTCGCGAGGCTGGCGACCGAGCGGGGGAACGGGGAATTCTCATTTGAGGAATGAACCTGACTCGCTGCTGACGTTGCTGACACTATGCGTACCGGCCCTTTTGTCACGTCGTGGCGAAAGTGTATTTCCTCATTAGGCCCCGGCTTGCAATCCTAGAGCGAACGTAAGCACTCGTCTCGTCGAGAGACGGCTTGGTGGGGCTGGCGTGCTCCTTTCGATCCTTTTCTGCGATAAGACAAAGGACGCTAAGACTTTTCCAGGATTGGATGAATACCCGGGCGCCGCGATTCGAGGATGCATTTAATTCCGTGCCATCTGCGGAGACGACGTTACGCTTATAAGCTACCACTCCCCCCACGGACTCCCAGAGATTACGCGTCCATTGTTGGACACTCCGTTTGATTAACTCGAAGATTAACTTTCAACTACTTGGCCCCGCAATTTAATTCGTGGAATTGTTACGCTGGTCGACCATCGGTTTCCCGTACGTACTTGGAACATTTTGTTTGTTCTTGGGGTTACTCTGCAGCGGTGAAGTTAAGTTTAAGAAAACCTTCTCTCTCTTTTGACTCTTTCGAAGTTTACGGTTGAAAATAATTACAGCAGAAGGTATAACTGATACAAAAACTATAGAAGACTGGAGACTAAATTATTTTATTATTATTCTACTTTGCCTTTGTTCTTGCTTCAAGTAAGTTTTCAAATCGAGATCCTAACGAGACCCATTTAGGGCTAACGGGTGGTCAGTGGAACCCTGTACGTTCCTCAAAGGTAACTAGGTACATGCTCTAGGCTACTTCGATCGTTATTTTAGATCATCTCGTTAAGATTAGATGGTGTATAATTTCTCCATATCCCGTACCGTCCATATCAGTTATACCCTCTGGCTAGCATAGCAAACGTCATTCGAGTTACCATATTTCGCAGTAGGGGATTTTGTAAATATATAATATAAGTAAAAGAATCGATGTTTTTCTATTTTATAGTTCTGCAACGCGATATTGGTCAACGTTTCAACTTTCCTTTCCTCCAGCAGGATTCTTTACTCTTCTTAAGAAAACCAAGTTGTTGTCTCGCGAATTTTCCCGGAGCGTTTTCTTGTTTCGATCGTGATTGTAACTTCAGTTTAGAGGACGGAGATGCAAATTCCGGCCACTTTTATTTCCCCGGGGTGTTCCTTGCGTACGTCTTTGCCAAACATTTCGCGGACGAAATAAGAATATTCTCCGTGGTCTTAAACAGCAATGCCAGGAAGGAAGTTTTACGAATGTATTCCGGGGGCATAGTTTCCGAGCTTTTTCTGGAAAGTTGAACGGATTTTGACAGCTGGCGTGGAGTTCGCCCGCATTGGAATCGAGGCAACGACGAGGCTCCGTTAAGACGAACGAGCAAAGTTCTCGTCGAGTTACGAACGCAGACGGCGAATCAGGAATCTTGTACACGAATTTTCGCGAAATTAGAATTCCCCGTCCTACATTCGGGCGCCATAATATTAATTTTGCGTTCAGTTTCGCCGCTAATCGCTAATCGCGAACGAACGGTTGCTTTATTTCTTAAACGTCGAAACAGTAAGCAAACAAATTTAAAAATCTTTCGACGGTGTGCCAGAACTCCGTACTCATTAAAAAGTAATTTTCTTCCCGATTGTCTCGCGGAAGAATATTTCATTTCACGTTTTCGTGCACTTTTTTTTTACGGAAAGAGTATCGGGAACTTTTGCCACGGTCAGGACCATCTGTTGCAAAAAAAAACAGGTCGTGTAGTGCTGCATTTAATAATTCATTTTTAATTATGCGGCGTAGTCGATTACGTCCGGCGATGGGTCGCAGGCTGTAAATGACGGCCGGAGAAACGAAACGGCGCGAGATCTTCGCGAGAAGAAAGTTTTAATTGCGTTAGGCAGCGGGTAACTTGTTACTTAGAAGTCGAGGTAATATTTGAATGCAATTACGGGCCCTTTGGAACAGTCTCGCTCCGACATCGGATATTCAGGGCGAATCCGAGATTCATCTTTGCGAGGCGTCGACGATATACATTTTTATTGTTTCGCGGGTAATCGCATGAAAGTCAATTCTCGAATATTATCCGTGAACGAAGACCTCGATGTCGACAGGAAAAATTTCGAGACTGCATTTACATAATCTTACGATGAAAAATTACCTCCCTTGCAATTCTGTGTGAATCTGAAGTCACTTATCCCATTACTTGAAATTTGATTTAATATTGTCATCAATATATAGTTTGTGAAACACATAACGAAACTCGTCAGTTTTTTAAAATAAGGATATATAAATAAGTAATCTGTGGTCGTTCGTGGCCCTAGATGTTAACGCAACCTTAAATAAAATAAACTGAATAAAAATAATTGACTCGTAACTCGCACCAGGATAATTAAATAAAACCAAAATCCAGCTATATGAAATACTATCTGCAAATGAATTCGTTTCAGTTTTAATATCACCAGGAGCACTAAATACAAAATTTTCGTAACATTGTAACAGAAAATGCAACTGTATTTTCCAACCAAATTAATATCGCTCGCGTGGACGAATCTGCGAGTTCACACGAGTTGGATCAATTTTTTCACCATAGTCAGAATATCAAAGCATTCCAACGTGAATTTCTGACGTAATATATTTTCTTGATACCATTTCGATAATATTTAACGTTACCCGCGACTCATCAAAGGATAAGCGTTCAGACGAAACTCCTGTTGGCGACAGTGCTATAAACCACGAACGCTTTCCGGTCCTGGGCGTTTTTCTTACTTTTTTCAATTGGTTCGGTCAGCCCCTGTTCGGTCTACATACCAGAGTTCGATAATAGAATTTGGCTGCCCTTTGCGGAACGCGCATAGGCTCGACCGGCAGATATGCAAATGATTGCCGTTGGTAGCGGTCTCCGAAGGGTGCATAGAGAGGGATGCCACCGACGAGGGTGACGACCGACGGGAATCCGTGGTCGTGTACGACGCGGAGGGCGGTCGAGGTCCTCCGCAGACACCTGAGAGCCTCTGCAAAGGGAACGTTTGCGTCCTGGCGTGCTTTGCTCTGCCCTCGATGTTTGCCTCCGTCGAGAGAAAAAGAGCTGAGGAAGCACCGGGGGTTCAACGACGTGGCATTTTCTTTCGCGCTCGGCCAAGATTTAACGCGGCTTAACGACGGGGGACATGTGTTGCGGGTGTTTCCATGAATATCGAAAAACGAGGACGCACGGAATACCGTCGAGCGGGGAACAGTTTGCCGGAAAGAGTTCCGGGGCATCGATGTTTCACTCTTGAACGACGTGTGTTGATCAAGCTTTGTCAGCGTATTTTTACTAATCGTATTGATGGGGGAAAAGGCACGCAAACATTGGCTCGTGAACGTTTCCTTCCATTCGCGGATTAAACGCATTACCTGGTATCGAAGCGACGGGACCGAATATTAATTTGTTTGACGAGGTTAATTTAGTAATGATTCGTTAATGTACGATATTACGTACGAAATTCTCGTGACGAAGGTGGGAAATTATTTCCACGCGTCGTTTGACCGTAGCTCGAGTACGATAGAGGGATATAATCGTTATAATTATGACGGCGAGAGTGGCAGTATCGATGTGCAAACATTCTTCTAACGTGGAACTTCGAAAAGACGTAAATCAGAAAGGAAGCACTTTCATGTCGATATGATTGCTCGAACGCGTTTGCAATGCATAGCCAAATAGTTTAAAACAGTGTAGTCGAACGGAGAAACACAATTTATGATCCAGTTTTATTGCACATCAGTCGTGTAATCGATAGGAATTGTTGTCACTTGCTTAGGTACGTAATGTCAAAGTAAATGTCAAAATAAGCATAGAAGATAACATAAATTATAATAGTTGATATGCTCGTCGGATAGGGGATGAAATGCCCTTTGAAATGAGCGTTCGAACAAATCGCTAGCTTAACTAGTTCCAGAGATATAGCGATTTTAGTTTCAAGTCGATGCGGTGGCTAGTTCCGGAGATATAAGGCTTCGAAGTTTGTTTACGTCGCGAGGAGAATGAACTTTTACTACGGCCTTGTCAAGGTCGTTGACCGCGCGTGTTCGTAGTAAATAGTACGCATTACGTGAGTCGCGTGCGAGACAAAGAGGTCCGACGCGACGCGTTAGACGGAGACAGAGATAGTCGAATTAGAGAAAATTACCTTTTACATAAATTACGATATCTCCAAAACGGATAGTCGGATCGCCAAAAACCAAAGACCATCTTAAAGAGAAAGGTTTACCGCTTCCAACAGTGACCCAAAAATGGATAAAACACTAGTAGTTTCGAAACTGCATGAGTTTGAATTTTATGTATTTTTAATACGCGTTGATACACTATTCTAAGGCTAACAGAGAGATCGTTGAGGAATTTTAGAAATTACGATATCTCCAAGACGGAAAGTCGTATCGCCAAAAACCAAAGACCATTTTAAAGAGGATGGTTTGCCTCTCCTAATAGTGGCTCAGTTATGAAGAAAACAATAGTATCTTCGGAACTGCGCTTATCTAAAGTTTTAATATTTTTAACACGCGTTGGTGGACCATTCTAAGACTGACAGAGGAATATAAAAAATTGAAAAATTATTTTGTGCACATAAAATACTGTGAAACCAGGCACGTATATTTCTATGAATCTCCCTAAAGTTTCCAGCGTAAAATTTCATCGGGAAAATAATACCCGGTGTCCTTTGTTCGTCCAATCGTTGTTCTCAACCGGGCAGCTTCGAAAGGTTAAGAACCACTGGGTTAAACCGGCTGCATCTCATGCATTACCCAACGACCATTTCACCTCGCTAGTCGAGGATTATTTCGTCGAGGTGTAATCAATATCCCCGCAGCGTGCAAATTACAAACGTACATACGTCGATGCGCGAGCCTGTAACGTATTTCAATTTGCGAAATTTTAAAACGCCTCGTTCCACGCTGGTTACCGGCAGAACCAGCGCGCCAAGAGCAAACAGCCCGAATTTACATTCTTATCCTTCTCGCGTACCGGAATATAAAGCATATCCCGCAGCGCGTTCTTGCGTTTTTATCACGGGTTACGTTCGTGATTTACTTTATGCCGGCTCGAATAACGGAGGCTGGCCCTGTCAACGTTGCTGGATTCATTAGCGTTCCTCCTGTCCTCCGTGTGGATGAGGCGCACCCTCTCGTTACACTGTATCGTGGAACGCGGTTTAGTAGACCGGGGTGATTCCTGTGTTTGGTCAAACAGACAGCAATGACAGACTCGGCTCGATACCTGTGCCCGCAGCACGGCACACAACGAGGTTACCAAGTTATTTCATTAAGCTCCCTACTAGGCGGGTAATAATTATTGTGCGGTTCGCTAGGGCCGTTTCTTTTTTTCTTTTTTTTTTACGCGAGATTTCGTACCGCCGTTGAAAACATTTCCTTCCGTTTCCGCGACAAAGACTTGGTTTTCTGCTTCGTTGCTGGAGGAAACGCGCGGGGAAAAAAGCCGCCGCCATTGTGCTCGCCGCGACGGTCGTGCTCGTATTTCATTTTTCGCCGGTTGGCGACGGAACGAACGAAATAACAGGCTCGGAGGTTCTCATTGGATTTTGGAAATCTGACCATGCATCAGGAACGAGTGTTTATTCCATCGTTTGACGTATGAACTTCCACGATCGCGAGTCACGGTTCCCGCCAAAGTAAATCCGCGTATTTACGCGACCTTTCGAGGGTGATGTATCGAGTTCTGTTTCTCTGTGCCATTGTTTGGCGGAACGTCGATCTTCGGGCTCGACATCGAAGTTACAGTCTGTTAAAAGGGAGGAATCATGGGCTTTATGATTCGAAAGTGTGATAAATAATGGAACCGCAAGCTTTGAAGATTAGACTTGTCTTCCTTGTGGAAAGTTGATAATAATTTTCAGATACTGTTTAGAGACAAGTGGAAAATATGGAATAACATTCTTTAGTGTGATTTTCTATTATTAAGAAATTCAATGTAGATTCTATTTGATTAGATCTACTGGAGATTTACAATTAGTCATGTTCACCATATCCTGTGTCATTGAATTCCATAAATTCAACGCGAATATTGCAATAAACAAGAGTCACTATTAAAGTTACAGTTCTTGGATGGATAAAATATTTTTAAATTAGCTAGAGCCATTGTGTTTCATCGAAGATTGTGTAATTTTCCGTTCGTTTGGAAGAATGCTGGTAAACGATAATAGCGCGGACACGCTTATAGGAAATTGGACCTTCTAAAATATCGGATGCTTGGAGGATCGATAAAGTCATTTGGGTAGGTTATTTTCCAGTTATTTTGACGCGGGTATATCCACTCGAGTATTTATTGCGATTGAGAAACGTGCTTCGATTATTAACGGGGACTCGACGATGTAGTTTTTATGTCTGGTAACGCGAAACGGGAAAGCTCGACGGGGAATAATGTTTACACGCAAGAAATCGAAAGGTATTACTGTAGTCGTGAGAACCCTCCGATATTTTCGCCGTTTCTATTTCGTTCTACCCCCTGTGGATAACCACCCTTGTACGAAAATCCACCTGAAGATCCGATACAGGAGATATTTGCACGCAATTTGAGGATATCTGCCGCGAGACCATCCTCTCTGGATCGCATCCCACGGTCCACGGGACGATCCGTTCCAAATCTCGTATGTTCCAGCAAATATGTCTTCGTCCGCTTCGTTATAACCATTTTCTCCGTTACATTTTACTTGCAATATGAAATCTGAAATAGCCAACAATAACTTTTATTCTGTTGTAATTACAATTCTTTCACCCATATTTCTCACAAGTGTAAATAAAAACGTTCTCTCGTAAAGTTACGTAGCCTCGTGGGAGACACAGCTTCGAGAAAACGCTTTAATTTTAGAGATATCAATGATTCGGTGAAATAAATTCCACCCTTGAAACTCGTTCGATGAACTTAAAATTAATATTCCGGGGAGACAAAGTCTCGAGCGGCAACATTTTTATTCTCGATTTATTTTTCCGCGAAGGCTCCTGTTGGATCGTGCCACGATTCCCATCGCATTCCGTGTCACATCGTTGCGACGCGCGAGTCCGGATCACGGACGAAGGAGGACATTTTGGCAAATTGGTTGAGCTCGAAAGTCGAAAACTCTTTTTCCCCCTTTTTGATCCTTCCTCGTCGTCCGTGGTCCCTCCCGTGCGGCCACGTGGCGCTGGTTACGGCTGGCCTCGTCTGGAAAGCCACGAAAGTCAAATCCAATCTCGGCCTTGGAGTAATTCGCTAAACCATTTAGACCAGGACGGTGGGCGACTGCGTGTCCATTTACATTCTCCTCGTTTTCGAAATTTCCGTGCTCCTCGGACAAAATGTCCTTCCGTGAAGGTGGGGGGTGGAAGTATACAGGGTGGAGGTCGATCCTCTCGGCGGTCCACCGCACGCAAGACGGGGAACAACGAAACCCCTTTGCTAATTCTACGGCCAATTATGTCCCAACGTCGCGTGGTTTTACTCTTGTCGGGATATGCTCTCGGGGATTTCGTCTCTCACCCCTTTAGGGTTGCGTCGGAGACGTCGTTTGGAATCCCGGTTCTCCGCCTTCTTGGCGTTTCAGGTTTTTTCCCTCCGGTCGCTTGAATGGTTGGTCGCCCCATCGTCCTAAGTCGTGACTGTTTGCCCTTTCCCTGGGATACGGGAATAATAATAATAACAGTAATGATACGTTTTTATTATGTCAGACTTGTGTAGAATGTGAAATGGACTACCGTAAGAAAAAATATATATACGAGGTCTGTTAAAAAAATAACCGAACTATTTTCGTTTTGTGTTTGTGTATCGTTATAGCAACGAACAGTTGACAGCACCGCAATTGTCATGATCTTCCGCGTAACGGACGTTTTTACAAATTGTTTACATCTTGTTCAGTTTCCGAGTTATTGCTATTTGAGTGCAACGTGCTTCGCCGTTCGTGGCGATTTTCGCAACGTCCGAGTTACGAGAGTAACGATGCAACGTGAAATTTTGCATAAAACTGGGGAAAACATTCACGGAATCGTTTGAACTTTTGAAGCAAAACCTTACGGAAGTGATGCTTTTTCTCGTACGCAGTGTTACGAATGGTTTACCAGATTTAAAAAAGGTCGTCGATCAATCGAAGATGATCCTCGATCTCGAAGGCCTTCGACTTCAACCGATGACATTCACATTCAGAAAATCAAAGATCTTGCGTGCATTAACTGTCGTCTGGCTATCAGAGAACTTGCAGAAGAGGTTGGAGTATCAATTGGGTCATGTCATGAGATTTTGAGGACATTAAGAAAAATTCGTCACAGGCATTGAAGGATGTTCCAAAAGAAGCTTTCCAGGAATGCACCGTAAAATGGAATCATCGCTGGAACAAGTGTGTGAATAGAAGAGGGGAGTACTTTGAAGGAGACAAAGAGCAATAAGTCGTACATTAAATAAAAAAAATTTGTTTAAAATAGTTCTATTATTTTTTGAACAGACTTCGTATAAAAGATTATATAACTATAAAACACAATTTGACATTTTTCGAATACCTGTATTCAGAAAACAGGAATTTAAGCGAGCTGCGTGGTTCGATATAATTTAGTTACGTGCCGCGTATGTTCGTGAGCGCGTTTCAAGTGCGTGCTTTTATAGTCGACGTTCGAAGAAAGGGTAGCGAATTTATGGAGAACAATTAATCAGTTTACAGTTACCTCAGCTGTTACGTCCCTGTATTTCACTTTATTTACAGAGTGTTTCACACAGTGTCGCGTTTAATCTATTTATAATTTTTATTTTGTTTAGGGCGAAGTTAGTGGTCAAAACAGTGGTCGATTATTCAAATAATCATATTATGTTCCATAAACACTGAAGCAAAACAATGTTATTTTTAGCTTTTTCTATTGTACACGTGGTACCTTATACACGAAATATTATATAATACGATAACAGCAAAATAACTGCAATAATTGGTCTCTATAAATTCATTACTTTCCCTTTGAACGTTGGCATGCATGTCAGAGCCGCCGTTTAATCGTTTCGAGACACGCAAGTTCCTTGAATATTTATTTCATGTGTATTTACTCGTCCAAACAGTTTCTATCCACGTCAGAAATACACTCGAACGATTCGATTTTCCCGAGCAGCAATTACAGTAACGTAGAATGAATCGATACGAATAACTCATGATGGAATTCCCACACCTTTGGAATATTAAAGTATACGTCAGAATTTATGCGTATAAAATCCTACGATTACGTCTACGGTGGAAACAAGAGTTTCGTTTCATAACTCGGCTCAGAGACGTTTCGTTCTACATGGTCATTTTGGAAATTACCGATTAAGAAGATCAAACCCAGTATCTCGAAGCTAAACGAACTCTCCGACGGTAATAACCGGTCCGTGAGGATTCTTTTATCCGTCATTAACGGAACTTCCTTCCAGCTTTTTCGTTTCCTTTAAATCCTTTAATCTCTGATCCGACTGTCCTGCGTACGTGTTTCTGTGATTTCATTTTCTGCTACTGTCTGCGTCAGGGTATACAGGGTGCGCCTCGAATCGGCTTGTCACGCGAGTTAAATGTTTCGTCGAACGTGATACCGTTCGTAGTCTGATAACGCGTGGCGTTATGGACACGAGGAATTCCTAAAATTAGAATCTGATTACAGGCTAACGATAAGGAACCGTATTACTCGCTGTAGGTATACCATGAGCGGTTTTTTTTATTTTAAGCTAAATTTTATGAGCACGGTACATGCGAAGATGTAAGATTACGAGCGCACGATATCTTCGTAATTATAATTTGGAGCTTCGTAAAAACTCGGTTTAATTTACAAATATAATATATCACGGTGTTTCTTATCGAGGATCCATAAGGCCACGAAGGGGGAAAAACAATTTTACGTTTGACATAAATTCGTTTAGTAATTCGGTAATTTATGGGAATTAATTCGTGACTATGTACTATCACGATACTCGTAAAATTGAGTTGAGAAATTATTTATTAACTCAGTAATTCGGTGATTTTCGTACAGAGATAAACTCATACTTGATATAGTCGCATCGTGGTCCCTAAAAATTTATTATATGCGTTTGGAGCTGTTGGCAGGCGTTGAAGGGACGCGAAGATGCCATTGTAAAGTATGCCTATAAGAATTCGATCCGTGCCGACTGATTTTTGATACACCCTGTACAGAAGTGTGCATCCACACAGACGGTGTCTGGCTTGTGGACGATTCAAGGGTGGTTTAGGGGCTGAATGCACGAGGGGTTCGCCGTTCCGCTGATGCTCACAAACTGGCCGGAACTAAATACTGGAACAAAAGGTACGCCAGAGGCAGTGCGAATTAAAAATGTCTTCGAGCGATTGTAGTCCCGTTGGCACCCTGAATTATGACTCTCGACAAGTTCGATCCCAAAGCATTCACCTATCGAAGGACGCGTATAATTATACGATTATCATATTCGGCAAAGATATTTTTATTTAACGATAAATTGCGATTTTGTATATTTAAATTATTTTTTAATTGTCGATGAAATATCTCACTTTTCAGAGAATATATTAAATTATCAAGAAGGAAGGTGGTAACGAATGCTCATAAATTTTCCACTGGATACCAAATATATAAGCCGGAAAAGAAATTAAAATTTAATGATTTTGCGATTTCCTGTTATCGTAATTAAAATAGCGAGTACTGTAGCTTTCGGAGGGTTGTGTGAAGTAGTCTCGCAAGGGGAGGATCCCAACTGTACTGCGATTTTAATGATCTTTTGTAGAACGATGGAATGCATATTGTTCGTGAAATGTAAACAGGGATTTATTTGCTAGTTTTAAAGAAATAATTAAAGTCACGTTGCGTGACCGATTTGAGAATTTAATTCTTCGTTCGTACGAACGAATAAATTATTATAGCTTGCAGAGGTTGAGATATATCGATGCATAAATAGCCTTTATCGAAACAAAATGTGTCTCTTGACATTGTTAAAACGCGTTTCTCTTATTGAATCCTTGATCGCACAGCAGACACCGTTTGGACGAGAAATTTCATTACATTTTATGGTCTACATTCCTCTTGTCATGTCGCGGAGTGTGAAAAAAGAAAGAAGAAAACGGGGGTTGACTTTACACGTACGTGTCTGGTTCCTCCGTCGCGGTTAAAATATTACACATTCGCATGAAATATCTTTCCAGCTTGATTTTACGGCTCGCAGGATCGAATTAATGGGATTACGAAATATTTCATAACGATTTACGTTGACGTTTCGAGCAACATGGGGTGAAATCGAGGACGAATTATTTCGTTCGAAAGAAATTGAAATTTAATTTGAAATTAACCCGTTTTTATTATCTAAAAATTAGTATAGTTTCTACGGAAAATTATGATTGCATTTGGATTTATGCATTTTATTGTTAGAAATTCTTAACAAACAGTATGAAGGATCAAAATAACCAAGATAATTAATCGTCCGAGTAAAACTCAATAATTTCGTGTTTTCTCACGAACAAATAACAAGAATTTGCATGGTATAAATCTTTGCTAATCGTCCATCGGGTTCTTTTTTTAATACAAAAACGATTCAGTTGTTTTTCTTCCTTTCATTGGCCTTCTCGGCTTTGTTCGATTACCGTGGACATTTTTATTAAATTCCGCCCTTCTAGCAGCTGGGATGAGGTCACCGAGGGTCGAGTACGGTCAATCGAAGTTACGGATAGAAAGTAAATAGACTTCCTGAAAAATCGAGCAATTCAGCCTGTCCAGTTGGCCAGAGAGAGAGTTCGAAAAGACGTGGCATCCGTTACAGTCACTCAACAGAAGGCACAAAGTGCTTTCAATTTGTATCCCGGCGTCGTTTAGATTTACCCAGTGATCTTTGGATGGACGAGACCCGTTCCAGCATCGCAGTTTGTGTCCAAATGTTGTGCCTCTCGCGTAATAGCGATTCAACAATGTCGACGCTGAGACTTCGTAATACAAGACGTAATATAAAGGAAACTTGCACGATCATATTTCTTTCATAGAATATTAAAAGTCCATTAACAGAGGATCTCGTGAAACCCAAAATAATTATGTCCACACGTTTTCAAGCATTACTGATTTAAAGTGGGGTTTGGAGGCCACCATAATCCGAATAAGGGTTAAATCTGTATTTCTGCCCGGACTATATTGTCCCTTGATTTATGCAATTCGAGAATCTAGTTAAAAAGAATTTGCAGATATACTCCGAGCATTCACAAATGCGCGTAGAAACTTTGAAATTGTTAATACTTTATTTCAAATTAATAGAGCTTGCTCAGATTGCTAAAACATCGAATTTAAAGTATCAGCGTGTCATCGAAGTGAAGCAAATCTCATTTACAGGATAACGAACAAAAATTTTAAGTCGTGAACTAAATAAATTCCTGTCCTCCTTGTTTGCCCGAACCCGTGGATTTAAAATAATTTACGAACTGAAATTCGCGTTCGATGTTCTCGAATGAATTTTTTCTGGAGTCTACGAGCGCGTATCCTAAACCGCGCTTCTGGCCATAATTTTCCGTTCTCAACGAGCCGGCTGCGGAATCAATGTACTTTGTCCAGTTCGTTACGACCGGTAGTACGAGATCTCAAGACGCTCGTTCGAAGAGCAGCCTTGTTGCGTCTTTCGGGCTCAAGAGCTTCCTTCAACCCCGAGAGAAAAAGAAGCGGGCTCGTGAGATGGGTTTTATTTCGCGGCTTAGCGCGGCCGCCATGAGCATCGTGGCGTAGGAGGCTTCGATCCGAGGGTGGCTTTATCCGAACGATAGGCCATTTCTCTCCTTTTTCTCTTTCCCTTTAACGTCAGATGTTAGCGCGGGGATGAATTTGCATGAAGCTGCTCGTAACGGTCACGAATGCTTGCGTGCCGCGACTGATAAGTTCGACTTAAGCGAACGTTTTACTTAGGGCGCGTTTTTCCTCGCAGGTGAGGAGCGTCGTCGGGCTTCAAAATACGCTAAAACAGTACCGAAGTACGATAGAATAGCGCGTGAATATTAGATCGAACGATTTATTCACGTGTTTTTAGTTTTCTCTCGGTTTTAACGTATCAAATTTATAAGGCAGGTGCTTTTAATTTATTGCCACTTTCGAGCGATAGTCCAAACGTTTTTATCGCTCGCGACGCTTAGGCGAAGCGTGTACGTTCCCCCCCGGTGTAATAAAAATATAAACGCGCGGATATGGTATACGAGAAAAATGGAACAAAGTCGCGTTACACGTCGCCTCCAATTGGAAATTAAAGTCACGAGTTTTTTACATTTCAGAAAAAAGCTCGATCAGAATATTGTATCGATAAACTGTGTCTTGAAATCGTTTCAACCTCTGACGCGTACTCCAAAGTGTAATACTATTTGTCAAGGTTAAAGGGCGTGTAAGAAAAAGCGGGATGATATTTATTTAGGGTAAGTTTCCAAAGGTTGCCGGTGTTTTGGTATACGCACATTTGACACCCCCCTCCCAGGCGCCATTTTTCTTTTCGCTAGCCCTCTTTCTCTTATTCTATTCCCACTCTCTCATTTGCTATTTCACTTGTATTTTTTTTTTGATCCCTTTGCTCGTCTATTTCGTACCGTTCACCCCTTATATCGTGCTTTCTCTCCTCAACAGTTGGTACTTCGACAATGGGCAACAACACCTCCAGCGTTCTTTATATCCATTAGGGTGCTACGAGCCATTTGTTATGATCCTGCAGATTCTGGAGAGGAGCGATGTACCTACCAGGAGTAATCCCTCTCACCCTTAAATTATTCCTTCGATGGCTTTTAACGTGAAAGAAGATCCGCTGCTTTTAAGATCACGACGGTTATCGTGGTTCCCGCGGATTTATATTAAAAATTACACACCTACTTTTCAGTTTAATTCGTCCCCATTTAGATTCGAGTTTTCACGTTACAGATAATATCCAGTATGAATATCAAATCTCGTATCATCGCTTGAAAAATTTGTTACTTACATGGAATACTCTTTTCTTAAAGTTTCCGTCTCGATTGTTGCGAGGTGTTCGTTCGAATCCAAGCCTGTCGGACGAAAAGAAAGTTGGTGAGCGCATCAAGGCTGTGACAGTCAAATTAAAATCAACCGATTCCCCTGACGAGCTAAAATTGGTCCCTGACAGAACCTAATACGGTTTCGAGGTATCGACGTATCATCTACGCGTCCCAGTCGATGGATTTTTATTGTTTTCTTTCTATGCTGGTTCGTTCTCATGTCAGCCACCATCGGGGACTGGGAACGAAATTTTAATTAGAAAACTGTCACTAGGGAAACGAATAGGTTTTGTATCCGCAGCCACCAACGTAAGACACTCGTATTTTCATCTTACACCAGTTTTCTGTTCATTCTCCTATTATAATTTCATATTTTACTGCTCACTTTATTTTCTATTCACGCAATTATCATACAGAATTAATTGGTTTCTTCCAATATTGATCCCTACCTTTATACATTAATTTTATTTCTTCCTTTTCGTCCATGCAACACCTAATTTCTTGATTATTGTTCATAGTATTTCATTTCTCGAATATTTCACTATACGTTTGTTTCGCTTGCTGTTTCAGGTACGCATGAATTTTCACGAAGGATGCTGACACGCGGATTCGTACTCCTTGGCAGTCCATTTACCTGAGCAGTTAATCAACTCGTGAGTCATTGCCAGCTATACAATTACCGAGAAGCTTCTTGGAAAATTTATACATCCTCCACGGACCCTCCTCCACGGTCTAAGGTCCACGATCTCGGACTATCGGGCTTAGGACCTTGAGACAGTGGACGAGTGCTCGTCTTTTATTGAATTCTTTCCTTTTACCAGCCGGTAGTTCGAGCAGCACTCCGGCTGTATATGTAAATGTAGCTTAGGGGACGTAATCCCATGGGAAGACGGGCGAGGGGGGTTATGGAGAACTGCAGTAAACGATATTCTGTCATTGGTGGGCGCACCCTTATCTCCGCTGTACACGCTCCTATATCACCCTTCGATCGTGAAAATAGAATCCTAAAATCACGAAATTAATGATGCCTACTACTTCGGAGACTTACGGGGAAAAAATCCTAGTAAATTGTGGTCATTATCCTCTAGCATTAAACGAAGCGACGAGGCGAAAACTTTATCCCGACACACCACTGGGGCCTCTTAAATCGCTTCGTTTATATTGATTTCTATAATCATTTTATTCGATACTAACCTCTCCCTCCCTGAGAATCGTGAAATCTTTCGAGAATATATTTTTTATTTTACATTTCGTTCTATAAATATTTTTCAGTATCTGCTCGAGCAAATAAATAATGTGTTTAAACGATTAAAATATTAAGAGAAGGTTCGAAAATATACTTGATATACTTTATTACAGAAAAAGCGTTTAACCTCTTCACGCCCTTAGCCACATATGTGGACGTTTAGTTTTTTTTTTTTACTATTATAGTTTCTGTCAATAATAAATAGATAAAAAAAAAAGTCGTCCCTGAAGAGGTTAAATGATTAAAATATTAAGAGAAGGTTCGAAAATATATTTTACATGTTTCATTAAAGAAGAAGCTTTTGACACAATTTTTTTTCGACAATTCGAAGCTCCATGATATAAGAATTTTTCGTAGTATTTATTTTTGAAGTTCACGAGCTCTACCAGACTTTATTTATTTTTTTTACCTCAGTTGCTCTTTAAAGGAATGTTTTTACTGTCGAAAAGCACAGCAGACTGTTGTGCTTTCGATGCAGAAAGCTAGGCTTGTTCGACGATATTGCTCTCTTAAGCGAGATTCCGGAGAGTTAATGCGACCCTTTAGTGGAAACGAAAGGAGGAACGCCAATTTGGCGCTAATCCGCGAGAGCCTTCTAAGATTCGAATACCAGTGATTTACCGAGCCCTCGAAGGGGTCAGTAAATAGTACAAGGTATACAGCACGTCATGTATTACATAGGCGTATGTGCACATGGCATAAATCTGCTATATTCGAGAGCCTCCTTTCTTTGACAAGATTATCGGCGCGCGCCAAAGAAGGGGCGCCATTGGACAAAAAGAGTTCACGTGGCCCGGCACAAATGCTCGAGAACATTCGAAGCTCTCTTGCAAATTAAGCTAACCTCTTTCCATCGACCCCATCAATTTTTTACGCTTTGATCCAGTTACTTACATTCTCCGGGTTGTTCGAGCGAGTCGTCGGACATTGTCAAAGAAAGTAATTGAAATATACTCGAAGGAACAAGGGTGTCTTTCGCGCATTCATATTTTACATTTCGCGAAGAACCGCGCTAGAATACTGCGAAATATGCGAAATTTCATTATCGAATATTGCGACCAGGGTCGAATTAAGGTTTTCGAGGCACGGGGCTGACGGACGATTAGATCTTCTCTTGATTAGGAAAGTGGAGGATGTCTGAAGCTGAGAACAATTTTAAAACAGAAAAGAAACCTTTAAAAGTGCCCGTGAAAAACAATTCTTAGGTATTACTAACGGGTAATAAGATTGAAAACATATTTAACTGCCTCTAGATATATTAAAATTATATAAAAATATCGAATGACTAAGAGATTTATTCGGAAACGTTAATAAATCGGAAATAATTGTTTCGTCGTGTGTTTGTGAAAATTTATTTTAATATTTTAAGAAATAAGTCTGCATCGTGACGTCCTCCATGAAACTTTAATGCATCGTGAACCTAGCACGAGTATTTATGGCGCGTTCAGGCGCGTTACCTTTGATATTTGAGAAACTGTTTATAAATAAATCTCTACACAGTGTTTTATCAATATCCTGTGTTTATATTTCTAGTGTTTTATATTCTAACCCCGAGAGGTTGTTTCGTTTCATTTTAGCCAGCGGTTGAAATTGATTAGTAATTCTTGTTGGTAAAATAAATTAGCTGTATTAGATTTATTAATATATAGCGGAACGGACGGATGCTTTAAAGTTCAAAGGAAACTTTTCGCATTGTTTACAACCCTTGAGCGCGGCGGTACGCTCGAGTGGAAAATGTTTTTGGCGCATTTCGACCTGACCTCGACACGTTTAGTCATCCTTTGCTTTTTGTCTCGTTGCTAAGCGTGTAAGTGAACGCGTGAAACGCGGTGAGACTGACGTGTAATGTCGACATCTTTCACCGTACATAGTGGATGTTTTAACTTGTGTTCTCCTCGCTTTCATATCCAGCCGTGTCGTTACTTTTATACTCGTTGCAACACTGCTACCCAAGCAATTTTAATTTAATGGATGAAATTTTATTTTTTTAGTGCCAAGAGCAATTACTCACGAACTTATTAACAATATTCGTACAAATATCAACTTAAATCTAGTAACACGTATTAGGGTGAACCACCCAACTCTACCATCTCAAATAGCCCCCAAATAAACTATTTACATAAAATTTTAATTTCAGATTTTTTATCTAGATAGGATTCTCGAATTTTAAGGAGGCTGTAAAAATAAATTCACTGTCAAATCGTGAGTTTGATAGCTTCCAATTGTCTAAAAACGAAGCTTCGTGAACAATTTCGGGGGTTTGGTCTGGCAGTCGAAGTGTTCATAGAATTTAAAGAGTCTGATGATATTAAACGGTCACTATTATCTTGGACGATGATGCAGTACCGCGTGAAACGAGGTTTCCTTGCGCAAGAAAAGTTCAGGTTACGTAATGTTTGCGACGTTCCGCCTCGTTTCGCTTAATTAACCGATATAACGGGCACACTGGCGATATCTTGGCTAAGTTAAGGGACGGTGGCGCCTCTTAAAAACCACGATCGCCTGCACCTGTGTCGCCTTTGTGAACGTGACAATCCCAGAGCCCTCAAGTGATGTTCATGGGACATCATGATCCGTAGGGTCGGTTTAATGGTTGTCCCGGTGGAGCGGTCACGTGGCCCGTGTGTACATATATCTCTATATAAGTGCGGTATGGGGTGACACGCCATTAATAGCATAGTGAATGGGTTGAATGACGTCACAATGAATGCTTTACAGGAAGGCTTTACAATCGACTTAATTATAAAGCGTTGTCTTGGCGGGAAGGGAAAAATGTTCTTCGATCAATGGAACAAGAAGTCCCTTTTTATCTAAAAAGACACTCTTTATATACGCCCGGGACGAATGGCGCTTATATAGGGTGGATTCCCACAAAGCAATCCATTATCTTTAAATCTCTTCGAGGGTACGCGAAAAAGATCATCGATCGCTCGATGGAAATTCTCGTCCTTTCGTTCGTTGATTACTTCGCGCGGTAAATATGAAAATTTGATATCGAAGTTTAACGAAAAATTTTGTTCAATTCATCGCGACACTCCAGAGTCGAGAAAACGTTCAAAGTAATACGGTGGATTCTTCCATCGAAACATATTTAGATATCGAAGAAATACTACTGGAGAGTGATGCGACAAATTTAAAGCTCGATTTGCTTAAAAATTGAAAACGTTTCTATCGGATAGACTAATGCACACCCTAAACAGAAACGGCATAAAAGCTTTGGAACATCGCCGGCTGAAACGTACGAGAATGTATATTGAGAAATGAAATTTTAAAACTCGAAGTGGTACGATCCTCGTAAAATTCGAATCCCAATTTTCTATCGTATTACTCGATCGTTAATTACACCGATGTATTTGAAGATACTCGAACGAGTGGAAGTACGTTGGCGATCGTTCCATAAAGTGAAACGGGATCCCGAAAGGGAGGATACGGTACAAAACGTCAGAAAAAAGGGGACTGGGGGAGACAGAGCGCGTTGTAGTTGTCCCCGTGGGATGGTTACGTGGCCTATATACCATGGGAAGCCACGGGGGTTCAGCAAGGCAACGGGTACCACATGACGGTGTCCCATAAATAGTCGGCCGGACGCCGGAATTTCCATTATATCGCGTTCCCGTACGTAGTCTCCATAAACAATATCATCGAACTCCGTGCCGAAATGGCTTTCCCCATTAGGTGTTTGCGTGCAATATTTATTACGGACACGGTCATTGTGATACGTGGGATTTATGGGGGCTTTGTGCCGAAAATCTGCAGCTCGCCCCGTCAGGGAGAGAAAGGGGGGTTGGGTGGAGCCAGGCAAGGAGTAAACGAACGGAAGGAGAGGCGGCGAGGAAAGGGGTCGAAAGTTCGAAAATAGTTGAACAATTCGGGCGTTCCCGGGAGCCACGTTCGCCGTTAACGCCGTAGAACTCTCGATCCTCGAGTTTCCTCGTACATTCCGTTGTGTTCACTCGATATTTCACGTCGAGTTGGCGCATCGGCGCTCGTTGCACCGATAGTTGTAATCGCGTTCAATTAACAGGCCGAGCGGAGTGCGCGTAATAGGGTAGTATGTTTCAAAGTCGGGCCGGATATAGGCGGAACTATCGTTAACGTGAACTACACGCATCGTCGCGCGAACCTTTACCACATACAGAGCGTTTAAAAATATACTGCGGGTTGTTGAGATCGAACAGATGAAAAACGTTTGCTGTGAACTTGCGTTTGAAAATGATTTGTTAAAATAACTAATTCTCAGGTTGAAATGTTAAAGGAAATAAATTTTAGACAAATTTTAATTTATGCAGTACAATTGTGTAAAGTAAAAGTTTTGGTCTCGTAAAAAATTGTACGCTTTTGGTTTGGCTTTTACTGCAGTTGTAAGGTTTCCATTCGTCAAATATTTCATCTGTATTGGAACTAATAATAAATTCATTTTGAGCACAATAAATATCTTTTCTCTAAAGTATTTCTGGACGTAGTATAAGGTCCCACCATTTTTGGGGAATCCGTATAGCGTATGAGGGTTCTATAAGTTATTTTACATAAAAAATAATCGGTAGTTGATTTCACCCCCCGCGTGGCGCACCATATGGCGCGACTGTAAAATCGCAACTTACCGTGACACTCGTATTCGCCATTTGCCTGAGCAGTTATCCGCAAAATATGTACTTCGAAATTTTTTCATGATCGTGAAACACTTTTCAGGCGTCTAAAAAATTTGTAATAATCTTCGTGCAGTTGTCGAGTCTCTGTATTCCATATAGATTTATCGAGCTGCCATTCCGCGTTGGATATTTTATTTATTTACCGAAACGGGTCTTTTATAACAGTTTCTATACACAGCAGAATGGCGAAGTGTTTCGAGATGCCGTTCCGACCGCAGGTGTTGATGCTCGGCTCAGTTGGTTGTTACTCGAATATTTCATGAGCTCAACGAATAAGTACTGCGTCACCCTCCTTGAATGATTCATTCTCTAAGGGTGGTTTTCATACGTACGCTGCACAACCGTGGTTTCCAAAATTATATATTTTCGTACACAGTTTTATAACACGCGTTTATTGTTGCCGACAACTTGGTATCCTAATTTATATTTTTATAGTTAGAAATTATCGTCGCTCAAATTAGACATGGAAAATTTGCTTATTTCGATATTACAATATTCTAATAATTACATATAATTTAGAGATTGCTTAAGAAAGATATGTCAGATTTAATTTAAATATCCGTTGCACAGTTACGTAATGTTTTAAGATTATTAAAGTAAAACGGAGACATTATAGGCGCGATTAGATTAGAACTTGATCAAAGTAGTTGCTCTGCTCGATGCACGTAAATTGGATAGAAGTCAATTATGGGGTCACGTCTCCGTCACAGGACACGGTCTTGCCTGGAAGTTTATGGTTTGTTTAACAGTTCCCATGCTCCACCAGTCGAATTTCTCCTTGATTAATGTATGTTCCGAGTTTGGACTTAAGCTCCGTCAAGATCGGCGAGGGCAGGCTCCTCTCGCGGGACCAAATCATAGAGAACTTGTATTCCGGATGGCGAAGCGTCGTACCCTCTGAGCAAACTGCCATAGCGAGGACGGTTCTGTAGTTTGCGAATACTATGACGTGCTTGAAAGGTCCTGGGAATATAAAATCGTGGAGTTAGTCAACTACGTGCTCGCCCCGACTGTTGGCTCGTCGAGATATCGTCCCTTTTCTACAAGGATAAGGAAGAACGTTCCACGCCGTGGCGTTACAGATTACGAAACGAACTTTGACCGATGAAAACATTTGTCTCCGCGCGTAGGGAGATATCTAATACACGGCGGTGGAAATATTACCGTCACTGTCGGTGACAACTGGCGTTCGAAATAATTTATTCGACTAGAAACCGTTTCGTACGAAATATTATTATTATTCAACAAGATTCGTACCGCAAATTTTCACTTTTTTCTTCTGCAATAGGGTGAAATTGATACAAAGACGGATTTAATAATCTATAAAAGTAACTTTGAAATAACTCGTAAAATATGTTCATAGAATGTCTTGTAGAAACTTTTATAGAAAATGAAAGGTCACACATGTAACAACTTTAGTTGGAAACAACATTGCTAAAAAGCTAGTGAAATTAACGTTTCTTTTGAATTTAATTTTTTCTACTCGAAGATCATTATACTTGCCTAGTTTCCGTTTCGATCCCTGCAATTGCCACGTTCCAGTGACTTCGTTTCCATCCACGGTCCCGTCCACGTAGAAAGTGATCGGAATATTGTTTTTATGGCTAATCGCCGTGTATTTGATGGCAAACGCGTTCTCCGACGTCTTCTTCACGAGGAATCGACCGCATCTGCTCAAACTTTGGTTTATCGGGGTCCCAGCTGCGAAATACCACTCCCCTGAAAACTGAAGTTCGATTTAAAAAAATTTGTCTTCTAAAAGAAGTAGATGATTTTGCCCTGGAAAGTCGAATTCTATTCGTAGAGGAAATAGGAAGAATTCTGTTATGATTTTGTTAAAATGGCAATTTCGCGGAAGAGTCAGATTCGATTGTATTTCACGTAGAAATGCCACCCCCTCCTCATTTGCAATCGGTGTAAATTCAAATTAGGATCGTGCGTATGCACGCAAGTTTGTAAATTATTGTACACGTTTGCGCGTACCGATCCAATATTGACAACCTTCGATGCAAGCGTGCAAACGATGCGTTCAACTAGCACGCCTACGAATTTACGGGTGCCCGGCGTAGCTGCATCAGGATCATAGATATCGCGTAACAGGCAACGTTACGTTACGCGTTTCCATTTGGCACGATTCGAATCAACGAATCTTCCGGACGATCGTTGGGGACGAATCTATACGACTGTTTGCAAACCTCGACGTGCATTATGTTCGACGAAGCAATCACAGGACCGCGTACTTTCGTTTAGAAAGTAATATTTTGAAAATTGAAAGAGCCCCGATACTCGTGGAATTGAACAAAATATACGTAAGTGCACCCTTACTCCATAATAAAGAATTGAACTTAGAAATCGACTACAGAATCGAAGAATAAAATATTGGAATATATAAAGTTTGCTTTTCCGTGTCCTCGTGTTTTTTTACGGGCTTTGACGAAACATTTTAATTAAATTGGAACACACCGAAAGAGACGAACAATCACAGACAAGCAATCGATCTCTGTGACGTCGGATTGCCTCTCTATAACTGAACAGTATATCAATCTTACGTTCCCTTGCATGACACGTTTATCTGTGAACTGGTAGATGCTTTTAAGAAGCTAATAACAAATAGATTTTCTAGGTAGTTTGTTGGCGAAGACTCCATTATTAATCGTATCAAAAGAAACATTGGCTCAAATTATTTATAAGTTTTGATGGTCGAGGACATTGGCGTTAATACGAAATATTAAAAATCATGTTGCATTTAACAGTTTACGTGTATCTTGTTTGCTAAAATCAATATTATAAATTTTATTCGTGTTTATTAATATTTGATTTTCGAAAATACGGATCAACAGAATAAAGCATTATTTTCTCACCGTTTTGGAATTAAAATGTGACGTGAAAAATGAATAATATAACATTTTTCATCTGTAGTTTTTATCGATATTTAATACTCGAGCAAATAAATCGAAGCACAAAGTAATATTGATATTAAAACGTGTTTAACAGTTATATTTTTACCAATATTTTCAATATTTACCAAAATTCTTGTCTAAACAGAAATATTTCACGAAACGAAAAGATAAAAGTTCAACCGATTGGACGAATAAATTATTACGCGTTAGTTTGATCGATCATCTGATATTCAAATGAAATTTTACCCAACTGAAGCTTCTTGTTTAGCAAAATTAATGTGTCTAATTAGAAGCGACGATGCGCTATCTTATCCAAGTCCAGCGACTATCTAACATTCAGAGAACAGTCTTGCAACAGAATATCAAACACACTATATTTCAATTTTAGATTGAAGTATACCACGAAACGAGAAAACAAAAACAACACTGTTCAATCGAATAAGTGGCAGGAAAAGATTCGTTTCAATTTTATAAATCATCTTACATTAATTTTGCCTGACAAGGAACTCGATCACAACGAGGAGACAAAAATTAAATTGTTCGATCTGAGAAATGTCCCAAATAAATTATTACTTTATCGACGATTCGATGCTCGAACTTCTTGTCTGACAAAATTGATATATTTATTTAGAGAACGACGCACTACCTTATCCAAGTCCAGCGACTATCTAACATTCAGAGAACAGTCTTGCAACAGAATATCAAACACACTATATTTCAATTTTAGATTGAAGTATACCACGAAACGAGGAAACAAAAACAACACTGTTCAATCGAATAAATGTCAGGAAAAAATTCTTTTCAATTATATAAATCATCTTACATTAATTTTGCCTGACAAGGAACTCGATCACAACGAGGAGACAAAAATTAAATTATTCGATCTGAGAAATGTCCCAAATAAATTATTACTTTATCGACGATTCGATGCTCGAACCTCTTGTCTGACAAAATTGATATATTTATTTAGAGAACGACGCACTACCTTATCCAAGTCCAGTGGCTGTCCAATATCCGGCGAACAAGCATTGCAGCAGAATATCAAACACGCTGTGCAAATCAGCACCGGAAGTGTCTCGCACACGCGCAACATTTTCTGTTCGTCTGTTGCGCGATTCGCGTAGCTCGGTGTTTCGTGACGTTGTGTTCACCGTTGGTCGTTGCAGCGGACTGTTCGGAATATTGAAACCGTAAACGTGGATTCTGACGGGATTCCAGTTCGTTATCTACGACGCATTACTCACCCGGGGTTTGTCGACGTCGACGATGGTGGGCGAGAGCCCCGTGAATCGACAGTCTGTAAACGCGTACTCGTGCTTAAACACCCGTGCCCGTCCTGTTTACCGACTCGTATTTAGGCGGCTGATTGTTCGCGGATCTATAAACCGCGTTTGTCTCCATTTGCAAGCGGGGGTTCTTGAGAATTACGACGCGAAATCGAGCCGCCCGTATCGACGCTGTTCACGTTGAAAATTGGTGATAGGGGAACACCGAATTACGTCACGATACACATAATAACAATAACGAGAAACTGGAGGGAATATTGATCCGAATGTTATTTTCGGAGGGTTCAGTGACACGGTGACGAAGCGGTAGACGATCGGAAGAATGCTAGAAAATATTTTACTTAACGTTAAATCGGAGGATTTCTAAACGAAAATTGTCGAGGATATCTTTTTCTGAAACTAGCAGACTTCATTGTCTATTCAAAATCGTATAATTTTTTGCAAGACTACAATTTTGATTTTAGATTATTGTAAACTACTAAAATTTGTTTCAATACTTATTTTTGTATCCTAAACTTTGATAAATTCACAAACCCTATACAAATTTATTTCCCTCGATGTTTCAACTGGAGATTTCATTTTTCCAGTCCTATAATGGAAAGTGTTAAGTCTTTGACGTACGATTTAATTCCAAATAATTTTTTAAATGCATACTTAATTCTAATACATGTTTAACTTTGTTTAAATTTGTTCGTACAAGAACAGACTTGTTTTAGAAATACCTCGTGAATTTAAAAATATATTGATTTTAATATATGAGACTCGATGACAATCTATTGTACGTCAAGGGGCTAAAAGTCATACAATTGAAAGTAAAATCAGGAACTCTCCAAGTCGAATAATAGTATACCTAAAATGCTTTGAAATATGCACATCAATGAATTTAGAAGGTCGTAAAATTATCCAATACAAAAATAGTAGTTCTTTCGTACCATACGTCGAGTAATTAGTCGAGGAACCAACATTTTTGAAATTGCTTTAACGACACGCAACGAACCAATCAGCAAAAATAGACATTTGGAGTTCAGATAATCTCACGGTTACGGTTGCCGTTTCGTCGAAAAAGAAACATACTATTCTCATTAGGCGCGTGGCTTACGTGTACAAAAACCGTTCCCCATAAATAAAAAACTGTACAAGCTCGGGGTTTCATCAGGATTCGATATCTTTGTAAAGCGAGATTACGCCGCTAATTGAATAAATTTCCGTGGATAAATGCCCCGTTAAAAATGGCACCCTCCCTTTTAAAACGGCATTCTTCGCGACCTCGTGGCCGTAAATCAGGCAGCGCCGGAACTCGTTAAATTAATCTCTTAATCTCCGTTCGCAAAATGATTCTGCAAGATCTCCGGCCTGTTATCTCTCCTCTTTGTTTACCGTGGCGAGCGTAAACCTCGTTTACCCGTCCTCGAATACACTGTTTACATCCTGGCGAAAGTTATACCAGCGACTGCATCGGGTCACGGACGATAATACGGATTTACGGAGGCGCGTACGCCGTAGCGATCCAGTATGGCGTCGGTTCATCGTTCGATTCGGTAACGATAAATGTTTATATAGCCCGACCGACCCGGGGAAACTGTGGCCAAACTATCTAACGAACCTACGCTGAGAATAATAGTCGTTGCTTTCGCAATATTTACACCGATAGCATCGGCTGTTTGCACGGTTGGAGCATTAGCTGCTTCTTGGTGCTTCACGACTATCGAAGAATCGTTTGTTTGTTCAACAGATACACCAGGTTGCTCCTAGTACTGGGTAGTACCGAAATACTTACATAAATGTGTGTAAAAGATCGATGTCTTCATCGTTGGTGCCTTACAATTGCCATTTTATTTATCTTATAAGGGATGATTCTAAATTCGAGAAATTTTAAATATTTGGAACCTTCGGGTATATATATAAAGATGTGTATTATGCAATATTTTGGTTATTTTTACTTTTATACCACAAGGTGGAGATAAAGTTTCTACACAATTACTCCCTCGGTGACCCAACAATTAGTGCCTCATAATTGCCATTTTATTTATCTTATAAGGAATGATTCCCAATTCGAGAAATTTTAAATATTTGGAACCTTCGGGGATATATATAAAGATGTGTATTATGCAATTTTTTGGTTATTTTTACTTTTATACCACAAGGTGGAGATAAAGTGTTTACTCACAATTACTCCCTTGATACTAAATATATTTGATATATAAAATTAATTTGTTAAGAAACGGTAGTAAAAAATCTCCTGAATAAGTATACAGTGGCTATTGTTGGATGACCAATAGGCCAAACATCGATACGTCATCGTCTGTTAGTCACAAGGCTCGTTAGTCACTAGGTCTAAGGGTCCTTCACCCCTACTGTTGCTGAGATCCCCGGGCCGGAGGGCCCAGGGCCTTAGAGTTGCACAAGAAGTCTGCGGGTGTTAACGCCTTGTCCCATCGCAAATTTCGTTATTCTTCATAGTTGAGTTCGGCGTGAGTTCAACGTAAATAAATAAACTCTTATAATACAAAAGGAGCATTACTTGACCACCCGGATTCCAACACTACATTTCGATAAATGGGAACATTTAGTTTTAATTATTTCAAGCAACGACGCAGAAAATAAAACGCGTTTGACGATTCAAAGAAAATTATGGAACGGGATTGCTCGAAGCGATTTTCACATTCTGATAAACTTAATCTCGACGTCGTGGGATTCCCGTGTTCTCGAAGTTTATTGAATCGTTTTGTCGGTCTTTTGTTTTCAGCACGCGATCTTTCTTCGAGGGGCTGTTCGAGCGGACAGCGTTACGGTCCAGTTTAATTTATCTGCCGTCATTATTACGTCGTGATTAAACCGGCCGTCTCGATTGTCCGGGCGATCCTGCTCTACAGGGGTCTGACTTTCGGTTTAATTAAAAAAACGTGATCACCGTTTTCAGAAGTCCCCTGGTTATTCCCTGTCTCGGTCGCGCCTCGGCCTCCGTCGAATCCCTTTCGTGGTTTCCGGATATTTCCAGCAATCAACTGGAAATGTTTTCCTGTTCTCGTCAATTTGTTTTCCCTCGTCGAACGGTCTTAAATCAAGGGAGGAGAAACGTTGCGCGAATCTTGCCAACGCTGCTGTAAAATTGTAAACTTTACGGAACGGTTTTCACACGAGATTCTGGATCATTTTTAATTCAGCGAATCACACAATTTTAAATAATTTCGAGCTCGAAGCGACTCCGGATTTTCAATCATTTTTACTTACAAAATTGTGAATTTATAATTGTTTCAACAGAAATGGTCAGTTAGCAAAATTCGATCAGGGACAGCGTCTGAAATCAAGTTGCGAAAAAGTTGGACAGGAAAACGAAGAAAAAGCAATTACAAGTTTGCCCCGTGGTCGGAAACGATAGTTTCGGGGTTGGAAAATTAGTTTTTGCCCGGTTAAAGGGTTGCTTGGTGAAATGTTGCCGCGTTCGCGTGTTGGGTCGTCCACGCGTCGCGATACGTTGCTCTCCGACATTAATGCCGAGAGAACGATACACGTGTAGAAGGAGCAAGGTTCGTTCTCCAGTCGGAAGATACATTTTCACAGTAAAGTCGACGAAGTCTCTAACAAGGTGACCGCAATCTAGCCGGTACAGCACCCAATTAGCGATGACCCGAACCAGCTCAATTCCAGTGGCCCTTAAAACTATGAAATTAGTTCTCTCGGATGGAGCACGCCCGTTCCCTTGGAATCACCCTTTTCTCCGTTTTCCCACCGAAACGTCGCGGAACTGGCGGACGAAGATCTCGAAAACGCAACACGGTTCATCAAACAGCGATTTTACAATTTCAAATAGGCGATATACCCGGGGTCCTAACCATCGATGAAATAATATTTAACGGACTGTGGGTTATTTGTAAAGCTTTATTATCAAGAGTGAGATTTAATCTAACCCAGACCTAACCCAAACAGCGATTTTACAATTTCAAATAGACGATATTTCCAGTATCCTAAGCATCGATTAAATAATATTTAACGAACTGTGGGTTATTTTTAAAGCTTTATTATCGAGAATAAGTTTTAACTTAACCCAGACCTAACCCAAACAGCGATTTTACAATTTCAAATAGACGATATTCCCGGAGTCCTAAGCATCGTCGAAATAAAATTTAACGATGGGTTGTCTTTAAAGCTTTATTATCGAGAGTGAGATTTCCAGAGGGAGGATTAAACATTTCTTGAAACTCGAAACATTTACATGCACAAAGTGACTAGGAATTACCTATGTTCGCTGACTCGTTAACTTGTCGCTGGGATTCGCTCGATACGTTTCTGTTAACGCGACGTTTAACAAGCACGAAAAGAATCTCGGTGCATGTCTGTGCTTTGCAGCGCTGAAACTGGGAAAACCAGTTTCGCCCTCAGTTCTCGTACAAAGGCATTCCGGGATGAAAAGAGTCGTTAAAACGATCGTCTCTGGGGGGAGGCTGAGTTGTCCGAGGCACGAAACTTTTCCGTACGCTTGGCGTGCTCTGGAAATTTTGCGGTACAATGAAGTAGCGGGGAGCGGCTAGGGGTACAGAGAGAAAGACGGATGTCGTGATTAATGTACAAGGCGGTTCTGTATAATTACTTAATTAAATTCATACATCACGCGATATTAGACGACGAACGTTGCGATTCTGCCCTTTGTAACGACCCCTTTGATACGTGGCTCCTATCTCGATAACGTCCCCTTCGAAACGGTTAGTACGGTCCGGCTACTGACTCATTGATATTGGACCAAGTTTCTAATAGACGGGCATACCAATAACTGATATCGTGGCCTCGGGGCGAACATGATTGTCTCGTGTTATCCAGTTGGATTATCCAACCTCGCGGTTTCCACGAATATTGCTTCTTGGCGTCGATGGTTACGTAACTCGATGAATTAAAATTTGCATTTTCGCGGGAGTAGTCGAGCTTCGAGATCTTCGAAAATTAAACTTTTCGAACATTTAACGAAGTGGTATCTGAATTTCGTTCGAAGTAAATACGTTTCTAAATATTTTTGGCAACGATCATTTTGTACCGATTGTTGATCTTTTGTCTTTGGTTTGAATAGTTTATTTGAATATTTTGATTTGGACCACTGTCGATGCTAGAAGACAATATTACTGTTAACGATTCTCTTAAGATAATACGTGAACGAGCAGAGCGATTTATTTATGTTAAACAATAAAAATTCAAAGGACAATGACGGTGGATGTATAAAATTATGAACGTTAATTTCATTTTTAAGGGTTCTATCCGGGTATGAGGGTAGTAATGATATCATTCGATTCCCCTCGGAGAGAGTTTTTTACGTGTACACTGCCTCTCAAAAGTTTGGAGCACTCTTCGATTTTTTAAACGAACGAACCTTTTTATGCACGCTCGTAAACGTTATGACGAGAATATTATCCTTACATATTAGCTGGGCATTGTTCAAGCACAGTTAGGGTTGGAAGTTATAATTGCATTTAAATTTACATACTTTGTTGCTGTAAATTCTTAAACTCGAACGAACGCATCGTTTAGAACGTTTCTCAAAATTCGAATTTTTTTTCTCGAAAGTGCGTAGGATTTCGGGAATATGTGCATTCACCAAAAATGATTGTGATTGATCCCCGCAACTGAAAGCAATTTTTCCAGAATGATTTGAAACTTTTCAATTTTGCCGAAAAATTTGTTCACCTACTCGAATTTTTTTCTCGAAAGTGCGTAGGATTACGGGTACATGTGTATTCACCAAAAATGATTGTAATTCACCCCCGCAACCGAGCATAATTTTTTCAGAACAATTTGAAATTTATTTTTCGGCGACAAATTTACCCCATGTCGAATTTTCTTTGAAATTTGTTTTCATTTTTAGTAATTTTGTTTGACGCCCTATAGAAAAGTTGTCTACTACCTTTTTGTAGGTACCCATGGGTTCTACTTCAGAACAAAGTTTCATTGAAATTTGTTCACTATTGTAGGAGTTATGGCCGTTTGAAAATTGGACCATTTTCATGGGGTTTTTCGCACTTTACGGGGTTAAGGAACAACTTTTCGAATATTTTTAGAATTTCTACATATTCTCCACGAAAATACGCGTTGTTTGCCGTTTGAAACATTAAAATCCTCCAATCCGTTCAGGAGATATGATTTTTTAAACATATGCATGAAATTTCAGGGAAACATATCAATAGTATGGTCAGACATTATATTTTCGGTAAGGAATTTTTTTCTCGAAACTGCGTAGGATTTCGGGAATATGCGTATTCACCAAAAGTGATTGTAATTGCTTCCCGCATCCGAAAATAATTTTTCCAGAATGATTTGAAATTTTTCAATTTCATTGAAAAATGTCTCCACCTACTTGAATTTTTGTCTCAAAACTGCGTATGATTTCGAGGGTATGCGTATTCACCAAAAATGATTATAATTGTCCCCCACGATTTCGGTCGGTATGGAACTTTAAATGTTAATATAATAATTTTTAAACGGAGCCTCAATCAACAAATTGGTATTCTTGATTTTCCTTTTATTTCAACCTCTAAAATCTCCCGTATAAGACTCATTGACAATTCAGTGTACGTCAAGGGATTTAAAGTCAGACTGTTAAAAGTATACGAACTCTCTAAGTCAAAGGACAGTATACTTAAAGTATTCTATCTAGAGTCTTTTACAAATTGAAAACAGAGTTTAAAAGACGGTCGTTCGACCGTTCGTGGTGGGTTTAGCGTTAACATTGGCCCGGTTTTTGGAGTTGGAAACTCGGACGGTATTGGGTACACGCAGACCGTCTTCTGCGAGCAAGTAATACCCTCGAAGCATTTGAATCAATTACTGCCCCGGGGTTCTTAGGCGCCCCTATCCCGCATAACAAACGGGGAGTCCGGCGTAAAGTGAATTAATTAAGTGTCCGTAGGTACGAACGACGCCGGGCGTCGGCCCGTACACAGACTACAGGTACATTCGCGGACGTCCAGAGACGAGCGTAGACGTCCCTCAGACCGTCAGCCGTGATGGCGATCGGTTGATTGTACCGCTTAATCGTTAGCGTCGAGCCCTGTGCCGCGGGTTCAAATTGCTTCCCCGATAACGTTGTTATCGTCGAGGACGCGATTATCCTTGGCACGCTCTCGCGAACCCGCAGAACATGCCCGCAGGGACGCGACCGGGGGATCAAATCCAATCTGTCTACGGATTTTCATGGCGTCGGTATTTTTCGGCGAGTTTGTCACGTACCAGGAATAAGAACGACACGATCCTGGAACAGTCGCGCGCGAACATTAGCCCGGAATAGGTGCTCGGCTGTAACGAGGCCCGATACCAGCCGCGATCGTCTCGGGAAAAGCCAAGAAATTATTCATTTGTCCTCTACACTACGATGTGGAGGGGGCCAGGTGAAACCGAAGGCACTCGTAACTGGACTAAAAGTGAACTAAAGAAAATTTAAAATTCAGTTTATACAGAGCGTTCGGCCAGCCCTGGGAAAAATTTACATGAGCGATTCTAGAGGCCAAAATAAGAAATCAAAAATACCAATCCGTTGATGGAGACTTCGTTAAGAAGATTAGAAGTAACGTTTAGAGTTCCGCCCGTACTGAATTTTTTTTCTCGAAAGTGCGTAAGATTTTGAAGGTATGTCTATTGACCAAAAATGATGGGAATTGAGCCCCGCGATCGAAAATAATTTTTTCCAGAAAGATTTGAAATTTTCTTTTTACGCCGAAAAATTTAGGCACCCTGTCGATTTTTCTTAAAAATTCGTTTTTCATTTTTAGCAATTTTGTTTGACGCCCTACAGAAAAGTTGTCTAATACTTTTTTTGTAGGTTCCCATGAGCTATACTTCAGAGAAAAGTTTCATTAAAATATATCTTCTATTATAGGAGTTATGACTCTTTGAAAACTGGACCATTTTTATGTGGCTTTTGTCATTTTGCGGGGTCAAGGAATAACTTTTCGAATATTTTTGGAATTTCCACGTATTCTTCGCCAAAATACGCGTTGTTTGCATTTTGAAACATTAAAATCCTCCAATCTGTTCAGGAGTTATGACACAGGGAAGCATTTCTGGCCTCACATTCGATTTTAGCTAAGGAATTTTTTTCTCGAAAATGGGGGGGACTTCGGGAGTATGTATAATGACCAAAAATTATTGTAATTGAGCTCCACAACCAAAAATAATTTTTTCAGAATGATTTGAAATTTTGTAATTTAATTTTTTAATAACTTTTTTACCAAGCCTCAGTCAAGAAATTGATATTCTTGATTTTCGTCTTATTTTGGCCTCTAGAATCTCCCATTAAAATTTTTCCCAGGGGTGGCCGAACACCCTGTATACGAATAAATGCTTCTTCGACACGAAATAGAATTTTATAGATTTAAATATATGTATAAATATTTATACTTAGATTTTGCTACGTACATTTACGTGGTAGAATATTTTTTCCAACGCTTTTGATTGCTCGTGGATTTTTCGATTATCATTGAATCCTTTTCCTCTGATTTTGATACCGATCTTCTCGATGTTTATACTTTGCAATAGAAACCTATTTCATTTGTTCAGTAAGTCCTGTTAGAGAGAAATTTGTTCAGTATTAAGTTTGAACTTCCCTGACAAGCCTTTGCAGAGTTGTGTAACAACGTCGAAATTCTAGAAGTCTTCTTGAGATGCATTTTGATCGTTCAGTCTGTGAAAAGTTTATATTCAAGAGTTCATTCCTGATAAGGAGAAAGTTTAGCGACGATTTCGTTGAACAGAATGCAATGGAAATTTGACGAGGGAAGATTAAATCGAAACAGTGCAAGTTTGAATAAGTTCCGAGATTAATCTCGATCTTTTTGCTTGAGAGAAGTACAAATTCAAGAAGTTACTGCTGGCTAAACGAAGTCAAGAAACGCTTGGCGTCGGACGAACAAATCATTTTACGAGGTAAATTTACGATATCTTGTTAAACGTTATCTCAGTGTATAACGAAACGTTTTATTCAAAGAGTAAAAGTCTATACGCGATTGGAAGATAATATTTCATTTCTGACAAGTCCACGGACGAAACGGAATTTAGTATATTTAATATACATTTTGGGTATGCGATGCATATGTAATTAGAATTACGCTTGACGTGACACGTTGATGTGGTTTCACGCAAATTCGATTTACTTGTAACATTGCGCATCGTAGCGTGATTGTACTTACAGCCAAATCACGGTTCACCGTTGAATATCGTTATAATATTGCTAATTTACTATCGAATGTTTCGCGGAAACTAAAATTTCATTATGCAGTTACATTGTTAACGGCAGAATATTAACCAAGGACCGTAATGGACTCGCAGAAATGGAGAACAAGTTGTTCTCAAACGCGTAATTAAAAATGATCAATTTTAAATTTAAATTGAATAATAGATGGCTGCAAACAATAGTAATCCTATTGAGAATTTTATTAAGAAATAAGAGTTCCATAGTTTAACTGCAGTAAGTTATAATATTCATCTCTTCCCATCTCTCGAGACTAAAATTATACATATTATACAAGATTCAAATAATAGCACAGTACATACACTACAAACAAGTTTATAATCGATAACGATCAATAACGGTTGTGGCGCGTACAGATTACTAAATTTTAAAATCGTAACAAAGTTCAAAGTAAATAGGACGTAATCTTAATTTTACAAAAATTATCGCCTAAAAAATTGGTCCTCGGTTTACGGTGAAAAGTGACAACGTTTCGAAATATATTGTTCGTTCGCGAATGGTATTGTTTCGACGTCGTTTCATTCGCGTGGCACGAGACTCGCCACGCGAGTCTTCGATAAGCAAAGAAACAACCGAAACAGAGGCGGTTTCGCAAACAGCGAGGGCAAACGCGAAAGTAATATCACGAAAGTCCGGAAGTCCGATACGACAGGAAGATATCCTGCCCGTGGCCTTTGGCTCGGTACAAACGCGAGGCGTTTACGCGAGCCCCCAGCTTGAGTTTTCCTCGTGCTTCTTATCTCTGACGTCACGTTCCGCAGCAACGATTAAACTTTTCTCCGGTTTCCGGGCGGCTGCCGGCATTTCCTTCCGAGTGGACAATACCTCTGTCGCGAGGGGGAGCACGACAATGCGCTATGTACATTTTTAACTGGAAATTCCTGGTCTCTGACGTCTCTTTTCTTCGCTCGAGATAAAGAAGAACCGGACGTTCGAGGAAAGTTCCTGAAATCTCGGGTTAATATACTCATAGGCGACCGACACACCAGCGCTACGCGTGATAGATAGCTCCGGTTGATAAACAAACTTATCGCGGGGCGTTGGAACGCGGCCAAATTGCTTTGTAAAGTTCGAAACCGTTTCGTGTTTTCTTTTAAAGCGATTTATCTCGTGCGTGCTATCAATTTGATATTTTTGGAGTTTTCGTTAAGGTATTCTTCGGTGGAGAGTTTTCCCATGGAAAATTGGGAAGCACGTTTCCAAAATATTTCCTTATCACTCTACGTGATTTAATTTCTCGTTCATAGGATGGAATAGTCGATTTAACGACGTTAACTCGTAGATTGAGATTTGAGAGTCGACCGTTATTGTGCATTGATTTATGAGTTTGAGCTTTGAATAAAGTGTGTGAGTGAATTACATTAAACAATAAGAAACGAGATGAACCACTGAAATGATGGAATTACTGTAATAATTGAGGAAGTTATATTACTCGAAGCCATTGCTTTGGATTTCTTTGATTTATTATTAGCTTGGTAGTGCATAAAGATCTGGTTCGCTAGAAAATAGATAATAAATCTCACTGAGCGCTGGTGCAATGGTATGAAAAATTCCGTCGATTAGGCACAGATTTGGTTCCGTGGAATCCATACGTTTCGTTTCTGGGAAACATGGAGCTTTTCCTCCGAAATGTAACTGTCACTAGTTCGGCGAATTCATTAGACCATCGCCTTATCGTTACGATCTCCATCAATTCGTCGTTCCGGCGTAATTTACGTACTCCAATTATTATCCCGTAAACGTTAGTACCCTCTCATCCGAACCATCATCCGTCCCTCGCCATAAAACTCGCTGGCATCGTCTATCCCAGTCCGCCGCACGTATCAGTCGCCCCTTTGCGAAAACAAGCAACGGGGCCGACGACAGGAGGTGGAAGCTGCCTTTCATCGAAATCAGCTTTGCACAGTTTAATCTGCGCCCGGTCGCCTTCGTCGCCGTCTCTAATAATTCATTCCACCATGGAAGAACGCTTGCATTGCAAATTGGGACGCGTTTGCACGAAGACGAAAGTCAAACGAGCTATTTATCACAATATTCTATGCTCGTGGATTTTCTGATCGTGCTCGATGACCACTAGCTGAAATATAATATACAGGGTGCTCGGTTACCCCTGGGAAAAATTGTAATGGAAGATTCTGGAGACCAAAATAAAACGAAACTCAAGAATATCAATTTCTTGACTGAGGCTTCGTTAGTAAGTTAATAAGTTATTAAAAAATTAAATTAAACAATATCAAATCATTCTGAAAAAATTATTTCCAGTTGCGGGGGCCAATTACAATCATTTTTGGTGAATACACATACCCCCAAAATCCTACCCACTTTCGAGAAAAAAATTCAGGTAGGTGCTGAAATTTTTTGGCGAAAAAAAATTTTTCAAACCATTCTATAAAAATTATTTTCGTTTGAAGGGCTCGATTATAATCAATTTTTGTCATTACGCATACCCTCGAAATCCTACGCATTTTCAAGAAAAAAATTCGAGAAGATGCCTAAATTTTTTGATGAAAAAGAAAAATTTCAAATCGTTCTGGAAAAATTATGTTCGGTTGCGAGGATCAATTACAATCATTTTTAGTAAATCGATATGCCCCGAAATCCTGCGCATTTTCGAGAAAAAAATTCAGTACTGGCGGAACTTTAAATGTTAATAACTTTTTAATGAAACCTTCATGAACAAATTGATATTCTTGATTTTCGTCTTAATTTGACCCCTAGAATCTTTCATTAAAATTTTTCCCAGGGGTGGCCGAGCACCCCGTATATTAATGTACGCTTCAACTTCGTTTACGAAGAATTTTACTATTATTTTGTAGCAGACCTGGGCTCATTTGAAATAACTTATTTTTATATATTAAAATAAAAGTAATATTCGTTCCCGGTAAAACGATTTCAAATGATGCGTTATTCCGTCGTTTTTTTTTTATTTCAAATTGGCCAAAAGAAGTAATATAGAAAATAATAATTAACGAAATGATTTGTCACATCTCTGTAACGATCTATTCGAAACACCCTTCGCAAGGAGATAATTCGAAAGACCAAACACCTCGATATTATTCTTATTTTCAAATAAAAGTACTGGAAATAAAGGTCTAAACTAAATTATTTCATATTTTTTAAATGAAATTTGCTCAGGTCTGGTACGGTAAGTCTTGTGTAATGTGAACGGTGTTTATGCCCTGTGTCTTCTGGTCTCTAATAGATGACGACATTGTTATATCTCTCACAGTTTCACGATTATTTCAAATAATTGTCAAACAAAATAACGTGTTGTTTGAAAGGTGATCGTGAAAACAATAACGAAATAAAATAACCTGTTGTTCGATACAATGTTTCGAATAATAAGTGCCCGAGGGCCTGTTACGGGGCGCGTGATCGTTCCGATCGAAGGCCAAGGGGCTGGATGGGATCACGCGTGCAAAGGAAGGGCCCCGTTAAAGAGGGAAACGTCGAAACCGATGGCGTTTGCGGTTCACCACACGGTCGCTGTTAGGCAGTTCGTGTTGCGGCCGCGTTTCGAAAAGTTCCGACTGCGGGGCAGGACGGGCCGTTAGCCGTGATCCGTGTCGCTGCGGATTCGTACGTCAAAATTTATCGTTCCAGCCGCGTGGCACGTCTCGTTAATTATGCACGTATGCGCAGGCGATGCGTGTCGATCGCGGAAAAGCCCGGTAACAAGCTCCGGCGCTGCCAGAGGAAATCTGGGGACGTAGGAAATCAATGCTCGACGCATTCACGTCCATTTTGATGAGATTCCGTTTCATCAGGGAGTCTCGTCGAGTTCAGCTCTCTTTTTCCAAACCCCCGTCTCTGTCCCTCTTCCTGGCCGTACTGTATCCTGCGTATGAACATTGATGAGTCGAGAGAGGAAAAGTTTGATGGGTCCATTAGTATCGACGTAAAGTCGTTCGTTAATTTTGTAACACGTTGTGATCGAGGGTATTGCGGGGAGAAAGATAATTGGGTTATGAAAGGAAGCTTTGAGTTGGTTTTGGCTTTTGCAAGGCCATAGAGAGACCACTGTAGACGCTTCATCGGTGAATTCGATATTCAAAGGCGTGAATTTTAATTTCATTTTTTCGAAGGGACAGATTTTTATGTTATATGAAATATTTATCGTTGAATTTTAATGAGTACGAGTTAATCGGATGAAAGTATTACCGAGGGAAGATTACAGCGACGATACTCGTAGTTTTGTTTTAAAAGGACGCTGTGCAACGCGACGAAAGCGCGGAACATCTTTCCACTGGGAAAGCAATAATACGTCACTTCCAGCTGCCTCGGGCATTTTTTTTCTCTCCTGCTACAGCTTTAAAAATACCACTCGTTTGCACATAATCCTTGCGAAAGCCTCGTAATTTCGTAGCCTCGAGCTCCTCGTTGCCCCGTGACCATTCGTCATACTTACAGATACCAAATTGGCCTTGTACAACAGGCCGGATAGAAAATATCGCCGTAATCCCGCGGATTCGTGAACTTTTCCTTGCGCGAGCGACGAATATAATCTTTCCATCTTTCTTTCGTGCTATTAAATACAAAGCGTACGAACCATACAAGGATCGCTCGAGGCGAGGATAACTTTGTAGAATTGTAAAATAGCCAGAGATATTAAACATTTATCGTCCTTGGAAAATACTTGGAACACAACATATATTTCAATCCTTTTGTTATTAACAACGAGTTCCAGCAGTTTGCGTCGTCAAAATGATTGAAATATGGAAATTCGAGTATGGGGCTAATCGCGACATTTATTATTATACAATAGACATTGCATTGGTGCCATCTAGGCTTTATAAAAGTGCTGTGCACATTGTCGATCTCTCTGTACAGTCTCGTATCGGCAGCTAAAGCAAACACGTCTTACTTTCTGTATAAAGTCTTGTGAATATTCAATTGTGATTTCGTTAATTATTGTTTCACCAATGAACAAAAATAAGTTAGTTTCTGGGGGATCGATAGAGAGGCAGGAAAGTATCGGTGAGACGGATCGAAAATTCAATCGTCCTGCCTTTCGAGCTCCCCTCGATGCACATATTGCAAGTGGCAGGGCATGTCGAATGATTTTCGGCGAGCCCGAACGGTATTCTGGACGTGTCATTCTAGTAATTAGATCGTATCGGTGCAAATACACGCATGTTGCCGGCGCAAAGCAAATCGTTCGGCCTCTTTAACCACCCCACGCATACCGAGCCAGGCCGCAACACTGGCGAATTAATTAACGAGCCAAGCCGCATTAATGATGTAACGTCAGGATTTACGACGTATCCGGTTCCAGAGGGGTCGATTTCCCTCGTTTCGACTTTTTCCCGTTCTCTCTGCCTCCCCATTTTTACCCCCTCCAACTTTATCCACCCTACCACTCGATAAAATTGCCGAAGAACTTGATCTCGAATTGCGTTGCATTGTGTCCGTGGCGCGGTTCCATTCCGCGATCCGCGGCACGTTGAACGCGCGCAATAACGATAATAGCGTCGAATAAGTCTCCAGGCGGCTCGGGACTAATGCTGGTAAACGTATAGTCGCGCTTACGGTGGTAATAATCCTGCGTCTGAAATGTGTAATTGCGTTTGGAAGCACGAACGCCCCGCATTTTCAGTAACCATCCCGTTTCCGCGGGAACAACGAGATTAACTTTCTGTCCGGCGGAAAGTTTTTGTTCCGGTAAAACGTAATTACATCTTTAATCCCGTTGTTCCCTTCCGGGTCCGGTTGGAATAATTTTTTGCGCGCGGAAAATCCACGAACGTGGTCGGGACTTTGCGTCTTTGGTGGATTTCCATTCGTGGCGGGGAAGAAGAAACGCGTGGATCTTTCAATGTTCAGCTATGAAAGACCAAAGTTAATTTGTCTGTAAGCATACGGGCCTTGTAATTTACATATTTTCGGCGAGAAGAAAATAATTTTAGGAGCCCCTTTGCGTTAAATATTTTATTTTCTTTGAGTCCATCCGAGGACCCTCTGCGATGTCCGACCAGACGTCACCAAATCTACTTAACATGTTTTAGGACACGAATGCTACAACATTCAAATTTATAAGCCACATTATCGTGCATTCGATTGTATATAGTTTTTATTTCTTGAAATTATTATGAACTTTAATGCAGTGGTTATGAAAGATCAAAGTTAATTTGTTTAGGTCCACATATTTTTTTTATTAAGCATTCGAAACCATACGTACGGGTTAAATTTGTAATTTACATAGTTCCAGCGAAAGAAGAATAATTTTACGAGCCCTTACGTTAAATATTCTATCGTCTTTGGGTCCAACCCAGAATCCCTTGCCATTTCTGATCAGGCATCACTAAATCTGCTTAACACGTTCGTGGACACGAATGCTACAACATTCAAATTTATAAGTTAAATTAAATACTTTAGTGCAATGGCTATTAAAGACCAAAGTCAGTTTGTTTAGGTCCATACATTTTTTTTTATTAAGCATTTGAAACCATTGGTACAGGTTAAATTCATAATTTTTGTAGCACACGTTATCATCGTGCATTCAATTCTACATAGTTTTTATTTATTGAAATTACTATGCACTCTAACGTAATTGTTAAAGATTAATTTATTTTTATTTATATTTAAGATAAAATTTGTACAATCCTCAAACATGTTAAGAATTCCACGCATCCTGACGCAGTGATTGAAGTCGATTAAATTTATTCCAGCGTGAAGTACGTATCATTGACGTCGGATCGGAGATGGCGCCGGTCAGAGAGGCGCTAATTCGAAAATCGCGTACCAAAAACTGTCCGCGTTCGGCTCGCGGGTAAAGTGAGCAGTAATTAACAATCCGTCACCCTTTTCGTCGTCCCAGCATCGCTCAAACCGGAGAGGTATTAAATGTACCGCGAGTTATTAACGACGTTTGGTTTCCACGAGCGCGATTTCGTGTTTCCGCCCAAAGCGGATTCCACGCCGCGGCGAGAAGGGTTGGCCCCGTGTTCGACGAACTGCGAACGAACGATAACGCGACCGGGCCACCTGCGTCTCGCACGACTTCCTAGAAGTCGCCGACGCCGTTTCGCGAGAGCAGGAGGAGGGACACGACCCTTTTAAGTGACGACAAAGGTACCGGCGTCGCTCTACGCTACACCCCCGAGCGCCCTGTTCGCCCCTACGCAATATCTTCCCCCGGTAGTCGAATCGCGACCCTCCCTTTTTTTTTTTTTCTTCCGATCTCCTCTCTCGCTCTTTGTTTCCCCGCCTTTTTGTTTCCTCGCCGAAGGATATTTTCAAGGGTTCGCTGCGCGTTAATGGACGATTTAGCGTCGCGAGCTTGTCTAACCGGAAAGGGTGAAGACGAGGGAACTCTGCCGCTCGAGCAGATTTCTGCCCGGAGTCCAAATATTTTGGCTGTTCAAGGTCATAGGGCCTGGACCAGTCGCTGGAATAATACGGAGGCGAATTGGAAAGGAATCCGCGAGAAAACGGCCTTGTAATAGCAATGATTCTGAAAAATTGAACGCTTTTGTTCCTTCCATCTTGGGGGATCTTTGTCAGCAATTGGGATTTAACCCCTTCCCGTACTTGAACAGTATTCCTACCGACACTTCTCGTACACCTATTCCTACCGTGACCGGTCAAATGACCGGTTTTCAGCACAACTTATATTTTTTAATATAGAATGAAGATAATAGCCAATTTTACAGTATAAAAATATGGTTTCTTTTATTCAGATAAAATAAGAGTAGAATAACAACTCAATATCCCACCTTCAAAGTGGCTTTAGAAAGTACCACTCAACCATCGATCAATTAATTAACATAGAGGCTCAAATATGTGACGGCTTAGTAAATAATCACCACACTACTCTTATAGCTATGGGCATTGGCAAAGCGTATGATATGATTTGCAGAGAGAGGATATTAGATATTTTAAAAAAGCTGGGCTTTCATGGTAACTTTTCAGCTAAAATCATGCCACAACTGCATTATCTGTCGTTTGTAACGACTTTATAGTTTCAGAATTGAGTCTTCGAGATAATACCGTTACAAAAAGATATAAATCGTTCAACTGGTAAAGTGACCGGTCGTACTAGGTAAGACAGACTACAAATTTTTCTCAGAAAATAAACAATAAAAAAAGAAGCAAATATTGGAAAAAGTATTATAGGTATATTTTAGGAAAAGTCGTGAAGTTTAAGGGTGATGCCATTACGTTGTATATAGGAAATTCTAAACGAAATTTAAAAAACGGTCATTTGACCGGTCGTGGTAGGAATAGTGTTAACGAGTCTGACTCGCGACAAAGATTTTGGCTCAAACGTAAACATCACAAGCCAGACTCGCGGACAGCAAATCACGATCGTGATCGAGTTTTAGTTCCTATCGGTACGCCACAAGAGTTGGTCGCGATTCTTATAACCTCTGTTACAAAGCAGTTTAGCATCAGTCTGGTCTGTTTACCGTGTGTTGACGCCTGCCGTTTGGGCCCGGATTTCGTCGAGCTAAACGGTATTTACTGTGGAAAGATATTCTTAAAAATAAGCTATTTACCGCGTTGAATTATTTGATAATTTAATAAAATAGTAGCGTAGGTACGATAAATGTGTATCATCGGGTGCATTCAATCTTAAGTGGACTATCAATCTCAACTAAATTATTTTACCCAATGTTAATTTCTACCAAATTTGTAAATGGAAATCAACTTCCTTCAAAGCATTTCAAAAATAATGAACTAATTATTAGTATTACTAGTTATTAGTTTAAACTTGTGGATAATTCACTTAAGGGTTAAACTAAATAATTACAATAAATTTCTACGAATATACACACGCCAACTCCGGAGCGATGTTCATTTTCAATCATTACTACATTATCTTTTCGTTTGATAAAAATGATATACAGGGTGTTCGGCCACCTCTAGCAAAAATTTTAATGAGCGATAGTAGAGGCCAAAATAAGACGAAAATCAAGAATACTAATTTGTTGATGGAAGCTTCGTTAAAAAGTTATTAACAATTAAATTCAAAAATTTCAAATCGTTCTGGAAAAATTATTTTCGGTTGCGGGGGTCAACTACAATCATTTTTGGTGAGTACACATACCTCCGAAATCCTATCTACTTTCGAGAAAAAAAATCGAGTAGGTGCTGAAATTTTTCGGCGAAAAAAAATTTTTCAAATCGTTTTAAAAAAATTATTTTCGGTTGCGGGGATCAATTACAATCATTTTTTATCATTACACATACCTCCGAAATCGTACGCACTTTCGAGAAAAAAATTCCTTACTGAAAATCCAATTAGGTGCCTAAATTTTTCAACGGAGAAACGAAATTGCAAATCGTTGTGGAAAAATTATTTTCGGTTGCGGGGGTCAATTACAATCAGTTTCTGTCATTAGACATACCCACGAAATCCTGCCCACTTTCGAGAAAAAAAATAGAGAAGGTGTGAAATTATTCGAGAAAATTAAAAAATTGCAAATCGTTGTGGAAAAATTATTTTCGGTTGTAGGGTTCAATTACAGTCATTTTTGGTGAATAGACATACCCCCGAAATCTTGCGCATTTTCGAGAAAAAAATTCAGTAAGAGCGGCACTTTAAACGTTAATAACTTTTTAACGAAGCTTCCACCAACAAATTAGTATTCTTGATTTTTGTCTTATTTTGGCCTCTACTATCGCTCATTAAAATTTTTGCTAGAGGTGGCCGAACACCCTGTATACAAACGGAACTATGTTACCCAGAAAAGGATAAGAAACGTACCGGTATAAATTTCACCCCATATGCATCCATAATTGCATTCGTTCCTAAATAAATACATCATGGGTAAAAAAAGACCCCGAAAAGCGCTCGTAAAACATATTTTAATCGCTCATTGATAAATTCACAGTCCCCTTAATTCATCGTTCACCCCTAAAATAATACCACGAGTCGTTCGACGTACGTTCGTTCCCGGCTATCCCGAACGTTGCGAAGGAACGCGATAATTCATTGCCGGCAATAAAGTAATCGAATCGCGAATCATTCGTTTCATTCGATCGCGCAGTATTAATTTCGTTGAGGCTGCAAACTGTCCAAATACGATCGCGATTTTCCACGCGCCGGTTCCACCGTGTTCTCTTCGAACCTATTGGTTTCATTACTTCTGCTTCGTTTCGAGGACCTACCCTCGTTATCCCGCAGATTTCCGCGCCGTCGACATACACGCGAAACCAAACCGGCGGGGCGAAACGCTGTTATCGTCAAAGTCTGACGGAAAATTTTTCCGAAACTCCTGCCCGCCGGTTTCCCGGTAACTCTGCCCATTGTTTGCCCCGTGTTGCGGTAAACAACGTGTCGTCCATTGAAACGGGCTCTGAAATCCCCAACGTCGCTCGAGCACTCGAATATCCTGGCGGTTCACAGCTGATCGCGACGAGAGAGAGAGAGAGAGAGAGAGAGAGGGGTGGCGAGTCCGGGCGAGGGTGGATTTTAATAAACCGGAAGCTTATTGTGCGGTCCCGTTTGGATATTTGGCTGTTGCACGCGTCACTCAGCGTGCATAACGCTGTCGAAAAGGCGGAGAATGGAAACGTTGTCTCTCTGTTCGCGACGACAGCGCGAAAGACAGAGCGGGGGTGGGGGGGCTGGCCAAGAGTAGAACGTGGAAAGAACTCGAGCCTCGGGGGCTGCATTGTTGCAGCGACGGTGATTACGACTGGCAACTCCTTCCACTTTTTGCTGCAAGTTCACCGAGTGGTTCCGCCCAGTAGAGATGCCCTCAAGGTCCCGTGTCTTGTTATCACCCTGAGCTCGCGTCTGTTCTTTAAGTATCGTGCTTTTCCTACGATCCGCTCGATTGCGTCGTTAAAGCCCAGCCCGGTAGCAGTAGCCATCGCTACTCTTTTGATCTCGCCAGCCCCGCGATTTCTTCGACTGTGAAACTCCGCGCCATCGTATCTGCTTCCCGATGTATGCTTCACCATCGTCGTTTCGCTGTTCCTCGTGCATTTTCTCGTATTTTTCCCCCAAGTTTTCCTCGGGGGAACTTTGTTCCGTTAAAATATTAATCTCGTGGTCCCTTCACTTTTATTTATAGTTGTAAAATGGGTGTGTAATGTAAAATGAGTCCGAGGATGAGAGTGCAGAAAATTAACTGTAAAGAGGATACTTTAATTTCGAATTATGGCTCTTCAATATTTACAAGTTTAACCCCTTGCCGTACAATGACCAGTCTGACTCGTTACAAGCTTTTAATGTCAAGTTTCACAATCATGAAGCTACTCACCCATCATCAAGCCTTGTACATTAAAATCAACACATTTTTACATTGATGAGGTATTCATAAAACAAATCTATTCTTTCTCGTGGCTATTCCTTGCACAAACTTTAAGCAAAATTAAATAGTACACGTTTGAAAGATTATTTGGAATTAAACTCTACTCACTCCCCTCTACTTTGTGATATTTAAAAATCAATTTTTATCTTATGCATACAACGTACAACTATCGCTTCAAATTTTCGTTCGAAAATCGTAATTAATTCCAAGGCGACGAATTTCGAAACGCGGTCCCCGCGATGAAAAGCCTTTTTCTGTCACCGTTGGCGCTCGTGAAGGACAAAGACATCGTTGACAGTGACGTCTGACCTTTCCGTGTTTGCTTCTGTATCGTATTCTACAAGTTGGAAATACATTTTAACCGCGACTCGTAATCTCCCGTTAACAATGCCCTCGACACATTTCCTTCCTTAATTGCCGATCGATCCGGGTAGCGAACACGCGGCGTCGTGCATCGAAGAAACGGAAAACTGATCTTTCGCGAACAGCGTCTAGCGTCGGTCGTTATCGCGACGGGGAGAACTTCGATTTCCTCGGATAAAGAAGGGTCCCCGTTGAGCTCCGTTTAACGAGAAACAAGGGTGGTCGAGGATGCTGCTGTTTCGCCGAGAATCTGTAAGACGACTTAGAAACAGGACTCTTGCAGCGCGACGGCAGGAAGACGGTGTCTTTCCCGAAAACTCGAGCGTGGTGTTTTGAGGGGGTTAGAGAGAGGAGATGGCCCGAAGTAGGAACTTCTAAAATCAATTAGCAGCCCCTTAGGCGATGGGGTTCCGTTCCCGCGACTGTGGAAGGACCCTCTCCATCATAGGATAAGGGGTGATAAGGAGGGGTCGACGTTTATCCCAATAGAGAAACCGGCGGAACAATCACGGCGTTTCTACGAGCATCCACACGTACACTCGAGGGGACGCGGGAGCCCTGTGTGGGGGCGTGTGCGTGCGCGGGTACCTGCAGGGGTTGCAGCGGCACTGTTCAACCCTTCCAAGTGACTAGCAGCGGCCCATCGCTGCAGGCTGCTGAGATTATCGCTGGGTGGTGTAACCGTCCTAGGTAATGGACGCTTTCCATCACTGGTTTGACACCTCCCCGTGAAATCTTGCTCGAGAAAATACTCTTTATGTACAGGCTTTTTGGGGGATACGTGCAAATAATCAACCCTTTGAGTGTTATGGACGATCTCACGTCCCAACGAAATTTTAGAAATAAATTTTATTGAGTTGAGATATATTTTATTATAATTCATTAAGAGAATTAGATTTATAATTTAGTTGCGGTTTGTATAAATTCCATTTAGCAGTCAAAGGGTTACGAGCTGAATTTACGAGCTAAAATAGCTAACAGATTTGCCCTATGGAGAAATGAACTACAAAAAAAAATCGTCCGATAATCTTCTCGGGGTTATTTCAAAGGTCGAAGAACGTAGCTTTCGAAAATTCATATTTGCATCGCTGGTCCGGTTTTATTGTTGGAAGAAGTTAGTTATTTTCCTTCCCAGGCGAGGTGTCGCGAGCAATCTCCGCTCTTGTACGCATTCGTCATACTATAAATGCAATAGTTTAAACTTTTACCTGGAGGGATGTTTCCAGGGGTAGAACTTGGCTCGCGAGACGCTTAAACGTTCCTTGCGTCCCGGCTCGAACTTTAACGACCGTCCGTAATTCGTCCACCTGGAGTTGGACGACCGATGAACTCGTCGCGACGGTCGACACGCGTCACGACGAGATCACGCGGCTCGAAGTTTCGAGATCTTGGGAGCTCCCGTTGTCTCGGCGTTCCGTATAATTGAGCATCGCGGCGAAAGTCCTTTCGCCACGGGGAACGGGGTGGTTTAGTGGATCCTTCGTCCCTTCGGAAGCGTAGAAGTTGACGACGGTGGTCCGAGCAGCTTTGTCGAAAGTTTTGTTCTCGAAGGGCAATGGTACGGAGTTTGGAGTCGTGGCGAAGATGGGGTGGACAAGGTCGAACACGCGAAACCTTAGAAAAGTACAAGACACGTGCATTAGGAGGCGAATATTGTGGATTAAAACAGTAGGGAAATCGATGGGCGCGGTAGACTGGGATATAAACGATACTATTCTCGTTTAATGTTTCTGAGGAAGATAGATTTAACACTGAACCTACTGACACTTCGTGTATACCTATTCCTACTATTTTTCAATTAAATAACGAATTTAGAATCCAGTTTTATAACACACCATTTTTCGCTAAAACATTTTTAGGTACATAGTGTCAAAGTAAATGTGAAGATAAACATAGAAGACGGCATAAATAATAATAGTATCACATAGTATATTAATAGCTAGTAAGGAGTGAGCTAGCTAGCTAGCAAGTAGTGAGCAGTGGTTCAATAATGGATAAGACAGTAGCAGTTTCGAAACTGCACGCGTCTAAAGTTTAACTATTTTTAATACGCGTTGTTAGACTGTTCTAGGACAGTGGAAACTGAAGATTCTTTGTTTTCATTTTTGCTATACATTTCCTATTTACATTGGATGTTTTTTATAAAAAAAATATAAATTAGATCATATGACCGGTCGTGATAGGTAAGACTGGCTACATATTTTTCTCAGAAAGCAAACAATATAAGAATAGAAGTGACTATTGAGAAAATTCATTGTACGTATGTATATTATAAGAAAAATCGTAAAGTTGAATTCTACAGAAAATTTAAAAAACTGTCATTTGACCAGTCATGGTAGGTTTAGTGTTCCATATCAGCTATACTTAAAACAAACGTCTCTGGTATGGAAGTGTCGATTAATTTTTCTTGAAATCGTTCTACATTCAAACGAACAGTTTGCTCTCCTTGGAACATACTATAAATAACAAATACATCAGTTCCTCGACACAGATTACTTTACAGTATATAAGAAATCGTTCTTGCAATAAAAATTGTTACTTTTCTCCGTGACTCGTTATAAAGTAAAGCTTGGACAATATTCCAGACGTATTTTCTCAAGCGTGGCGCGAAGAATTACCTCGTAAGATTTTCTTGGGCCTGGCAGCGAGGAGAGAAGAAACTCGTTCGAGCGATAAAACGTCGAGAAGCGGGCGCGATATTTGACCAGAAAACCTGTTTGCCGGGCGACAATGGGTGAAATTACGGGTGATTAAACAGGAACGTAATATTCAAGAGCGCTCTTTCATCAGTGCGAGGGCAGAGGGTCTCGTTAAAGAACCTTTGTCGGGGGAGTTCTGGATGGACAGAGACGAAGGAGGAGATCAGTGGCAGGCAAGAAAGACGGCTAAGTCTGAAGATACCGGCCGATTAGAGACCGTTGTGACAACCCCTAGTCCACCTTCTTATTGCATAGACCCGTTTCCACTCGTTCTACAGAGGATCCGGAGTCTCTTCTCCGACTTCGAGGCGAGTTTCGTTCTCTTTGAAGAGCCACGGCCGCGACCCTTCGTGACCCAACGGAGGGACCAGAGACGCGACAAAAAGGCATGTGGTCCTTCGGTGGCACATTTCTGTTCGATTGGAAGGACCAAAGGACACGGAAAGGACCGAGGGACGCGCGGCTTCGTTTAAATGAAGACGAAGGTACTCCCAGACGCGTCCTCTAAATCGTGAAATCACGGAATTCTTAGCTTTGGCTCCCGCCATGCTTCGTTTCTTCTTTGCTTGCGTTCGATGGTATTTGCTCCGGGCCAGACTACAGTCATCTCATGTCGATTAACTTGCAATCGTGCTCGCGCGAGTAGATTCTCTTAATTTCTTTACTACGAACGAAGACTCTTCTCGAGATCAGCGAAATATATTTAATTTACTCGTGACGAAATTACGTTTGCATTTACAATAGTTGTTGACTTGACAAACATTGATTTAAAACGAGCGACATATTCAATAAGGAAGAAATAATGAACTCGGTAAATAAAATTGTGTCATAGCATGTAAAAATCGTTCCTTAATTTTAACGCTTTTTCCAGCGTTTTCTAATGCGAACTGTAAGAGGAAGGGAGAAGTTGGGCCATAAATTTCAATCGCTTAGGCGCGTTACATGCCCGAGATCATTCTTTTCGCGCGACGTGTGCCCTTTACGCGTCGTTGGTTCGTGCAAACGGCGGGTCCCGCGCTTCGTCATCCGGACAGGACGATCGAATGATTTTTCAACTCGTCAGACGTCGCGAAACGTCGCCCGTGGGACCGACTAATATAATGTAACGAACGAAGAGAAACGAGCCGAGAAAAAAACGGAGAAGAGGGACTCTTTGCAAAGGACCGAACCAATACGAGGGACCATGCGTAGTTCTCGAAAACGATGTTGAATAGCTTTCGGGTAAGTTCGCTCTCGTGTCTCGTGCCTTTCTTCTCGTGAAACTTTAACGCGTTTACCCTGTTACCGGCTCGAGGACGATATATCTGCCCCCGCGAAGATGAAGATCCTTCTTTTCGACGTATTTCGAATTGGAGACCGTTCGTTCGTCATCGATCATGATTAGTCGTTAGCGGGTTCGTTCTCTTCGTTCTGTATTTCTTGGTTTGCCTCGGGACGCGTTTGGGAATTGCACTCCCTTATAATTATAATCCCTCGACCCTCGCGCGACAAACATTGGGTACTTTGTGGACCTACCAAATCCCACTGTTCGATTTTTATTTTAAAAGCGAATCAGAATTTTTATAACTAAAACTGATCGAGGTAAAATTGATCAATCATCGCTCGTTTGAAAGTCGTAGAAATTTTAAAATATTATACTATTGCAAGGGTTTATGTCCACAAACAGAAATGTTTGTAGATGATTGTATCGTTTGTGTTAAATTATATAAATTAATAACGGGTATTTAAATAGTGAGAATCGGTTTGGTACAGCGACAGAATGAATGACATTACGCTGAGAGGATAACTATTCGAGAAGATCGTTCATCGATTCTAGTTTTCTTTCCGGATTATCCGACCAAATCTTCTTGGGAGGCAAGTCGTGTAAATATTTTGAGGAATCCGCTGGCGTTTACTTTGTGGCGTAGCGAGCTAATGCGCCGTGAAATTTCCCGGCACTTGTAATTCTTTCATTTTATAATCCTCCGTAATATTCCTTTCGATGAAAAGTACGTGCACGTACAGGTACTATAATAAATTTATTCATAGCAACGTGGTAATTGATCCCATTGTTACGTTAAATATTCAAATTTTGTTCATCCTCGTCAGCTATACATTGTTCGGATATACAGGGTGGTCCACTTAAATAAGGCCACCTAAATATCTCCTCTAATTGTGGGGGTACAAAAAATATTTTGTATGCTACAAATATTTAATTTTATAATATTTAATATTTTTAATTATTTTTTTAATATTTTATTTTATATAAAAATATTTTTTGTACCCCCACAATTAGAGGAGATATTTAGGTGGACCACCCTGTATATGTATGTATTTATTCAACAAGAATTATTCAGATAGGTTTCATTAATTTATTTCGGAGACGTAACTTTTTTGAAAATAAACAAAACGTCGATATTTTATTTTTGAAAGGAGTAGTTGAAATTGTGAGAAACACGATTGCAAGAACAAATTTAGCCCTTTTAAAACAGTTAAGAGTTTTAGAATCGACGAAGAATACAATAAAGTTATAAAGAATTAAATCTAGATTGCTCGAAAGAAAATGTAGTCATAACGAAGCAAAAGTTCTTGGTTTCTACGACTGTATTTATTACGATTTCGTCGATTATCAGTCAAGACGTGAAACGCGATTGCAGTAATCGGGCTAACAAATGCGACTGGATTTTAAGATTCCGATCAGATTTCATTGTGTGGCGTAGTTTACGTATCTGGATTCAGATGCAAATTAGCAGGCGAGTCGCTAGATTTACAGTTTACTAACGAGCGTTTAGGGATTCCGTACAGGCATCAGCTCAGGACCCTTAGCTATTCAAGTTGCAACCCTTCCAAGTTGGGGGTTAATTGTGTCATCGTGACCGATCTGTTTGCATGATTCAGCTATTTTCTAACTTAATCCTGTTCGAAGATCTGTTACGACAACCTATATACCGAAGTTCTAAAGCTTGACTAAAGAATAAAAATAATTGTACCGCGATATTGAAACGATGAGAAGACTCGTGAATATTTTATGACACCAATATTGGTCGAAACGTCAGAATATACGCGTCTAAGATCTATATCGTTTACAGAGCGTTATAATATTTTAATTTCAAATTTTTCTAGCATTTTTATCGCTTTAATTTCCGAGGGCGGGAAAAATACGAAGCACGATGTTGTACATTCCTTCCGTCGATTAAATCGAAAGATTCTCAAGAACAGCAGAATTATGCGTTACACGAGATTTATGGAGCGTTTAGCACGATGTTTTACAGCCTCTGTCTCGCGTGATATTACGCTCGGTAAATAGCTCCGAGCATTTCACGGTCTCATGGAACACGTTCTCTGCATAGTTAGACACCGGAATGGAATCATCCATTCCGCCGCTCAATCATAGTTTTATGAAACTCCCGCCACGGGCTAGCAGACTCTCGTGATTTACGTTGAATTCATGTCTTTAGTGTTATAGTTTCGTACCCGAGCAATGTCCCGTACTCGTATAATTTTAGTAGCGAGTCGAACTATTCCTATGAACGCTGTATCGCTTGTGGCATATAATATTCGAATTTAATGTCCAATTTCTGAATGGAAACCAGTCAACGTGGTTATTGCTACGAATTCCATTTCACTTTATTTCCAAACTGTTGATAGAATCTTAGAAGTAATCGATAAAAAAAAGAATCCAAATTTTGTCTATCAATTGTAGTAATATTCAAAGATCTTGAGGAACTAGAAAATCCTTTGTTAAGTTAATAAAGGAGTCGATTTTTCTTTAATTCTTGCTCGGGTAGACTTCCATTTCGATCCAAACTGGTCACTTCGCGTTAATAGATAATAATAATAGTTGGCAATGAATTTCTAAATAAAGAATTTAAGGACACGATAACGGAGAAATTTCTATGAGAAACACACGATACTTCTACTAATGTTTTTTTCGCAGTACTCGCATAGAAAAGGCGAGAGATCGTCGCGCGGTTACACAGTACGATACGATAATTCACGCGAAAACGGGTGGACGAAGGGGGGGGGGGCTGGTAAACGCGAATGACCAGTTCGAAAGTCGTAGGTAAATCGTGAGAAGGGGGCTCGACCGTTTCCCCGGGGCAAATTTCCGATTTATTCAAGCCCGCTCCCGAATACTTGGGAGCCCATAAAGAGAATGAATGGGATTGTGGCGGTTGCAGCGATGCTTAGGGCTGCTTTAGGGGTTCATGAAATACGTGGCCGCTACCCTCTTTAGGCTTTGGCTCTCTCTGTTTCCCCCTCCTTGCTCTGTCTTCGGTTCTTTTCAACGATGTCCTCTATTTTATTAGTACTGATTTTCTCTTTTGTCGATCGCGTTCCTTTTTCTCCCGGTAGTTTCTCCCGCAGGTATCGTTACGCGTCGTTTCGTCCGTAAACGCGTCGCTGTTTATTCGATCGTCTCTGTCTAGCTTACTGTTCGTTTAATTCCCTCTTCAACGCGTTCCCCCTACGAATCGAAACTCTTCTCTCCGCGGGGGCGGCCAGCGATATTACCATGAATTTACATAGCCTGGCTCCGAACTCGGAACATATTGCGCCGCTTTGATTTATGTGAAACATTTGCTAAATATTCCCGCTTAATCTCGGCCGCGCGGAATGCCTTTCTGTAACGAGAACGCGTCGTTGCGTCCTCCTTCGACGAAATCGGCGAGGGTTCGATGGCCCTCGAAGGGGGGATCGCGATTTTACCCTCCTCTGAGCCTTCGTTACCTTTTTTTCTCTGTTTTGCTAGCCGATGAACGGGCATTAGCGGTTGTATATTGGCTGGATCCTGCGAGAGGAACAACGTTATTCGAGAACATCCCGAACTAGACTATATATCGTCGCTGTTTTTACGTTGAACGATTTTACTTTTTCACTGGGAGAATATTTGTGATTTTTATTACCTCTAAGACGTTACTCAAGGGACATATTTTCATTTATTATAATTTCTATTGGTGCAACATTGTCACAAGATAGAACCTTCATTCGCTATTCGAATTTTTTTCACCCAGTTAAGAGTCAATATTTTATGAATTTTTACTTGTAAGCAGCCTTTAAAGGCTATGTGTGTGTGTTTCGCGTGTGCATTTAAAAGTGTGCATTTAAAAGTTGTTCATTTTATTAGTTAATCGTTTGTTAATAATGATTTAGTTAGTTACGTTCGGGTTAGCTTTCCGTACAAACCGTTGTATTAAAATATTAAAGGGAAAAATATCTAAAATATCTTACATACTATTATTAATTTTGTCGTTTGAATCTAGTCGAAAAGCTCTGTGGGATCGGGAAGATAATGACTCCGCTCTGTTCCGTTCCGCACAATTTTATTGTTGCTGTCGTACAACGACGTGACTCGTGGTGCGGGTTACGCTCGACTCTCTGGTACGATCATCGCCACCGTACCAAGAGGCCTTCAAAAACAAAAGACGGTCAGAGACGACGACAACGGCTTTTCGGCTCACGCGGCTCTGGTCGTCTCGTGTGCAACCATCGTCTCGTGTGCAACCATCGTCTCGTGTGCAACCATACATTGTAGCGGCTTCGAACGGCTAAGGCGTATGTGGTGCCTTGGCCGCCACACTACCCCCCTGCCAGTAATTGGCACAATTACGAAAAATTGACCGACTACATTACCACTACCATTTACTCTATTATATAAAATACGTTATCCTAACTAAGATTTACATTACAGTATTTGAACAGAGTTGAAAAAAAAAGGAATTTACATGGAGTTTAATATATAATACGTAATACCTAAAAATACATGAAAGTACATAAAAGTGATGGATAAAAATAAATGGTATATGATACTTATTATAATAATGCGCAAGCCTTAAGTACTACCGCGTAATTTGAAATCGATCGGGAAAACGTACGCGTCTACCTGAACGCGTAACACGTTGCTGTATAACCGGCGCATTGTCAGGTACGTTTGTTTGTGTGACCGGCTGATTTTCTATGCTCACGGGATCCGGTCTGTTTTCTGCTAGCATATAAGCAGGCTTTAGCCTTTCAATTGATATATTTATTTCCTTACCTCTAATGTTTATTGTAAATGTTTTTTCGCCTCGGCGCACTACGGCGTATGGACCTTCATAAGCGGGTTGTAAAATAGTTTTGGCTGAATCTGTTCGGATGAAAACATGTGTTGAACTGCTAAGATCTTTGAAAACGAATGTACGATTAACGGAATGGCGTGATGCATTAGAGGGACTCAATTTAGAAAAATGGTTGCGTAGTCTATTAGTAAAATCGGAAGCATTTTCTGTGCCTTCCGCTGAATGCGAAGACAAGAACTCTCCCGGTAATCTTAATGGCTCGCCATAAACTAATTCCGCTGAGGTAGCGCCGAGGTCTTCTTTCCAGGCGGAACGAATACCGAGTAGAACCGTCGGAAGTATTTCTGTCCACTTGTCGGATCCGTGGCACCTTATAGCCGACTTGAGCTGTCGGTGAAAACGCTCTACCATCCCATTGGCCGCTGGGTGATACGCCGTTGTGCGAAGGCGTGTGGATCCAATTAAATTGTTCAGCGCAAAAAATAATTTGGATTCGAACTGCCTACCCTGATCGGTGGTAATCCGTACGGGAGCACCAAACCGCGCTACCCAACCGTCATAAAAGGTTCGAGCTACGGTTTGGGCCTCCTGATCGACCATGGGGAAGGCTTCCGGCCACCGCGTATATCTGTCTACACAGGTCAGACAATACCTGAAACCTTCGGACACCGGTAAAATTACTATGTCTAAATGAATGTGTTCGAATCGCGCAGAAGGTTTAACAAATGTAGCCAATGGTGCAGTCACATGACGGGAAATTTTTGATCTTTGGCACGGTATACAGCAACGTGTCCACGTGCGAACATCTCTTTTAATCGACGGCCAAACATAACGTTGCGTTATGAGCTTGATCGTCGCGTTAATACCTGGATGTGATAATACATGTAACATATTAAAAACTGCACGTCGGAAAGGAGGGGTGACATAAGGTCTTACATTCTTAGTCGAAATATCGCAAAAAATTTCGGAAGACGTGCCAGGCAACGAGACTTTGCGTAATTGCAGGCTAGATTCGCTATTCAACAACCGCTGCAACTCCTCATCCTGGGCTTGCGATTTTGCCAATTCTTCGAAATTAATCGAGTGGTTAACCGTTTCCACTCTGGACAGTGCATCGGCAACGACGTTGTCTTTACCGGAAATATGTTGAATATCTGTAGAGAATTGCGCAATGTAATCTAGGTATCGGAATTGTCGAGGAGAGCATTTATCTAATTTCTGTTTGAAAGCGAAAGTTATGGGTTTATGGTCTGTAAAAATCGTGAAATGTCTGCCTTCGAGCATATGTTTGAAATGTTTTATTGCTAAATAGATAGAAAGTAGTTCCCGGTCGTAAGCTGAATACTTCTTTTCGGCAGATCCTAATTTCTTAGAAAAGAATGCTAATGGTTGTCGTTCGTTGCCGACGCACTGATGTAAAACAGCTCCTACGGTGTAATCAGAAGCATCGCAGGTAACCGACAATGGAGCGTTGACCGCAGGATGAGAAAGCAGGGTTGCGTTTGCTAAACTATTTTTGGTATTTTCGAAAGCCTGACGCGCTTCCGAAGTCCAGGCTATCGGGGTCTTGCCCTTTAAATTGCCGGCTAGAAGGTCGTTCAAGGGTGCTTGAAAGCGAGCGGCATCTGGGATAAAACGGCGGTAAAAATTAAGCATTCCCAAGTACTGCCTCAAATCCTTCGCGTTTTTCGGAAGGGGAAATGACTTTATGGCTTGTACCTTGCCGGGCAAAGGTTGAGTGCCGCTTTCATTTACCCGATAGCCTAGAAATTTAACTTCTTCCTGTCCGAACGTGCATTTATTCGGATTAACAACAATGCCATAATCTTTTAATCGTTTAAATAATAATTCTAAATGGCGCAGGTGATCGGCTTGGGATTCTGAGGCGACCAAAATGTCGTCTATATACGCGTAACAAAAATCGAAACCGCGTAAAATTTCGTCGATAAAGCGCTGAAATGTTTGCGCGGCATTTCGTAACCCGAACGACATGTACGGGAATTCAAAAAGCCCGAACGGCGTTGTAATGGCCGTTTTTCCGACGTCTTCCGACGCAACCGGAATCTGATTATAAGCTCGGACGAGATCTATTGTGGAAAATACCTTTTTGCCACTCAGTTGTTGCGCAAAATCCTCAATGTGACGCACGGGGTATCGGTCGGGAATTGTCCGTGCGTTTAACGCTCTATAGTCACCGCAAGGCCTCCAAGCTTCTTCGCCCTTCTTCGGAACCATATGAAGGGGTGCTGACCACGCGCTCTTCGAAGGACAAGCGATGCCCATCTTCACCATCGCGTCGAACTCCTTCTGGGCAGCCCTGAGCCGGTCCGGTGCAAGCCGCCGCGGCTTGCTGGAAACGGGTGGTCCAGGGGTTGTCTCGATGTAATGCACCGTTTGGTGCGTAGTCCTCATCGGGGTGCCGCTAGGCCGTGTAAGTTCCGGCATCTGCATCAGGAGCTGGTGGTAAACGGTAGTCCCTGCTACTGTCTTCACCGACGGCGTTTCATCCTCGGCTCGTGTTCCGCGGACCGTTAACGACGTGGTCCGATCGACGAGGCGACGATTGCGGATGTCCACCATAAGATCGAAGTGATCGAGAAAGTCTACCCCGATTATGGGTTTTGTAACATCCGCAACCACGAATCGCCACACGAAATCCCGTCGTAGGCCGAGGTGCAGGTTTAACGACACTGTCCCGTAGGTGTTAATTACACTCCCATTCGCCGCCGCCAGCTGGTACTCCGATCTTTCTCGCAATCCGCCTAGCAGGCGGCGCGGAAAAACGCACAAATCGGCCCCGGTATCCACTAAAAATTCCGTCTTCGAGCTGTTGTCTAAGATGAAGAGGCGGCGTGATGCTGGATTTGTGTCGCTGGCCGCCATCAACGACTCCCCAGGTCGTTTCCCTGATCCGTGGCGTTCCAATTGCACGGTGCAACGCACCTCTGCGCGGCCGGACCGAACCGCCAATGGTACCAGCATTTCCCTTGATGGTCCATTTGTCCTCCCGCGGGCCGCTCTCGCGATCGCGATAGAGATCGTCTGCGGTAGCGCGAGTTTGGATGATTTCGGTGGGTCCACCTGCGACGGGAAGATTGTCCCTGGTCCACCAAGGATTCACGGATGGCAGAAATTTCCTGCCTCAAGGAAAGAGCCAATTGTGACATCTTAATGTTTAACATGGCCTCGATGCTCGGGCCCGGCGGGGGTATTTGGCAGGATGCAGATACGCTCGTAATCGCGGCCTCCGTGACGTGTACCCGCGGTGTCATCGTATCCGCGACAGCGTCTGCCAACTCTGCTACCTTATCCAGCGGGGTGTCCCGCTGCGTGGATAAAATCACCTGCATATTAGCAGGTAGTCGGCCCATCCAAAGCGTCCGCAATACACCGTCCGAAAAAGCCGTACCGGCCAATCCGCGCAGGTGACGAAGAAATTGGGACGGTTTTCTGTCCCCGATTTCCTCGTGTTCCAATAACCGTCGCGTTTTCTGTTCCTGCGAAGCACTAAGCCGGCGAATAAACTCATTTTTGAGCGTCGTGTACGGATCCGTGGCCGGAGGATTCATGATAATGTCTCTTACTTCCGCGGCGTGTCGCGCACTTAACGCGCCGAGAATGTACCCGAATTTCGTGGTCTCCGACGTTACATTGGATACCTCAAAACTTCTCTCTACCATCGAAAACCACATCTCCGGGTCTCCCGGACAAAACTCGGGTATTCGTACAGCGACGCGATCAACTGCCAACGGCACACCCGCGGATGTCCCTGCGTTAACGTTAGGGTCAGTCATTTTACCAGTCTTAGTCACAAAAAAAAATAGTTTCACCGCACACACACACCGCGCTTACTATTTGTCAGACCGTGTCCTTTTCTTATGTCCTTAACACTATACACTTATTTCTCTACACTAACTAATATTGTCCGTATACAAAAAATGTCCAAATTTTCTTAAAAAAAACTTTACTTGCGCGGCGAGATCACGTCGGGGTCACCAATGTGGGATCGGGAAGATAATGACTCCGCTCTGTTCCGTTCCGCACAATTTTATTGTTGCTGTCGTACAACGACGTGACTCGTGGTGCGGGTTACGCTCGACTCTCTGGTACGATCATCGCCACCGTACCAAGAGGCCTTCAAAAACAAAAGACGGTCAGAGACGACGACAACGGCTTTTCGGCTCACGCGGCTCTGGTCGTCTCGTGTGCAACCATCGTCTCGTGTGCAACCATCGTCTCGTGTGCAACCATACATTGTAGCGGCTTCGAACGGCTAAGGCGTATGTGGTGCCTTGGCCGCCACAGCTCAATATTTAAAACTGTAATTCCTTGGGCTACTTTCGGGTTCGTTAAAAAATGAACGAGAAACGGTTTCGCGATTATAATTGTCACGGAGGACAGTGTGTCCAGAAATGGACAAAAGTCAAAAAACTAAAGTCCATGTTTTATAAACTCTTATATCCCAAAATGTTAATAAAGGAACGTAGACTTTAACACTATCCATAACTTTTACTGAATTTACCAATTTGTCGTGGAAAATGATGACAGAAATTTATTGCAATTTTCGGTGCATTTCATTGTGTAAAATGTTTATCAACTTCGAATTGAGTTTAAAAAAAAATACCTTGATGATTTTTCGCATTTTAATCTAGGGCACACTAAACCTTAATTTAACGCCAATTTTAGCTGCCCGAATTTGCCCGAGACAGAGAAAATGATCAAAATCATTATTGCAATTACTGATACCTGCTCCGAATTACAATCGGAATTAATCTATTTTATATTTTAATTAATAAGGAATATAATTTTCTTCCCGAACACCCATATACTCGAAATGATCGCTACGATATTTCAGACATTTCCTCTAAGCCAATAAAAAAACTTTTCGAACAAAAATTACACAGCAATCACTTGACAAGAAATTGCAATAGTAGAAATTAGCGACACAATTTTTATGCAACAAAAAATCAAGGTCGATTCAATGTTTTTTAACAAAAATTTATAATTTTTGTGCGTCACTCGATGCATCTTTGTATTCTCTTTAAAAAAGTGGAAGAGGTCTTAGGTCGAAAATTGACTAGTTTAGAGGCTATGACTTTTGTTCTGAATTCCCATTTACGCGGAGGCGCAATAATTTCCATTCTACCCAGGTAGTTCCAAGTACCGAAATTTTTCCGGGCTTTTAATAATTTCTAACGAAGGAACTCCTATTGTTTCGGGGTAGAAAAGGTTCGTGTAACGCGGACACTTCATAAATGTCGGCGGCGGAGAACTCGGTCGGACAAGAGCGGCTTGGAAAATTTATGCTGGCCCCCCGAAGATTTATGGGAAAGCAAATCACTTTTGTGGATGTCAGCGGCGCGGGAAGAATCTATTAAGCGCGGTTCGTACGTTCGAGGCTCGATGATTTATCATCCGGTCTCTATTAAATTCAGCTGCATTTGCATGCGGCGATGAAAACAGACCGAAACCGCGCGAAAGTACAAGTGTCGTGGAGCGGGAACGCGAAGCTTTCGGATAAAGATTATACCGAAATGAACGTGGAACGAGAAATAGGGCGACTCCGAATTCTTCATTGTCGCGCTTACAAAAGTTATTGGTCTCCGTGGTCCAGTTAAGCGTATTGTTCCCCACCGTCGATAATTATATGAATAAATTCCCTCTCTGGCTCTGTGCCTTCGATGTTTCATTACGTAGAATATTGCATTCTTGTCAATTTGGAAAAGATTCTTGTCTTTGTATTATTATTTGATAATGTTTTGAGTATCGTGTGTATAATTTTCGTGGTTGGTATTTTTAATTTTTCAGAAACCGTGCGAGGCAATATATTAAACATGTACAGTTATTCTCACTCGTATTCGCTGTAAATGAAAAATAGCTTATTTCTTACGAACTGAGTTTCTGAAACTGGTGCAAGTTCGAAAACTCAGTTCAGAAAAAACAAGCTTTTCTTTATTTACAGTGAATGACCATTATGGAGCACGAATACGAGTGGAAATACGAAGAGAAAAATAAGGAAATATGTAATATAGTTTCTGACCGGTGTCTGAACACGTCGGCTCCCAAAAGTACAAAAGGTCGATTTTTTCGATCCGAAAGAATAATTGGAAAACTTTGATTTAATCCTTTGACGTACGATTTAATTGCTAGTAATTTTCCAAACGTGTACTATTTCATTTCGTTTAAATTTGTTACGAATATTTTGCAAATGTAATAATATAATAGTGTTAATTATAATATATTAGACTTCATCAAGGGTGTAGCCATAAAGCATAAATAGCACATAAAGTGTTAACGAGTCAGACTTGACTTGAAATAAATGATAGGTTAACGAACAACACTTTGACTTTGAAATAAATATAAAATGAATCTAAATAGCAAATGTTGGATGTTTAGAAAACGAAATTCGGAGAGTTTAAACTGTTAGGAATATTCCATGGAAAGATGGCGAGATGCGTCGTGCGTCACTGACGCTTCCCCGAGCAGCTATAATTTGAAATGGCGAAACGCTACCCTTCGGCTGCGGGGTATTTGGCGGTTTCTCCAGATTCCATTGGCCGTCCCAGTACGACGGCCAGTCGGCCTAGTTCGCATTTGGCTTCCTCCTCCTCTGAGAAAGGGAAGTATTTCTGTTCCCTGCTAGGGATAGATGCTTACCCCGAAGCCAGCCAAGTTTAGGAAACACTATGCCACTTAGCATCGGTTTCGTGATTTAAAAAGGACACGCGATATCGTCTTCCCCTTCGCGGAAAGATGATTCGTAGTCCTTTCGTCGAAGTTTCCTCTTTTGAGGACGGCGTTTCAACGATCGTTACGTTAAATATTTATTAAAATTGTAGCGTACGAAGTATTTTATCCAGGTAATTGGATCCTATATTTTTATCGAAGTTAAGCATGATTGCGTATCTTTAGGCAAATTCATATTTTTATTAATAGAAATGGAAGCTTTGCAGAGAGTTTCCTCAAGTTCTAAATATAATAATTCGTATCTTGCTTGAAGTATTTCTTATATGTATATTTACACGTTAAGTGCATTACGTAGTTTTTTTTTAAATTAAAATTTCCCATCAATGCATAAACAGCTGCAGTCTAGTGATTACATAAAACCAATTTATCCTCGCACTCGGGTCTCTGAATGATCCTCAAACAAAAATATTTGTCCATAATTTATATTCCACCAAGAAAAATCACAGTTTCATAACATTCCTAAGACTCTTGAGAATTTTTGCATTTACGGAACCTATCGACAATTCACAGGTACTGGATTCCCATACTTAAACTCACAAGGCTCGTAAAATATCAAGTTTTATCGATAAACATTGTAATCTAACCCTCAAGACTCGAGGCTTTCAATAAAAATGCGTGGAATCAATGTCCATAAATCTATCATTAAACTAGTACACAATTTTTATTTGGACCTTTCGTACGTATAAAAATGATTCGAGGAACCACCGCCTATCGGGAAGCTCCACAAAGTCCACAAAAGAACACGAACTCTATTAATTTTCGTCTGGTACCTGACTGGCCCGTGTCATCTCGCGTACGTTCATCCCCGACAGCATCGATCATTAAGCTCCTCTCCCGTCTTTTCCGTTCGCGTCGTCCCCGATCTTCTCCCCCATTATCCCGAAGTTGCGCGACAACGCGTTGATATCGGCCAGTCCCGGCCATTTCCGTTTTCGTTCGAACCTCCTGGCCCCGGCGCTTAGCCTTGCGCCACCCTCGGTCGCTCGTCTTTTTTTTTTTTTGTTCTCCTCCTCTCGTTTTGTTTCGTACTCCACTTCACATATTCATACGGCGCTCTTTGCTTACAATAAATGCGAACCATTTGCATGTAGGGAACAGGAACCCCTACTCCGCGCGCCTCCCTCCTTCGCCGATAGGTTGGGTGGCCCCGGTGTCTCCCTGGGGCGCTCGGTTCGGCCACCCCTCCACGGCTCGACTCCAGCGCGATAAGCCGCCCCCGGGGATCCGCGATTGTCTCGATTTATATGCATGCACAGACGTAGGTGGTGGGCCATGGCTGCTGCCTCCAACTGTGGTACACTGTCGTGCCGGAATGGGTTGGGGAAGACAAGGGTGCTGGGAGTGTGGGACGGATAGAGTAGATGCGACCGTCGATAGATCGATTCTCCGGCAGACAGTAAATATCGCTGATGAGCCGGTCCGGTCGTCGACGATTGGGACTTAGGGCCAGGGGGTTTCGAGGGGCTGGGGGTGGGGTGCTTATTCTGCGATTTGTCGAGTGGCAGGAATCCTCTCGCGCTATTCAGCGTCGACGTTGCCTCGATGCAGGGTGGTCCGCACACACACCCTCGAATCGCCAGTCTTTATCCAACGTTCGACCATTCTTTATACCCAGCGATTTTTGTTTTCACGGCTCTCCGCTGTCGGTCGTTTCGCGACTCCGGCCGGTTGCAGTGCCTTGGAAGGCTGGAGGGGGATTAACGCGGTGTTTCTTCTCTCGTTTTTTTTTTTCGCCCCGGGGAAATTATTGCGAACGAGGGACTTCCCGCGCGCGCGGAAACGAGCCCAAGCGATTATCCGATTTTATTCGGAAATGCTTTTTTAATGACCGTCCCGGGCGGCGGGTCCGTTTCATACCGGGTAGTAATTGCGAATTGGCGTGCGCGTTTGAGATAATCGACCGAGTAATTAATTTTTGGAGTCTGTTTCCGTGACGATTTCTGAGTCGGGCGCTCGGTAAGATTACGCTAGAGAATTTTTTCTTTTTTTTGGAGCGTTTGAAATCGTACGCAAAAGTTCGATGATTCTTAAAAGGAACACGTGATCCGTAAGATGAACGTTTGTATCTGTAGAAACCAGAGGGGTCCCCCTTGGAGCCCAACGAAGCGCGAAAGACGACACGAAACACGATACGAGCTGTGGCTTTTTTATCTCGTTCGCTCTCATTCGCTGTCCTTTCGTTTGGTTGTATAAATATCTGGTGTCGAATTTCATCTTTGTTGTGTATACGAAAGATGACAGTAGAAATTTTTGTGAGCTGCAAAAATAGACAGGTATTCTTTGGCCATTGCATTAAAGTGCATAATAATTTCAAAAACTAAACACTATGTAAAATCGAATGCGTGATAGTGTGGCTTAGAAATTTAAATGTTATAGAACATGTTAAGAATCAGTGTTGCCTGTGTATTATAATGGTGGGGGGAAACAGCACGATACAACAAAGTTCTTAAATTTGTAATTTTTACATTCTTTGAGAAGGGAGAAAATAATTTTATAGCTTCATGTTCACAGTACGTAGAATCGCTTCCCTTTTTGTTTATACTGCACCTACGTGGGCACGCAGTGTTTGAAAATGTGCTCTCTATGGAATTTTTTAATGAAATTAGAAGAAATAAAAATATTGGATTAACGATTTTAATTATGAAAAGGTGTCCAAATGAATTTTTACGAAAGTGGTCTCAGAAAGTTGTAGTTACAGATCTGTGTTATTATTTCGGACATAGTTCGTCGTAGACATTTCCGAGGTTCTCTAAACTACTGGTTCTCTGCTTGCAGGTATCCCTGTGCGACGATTATAGTCTGCCAGTGGACTTCGTGAACAAAAGACGTCCTGTGAGTGCTGTTACCGCAACTTCCACTGTACAGTGGGCGCTACCCAGTCCTACCGTCGAAAACGTAAGTATGAGTCGCTTCGATTCACGCTCGTTGAGGCGTGAATTATGGGAAATCTGTCCATTCGAACTTTGAACATAGGTATCACGATTCATTGTCTCGAGACAAACGTTCGTGAGACGTCGAGAAACGTGGCTCTTTTGAGCCTTGGCGCTCATAAATTGCGCTTCATTTATGTGACTGGGTTAGCTTTAACGACGGTACGTTAACTTTGACGGTTCGTATCTGGCGAGTAATTTTTGACATATACTATAAAAAAATATAGGTTCAAATTTGAATTATTGAAATTAACAGGGCTTCTCAAAGGTATCGTTAAACGAATCGTGATCCGACCTTCTCGACACGTTGTACCTTTCGTGGGGAAATGTCACTGTGTATATTTTTCAACGAAGTATTAAAATATAGATGAATGTAAAACGAATATTAAACGAGTAAAATTTATTTGGGGGAAATACAGATATCAAAAACATAGTCAAGGTATTTGTATTAGTAAATCACAATTTGACTCCATTTTGGCATATTTCACATATTTTCACGTCAAATTTCTCATCGTGACGATTCTTTTCATCGCAAAAAATTGTATAACCAACAATTCACCCATCGACCTCAACTTCATTAGTCAATATACCCAGTCCCGGAACATCATCCCTAATAATTTAATAATTATATAACGTATTCAAACCCTAAGTATAAGAATCGGTTTCGATATACGTCGAACCGTACATTTTCCGTGAAAAATTTCAATAAACGCTTTCGAATTAGAAGTTCCCTCGCGCGTCTCCGTAACGTGTCCCTAATCTTAATTCGACCGCGATTAGTATAACCCCTCGACATCGGCGCCGTTTGCCACAGCATCGGCTCCAGGACCCGTCCTGCCTGTTAACGACAGTATTGATATTTTCTCCTGGCTGGCGGCCGAAGAATCGGCTGAAGGGAGAAATATAATTACGGTGGTGACAAAATACCCCGTGGGCACGGTGGCGCGGAGGGTGCAGAAGGGGTAGAAGACCCGTTCCGCGGAACGAGCGAACGGAAGGACGAAGGGAAGCGTGCGAGCAGGGGGGACGAAAGGGGGCAACGACGAGGTGGGAGACCGGTGACTTCCGGCGGTGCTTATAATTGTTCCAGCACTCAGTTTCTGGTGCCTCGGATCGCCCCGGGCGCAACGCCTAAATGCTTCTGCAGTTGAAATACCAGCTCACCTTGACTATGTTTCCTGGTGTCCTCGAAAGCGCGGTTGGAAACGTCACACTTCGCGCATTTACCACGCTGCTGGCTCTCTTCTCGCGGTGACTCCGCAGTATTCCCGGAATCTAGGTTCATCTCGTCCCGGTTAGTAATTTTTCGCCGGCGGTAAATTAGGTCCGCTCAAGGCGGAACCGTCGCTGGAAATTCGAATATACAGGGTGTTCGGCCAAACCTGGGAAAAATTTTAATGGGAGATTCTAGAGGCCGAAATAAGACGAAAATCAAGGATACTAATTTGTCGATTAAGGCTTCTTTAAAAAGTTATAGAAACATTTCCGGCCCCACGGTATATTTTCGGTAAAGAATTTTTTTCTCGAAAGTGCGTAGGATTTCGGGGGTATGGGTATTTACCAAAAATGATTGTAATTGACTCCCTCAACCAAAAATAATTTTTCCAGAACGATTTGAAACTTTCTGTAATTTCAGTGAAACATGTCAACGTATGGTCAGACATTATATTTTCGGTACGGAGTTTTTTTCTCGAAAGTGCGTAGGATTTCGGGGGTATGCGTAATGACCAAAAATGATTGTAATTGACTCCCTCAATCAAAAATAATTTTTCCAGAACGATTTGAAACTTTCTGTAATTTCAGTGAAACATGCCAACGTATGGTCAGACATTATATTTTCGGTATGGAATTTTTTTCTCGAAAGTGCGTAGGAATGCGGGGGTATGTGTATTCACCAAAAATGGTTGTAATTGATCCCTGTAACTAAAAATAATTTTTTTAGAATGATTTAAAATTTTTTAATAACTTTTTAACGATGCCTCAATCAACAAATTGATATTCTTGATTTTCGTCTTATTTTGGCCTCTAGAATCTCCCATTAAAATTGTTCCCAACGAACACCCTGTATAATATACACGTATGAATCTAAAGCGAGGAATGGCAGCTCAGCCGATAGAAGCAATTAAATTTTTCTCGCGACGGCCACAGTGACCTGGTTTAATTATTTCAGATCCAAACTTATGCAAGCTTTCTCTAATTATTTCTTAGTATCGTTTAACCCCAAAACACTCATATTTTTCGGGTTGACCAAGAATGATCAATTTTCTTGTTTCTAAACTATATAAAAAAGCGATTTTTATTAATTACAATGTTGCATCTAACGTACAATTCTAAGGAGAACAAATATTGTCGTCAGGCTCGGGCATAAGCGTTAAGGGGTTGAAAGCTTCGTGGAACATTTAATTTCCATTCCGGCTTCATTTTGACTTTGTTCAATCGGCAGCAGGACGTATCGGTTGCAATTCGTCAAAGAAGAAAAAGATTATGGTAGTTGCAGGGAAAGTCGTAAAAAAGTGACGGAGGAAAGAAACGCGGAAGGGTGGGGTGGGACACCTGGGAGCATCGAACAAAAGTTTCCTTCGCCTCGTTGTCACCGACGAAAGTGCTCCTCGCAACAGCGTTGCTGAAGGGGGCGAGTAAGGGCGACAAAGAGAGGAAGCGGGTACCACTTGATTCAAGAGGGTGAATCGTTATGACTCTCGCTCGTAAGCCCTACTTAATACTTTGGCGCTTTATTTTATGCGTGAGGCCGGGGCACGGCTGTGGGTCGCATTTATCACTGTAACAAAGAGCCACGCTGCGACAAAGTTCGAGCGTGGGCGCGTGCGAGGACGCCTATAGCGTCGGAAATTCGCGACCTCGGTTCCTGAAAGTGAAACGAGGATTTATGGCCGCCTAAACAGGCCGGAGACTTCGCGGTATTTTTAATGAAGTAGTGTATTGCTCGATATTATACGATCGGTGATTACAAATATTTGATGGGTTAAATATGAACGTGTATGTGGAATATTTCTCGTCTGTACGGAGGAATTATATAACCGTAAAGATAAGTAAAATTAGAGTTGAAACGTATCTTATCATCGTATTGAGTAGTACAGTCTTTTATTTCTCAGTCTATTGAGATTGAAATCTGCTGTTTGGGAATTACAAATAAATCGACGACAAAAGTGTATGGCAGTATTCTAGGGTTGGTCGAAGTATGCATTACATTAAGTTATTTGTACGATGTATTTCTGGGAGAAACATGTAAGATGAGTCTGTACAGTATAAAATAATTTTTGTTTACGCAGTATTGAAGAAATTGACTAAATTCATTTGACTAGTAATAATATACTCAGAATATTAATAATGCGTGAAAAACTAAGGAATTTAAGATCGTTAAATCGTGTTAAAACAGCTACAATTATTCTAAATAAATAGGCTTCTGCATTTTTGTATTCTGCAGAAGACGTGCTTTCGATTTTCTTAGGAAATGTTATTTTATACAACAAAAGGAAACATCGAGGCGCGTGTAAAATTTTATTAAAGCTCTGTATTGATCCACCGGGGAAATTTATTTTCTGATCGGTCACCTTTTCACCTTAAAAAGTTTGCCCCGAGGAATAGATCGCAGACATCGAAGACGAGAAACTGGTGAATGTATTAAATGAATTCTTTTTCAATTATTTAAAATATTTTGTAATTTTTTAACAAAAATGAACGCATAGAAAATTCTTGCAAAAATCATGTAGAAGTTTACGAATTCTCTGCTGTGCTCGGATCAATTTTTACACGAACGTAATGAGTTTGATAATTAGCGAGTCTTCCTAGGTTTTAATTTCAGTAGGGTGTTTCTCGAGAAAGTTATCATTACTGCAGGGCTAATTTTCGTATTCTCCGTTCTGCGTATCGTGTTTGGAGTATCGGGTGGATTCCCATCTCCCAAAGTTTGCAGTCTAAGCTCCCGTACCAGCGAAATTCGTCTGTTCTTAGGGGCGCGACATTATGCAAGAACACGAAATTTCTGAATGTCGCGAACGATGCCTCGTTTCTGACTCAGCACGTGAAACGTATTATAAGAACAGTCGAAGAACAGCCTGCCATTTATTGATTCCGTCGATTTCGTTTGCCCGCAAAAATGGCTACAATTTCGTCCATTATAAATTATAAAAAAAATTTACTTTGCTTAAAAAATGGTGATTTATTGGTTCGAAGAGCGGTCTTATTACTTATTGTATTGCATAATCAAAAACGACGTTTCAAACAATGTTCGTGGTTCTTGATTTAAATTAAGGACAAAAGGATGGACAAATTAAACGGATAAACGTTTGTAGGCATAATTAGAATAGGAAGAGTGAATCGAGAAAATTAAAAAAACGTAACGTATGAGTATTTCCAGTTCGAGAACGGAATTTTTCCTTCTTTGTTATCGTCGATGGAAGTCGATGTAAAATATTGGAGAGTATAAAAAAAATGTACTGTGTCAGGAATAAAATGACAAAAGATAAACTCTAACCCAGAGTGTAATACGATAAATAATGCTTTTAAAACCAACGAACCGTCGTTTCAAATTCAGTTTGTTAATCCGACGTGTAGATAGACTAGCAATGGTACAGCGTTTGCGGATTTTGTAGAGTGCAGTAATGCCACGAAATATCCTGACGGCACCATAGCGAAAGTCACGCGTGCGATAAACTAACGAGATTACGCAGCAGCCAATAATCGCGGTTAATTATAATGCAGCGGTCGAATAAACGGATTAAAGTCCGACAAACCGGGTAGGATTATTGGTGAAGTGTTAATAGTGTTGTTCTTGTTAACTAATGTAGCCAGTGACAAGGCCGTTTGATATTAACTGGGGAAGCTGATTAGTAGACAAATGTAAAGCGCGTCGTTCCGTATCAGATGTTCCGTATTAAATATCGGGGAAATCTGTTTATTTTTGCAGACAGTGTATTCAGTAAAATTGTTTTTTCTGTTAAAAAAAAATAATATCAGATTAATCCACAAGTTCGTTTCGTTTTGATCCTCCACGTTTTCTCATTACATTTTCGATCGAATCAATTTTTCATTGACGTTGATGATAACGTCTCATCAATCTTGATCTACGTAACCACTGTTTTATATATGTTACACTCATGGAAAACGTCGATATTCGTTAAATGGCCGATAATCGAGCAATTTTTCTTTATAATCGTGGAAATTACGTGGTAAAATTCATTTCCCGCGAAGAAATATTGCTTCAGATATATAGTATATCAATTGCGAAGCTAATTATCGAAATTCCATTAATTTCTATGCCACGTGGAAAAGAGAATTTCGGAACGTTCGTTCGTACTCGCCGTTAAATATTAAATACGAGCTGAAAATTTAATAATCAATCTCATTAATAACTTTCGTTGGCTATATTTGTTTCGTCGTGCGTAACCAAAAGATCAAGATAGAGGATTTCCTAGAAAAGGATAGATGAACTGTCAGACCAAACTCTGACAGACATAAGGAGAAATAGAGACGAGTGTTTATGGCGAATTAGATGTTTATTTTGGTATTCCACGATCGACGTTCCATCCGTCTGTCTTCTACTTCAACAGACGACTGACAACATCGATATCGCGCACACAAAAATATTTGAAAGATCAATACATGCTGCTCATCAATCTATGGATAATGACGTGTAATGAAATTGGTGAAATAGTACAAGAAAATTTTTTAAGTGCATTATTTCACATCCAAAATTACATGCACACAATATTTTTCTATTATATATAATAAATAAGAGGATTTTTTTCTGTGCAAAGGGGAAGGAAAAAAATAAAAAAAAAAATTTTATAACGAGCATTCATACAGCACCAAATTTTTAACTATGTTTTCCTAATAAAATTTTTGTGGAATTGGTAAAAGTAGTAACATTTTGTGCACCATCTTGCTTATCTATCGCTTAACGAAAACATTTTGGACCGGATTCATAACTAAAAGTTCTTATTACGATAGTCTGTTGTACAGCAGAAAAATTCGTCATCTTTGTCGATAAAGTGCAAAAGCTTGCGTCAAGTCGTTAAAAAGAAATCAGACGTCGCACCATACGGCGCGTTTCGCGGTAGTTTATGATTCCACAATCGCGCCATATGGCACGCTCCCCAGCCAAGGGGTTAAACAGGGTTTAATCGCGTTTGAGTACCAAGGTTTCAAGACCCATTTCTACTTTACACTTTCTCCAGACTCGAATACTTTCTATATTCTCTATATTCTATTTTGGATCACAATTCTTCCTATCCCCATTTATTGCACAACCTCTTTTGTCACGTTTCTTAACATTCATGGTTTCTAAACGCGTCTCATCGATCGTATGGCTCAAACGTTTGCAAACACGTGTCGATCTACCCTATTTTGGTGCCCGTCTCGATGCATCAGTCAACATCGTCGGTCTTCGCGACACACGGACAAGCGATACGGGCGTGTTTGCTCATCTAAGACGAATCCGTGGCACCGTCATCGGATTTGCAACAGCCGATCGAGCCGGTTTCCTGCGAACGGTCGTCCCGCTTCTTCGGTCTGAAACTCGCCCCCGTAATTTCCGTATAAACATCCACGAATTTATCTGTTCCAATGAGAGGAACGACGGAGGGGTGCACGGCGTTAGCCAGGAGGCAATCGCCTCCGTGTTCGAAACAGCCCCCGGGGGCACGACGCTCAACTTTGGCAGGAGAATTCCAATTTTGGGCTCTTTCAATTTAAGGCTACTTGTCTTCCTCGTCGTCTTCTCGTCCGTCTTCTGCCCCGAGACGTTGGCCTCCGTCTGCCGTCATTTCAATCCGTCTCTCCTTTTCTTTACCTTCGAGCCAACTCCTCGATTTGTGATACAACCCCCCGCGCCATGACGACGGACGGGGGTTACCGTCGCCATTGATCAGACGCCCGCGTTCCTACGCCTCTCTCCCTGTTGCGTTTCGTTTCCACGGCCTCTCGAGGCCCCAGGCCATCGTTATTACTTCTATTATCGTTATCGTCATTAATATCGAGGGTTACGCGAACCTTCGTTGGCGAAATTCAACGGTTTCCCTTCGATCGTCGCTCGAACGCGTCTTATTACCTGCTTCTTCGTCGCTGTTACGTCTGAGGGATGATTCTGTGGCGACAAATTATTAAATAACACAAGTTTCACATTTGCTCGAACAACGGAAGAAAAGGATGTATAAAAAGCAGAGGGTGGAAAGATTCTACTATCTACTAAATTTTTCAGAATCACAGCATTCCTGAGCGTCTCATTAACCCCTTGACGTATGATTTAATTCCAAATGATTCGTCAAACGTACACTATTTGATTTTATTTAAACTTGTTCGTACAAGGAATGGCCACGAAAGAGAATAGATTTGTTTTACGAATATCTCGTGAATGCATAAATGTGTCGATTTTAATATATAAGGGGTTAAACGCGAATCGCTTGTTAGGTTTTCTACTAAAAACCAAGTATAAAATTAATAATTTCCTGTTTATACAAAGATGCGATAGGACCTCGCATAAACACAGGGGAGATATTGGTCTCCAACGCCGCAGTTCGTCGACTCTCAGGTTTTTTCTGTACGATTGCAGTTTAGTTCTGTTGCAAAACTCATATAGAAAGGATGTCTCTTCTAACCGTAATAGAAATAAAGTGTAGCATTTATAGAAAGGAAATCTGAGTACTTTATTTAATAACCAATTTCTAAGAACGCTAACACCAACGTTCGATGCGTAGGTGGAACTTCAATTCTAGTAAAGCAATAATAAAAAGAACTCGTTGAAAGGAAGAAGAATTCTCAGTAAGTAGCCTCATGATTGTGAAGCTTGATTGCGTATCTTGATTAAGGAAGAAACTCGGAGACGAGTTTAAGCGATTTGTAGATTAATATTTCACTCGAACGTCGGATTTTAATTATCGTGCTTCAGCCAACGAACGAAGCAACCGAGACAGGAAACGATACGCGACGCGTATAAGGTCGTTTTCTCTGGAGGTAACGATCATTCGGGGTCTAAAAATGTTTATCCGTGCAGCCGTGGCCAAGGCATTACCGCAATTGGCTGCGTTCAGAGCTGGGAATTGCGTTGAGGTAACGTGTCGCGTGCTTAGTCGAAGAAACTCCCGCAATAACCCTTGCTGATGGCATCCAAGGGACGAAGCTGGACGTTGTTAGGCGCGCACGAGCGCCAAGCGGCCGACTCGCTGCCAAATTAGTATTGTTACCGTGTCAATAATTTGTACCGTCCACGCGGCTGTTGTTTGTTTTCCACTCGCACGAGTCTCATTTCCAAGTTCTTTTTCCATACGAGCCACGAGTTTACGAAAACATACCTTCGAGCCGAAAAATATGCCTCCGTTTATTGCCTCGCTCTCCAGGCATCTCACTTTTATTTACGAGAATTATCGATTTACAATTTACTCGAGGAACGAGAAATATTTGATACCGTAACTTTTTATTATTCTGTTTCGTGTTCAGGGGATGGAAATGTTTGGAAAACTAACGAGGAAATTGTGAGGATATCGTGGACCTGTTTGGAAAAGTCGGAAGAATTAATTTCGCGTTTAATCGCGTTTGGGTATCAATTTTTTGTCCATTTAGGCTCGCACTTTTCGTTGACGTCAGGCGTAATGTTTGCAATTCTCCTGGTAAACAATACGCGGCGTTCCGGAGGGCTTTTAGACGCAGGGCTTCCAGATCGTAACGGAAGGAAACAATTTCTGCTCTGTTTTCAGGCGGAAGTCGAAGTTGTGGAACAGTATAGCGACCCCAGGGATAGTAAGAACAAGGCGTACGTCGAACCAGGAGCGGATACGTCTTTGCCGACGATTTACAGCAAAGTAAATCGCAACTATTGCCGACCTTATACGGGTAAGTGGTACATAACTTTCGTAGTGTGTCACTGGCGCATGTGACTTGAGAGTAGTTTAGCCAGCACTTAGAATTCGCTGCGACGAGCCTCGATTCCATGAAGGTTACGTTAGAGCGAAAAGAGTCCGGCAATAGGATAGAAATGTTTATAAATCAAGAAAACTGTTCGCGTTGCGGAGACATTTTCCAGACACTCCGAAAGATTCGAACAATACGTTCATCCACGAAGTTCTTTTACCCATCTCCCGCGGCTCATAAATCTTTGTCACCTTCTCCGCTTACGGTAGATCTCCCGTCTGCAAAAATTACGTCCAACGAGAGCTTCATCCTTAATTAAGCCTTCGATTCAGTTCGTTTCAAAGGCTAGAGAATTTAATGAAAAATTGAGAGGAAATCCAAATTTGAAGGCTTGTGTCACGCGGATGCAATCGTAGTGACAAGCTCGGCGTAATGGAAATGATACAGATTCGATAAAAATAGCGAGTAATTAGCACGTTCTTCGTAATGTTGTTTGCAAAATATTTTAAACAATGCCCAAAAGGTAAATCAATATTGGACAGCAGCGATGAAACGTACCACCTCGTTAATGATACGTACATAATAATACGATATTAGAGGAATTTTTATACCAAACGTGAACACACGGTTGGCCAACGATAAATCACGATACATTTATGCAAATCCTAACACGCATAGAAGGGCAACGACTCGTATATTCCTAATGAACGGATTAAATTCATCGGGCTATCAAATAGTCAATTGGTCACGGTATTATAATAAATAAACGTTAACAGGACGGTTGTAAATCACAGGTTTAGCCTGGCGTCTGGATGATAGCCACCGCGCAATTTCTGGCTCTGCTTATCGATTGGCCCGCGTTCCTCTCTGCTCGACTTTCTGCCAACCGACCGTCGCGCTTCCTTTCCCTTCTGTTCCGTAATTCTTTCTCACCGAGTGGCTGATCGTATATAATGCGGCCGTGAGTAAATATCACGGTGCAGATGATTGCGCAAATGTCGGAGCCAAAGATTCACCCGAAAGTATTGATCGTTTCCGCAGCGGAACTGTTGTCGCGTGCACTGTCGCGATAGCAACAGTTATCGAAACTCGACTTATTAAAGGTAGTGTCACGGTATTCGCCGAGTTCAATCGATTGCGAGCGTACAAAACACTTTTCAAAACCCGCCAACAAAGAGCATCGACCGGCTGTAATATTCCAATTTTTGCGAACTGGTAAAATTCCTGGAAATACGTACGTTTCGTTTAATGGCACCATTTTATGGCTGGATGGGTGAAACCATGCTTCAAAGGTTCGAAAATAAATAAAGATAGGAAGAAGGAGGACCTAAAGATAGAGGTTGAAGCGTCAGTTCTTACGTTTGCATTTAAATTTAAATTGATTTTCAATTAAATAAACAACCTATAGTCCAGTTTTATCGTATACCGATCGTTTAATCAATAGGAATCGCTGAAACCTTTCTAGGTTTCACACTGAACTTACCGACACTTCGTGTATACCTATTCCTACTATTTTTCAATTAAATATCGAATTTATAATCGAGTTTTATTGCAGATCGGTCGTATAATCGATAGGAATCGCTAAAACATTTTTAGATACATAGTGTCAAAGTAAATGTTAAAATAAACATAGAAGACGGCATAAATAATAATAGTAGTTATGCTCATCGGGTAGGGGGTGAATAGCCCTTTAAAATGAGCGTTCGAACGAGTAGATAGCTCAATTAGTTCCGGAGATATGACGTTTTTAGTTTCAAGTCGATGCGGTGGCTAGTTCCGGAGATATAAGGGTCCGAAGCTTTGTTTACGTTCGTTGGGATGAATGAACTCGCGCGCGTGAGAACAGTAAACAGTGCGTAGTAAATTCTTGGAAATACTACGCCGAAACTAGGTCACTCGGTCTCGACTCACGTGCGACAAAGAGGTACGACGCGATGCGTCAGACGGAGACAGAGATAGTCAAATTAAGAAAAAATACCACTTTACATAAATTACGATATCTCGAAAACGGAAAGTCGGATCAACAAAAACCAAAAATCGTCTTAAAGGGGAAGCTTCACCGCTGCCAACAGTGGCTCAATAATGGTTAAAACACTAGTAGTTTCGGAACTGTACGCGTCTAAATTTTCAGTATTTTTAATACGCGTTAATAGGTTTTTATAAGACGGAGAGTAGAATTAAAAAAATTACCCTTTTATATAAATTGCAATATTTCCAAAACGAGTGTGGAAAGTGCCATTACAATTTAAATAATATTCTCCTTCGAACAATTTCACACACTATAAAACAGCAACAACGAACTTGCACGCTGTTTATAATTTTATGTTATATTAAAGGATTAATGGCTAACAGAACATTTCTCGATAAGAATTTTGCGAGTACAACCATGTCCTTGGTGCATTGATTAATTTCGTGGTTCGAAGTATAAAATTCGAAAAGATAAAAATTAGCGCCTCTGCCAGGCAATACAGGTAGACTCGTTAGTGACTCTGACTCAGCAAGCCTTACCTTAGAAACATCTAGATTTCGATCGACTTTGGCTTTAAAGTACTTAAGGTAAGACTTCATTAGCAAGCTAACGATCTTGTCGACGGTCATCTAGTGACGGATATAGGAGACGGAAAAATTTGCCCACAATTTGGAGGAAAAATATATCCCTGGCAGTTCGTATGCATGATTCACCATCAGAAAGTATTATTGTCTCCTTAATGTTTTAAGGGAATTTTTTTGAACTGGTTCTTAGAATAACTGTTAGTTTCGATCCCTGGTATTATTAGATACATTGAGGTGCCACTTATGGATTGTCATTTTTAAATAAAATTTACGTTCCATGACAAAGTATTTTTCCTACGCTATTTTTGATCACAATATATAGAAGATAAAAATGAACTCTGCAAAGTACGATAACTCGATACTTAGTGGTTCAGATGGGAATATTGGAGCAGTTCACGGCGACACAATAATTCGAACGTCAATCTGTACCCCGAAAGGGGATCTGGATTTGGACGCGAACCGCGATGAAATCTATTTCTGATATCTAGCAGGATGCAGCCGTATAAATCACCTAGCCAGTTCCATTTCGAGTTTCCAACCACCGACGATATTACGAGTATTTCTCTGTCCGCGTCGCAATTTTCAATTTCCACCGTGTTCATTTTTTTCCTCTTCGTTCGAGTAAAAGTTCGAGTTTACCAAGCTCGAATCGTGATCGCGACTTATACTCGTAATTCGCTGTCTGGCGAGTATTTATTGCACATTTATCGAGAAATTAATGACTAGACGTAACAGTATCCTATCGGGTAGAAGCTTCAGACTTCCTATTGTCTCTCGCACTGTATTTGTACGAGAAAGTTACAGGCATAGCCTCGAGTAACTCGAACATTGAAACTTGCAAATACCATGGACTTGAAATTCACCGAGGATACTGTTGCAGTCTGCGGACGTCGACGGCACCGTAGATCGTATTTCCTGGGCAGAATAATATTTTATTTAGTTTTCATTCAATATTTATTTTGTTATTAGGTCGTTTTTGGATTCTCGAGTATTTCTTAACCAGTTAACTGTAGTGATCTCTTTGCAAAGCGTGCACAGGTATAGTCGTCAAACACAGAGTATGTATAATATGAAATTCGGTTGTAATAAAATGACTTATTTTTTTAATTTTATTACTCACATTTTTTTTACTTAAATAAATTAAATATTTTGCATATGAACGAAAAAAAAAACATGAAAAATCAATTTCTTTAACTTGCTGTTAGAGAATGGTGTTGAGCAAAGCATGGTACGATGCATAATGAATATATGAATCCGCAATTGCTTCTGTGATGACTAATAAAAGACAACGATACATTTACGAAAACTAATTCATAGTATATGCGATATTTTTTATATTCATCTCGTCTTGACCTCCAAACATTTTAAACGTATTAAAATTTACGAATATAATTTAGTTTTCGCCAAAATTACAATTTAAATATCAAATTGTAACAAAATTTTACGCGTGACGGATATAGTCGTCATGACACAAAATTCTGCCACATCTCCATGACGGATATAGTCGTCAAATACACTTAACTGGTTAAAATTGATAGAAACGTTGAAGACACCGTGGATCGTATTTCCTAGGCGGAATAGTATTTTATGCAATATTTAGTTTGTTATTACGTACAGGTTCTGGCCTCTCGAGTGTTTCTTACGAAAATAGATCGAAACGTTACGTTCACTCGGCTTCGATTCTCGCCAACGAGCTCGAAATTGATCTGTTGTCGAAGTATGTTTATTTTGTTATTATCTACAGGTTGTTTTTGGACTCTCGAGTATCTCTAAAAATTGATAAAAACGTTGAAGACACCGTGGATGGTATTTCCTAGGCGGAATAGTATTTTATGCAATATTTAGTTTGTTATTACGTACAGGTTCTGGCCTCTCGAGTGTTTCTTACGAAAATAGATCGAAACGTTACGTTCACTCGGCTTCGATTCTCGCTAACGAGCTTGAAATTTATCTGTCGTCGAAGTATGTTTATTTTGTTATTATCTACAGGTCGTTTTTGGACTCTCGAGTATTTCGTAAAATTGATAAAAACGTTGAAGACACCGAGGATGGTATTTCCTAATCGAAATAATATTTTATTCAATATTTATTTTGTTATTACGTACAGGTTTTAGCCTCTCGAGTGTTTCTTACGAAAATAGATCGAAACGTTACGTTCACTCGGCTTCGATTCTCGCGAATGAGCTCGAAATTGACCTGTCGTCGAAGTATGCGGACCGATAGGCCATAATTTCCGGATTATAGAGTTAACAGAAATTCCCGCGCCAAGCCGCAAATTAATGTGGCGAACCCCCCTCCCGGCGATACGGCCGATACTCCCGATGTACGAATTATCGGGGCAACAACTCAGTTAACGCAGAGTAAGAGAGGCAGAAGAGCCCCTCGATAATTGAACGGCGCGCACAGGTTTCGCCCGGGGATGGTCGCGGATTAATCGAACGTTTTCGAAACGGCGGGGTATCTTGTCGGGCACGATGTCGCGAAAAAGCGTGCCCGCGTCGGGAGTAAACGTCTGTTGGTTGAATTCCACTCGGCCGAGAGTCGCGTACTGTTGCTTCGTAAAAGTTTCGCGAACGAACGGCAACAGATGTGCCACCTACGCGGACCTACATTATCAGAATATCGATCCCTGGTCGACGACGACGAGAGACAAAAGAAAAGCATCGCGAGACGAACCGTTCTATCCTATCGAGACATCCCGTAACTCTTATTATTTTATTTCGACGTTACTTTTACGTCGAAATATCGGTCTCGAGTTGCGTTCAGTCGATAATTTTCATTTTTTCCTGATCTTCGTTAACAGTGTAGGTGTTGGCTCCCACTATGTTCGTGGAGCCGTTTATTTATTAAATAGAAGTTCAATACTATTTACAAACACCTGAATTTATTTACAAATATGTACATATGTTACTTGTGTAATTTCAATGTTCTTAGTTCAATTCTTATGGAGTTCTTAAGATGTTCTAACTGTTCGTGGAGTGTTCTAATTTGGAAAGTCCTGTGCCCCACGATTTTATACAGATTCCAAAATATTTGGAGACCTTGTGTATTCAATCAAACCCCTGTCCATCCCTTGTGGGCCAGTCCTCAGATATTCGAAATCCCGCCCACTAAGGGTGGTACAGGGTTGGGTTAGGTCCCAAAGTACGGTGCTTAACGGGTTTATAATACGGCAAATTTCTTTGTACCATGAGGTACTTGCCAAATAGCTAATTAAGTAATTTAAAATAACATTAACCAAATGAGGGGTATGTTAATAACTGTTGGAATTCCCAACAGTAGGATTTAACGAAGAGAATTGTATTTGAAACGAATGTAGAAATGATACAATTATATAAACGAATTTGAAACACACCGAGCACACAATCTTATTACACAAATTAATGATTAGTAACATAAATTAATATTATATAAGAATCGTGTCTGTCTTTCACAAGTTACCCATTCTTTCTCGAACGGAACACTTTCAACCATTCTGCACGTAAATTAACATTCAACAAAACTACAACATAGTATCAAAAGATACGATTTTGGCGATGAAATCAATGCAACGTGTAGGAAATTGTACTCTGCTGATTAAAAGTATGAAACTATAAAGCATGGTTGTTACACTCGAAAAATATAAGATATCAAAGTCACGAAAGGTGTTAAACTTCGACGGAGAGAGATTTCGTAAATTCAGCGACACGTAAATAGTAGGTGCGACGTTGGACACGAAGATGACCATATATGGTAGTACACGCCCACCTCTTCGACACCCAATCCAATCAATAAAACTATTAGACCTAACCGAACGGTCACGATCCAATCAAAGTTCGACTAGCAAATATCGTCACAAACGACTGAAACTTTCATCCGTACTTTAGTTTCGTTTGACTCGTTCGATGTATAGAGAGTTATCGTAAAATCATTTCAGGTTTCTATATATTGCAAAGTGAACTTTATTATTTTTTTTAATGCGAGATACTTAAAATAGCAAGCAAGCGTTTTTCGTGCAAATTTGTGACATCTGTAAAATCATTTAAAATTCGATGCTACCTTGGATGCAAAATTGTTTAAAATTCAGTGTTGTCGCGCGGAAATAAAGTTAGCGAGACGCGTGAACGCGCCAACACTTTACCAGGCGGCCCTTTATTCGGCCAAAAACTAATTTTCCAACCTGAAACTATCGTTTTCGCCCCGGGGAAAACTTGTAATCTCATTTTCTCCGTTTTTGTCCATAACCCATTTATACCTTCATTTTGGTCGCAGTTTTTGATCGAATTTTGCTAACTGATGACTTTGAAAGCAATTTTGAACGAATTATAAATGCACTGTGTAAAACCTACTAGCAACGTCATATATTTTCGTAAGTATTATTATTATTCATTTATTAACGGGAATAAATCCTTGCGTACAAAAGATGTAATATGTAAGGAACTATAAATGTGGATTTATGTATATAGTCAAACATTGTCACTTATCAAATTTTAACAAAATAAATTAATTTACAATACGTTGCAAGGATAATTTTAGATTTTCTAATGATTGTTCAATTAAATTAGTTTCAGTGTGTACAAAATTTTCATGGTTAATCATTCTGTTTACACGATTCTGGGATCCAAACGTTGTGCGGTAACTTTCAGAATAAAATAGAAAGTGATTTTTTAAATATCTAGAGTATACTTAATATTATATAGTATATCTAAATGTATTTATATAGTTGATTACACCTGTTTTTAAAATGAAAATCTGCAGTTCTGTTTACATAAATCGATTCTTCTCATTCTACATATAATGTACAAGTGTCAAGACATTGCAGTTCAAAGTATAATTCTTTCCAATATATTTTATATTTTGTAAAATGTAAAGATTACAAGTTTTCCATTCCTTTAAAGACGTTTCCATTATACAGGGTGTCCCGTTCAGGTAATTCTGTGCTCGAAAACAATAATTTCCAATTCTTCCAAAACAGACTATAAGTCTCACGTGGCAATTAGCGCGTCAACGCGTTCTTAGCGTATCCAAAGTTTCGATTGCCTGGAACGTTCATTGTCACTTAGCCACGATTCCGGTCCGTTTCTCCCAACTTGATCGCGGTACGTATCCAATCTCGCGCGATTAGAAGACTCCACGGTACTCGTAGATCCCGGCTCGGTTTCCACCGCAATTTTCGGGATCCCTCGATTTGCAATCATCTCGTGGCCGGCACCGCCTCATAAACTTTGGCCACTCGTTAACCCGTTTCACGGTAACAAGGGTCCCGGGGCGGAGCCATCGTCGCGGTGGAATGTCCGGAGTTCCGGTTTGTAATTAACCCCTGTAGTTAACCGGCGCGGAGAACGCGACCGAACGGATCACGGGGAATCCGGTATTCTCCTCGTTGCATCACCGGGCATTTTAACACTCGGGCATGCAGATTGCCGAGCAACACCGATCCCGGAGCAAACACCGACCCGGAATTTGCATCCTTACCATATTCATGGGCTTTTAATTCGCGCGGCGCGGGGACCAGGCTCGGAAGACCCCGAATAAACTTGCAGCAGGGGGTGGGGGGGAACGTTTGCCATCCTGGTACGGAGGACATCCGGCGACGGTGCCCATACGGTCTTTGAGCCGACTTCTTGCCACGATCCCGCCAGGCATCCTAATCGACGGGAACGATGTTTACTCTGGACGCCGTTGGCTCTCCGTTTGCGGTGTTATAAATAATGCATGATCGGCAGAAAGTAATCGGTTGGGCCCGGGAAGGCAGGGTAACGACGGAGTAGTCGGAAGCTTGGCTGTGCGTGGAAGCGTGCGAGCGATCATCCATGGTTTGCCTCGAGGGGTGCAACCGACACAGCGTGAACCAATATTTGGGGGTTTTTTTACACAAAAACTTTACAGGCTTCGAGACTTCGAGGACTCGTACGGGACAACAAAGAAGTCGTTTCAAGGTTTAAATAACAATATTTAAACATACACTCGTTTCAACCTCTTCAGGACCAAATTATTTTGCCCCCGATAAAGAAAAATGCAAATTGATATTCACCCTCGACGTCCATCGTTGAAAACGAAATCTATGAACATTCATTCATGACTCTAGCGATTGCTACTATGATGTAGATACTAAATGTACACACATGAGTCAGTATGGGATAATTGTTTTAAAGCTCTGCTTGACAACACAAATATTTACAAATAATAAATCGCCCTGTAAGATGTTCGCGAAAGATGTCTACAAATTCAACTTTAAGTTGTACTCGCGTCTCGATCGTTGTTTAAAACCACGAGGAAGCTCCAGGTTCTTTAAATCTTAATTAGAATCTAGCAACGACGCCATGAACGACTATCTTAAAAAGAAAAGTGGTATTTCGCCGAAGTTCCAACGCTTAAAAGTAGATAAAACGTTACGTCCACGTCGTAAACCCAGTCTCTGGGACAACCCATGAGAAGAAGAATATCCTCCAATTAGATACGTGTTGTAAAGCCCTCCCCTTTTCACGGACAAGGCGAACCGAGACCCGGCGTCGCGTTTATCTTCGTTCGATTGGCCGTTCGACGGAGATATCGCGAAATTAAGATAGGATTTTCATGGGTATCTATAGCCCCCCCTGGAGGTAGTCTCTTTCACGTGGATCGAATCGACGGTTTCATCGTCGTCGGAGAATACGAGGGAAGAACGAGCATGAGCGTCGTGGTTGGGGTTGTCCAGACCTGGCCGATTTATAAAAGGGTACACAGGGCAACGCTGAAACGTTCTTCCTGCGGTTATTTCCGGGTGTCTGGAACCGCGTGGTCCGGTATCAGCGTTGCGTTCGCTTCGCTCGATTGATTCGAGCCCGAATTTTCCAGCGCCATAGTGTGCGTCTGACGTTATTCTCCGGGGAAAAGAGGTATATTCGCTCGGACGTTGTAGTAAATTTTCGTGAGGCAAGGTTCCTCGGACGCAGTTCACAATTTTTGCTCACTCGCAGTGTCGTGATCTCAGTGATCCTACAAAGATCGAGCACACATTGTGGGTGAGTCACGTTGAAAGACAAGCTACCATTTTTATTATAATTATTTATTTATTAACGGAGTTATCGCTTATATACAGTTATTGGTACACTGTAATGGTGATTCGCTCTAATCGAATGTTGTTGTTCGCTATACCGTGTTGTTTCTTATAAATTTTTTCCACTTATTTCTACCAAATGTTGTTCATTGTACTTGTGGCGAGTCATGTTGAAGAACAAGCCGCATTTTTATTATAATTTCGTATTTATTAAAGGGATTTACCTATCACTTTATACACAGTTACTCGTATTGGTACATTATAATGAATTCTTTACATTTATTTTTACCAAATTTGGTTTTATTACACTGTCTTACTTCTATTTACGAAGTAGTTTCATGTTGTTTCTATTTGTGTAGTTTTCTTTCTTATGAATATTTTTCATTTATTTTTACCAAATGTTGTTGTTCGTTATGCTGTGTTACTTCTGTTCACCTAGTTTTGCTTCTTATGAATTCCTTCCAATTATTTATTTCAGTAGATTTTTCTTTTATTTTAATATTGACAGACAAGTAATAGCTACATCAAACGTAACCCCTTAAATATCTCAATGCATGTAACAATGGACACAAGAAACAAGCTTCTTTCATTTATAACGAATCACGAGTGAGAGTAACTGGTATACTGAATAAAAATAAAAATGAGACACAGGAAAGGAACATTAACATTGCATCGCTAGAATAAATTAAGCTCGATCAAGTTCAGATTTGATTCCAATAAGCATCTAAATGCCACTTGAGCGAACAAATAGGTACAAATAAAAGCGAAAAATAAAAATGAAAACATTTTCTAAATTCAAGAAACTCCTTGGTTTAAGTTCGTTCGACCCTCGATCCAATAAACAAAGGGCTACAGAGTGGATCCCTCAGAAGTTTCGAATCCTTTGATCGTCCTGAACATTAACATTGCATCTCTAGAAGAAATTAAGCTCGATCAATTTTAGTTTTGATTCGAATAGGTACAAATAAAAGATAAAAATAAAAATGAAAAGATTTTCTAAAATCAAGAAACTATCCTTGGTTTAAGTTCGTTCGACTCGATCCAATAAACAAAGAGCTACAGAGTGGATCCCTCAGAAGTTTCGAATCCTTTGATCGTCCTGAACATTAACATTGCATCTCTAGAAGAAATTAAGCTCGATCAATTTTAATTTTGATTCAAGTAGGTACAAATAAAAGATAAAAATAAAAATGAAAAGATTTTCTAAAATCAAGAAACTATCCTTGGTTCAAGTTCGTTCGACTCGATCCAATAAACAAAGAGCTACACAGTGGATCCCTCAGAAGTTTCGAATCCTTTGATCGTCCTGAACATTAACATTGCATCTCTAGAAGAAATTAAGCTCGATCAATTTTAATTTTGATTCAAATAGGTACAAATAAAAGATAAAAATAAAAATGAAAAGATTTTCTAAAATCAAGAAACTATCCTTGGTTTAAGTTCGTTCGACTCGATCCAATAAACAAAGAGCTACACAGTGGATCCCTCAGAAGTTACGAATCCGTTGATCGTCCTGAACATTAACATTGCATCTCTAGAAGAAATTAAGCTCGATCAATTTTAGTTTTGATTCAAGTAGGTACAAATAAAAGACAAAAATAAAAATGAAAAGATTTTCTAAAATCAAGAAACTATCCTTGGTTTAAGTTCGTTCGACTCGATCCAATAAACAAAGAGCTACAGAGTGGATCCCTCAGAAGTTTCGAATCCTTTGATCGTCCTGAACATTAACATTGCATCTCTAGAAGAAATTAAGCTTGATCAATTTTAGTTTTGATTCAAATAGGTACAAATAAAAGATAAAAATAAAAATGAAACGATTTTCTAAAATCAAGAAACTATCCTTGGTTCAAGTTCGTTCGACTCGACCCAATAAACAAAGAGCTACATAGTGGATCCCTCAGAAGTTTCGAATCCTTTGATCGTCCTGAACATTAACATTGCATCTCTAGAAGAAATTAAGCTCGATCAATTTTAGTTTTGATTCAAGTAGGTACAAATAAAAGATAAAAATAAAAATGAAAAGATTTTCTAAAATCAAGAAACTATCCTTGGTTCAAGTTCGTTCGACTCGATCCAATAAACAAGGAGCTACACAGTGGATCCCTCAGAAGTTTCGAATCCTTCGATCGTCCTGAACATTAACATTGCATCTCTAGAAGAAATTAAGCTCGATCAATTTTAGTTTTGATTCAAGTATGTACAAATAAAAGACAAAAATAAAAATGAAAAGATTTTCTAAAATCAAGAAACTATCCTTGGTTCAAGTTCGTTCGACTCGATCCAATAAACAAAGAGCTACACAGTGGATCCCTCAGCCGTTTCGAATCCTTTGATCGTCCTGCACCTATTCTACGATAATCCTGGCCATTCCTGCGGATATCTCCGCGCAGGAACCGCGTGGTCCTGTTTCAGCATTCCGTTCGCTTCGTTCGTTTCGTTTGAGCTGGAACTTTTCGGTCTCACGGTGTGCCGTTGACGCTATTTGCCACTGACATCGTGCCGGCGACCTCGTCCCATAATATGTCGTGTGATATTTAATTAAATTCCCTCCGCCCCCTCCCGTGCAACCCTCCCTTGCTCATCCGTCCAGGACCCGCGTTCCGCTCCCGCAGTCTGTAAAGTTTCAAGGGGTTCCCCGACGGCTCGTGCCCCTTCTGTCCTTCCCGGACTTATTAACCGTTTCGACGAGGCCCCTTGACACGGGATTTTTCTTGCCTTCCTCTTCCGGCGGGCTCGAGCGTCCGAAGTAATTAAAAATCGACCGATTAAGCCTAATGAAGTAGAACAGAATGGAACACGCCGACCGGGGATCCCCGTGATTTCTCGTTAAGGCTACGGGGCCGGTTTGCCAGACGTTAGGGGCGATTTTATTCGAATTTTCCTTTCATTCTTACCGGCAGGGTTGCGATTAGCACTTTATGAATCTCTTGGAATTTTTATTTCTGGTTACGTGATTTACTAGGGGCGATCGGAGGATCGCGGTGCAAATTGGGGCGAGTTTGTGGCGAGAAATTGAATTTGGGTATCGACAGAGTCGTAAAAAGTACAATTGATCCTGAGAAAAAATACGAACGATCGAAATTTTAATCCAGTCGTGGAAAGATATGATAACTGCTCTCATCTGACTCGAACATTTTTTATTCCTCCTGGAAATGGTTCTCTAAACATAATAATCCAATGAGGAATTTAAAGAACGACGAACCGAGACTGTACGGTTTCGTTGCGATGTAGCCTGTAGAGTACTTGCTCGACGCGTTTGCGGATGAAAGAAGCTGGAACATGAAACGAATTTTCTGCGACTTCGATCTTTCGAGAGTCCTTGAAATTACCTCGAGACGGAGACTGAAGTGGGATTAGAGGGGTCACTTTCCAAAACTTTCTCACCCTCCGATCGAGGCGAGAGCACTTTAATCCGCGAAGAAAAAATACAAGATAAGAATACACTCGACGCTGCTTACGCGCAAAATCTACCGTATATATGTTTCAGATCTGTAATATGTGCTACCCTTTAGAAGCATTTGATCGTGCGTTCGGTATAACAAGAATTCATTTTTATTTACTAGGAAAATGTAATCATCTTTAATCCCTTGAAGTACGATTTAATTCTAAATAATTTTTTACACGTATACTATTTAATTTTGTTTGTTCGTTCAAGAAATGGTCACGAAACAGAATAGATTTTTTTTACGAATACCTCGTGAATGTAAAAATGTGTTGATTTTTATATATAAGACTTGATGACGAGTGAGTAGCCTCATGATTGTGAAACTTGACACGAAGAACTTATGACGAGTCAAAGGGTTAAACTTGCGTATACAGGGTGTTCGGCTACCCCTGGGAAAAACTTTAATGGGAGATTCTAGGGGCCAAAATAAGACGAAAATCAAGAATACCAATTTATTGATGGAGGCTTCGTCAAAAAGTTATTAACGTTTAAAGTTCCGACTGTACTGAATTTTTTTCTCGAATGCGGGTAGGAATTCGAGGGTGTGTGTATTGACCAAAAATGATTATAATTGACCCCAGCAACCAAAAATAATTTTTGTAGAACGATTTGAAAGTTTTTAATTTTGTCGAAAAATTGGGGCACCCCTACCTATTTTTCTTACAAATTCGTTTGTAATTTTTAATAATTTTATTTGACGCAATACAGAAAAGTTGTCTAATACTTTTTTGTAGGTACCTATGAGCTCTACTTCAGAAAAAAGTTTCATCGAAATATATTTACCATTGCAGAAGTTATGGCTGTTTGAAAATTGGATCATTTTTATGAGGTTTTTCTAAATTTACGGGGTCAAGGAACACTTTTTTCAATATTGTTAGAATTTTTACATATTCTTCGCCAAAATACGCGTTGTTTGCCGTTTGAAACATTAAAATCTTCCAATCCGTTCAGAAGTTATGATGTTTTAAACATAAGCATGAAATTTCAGGGAAAAATGTCGTGTATGGTCAGACATTACATTTTCGGTAAGGAATTTTTTTCTCGAAAGTGCATAGGATTGTGGGAGTATGTCTATTCACCAAAAATGATTGTAATTGACCCCCGAAACTGAAAATAATTTTTTCGTCTTATTTTGGCCTCCAGAATCTCCCATTAAAATTTTTCCCAGGAGTGGCCGAACACCTTGTATATCACAATATTTTCTTTCGTGGAAACAGGTAATATTACAGGTGTCTTTATACAATACTAGTTTATAACATTTATATATATACATCAAATATTTAAAAAACGACGAAAGTCCAAAATGAGTATCAAGCAATTGTTAAAAATGTATTTCCTATAAAATAAAAATCAATTTTACGTCATACACGAAGCGACTATAAAAATGTCTGGAATAGTAATACCTTACTTTATATTCGATTATAGAAATGTGACAACTGTTTCTATACGATAATCGGAGATCATGCGTGTCGTGTGACTAACTTTCACGCGAACGATATCATGTTACATGTATTTATCGTATTACGACCAGGATAGGAAGTAAATGTAATTGCGCGAAATGTGGCGACGTCAATCAGCGAGTCTCGTCCCTTACGGACGAAAGTACCAGTTTTGTCATTACTCGAACGACGAAAGAACTTTCTCCTATACTGATTGTCTCTTGGAAGCGGCCCTCGTGGAAGCTACCCTCGTTTCAATTACCGGTACCAGGTGACTTGTAGCTCGTTCCGCGTCCCCGAGCAGTTAACGCCGCTACGGGTTCATCGTATGCAAATGACAACCCGTCCGTTCGTCCGTTTGTCCGTTCATCCATTGCTAGCGCGACAAGAGGGTTGGCTTGGCTCACATCAAACGATACCTAAATGCTGTTTATTCTCTCGGCTGTCCATACATCCATGCATATTAAATAATTGCGAGAATGTACGTCGCCGAAAAAGCAACGCCAGCTGTCGAATTCTCTGCGCAACAGCCATTTCGGAGCTTCTATTTCATATGGGAATTAAATAAACACTACTGGCCAGGACAGTATTTCTCAAACTGTTTGGCTCGCGGGGCTTTTTCGAGTTCCATTTTATCCAAGATTTCGTGATTGCTGTTCAGAATAATATAAAATACGAAATGTACAGTAAAATGTAATAAAAGTAACGAATAGAGTGCGGATTTTTATGGAAATTTGTATTTTTTAAAATAAAATTAATGAAATGGGAGCTTTGAAGTTGTCTCAACCCCTAAATATAATAATTTGTATTTCAAGTGTATTCTGTAGTTTTTTGAGAATTAAAATTTCTCACAAATGCATAAACATCCGTTGTTTAGTAACGAATATTATGGCACAATAAAGAAAATAGTGTACATCGGTGATATTACAGTGTCGAACATACATAATACTTTGAAATAACGGAAAACCATCGAAAATATGTAGATTGAACAGGTGAAAGGCAATATTTACCCCTCTCTGTAACACGATAATTGTTTCGTGTGAAATATTCGAATTATCACATGTGTAATATTTAAATTTTAGAAATCGAACTGAGGAGGAGTACTTTAAAAGGGAGGTAAACGGATTTAAAAACTGAATACAAGTTTATTCTTAAGATGGTAGATCCGTCCTCCTTCGTAACTGCGACAAGACTGCCTGATTGAAGCGTTTCCAGTCGCTCGCCGGACACGTGCAGGCTTATTCAGTTTTCTCCTTAAAATAAACATTGTCGATACTTCGTCGAAACCGTATCTTTATCTCGTAGCGGCCCTTCCATAAACACGTGGCTCAAGATTCTATTCTCGCCTACAAAATATTAAACCATTCGATCCCACCCCAGGTCTAATTCGCGTCAGAGACTCTAATAATAATTCTAATAATAATTCTCGGATGAGCGTATAAAACATTTTGCGCAACGTAGTCTCAAATCTCCCACGCGTTCCATATGGTCTCATATCTTCCCGGTTATTATATACGACTCCGCAAATGACTATATTTTGGCACACCATTAAGGACGAACCGTCGTATCCCGGGGACGTTAAGGGCTCGTCCACGAGTTATGTTTACGACGTCGCGATTTGCCGCGCGACAGTTTTAGTATTCGACGCTCGAGGTGGGTGGGTGGCAGCGGGAGGCTGAGAAAGTTTGTTGGATTGCCGCGAAGATGAATAGTTAAGCCCTTCACCCTTTACAATCAACCACCCCCTAAGCCCTCGGTATCCCGAATTTCCGTATTTCCCTCCTCCCCGTCCTTCTCTCCGCGTCATTTCCCTTTCTGTTCCACATTCGAGAGGCCCGTGTACCCCGCCTCTCGGGCGTTTCTCGCTTTCCCGCGCCGGCAAACTAGATCATTTACAAACTGTCAACGGCATGGTTCCGTTGGACGACGAGTGCGTGACGGATACCGCGTCGAGATCTTAATCCGGTGGCAATTTCGCGAGTTAAATTCGCGCCACGCGACGAGGAGAGTTTTCTCGCGGCCTCTCGACCCTCCCTGTGCCGCTCTCCAACCTTTCTCGGAAGAAAGTCTGGCGACGTCGAGCGAAAACGCGCGTACGATCGTGATTGTCTCGTAGAAATTTCGGTCCCATTGTTTCCAAGCAGCTGGCGACGTTTATCTCATTCTCAAGCGGTAAGCGAATTCTTTTTGTTGTAAAATGAATTCTTCGTCGATATTTTCAACGGTATCTTTAATTTTATTGCTGGTGTTAAATTCGTTGACGCTTATTCTTCTTCTCCGACAAGAGAATATTTCTGGAACGATGTACAGGGTGTTCGGTCACCTCTGGGAAAAATTTTAATGGGAGATTCTAGTGGCCAAAATAAGACGAAAATCAAGAATACTAATTTGTTGATGGAGGCTTCGTTAAAAAGTTATTAAAAAATTAAATTAAAAAATTTTAAATCATTCTAAAAAAATTATTTTCAGTTACCGGGATTAATTACAACCATTTTTGGTGAATAGACATACCCTCGTAATCTTACGCACTTTCGAGAAAAAAAATTCCTTACTGAAAATATAATGTCTGACCCTAACATTCCGATTCTACTGAAATTTCAAAAAGTTTCAAATTGTTCTGGAAAAATTATTTTTGGTTGGGGGGTCAATTACAATCATTTTTGGTGAATACACATACCTCCGAAATCCTATCCACTTTCGAGAAAAAAAATCGGGTAGGCGCAGAAATTTTTCGGCAAAAAAAACATTTTTCAAATCGTTCTAAAAAAATTATTTTCGGTCGCGAGGATCAATTACAATCATTTTTGGTCATTACACATACCCCTGAAATCCTACGCACTTTCGAGAAAAAAATTCCCTACCGAAAATTTAATTAGGCGCCTAAATTGTTCGACGAAAAATAAAAATTACAAATCGTTCTGGAAAAATTATTTTCAGTTTCGAGGGTCAATTACAATCATTTTTAGTGAATAGGCATACCCCCGAAATCCTACGCATTTCTAGAAAAAAATTCGAGAAGGTGTGAAATTTTTCGACGAAAAAACAAAATTTCAAATCGTTTAGGAAAAATTATTTTCGGTTGCGGGGTTCGATTATAATAATTTTTGGTGAACAGACATACCGCCGAAATCTTGCGCAGTTTCGAGAAAAAAATTCAGTACCCGCGGAACTTTAAACGTTAATAACTTTTTAACGAAGGCTTCATCAACAAATTGGTACTCTTGATTTTTGTCTTATTTTGGCCTCTAGAATCTCCCATTAAAATTTTTCCCAGGGGTGGTCGAACATGCTGTATTTCTTTAATACAAAGTAGAATAAGAAACTCAATATTATCGATGGAATGAAATAAATCTTTTGCATTTAATGCACGATGCCAGGAGCCAAGGTGTATTGAAGAATGTTGTCCCTAAGCGATATAACGCGCAATTTTTATTTCGATGATCGTTTGCGGTTTCCCCTGCGCCCTTCCCAGCCAGTGGCCCGACAATTGAAATAAAAGATTGCAATTTAGCATGAAAGCAATTCCATTATCGAGTCCCATTCTAATATATTAACAGACCGTCGCAATTGACATTCACGATTGCCACGGGCGAACGAATCAACGTCGTAACCCTATCATTTCGTTTCGCGTACCGTGAAATCGAGCTCTGTGAATTTGCCAGTGGTTTAATATTCTCAGCGGCGTGCGGTCCTTTGTCCACGTTATTTTGAATTTACGTTTCGCGGACAATGTTGGGGAGAAAAATTTAAACGCCGAATCAGTTGCATTCTAACGAATATTTACTGCAAGTTATAATTTCTAAGCACTTTTGCACGGAAGCTCGAATAGCTTGATAATTATCGAAGCAAAGCGAGTCGAGAATTTTCTACATAAATATTTAATCCTCTACATTACATTTCTCATACTAGTATGAATTATTCTAAAATAAGTTTCAAAGGCACACCTGATCGTTGCTCCATTCGGGTAAATTTCTGACTAGGATAGTTTTTAGGGAACGACAGCAATTTTCTACCGAAAATTATTACTACCCAACGGATACGTGGAATCGACAAGAGTTGCGTACGACACCGATTACGGCATATTTCGAAAGTCATAAAATGAAATTACCTCGCGAAAGCCCCTTCGTATCCATAGAACCTAAGCAGAAGCACTTGAAACCTACAATTATTCGCGGAACCGCGGTAGCGCGAAGTTTATTCCCCGACGGGGTTTAAAGTTGCTATCAGCGTTGGAACTTTGGCGTAAAATAGCGTTTACATTATTAAATTCGGCCCGTACGTCTCTCGACGAACGTCGAAAGTAAAATGGATGCTCGATCGAACGGAGACCGGTGAAAGTTCCCGGCGGATCCTTTCTACGGAAACAAGCGAGACAATGATCTTTCGACAAACGATAATGAATTTTTTCCACCGTTTCGTATTAACTTCACCTACCCCGAGCGGAATTCTTTGCCGGGCGATACTTTTGTTAATCGCGAGCAAAGTTTTGTCCCCGTTTTATCGCGCGACGCAACGACATTTTCCCTTTACTGCCCCTCGAAAACGAGGTGGAAAGAAAATTTCTAAACACGCCGCGCCGTTTCGCCGCGTTAAACGAGGAGGCGTGGAGCCAAAGGCTCGACCGTAAGGACGTCGCGTCCCTACGCGGGCACCGAAAGGGTCCCTGAATTCATTTCATGGGCAATTACAATTAGCATTTATGCCGCGATTTGCATATCGTTGCGAGATAATTTCACGAACGCTTAGCCTAATCTCTGTGTCAGATGTTCTCCCTGGCCCGGCAAGAAAATAGTCGTTGCCTGGAGATCGCCTATCTCGACGTGCAAACTTTTTAGGGGGGGGGGCACGAGTGAAAGAAATCGCGAGATCATCGTCTGGAGACGTTTCATTGTCGTCTTTGAAAAATCGTGTGAGGCGAGAAATGGAATACTGTGTGACGAGACTGGACGAAAAGGTTCAAAATTAATCGGATTTTTGTTCGATATTGCAAGTTTTCTTTTTTTGGTGCATTTAAGAATGCTTAACACTTTAATGGCCGCACGTATCACGCGAAGACCGTTGTCCGTCACCACTGATATTGTAGTCCAAAGTGAGATATACGAAGATGCTAGGAATTATAAATGTAATCTCAACAAATGAAATAAGTTGAATGTATGATGAAATGGCGATCGATACAGTAGATCACGCGCACGTGATAGTGACCGTCTGCTAGCTCGCAAAGTCACATATACGTGATAGCGGTCGTCAAAGTATTAACACTTTCACTGCCATGTCACATATGGGTGACAGGATTTAACATTGTGATACTAGAAAAATTAATTCTCGAGTTGTGATGTTGAGGGAAATAAATTTGGATGGAATTTGTGAATTTCAACAAGGTTATGAAAATAAGTACCGAAATAAATTGTAAGTTATGTAGCTTACAATGGTCTAAAATCAAAATTTTACTTTTGTAGAATGTTGTATGGTTTTGATCTGGCAGTGAACGTGTTAATAACATGGCTAAAGAAGACTTTAAAAGACCGTTTAAAGCAATGGTCGAATCTTTACACGCGAAATGTTTAAAAAAATTTGGCAAAATACAGACATTTCGGTATGTTCTTAAATGAAATTCTCAATAATTGTGAATTAAGAAATATTATTTTGCTTCATGTAACTACGGTCTAAACTCATAAATGTTTATTGCATATGTGTTTAATGCATAAATGAAAGAATGATATTCAATTTAATTAAGTGTCCTTAACCCTTTGACTAATAAAAACACCTATGAAAGGTAGTGAAAGGGTTACGTAATGAATGAATATAAATTTCATTATCCTATCTAGCTTTATTCAACAGAATAGAATTATTATTTAAAATGCTCAACATTTTGTACAGCCTCCTGTACTCTTAATCGTTCTTTTCTACAAAGATTTACACCATTTTCTCTCTCAGTTTCAAATTTCCCGCCACTTTGGTACACCAATTCGTCAGGGTGTTTCGATAAGTTACGATCGAAAGATCTTGCAGGCCAATCTCTTTATTAAGACCGCTAAACATACCTCGTTCCACGAGCCGCTCTATACCATCGTTCGCCAGGAGCCTCGATCAGCTCCGGAAAACTTCCCCCACCCCCACCCCTGGTTACCCGAATGTCCAAATCCAATATCACGGCTATACGCATCGGGTAAATTGAACGCTCGATCTAATTTAACTCCGTCGAAACAGCCCCTATCGGTTGTCCGCGTCTTTGTGCACCGACACCTGAGGATTCCAGGGAGAGAAAAAATAAAAAGTAAAAGGGAGGTCCCGTAAACTCGATTACGGGCTCGTTCTGAAAATGATTTCGTCTCGGTTCGAGGCGCCTGGCGCGGTCGGTCGAGCGCGCGCGTGTATGCCCCCGCGGCGGTGTTTAGTTCGATTGCTTCTACCGGGAACAAAATCAATGTTTGGCACGTTGGCAAAGGGTTTCGCGAGATAGACGCAGGGAGAGGTGTCCGAGGAGGGTGTCGGAGCTGTCGCTAGCAGTGATAGCCGCTCGCTCGGATTATCCGCTTTCCCTGTCGGTAGACACTGCTCAATTGAAATCTACAACGGTGGTCACACGTGAGCACGATCGTTTGCGGCCGAGGGGCCCCGGCCCACCAAGGGCGCGGATTCGTTCAATCGCGTTTAGAGGCTCGCGTAGCAATTTCGAAGCAACTCTCCGCCGCGTCTGGCCAGTCCTATCCTTCCACCTCTTTCCCGCGATTAATCGACCGTTCGGTTTACTTTCGTTTTGAAATTCAATCTTACGCCCGCGAACGTGTGCTCGATCTCGATTTATCGTTCGTTTTTTTTTGCTCGTCGCTACGATGGGTATTGACACAGGTAACGCGAGATGAACGGTGATTGAATTCGACGGGACACTTTCGCTTAGAGAATCTCGGAGCCGAATTTCAACGTCGACGTTCGCGCACTGCTATATCATTGAAGATAAATGCATCTTTCTTTGTATTATTTTTTTTTTTTTTTTGATTCGTGTTTAACGTTGCATCAACCTTCTGGTTATTAGCAACTTGGCTTGGTACTGTTTCTTTGATTTTAGTTGGTTATATCTTGTAACAGATGTTAACTTTGTTGGACGTGACTTCTCCGCTATTTTTGAGGATTAGGCCTTCAAGACATTGTTATTTGGTAAATTAGGATACGGTCATTAACCCCTTAACGTTCATGCCCGAGTCTGACTGCTTTGAAAAACAATATTTGTTTAATCCAACCGTTTAAGGGATGATAATATTGGGTTTCCTTCAAATTATACGTTAGATACAACATTGTAATTAAAAAAAACCATATTTTTAGAAACAAAACTGATCATTGTTGGTTAACCCGAAAAATATGAGCGTTAAGGGGTTAAGGAACCTCCAAACTCCACACGGGCTTGAAATTCTTGGAGCTCTTCCTTGCCTCAATAGCGATTGACGTATCGTAAACACGCGTTGGGGTACAGCTGTGGTCGTTGGACATTTCCCAAAAGTTAATAACAATGCAGCGTTCTCGCTCACTCCTGCATGGTCTACCTGGACACTGGACGGCAGGGTGGGCGGGAATGTTGCAAATTGTTAGGAACCGCTCTGCCAAGGTGACGACGATGAGGATTGGCTTGACCAATCCTCCCTCCGGTAGGCAATGTTCGTCGTTGTCACCTTGGCAGGGGAAACCGCGGTTTCCCTATGGGAAAAATCAGGACTGAGAGACGGATTAATTTCGACAGAGTAACATCTTCAAGAGTTAGTCTCCATAAGATGTCATTTCTGCGTATCAGAAGCAACAACTTCTGGGGGTCAAGGTACAGATTAGGAGCACAGAGTGGCTGTGCAATACGCAACGACCACGAGCAATATTTGTAAAACATTCGAATATTTGTTCGTGGCCGAAACAAACTTCCTTTAGATGATCGGTCGATATAATTTCGTTACAATATTTGCATATTGGTGGCTCCGTTTTTTTAAAGAAGTATTCACATGTTAGATCGCAGTGTCTCTTCTTTCGATATCGTTGGTAGGTTGATAAAAGTCTTGGGTTAATTCCATGTATGAAACAACTTTATTGCAATTATTTCTTTTTATTTAGTCGAAATTTAATGCATTATCTATCTTCTATCTATACATATATATGTATAAAATGAAAGGCCTGACTCACTGATTCATCAACGCCCAGGCTGAGCCCTTGGACATAAAAAGCTGAAGTTTTGCACAGAGGTCTCCTTTATGATGTATACAAGAAATAAGAAAAGATATTCCGAAATTCAACCCCTAAGGGGGTGGAAAGGGGTTGCAACGTTTGTATGAGGAATATTTTATTTGTGGTCGGATTTATTTGAAACTTGGTCTTAATGCTCTTTGACATAATTAATCAAACACCTGTTTCGGGATATTAAAAAATTCTACCCCTTGAGGGGCGAAAGGGGGTTGCAACGTTTGTAGGGGACATATTTTGTTCGTGGTCGGATTTAACTAATACTTGGTCTGAATGATCATTGATACACTTATTTCACATTAAAGTTGCCTTATTTCCGTAAATGGATCTAGAAACTTCAAATTTAATATGTAAGTACGTAATTACTATCTTACCACTAAACCGTTGGAACGGTGTAAATACGCTTAAATATCGGTATGGGTGTCGTTATGAAAGTTTTTTGGGACGTTAATTACGAAAATGGTATCAATTTTGAAATGTAAGATGGCGACATGACATAAAATTAAAACTCTATAGAGGTGAATGGGGGCTTAAAAGGTTTAATGAAGAAACAATATCTATTTCCGAGGGAACTAAACGCTAGTATTATATCAAATTCTCTTCTTTGCTAATGCTTCCTGTTATATCCATTCCTACCAAAGACCTTTCTTTTTATCATCATTTTAAGAATCGTAACTGCAAAAACATTTACGCTTTTTGTTTCTCGTCTGCTAAATACGTTCGCTTCGAGCGTGTCGCGCGCGCGTTTCGTTCATAGAATTCTAACGAGAAACGAGGACAAAGAACGGAAGTTCCTGTTCCTCGCGGAGCCTTTCCTCCGCGCGCAGTTTCGGCGTAGCGCATTGACGCGACCCCGACCGAAAAGCTGCGTAAGATGTTTCTCTTTCGAGGAGCCCACCCGAGCGGCATTTTAAAGATAATTTCCAGCGTCGCGAGCCTCCGAGGCGTAAGCCAGGCGAGGGTCGTACGACGCGGGTACGTACGACGCCGGGCGACAGAATAAAATTACTGGAGTAAGTAATTCGAGGACAGGAGCTAGTAATTGCCACTCGAAACGCTCAAAGGCGTTGCCCTTTTCGCTTTTAAATCCGCCACTCGTATTTTCTTTCTTGCCAGGGCGAACGTCGCGGGACAACAATCAAAGACGGGGACCAAGAAAGACTGGAGTGAAAAGAATTTTTCGTTTAATCGTACGTTCTGGCCAGTTTCTTGGCGCGGAGCTATTAAAACGCGCCTGTTAAAGTTGCGCGTTTTTCAGCGGGAGGAAAAATGCACGATAGAATTCATTTTATAGAATTTCGATCGAATCGAAGGGAATTAATGAAAATTACTGAAAAAGTGTGCTATGCAAGAGCTCATCAACTTCGCTTGGAAAGATTGGAATCGAGCTAAAGTTAAAATTAGACGCGTTCCAAGGCTCGCGGAGTGTAGCGTGTGTTTGGAGTAAACTAGTAATCAAGAAAGATTGTATCGCGGGGGTGTAGACGTCAAAGATTCACGTGTCTCGGCAATCAGGGTACGCTTCAATCATCTCGCGATGGAATATTCGCGGACGCTTCTGCCGAAAGGAACGATAACTCGCCGTCGAAGCGAGCCTCTTACCTTGTTTCTTAATTTATTCTTTCTTTGTGTCGTTCTCGTATTTCCATTCGTAACCTTGACTCGTTAGTAGCTACTCTTTGCTTCGGGAAAAACGTGCTTCGGAGGAGACCGAGATTCGAGTCTTCAAAGGAACCTCGATAAGATCGATATCCCTGATACTAGGGCAGAGTAACCTGTAATCGGATTTCCTCGATGACTGGGAACATCGAGGATTTTATTGGCAATTCCACGCGCGATATTCATTGTCTGATACTGATCACTGGCCGTAAACGAATGTTTAACGTTTAATTCTGTTTCCACAATTCGTGCTTAAAAATTTGATACACAGAATCGACTAGGAATTTTTGTGGTACTGGTTGTCATAGATATGAGGTGAGTGATATTTTGTATTAGAGATGAGTGAATGGTCTAAATAGTTTGTATACTTCATGATCGAAGAGTGAAGCCACTTGTAAGCGAGCATCGAGAGTGAGTAGACGTGTGAAGCAAATCATCGTTATTGTATCGATTTCTTGTACAATAGTTTTTACCAACGTTGTACAATTATAATAAATACGTTCTAAACATCCACCCACAATTTTGATAACAAACGATTGGCCAAACATGGCGGCTACGACGATCGAATCGTATCGGAGGACGCTACAGTTAACGGAACAGCCAGCTGAAACGTCGCAGCGAATAATTAGGAGAACGAACGTAGCTATATCGTGGAAGCCTTACGTTTCCAGACCTATTAGACCCGTCGGATAAGTTAACTCCATCGTTCGATGACCCTTGGCACGGCTGACACATTTCAGCCACGAGATTCGTCCAATTCCGAGGCCGTAGCCATGAATTCTGGTATACCGGAACCAATAACCGAGATTGGCTTTCGTTTCGTCGTCGCGTGACCCGTGTAATCTTTAGTCCGCCACCTAAGAAGCCCCGAAGATCCTCGTGAAGGTGGCTGGTGATTTCGTTCAAGGTACCTTTCCCTTTTCTCCCCCATTTCTTTTAGAGGCGATACAATCCCACAACCCACATATTCCATAGAAACCGTGCCCACCACGGTTATGTTACGAGGAAAATATCTAATAAAAAGCAAAGCGAAGTGGCTCCTACGACGTCGAGATCTGCTCTTTTATAAAGCTTTCGTCGGAATTTTTCCCGTCATTGCCTTCTCCCCTCCAGAACGATAGGGGAAACGGTAGATTGTATAAGTGACAGTTCGGAGGTTTTTACGGGCTTGATGAAATCACAGACATTTTACTCTTTGATTATCGCATAGTTAGTGGGATAACTATTTTCTAGTATTTCGATGTTAGATGTAAACTGCAGCAAAAGGGCATAGCCGAATAAGGGGGTCAAATGTGCCCCCAAACCGAATTGAGCGAACGATGGATTATTCGATAGCTTATCCAAAAAAAACTCTGTGTGCCAATTTTTAACTTGAAATCTCGAGACACTCATATATTGAAGAATGCATAAAAATTCAACGTGTAAGTTACTCTAATGCGCAGAAAATTAGGAAAAAATCGGTTTTTATTTTTTTTCACTGCGGCGCACCAAAATGAAAAATCTGAAAAAAATTGAGAATAATAATAATAGCAATATCTGTTTACTGTAAAAGTATAAAAGTAGTTCCGGACCTCCTTCAATACGTAATCGACATTTTTTGCGGTTTTTTATTTTTTACTACCTGGTTCTTCAATCAAAAAATCTGAAAATCTCCCAAAATTGTACAAAAACATGATTTTCGTTTTCACCCCATTACTACCCCCATGTTCGTTCAATTCGGTTTGGGGACACATTTGACCCCCCTTATTCGGCTATACCCTTTCCAGTTCATCTTCAATTTCTTGTATTGTATATTTTTTATTTCGTTGGGTTGAAAATTACTTCGCCTGGAGCGAAAACACGTTTCGAATCAACTTTTTGTAAATTATAGTTGATTTCGAAGATGTTGTATCGAATAGCCTTCGTTTGAAATTGGCGTCGTGCATTCGATCTCCTGGACATATATTATACTTTTGGAAAGAGTGCAACTTAAGTTTTCAAGGCCTGTTCGAAAAGTAGGTCGACGTATACCCTTGACCATAATTATATACCACTTCTGAAAACGTTTAATCTACTGGAAGGGAACGTGGAACAAATAAATGAAATTTTCACAAATTACTTAATTCCTTTCAATTAAAAGAAATTCTCCCTATCTTCCTCGTAAATTTCCTCTTCGATATTTATCAATTAACGATTTTCAAAACTTTTACACGAGGAATCACCCCTTTTGCACTTTATGAATTCGCATAAACGGTCCACGGTTCAAGTTCACCGAGGCTTGCGAAGCGATTTTTCTTCACGAGCAATTGGTCTAATTGCCAATTGTGCAGGTCGAAACAGGGACGATCGTTTTACAGTTTCGATAAACGAATTCCGATACACCATCGCGACGAGCACGAGGTATTAATCTCCGGTGACCTTGACTCTCTCGTGTGCACCGAGGCTCGTCGAGAAACTGCAATCTTTAACGTCGTTATTCCTCCGGAATTAATCGATTCGCCGCTTCTAGGCACGAACGTCGAGCTTAGGGATGCGCTTTTCGATCCCATCGAACCTCCGATTTTCGTAAATAGCTCGCGCTGAATATTCGTAAACGCGATCGGCGATTCGGCGCGAACGGGACGCGATGCACGGCGTCGCGTAACAGCGCGTCGTGTGTTATCTGTAGTGATTTCCAGCCCGGGGTTCGTCGCTCCGCGTCCCTAATAGATTCATTAGGGGTAGACAGTACACCCCCTTCGAGTGCATCACCGACCCTAACCGTACGCGTGTACACTCTATTCCTACGTTACCGCGTCCCTTCAATCAGTCGCTTCGTCGCTCGCTCGCTTCATATATTCATATTCCGTTCATAGTAAGCGAACTATGCAGGCGCCTCTATATTCGGCCACTCGTTCATGAATGCTCGCCTTCTGTTATCAGCAGTTTGAAGTTCTCGCGACGCAGTGTTCCGCTTTAATCGACTAAATATTAGACACTGGACGTTGATTTTTACGCTACGCGGAAGAAGGTACCTTGGAAATAATTATACACTGCAAATGTGAATTGAATCAATCCTTATGAATTATTTCTATTTATTTTTAACAAATTTTCTTTATTAGAATATGTTTAGTTCTCTATTTACGGAGTAGTTTTATTTTTTATGAATTCTTTCCATTTATTTTTAACAAATTTTATTGTTTATTATACCTGTTTTACTTCTTATTTACATAGTCTTGTTTCTTATGGAATTCCTTCCATTTATTTTTACCCAGTATTGTTGTTTATTACACTGTGTGTTACTTCCTATTTACATAGTCTTGTTTCTTACGAATTCCTTCCATTTATTTATTTTATTTTAATATTAACAGACAAATATACCTAATTACAAAATCGATAGAGAGGTATAAATACTATAAACAGTGCATAAAATTCACCAAATACGCGTTTTTTCCCCGAGCGGTCACCCATCCTGAGCTGCACACCGACCCAATGATGCTGCACTTCGATGATCGGCCGAGAATCCTTTATTTCTGACAACAGTAAACTACATAACTTAAGATTTATCTTATTTAAAATTTATTTCCTTTAATATCTCAACTTGAGAATTAATTGTTTTAGTTCCATACTGAGAAGTCCTGCCACCCATATATAGCTAGCGCTTAAAATTGTTAATAACTAAGCTGTAATAATAAACATCTGTGAATAACGTGAAAGATTCTTCTATAGAATATAATCGTTTATAACTAGACTGAGGATCTTCACGCAAATTTTTATCAATAGAATCAATGAAATGGGAGCTTCGTAGAGGGTTGTCTCACCCCCTAAATATAATAATTCGTATCTTACTTTAAGTGTTTCTTATATTTTTGAGAATTAAAATTTCCTATAAACGCATAAACATCCGCAGTCTGGTTACAACAATTTCGTTGTTGCGTCCCCCATGTATCGCGCGCACGGGAATAAAATGTTTACCACGATTTAGCCCCGAATAGCCCGCGAAACGAGCGCCCACCGAGGTGTTAAATATTTGCAAATAAGATTTGACTTGCTAAATAATCGGCTCAGCGAGCTTCACGGAGATTAACAGTCTATCCAACAGACTCAATAAGCTATCCGGGGGTAGCTGGCGCGCACCTTGGTGGATCATGTGTTTCGCGGGTGCGATATATCACTCGCTAAGCACTCACGCGATCGCTCGGTCGACTCACGCGCCGCGTTATCTGGAGGTTCTGCCTCGCGTAGAGCCTGCGTTTTGAGCGATATATCAGCCCCCGCTCGGACAACCCCGGTGGCTACTCGTTTACTTCATAACTCATTCGGTCATTCGACGAGTCGCCCCGTTGCTTCGCCGGGGCGTCCCTTTTTCGCGACGCTCGGGTTTTGCGGATACCTCGCAAATCTGATTATCGATCGGTAATCAATATCGGCGCAATTTGGCCTCGCGCCAGGATACGGTGTACGTGTGTCAACCGCGTGCGCTCGTCCTTCGATCCGCAGGGGGATGATTGAAAACGGTGCACGTGCGACGCTGCTAATCGCCCGACGAACGACTTCGAACGAACCTTTGATAGCGTCCGTGGGGTAGCGACAAATATTTGGAATGACTCGTTTTTATCGTTTGGAAATGTCTCCCGTTTCGGGGAATCTGGAACGAACGCGATCCAGTGGCCCGAATTCGTCGCCAAAATTTAAGCCCTGAAAATACTCGTAATGGTATGAGCTTTGTACAAGTGTTAATTGTGAGAAGGAGACATAAACATTTTATGTTCAACTATCAACAACTACTCGATGTGTAGCATGGAGTAATTAAATGATTCCAGTTTGTCGAATTTTAGCCATTAACCCCTTTGGTACTAGAATTCCAGAATTGTTAATTCGAAGCGAATTGGATAACAATGTCCGGCAATTATAGAAAATTAGGTATCCACCGATTTGCAGGGAATTCAGTAGTGATTGTCGACGCATAGAGAACCTAATCCTGACGATTTTCGTATCGTGAAATTTAACATTGACGTTCGCTAATTCGCTGAATTTAATTTCCGGCTAGTTCGGAGCAATAATAATCGATACTGATAACAATAGAGTCGTGAGCTATGACAGTCACAATCCCGGAATTGTGGAATTATGTTATGACGACCCTCCGGCGATTACCATGATCTAAATGTCATCAGTGATCATCACGGGTCCACTGATTTCAGGTTTCATACAAACATGACCACGGAATAATCCGGTGTTTAATTCTGCTTAGTGATCGCGTTTGATCGTAACGATATTTCATAATATCTAGGCAGAAAAGAAATTGTTTTATAAAAGCAATACTAAAGTTTAGAATATATAATACTCTATTTAAATTCAAAATATTTGTATCTACTTTAACTTTTTATGAATGATCCTTGTTATCCCTCATTGTTCTATCATATTAGCAAGCAAAGTGATCGATTTAATTAATCGTTTTATTTGATCTTAAACTTCTGTTGGTATAGAAAACTCATATTTCTTTTAAATATTCCCTCTTCACAAATACTTCAGGCTTCGATAAAACCTAACGCCTTGCCAATATCGTCTGCAAAATTTTTTCCCAAGAATATTTTATCTCCTTTTGGCGTAACAATTGTGCCCAGAAGTGTTCTTAATGAAAACATCGCGAGAATTTAATTTCTTTCTTGTTACTTGACCCAATATCGAGCCTTCGTTTATATTCGCAATCATGTTGTACGGCTGTGTCGGGTTTCTTAATATATTTGTTCCTCTGCAGATTCCAGCTAGTATCTTTTGTACAACGGCCGAACGGAGCAGCTGCGGATGCATATTCATATTGCCTCGAACGTACACCCTTAGTCGACTTTCATTCGCGTTTAACGTTCAGGCGTTGCTTTTAACCCCTCTGTTATATTCCATCGTATTGCTTTAATATAATTTTTCAAGCATAAATGTTGAGCACGGTCCGATATTGCGTTTCTTATTTACATTTATTATAATTTCGTACGCCTGATTTAATCCCTTGCGTTGAATTAAATTGTAAACAAATCGCCCACAAAGTGCCACACATTTAAATTAGATTATAACAAATTTATTATTTTTCGTTTCTTAAGAACATGCTGCTACAAAAATTTTACAAGAGGAAGAGTTTCGTAGAAGACATGACTTAAGCATGTTCACCCTATCACGAATTTTTATATCTCCCTTAGTTTCGTTATACGTGCCACACTGCCGTATCGTCGAAGTATCATGGTTGTTTTAGTAGATCGGATTACGTGTGTGTAGGATGAAACGATTTTTCGAATTTTATCGCACCACTTTTATAATATCAAAAATCGTTCGCGAACGACGAAATCGCGAGAACCTTCGGAGCGATATCGGTTTTTTCGTGCATGATGCATGCGAAACGAACGTTAGCGCCGTTGACACGGAAACATGATGGATGTTTTGGGCGTGCGCCATTCCAACAATGCATCAATTCGTCGTACATATCGAACGGTCGGGGACCGCAAGGCGACTCCGGTGTTTCGAACTCGACGGCCTCTGACTATACTGAACGAGTCTAATTTTGTACATTCGAAACTAAATCTGGACACATGTCGGAGTAAACAAGCGAATTAACAATTTCCAGGGCATACCAATTGTCAAACAATAGAAAATAATGGAGAAAATTTTATTCGAGCATCTTTTGGTTCTGCGTTTGACCAATATTTATCTTTTCTACTTAAATCGACCAAAAGTTAATATAAAGTAGCCCCGTTCTGTAATTTAGAAATATGTTTAAAAAATTCTATCGAGATCTGTTGAGAAAATTCTGTTTGAGCATCTTTTGGTTCTGCCTCTGACCAATATTTACCTTTTCTACTTAAATCAACCAAAAGTTAATATAAAGTAACCCTATTCTGTAATTTAGAAATATGTTTACAAAATTCTATCGAAGTATGTGGAGAAAATTTTATTTGAGCATCTTTTGGTCCTTCGTCTGACCAATATTTACCTTTTCTACTTAAATCAACCAAAAGTTAATATAAAGTAACCCTATTCTGTAATTTAAGAATATGTTTACAAAATTCTATCGAGATCTGTTGAGAAAATTTTGTTTGAGCATCTTTTGGTTCTGTGTCTGACCAATATCTATCTTTTCTACTTGGTTTGGTGTTTACAAACCCCGAATCTGATGTGACATCATTTCTTTTAATGGATTTCCTTTATTCAAAAGTTAATGAAACCAGTATCGATAGAAAATAGAGTAGTATCGAAAATTCGAAAGGGAAATAAAATTGCAAATACGTCCACCTTCAGAGATTTATTTATACCCATCGCATATATTTTGTGTTTCCTGTTTCAAGGAGACCTCCCATCCCGGGTTGCTGGTAATACATTTTGCAGGACACTGTATAAAAGAACACGAATATCTTTACATCTTGCGTTGGTGCTCTTGGTCCCTTATATGGCCAGAACGTGCGGCTAAAGTCGAAAGGAGAGGTGAAAAGGAATCGCGCGAGACACGTCCGCAATTTCGTGAAAGCGGCGGCACGCGTTATAATTTCCGGGAATCATTGTTCAGGAATTAATTTCTCATTTCGCGTTTCACGGTCCGGGCGGGGCCTTTTGTACTCTCGTATAGGACGAACGAACTTTCAGTGGTCTCGCGATAATGAAACTGCCTGGAAATATGTAATAAGTTCATACGCTGCTCTCGGCGAAAATTTGCGCGCGAGAATATACACTCTCTTACATCTTTCGTTCGATAACACTTCTCATAATAACTATTTCACGGTACCATAATAATATTCGTTGCGTAACAGTAGCATTGATCATTCGACCGTTGGATGTTCCTAAAGTCGACGGAAGTTTCGAATATTGAAGTTCGAAAAAGTGGATCGACGTACGATAAACTTATTTTTAAAGAATTTTCAATCTCTAAAACATATTCCACAGAGTCGGAAACATTAGTTAGAACCCTCGCAACATCTCAGCTGTTAATTCTATCTTGCTTGTAATCCACGTTGCGTTAGCCCTCTTCAGGTATTCAGCGAAGCCAGAGACACGAGAGATCAGACAGGATTCCGATAATAATTTTTTTTGCCCCCATTGGAAAAGTTTTTCCGTATATCCGGGAAGGCGGTCCCTGTCAGAAACAGCTTCTGGCGTAGTTTATGGTGTGCCTCTTGCACTTACCACCCCAGCAAGGAGCAGCGAGGAAGGATTTCGCTAGAGCCCTCCGGCCGAGCGTAATGCTCCCATTATCTCCAGTCCTTTCGTCTGTACTGCGTGCGTACGTTGGCTGGCTAACGTACCGGGTGTCCGCGTAATTTCCCGCTACCTCCTGTCCGACCTAGCCTCGTTTGCCTCCGATGGTCGTGACGCGATCGTAAACCAGGCAGGGGTTGGACGACGCCAGGGCGGAGGCAAAGTGCACGAAAGAAACGATAGAGAAAAGGGGAACGGTTCGAGGGACCGTGTCAGCCGGGCAGCCAGGCCAGAAACCATTACGGTAATACCTCGCGGACGGAGGAAGTGATTTTTAAGGAGAGGAGGCTGCCATTTCACGGCAATTTCGTTCTCCCCATAAGCATTTTTGCTCTCGTTCGTCGGCGTCTGAGTAGCCGATGCCACTGTTATAACGGAACGATTATGAAAATTTCGCGTCGTTTTGGCGGTTTCATTTTCGGGTGGGATAGCCTTCCTTATACATTCCTGTCGCGACTTCAAACACAACCTTCGTCGTCTCTGGCCCCTTCCTTTTATACAAGTTGGATGATTCTAAATCTATCTAAACGCTCTTACTATCGCGCCACACATGGGTGTAGAAAAATTAATTCTTAAGTCGGGACGTTGAGGGGCAATAAATTTATACCGAAAGAAATGTTGAGGTTATGTAGTTCAAGATGCTGTAAAATCAAAATTTTAGTCTTGCAAAATATAGTACAAATAGGTTTTGTTATGTGAATTTTATTTTATTTTATCTATTCGATAAAATCCCATTAGTGAGCAAAGTAGTAGAGCATGATTATCAAAATAGAGTTAGAATCATTTTTGGCGAATACACATACCTTCAAAATCCTACGCACTTTTGAGAAAAAAATAAGTATAGTAGATGTCTAAAAAAAATTTTTTAAATCGTGCTAAAAAAATTACTCTTAGCTAGGGGGGTTAATTACAACCATTTTTGGTCAATACATATATCCCAGAAATCCTACGCACTTTTGAGAAAAAAGTTCCTTACTGAAAATATAATCTGCTAGGATGCCTTAACCCTTTGGTGGATGGGGCTGCTGCGACCCTCTAAAAGTTTAAACTAACAACTACTTAATATATGTCAATGTAATTATTTGAAAATTTATATAATCCTCCACTAGTTCATTATTTTTTAAATGCTTTAAGATAAATTTGATTTCCATTGACCAATTTGGCAAAAATCAACATTAAGTAAAATAATTCAGTTGAGATTGAGAGTCCACTTAAGGGTTAACGATGAGTATCCTTTTACCATAAGTGTCTCTAATTAACGTGTACTGGTATTTCGTTGCAGACCCTTCGGCTTCGGCATCGTCCTGCGAGGATGACGACGACGGTCGCCAGGCGGACATCAGAAAGCGCAAGAACAGCGTGTACGCGTCTTCCTCGACACGGGCTGCCTCGGTAGACAGGGACAAGGAAGTAGCGTCGTTGGGCTGCGTAGCCCTGGTGCACCAGACGGATCAATCACCCACAGAGTCTAATCAACCGATACGTCATCCGTCACCCTATTACTACGGCGACCTGTTCAAGGTGCCCGAGCAGATCAGCAAGACGCAACCGAACAAGTACAGGAAAAGCGTGAGTCTCGACGTGCCGGGCGAACGTTCGAGAACACCCGGTATACCGAAGAGGAACTCCGTAGCGGGCGATGGGGGTACCTATTCGTCTCAGCAACTACAACAGCAGCAGCAACAGCTGCCGCAGCCGCAACATTATCGTAGCGAGGATCTAGTGAGCCCCACGTCGGGGAGCGAGCATGCTGTCCCAGCCAGGAACGAGATCCTCTCGTCGTGCATCATCACCGAGTGGGATCACACACTCATGCCTCCGCATAGACTGTTGAGCCATGACCTGCCTACCACGGTTTGTACCTGTATCGCATCGCCAGACGAAGAGGAGGATGAGCTAGATGAACGGCAGCCGCATCTAACGCGGCATCAAGTGCGCAAGCTACGACGTACACGCAGAATAGATCCGCAACCGATACTCGTCGAGGACGAGGACGACGTGGAAGGAGAGGACGAAGGCGAGGAAGAGGAGGAGGAGGACGCGGAGGCGGAGGAAGACGAGGAAGAAATGGCTAGGCAACGTCACCTCTACGAGACGGCCTTCGACTGCAAGGTCAATCGGTCCGACGACGACCTGGACGACCTTGATCGGGTCACCAATCATCCAGTCTTGCACTCGCAGGTTGGTCTTGTCATTTCAACGCTTTCAACCCTTTCTCGTCACATTTAATCGTTTCGTTTTTTTATAAACATTCAGACTTAAGCTAAAGTTTCAAAAAATAACCATTGAGACTTGCTTCACTGTTTTTAAACGGAAGGTTGAGAGCCATAGCGCAATATACACGAAAAACGATGGTTCGTTGTTTTCGAAAAAAAAAACGGCTTTTAATAATTCATGAGCCATCGATCCCGAATGGAATTCAACCCGTTTTTAAGACCGTCAAAAATATTTCGACGACCTCGTCCCTTTTCATCGTCGAGTCTGATATTTCCAAAGCTTTCGAACAAGCTTTGCGCAACACGTTCATTAAGAGCACTTTCTGACCCGTGCGTCGAGAACTTTTCGATGCTTTGGCAATCTCTTGCTTCGTATTTTGTCGTGTGGATTTTTATGCCTTTATGAGAAACTTTGATTTTCAAAAGACTACAGAATGCACTTAATATTTAAAAATATGAGGAATACGTAAGATACGAATTATTATATTTAGAGGTTCAGACCACCCTCTACAAAGCTTCCTTCATGTCTATTTATGACATAAAGCGACTGCCACTTAAAATCGTACACCTAGCGATTCAATCGATTTTCATTTATAAATCGTAGAATTTACAGTAACATACAGATACAGGCATATAGTTTAATGCATCTTCGTTTAATATATTACAAAAGTAGAATGAAACAATTTCAGTAATTGTTTGAAAATGAACTTACAAAAACATCATTTTCGTTCGAACAATATTTTGAACTCTAGAAGCTATTCATTGAACAAAATCTCACGTTGTATAATTTTCCGACATTATGAAACTAGGATCCAAACTTTAATGAAGTGCAATTGAAAACTAATATGGCTAAAAATGTTACGGAATTCCCGTCCACGAATTACGTATCTCCCGCCACCGAGTGGAAATTAGACTTTAATTGGTGTTAAACCGCGTAACTTGGCTGGTACGTGCTTATCAAATTACCTTCGCGACGCGTAAGTAGGATTTAATATAAATGCAAAGGGCTGCAGCCTTAAGCCTAAGGTCGTAATATTTATTGTAGAATACATAATAACTTAACGTTCAAAAATCCATTTGTTATCTAAAAAAAAAATTGTTTCCTGCTTAGATAAGAAGCAGTAGCGCGATACCAGTGAGCAGAACGAGTTCGTCGACGGACACGTCGAAGCAGCAGCAGCCGCAGCAGGTCCCGTACGCCGGGCAGTCCCACAGCAGCAAAGACAGACGCAAAGTCGTACTTCTCCGCCCAAAACCAATTCCGAGCCGTCTTCAGCAACAGCAGCAACAGCAACAACAGCAATCAGACAATATTTCTACTCTGTCCCAAGATATCGAATCCCTCCAGATAAACTCAAGCGACGAGAAGAATGGTTCGCCCCGGCTGCCAGCCAGGGGTTACACACCGTCGCCTCCATCCACGGCACCGTTGCCGGCCAAGTTCCACGGGAACCGGGATCACTTGTTGCTGAATATACGCAGCACACCGAATCTACCTTCGCAGCCGGACCATCCGCGGCTGAAGGACTTGAGACTTCCGGTCAAGTCTCTGCTGAGGGCCAAGGACTCGCCGCAGAGCAGCGAGGGCAGCATACTGGAGATCAAAAGCAGACCGAAGAACTTTGCTCAAGAGAACGTGGAGTCCACCCAGGGGCGACGTTTCGACAAGGAGCTGATACTGGAGTTCAAGGGCAGGCCGAGGGAGGAGAGGCAACGACCGCGTAGCTTGATCCGCGAGAGCAAGCCTATCATGGAGTTCAAGGGCAGGCCCCACGAGGCCGAGAGCGATCTGTTGCGACCGCGTCGCGACGTGGGCCTCCTGGAGTTCAAGTTGAGGACCAGCAGACGCAGACCGGGATACTCGAGCACCGAGAGCATGGCTACCAGCAGCAGCGGGGGCAGCATGGAGTCCCTTCGCAGCAGCACCAGCGAGGGCAACAGGTCCACCAGCAGCTCGGAGAGCCGTCACAGCACCAGCCTCAGCTCCCACAGCTCGGACAGCGGCAGCACCAACTGCTACCACCATCATCATCATCACCAGCAACCGTCGATGACCGGTTTCTTGACCCATCACGCGAACAAGCTGCACATACTGTCGCCCATTTCCGATAAATCGTCCCAGGAGCCAGCGTCCGAGACCTCGGACAACAATCGGAACAACAACTCGCAGAAGGCCTCGCCCGAGGAGAACGTCACCACGGAGAACAACGTGACAGCATCCAACAATACTAATACGAATACAGTGAACACGAACACGAACACGAATTCCGTGACCTCGCCCATGGACACGTCGTTCAAGAAGAGGCGAGCCCCGCAGAACAAGAATCTGATCAATCTGGCCCTGCAGTCCTCGTCATCGGGCGACGCCGAAATCCAAGGCTCGGACAGCGGAATCTCGATCGAGTCGCGGGCTGGGATCAAATGCAAGCCGTTCGGTTCCCACTTGCTGAAACCGCAGCTGGATAATATCAATTTAGTTGATAACGAGCCCGAGCTGTCCGATCTGCCGTTCGACATGCCCAAGCTGCGGAGGAGACGATTGCTTATGCAACAGGACGCCACAACATCCGGCAGCGCGACCAGCGTTGATTTGAGAGACTTGCCGTTCGATATGCCCAAGCTCAGAAGAAGACTCAGATGCATGCAGAGCACCGAATCCAGCGGCTCACAGGCGTCGTCGAGTTTGTCTGTCAGAGACGTGGAACCGCCAGCCCTTTTCGGTGAGTCGATTTATTCGTTTAATGCGATTTACCTTCTTCGGACGAATTTAAAGTCACAAACTCTGAGCTTTTCTGTCACGGTTAAATCGTATAAGTTAGTTACTTCGGAGTATTTTTAGTGGTAACGAGTGGTTAGGAATTTTGTGAGACACGTGGAACCACCCTTTTCTGTGAGTCTATGGATTTATTCGTTAAAGTTACCAGCTCTAAGCTTTTCTGTCGAGGTTACATCGTATAAGTGAGTAGTTACGAATTTTGTGAGACACGTGAAACTGCCCTTTTCAGCGAGTCTATAATTTTTATCTGAAATTCTTGTCTGTATTCTCAATGCCACAGTATTTTAAACGTGCCAAGTTGAACATTTCGTATAGGAAGATTAAATTTATGTCACCGTTCCCTTTCTGCCCGCTTTAGAAGGTAACGTAGACACACGTTAAGCTCGTACGTTAAAAATATGGCGCTAAAAACTTTATTGGCATTAAAAGGTTATTGTCGAGCGTCGGATGCTCCAAAGCGATATCACCCTTTCCTGATTGAGCATCTAGCCATTAGAACGTTAAAAAGCGTCCTTTCGCCATCTCCAGGTAAACTGAGTACTTATCAAGGCTAGGGGACACCGTAATTTGATGTTGATCGTTATGAACCTTCCAGACAGCGGCTAATATCGTTAAGCTGCACTTAGCGCCTACATCCCTCTCGACGAAATATTTATTGTTACCAACGCTTGCTCCTTGCTCCGTAACGCGGCCGAAAACTCTCCATATTTTTGTTTGATGTCCAGCGCGTTAAAATTAAAAACTGCACCGTACGGTACACCGAGAAAATACACGAGGAAAAATCAAATATTATTTATATAATATACATTATACGTCTTTCGTTGAATCATTTCAACAACTAACCCAAAAATGAAAAAATTCAACCATACCTTACCACCTTACGTTTAAGTCGTAGGTAAATTCAAGTTCAAGAAATTACCATAAACGATCTCGACTCTAAAAGCTATCGGTGCAAATATGTGTAGAGGCACTGACCGCTTGTTAAGTAAACGCGAAATGTAAATCCAGAGTGGATTTACTCGATTCCCGCAGATACAGGAAACCAGTTACGCACTGCTCACTGCTGTGTAAACATAGATTATCGTCACAGGTTTCGTAATGCGGCCGTGCATGAGTAACGCGATGAATAGCGAATCTATTATCGCGATTCGCACTTGAATCGTGTTTATTGGGTCGAGGCTCCGGCGAAACGCGAATTATAGATATACTGGAGATAAACTTTGCAATGCACAAATTAAATCAGTTTATCTCGACGCGTTGTACGTGGGCGAATTATAGAGGAGCGACTTCCAACGTATCTGAAACCAAATATGGGAAAATTTCGAAAGCATCGACTGTTAGAGAAGAGATTGAACTGTTCGAACAATACGTGTACACCCGATAATGACGTCGAAGATTACGTGGGGGACGAAGATAACAAAATTCGTTGGATTCTCTCGCAAAAACGGGCGATCTGTGTCCTTTTGGCAAAAAGGCAGGAAAGGAGGCTTAATGTCGTCCTAACGACGCGGATCGGGGAAAGGGATTCGGAATTAGGGATTTGGAAGGCACGCATCGCGAAGATTTATGCGTCATCGATCACCTATCGCCCCTAATACTCGAATCTGGCCGCGATTTACGGACTACATCACGCGGCGTTCGGTATTAGTCGGCCAATTAAGCTTCTACTCTCGCCCCCGTCGTTCTACGGATAACTGGCGCTACGGCCATAGTTCCGACGCTAGACCTGATGAGAGTTTGAACGGGCGCCGTCTACCCTTCGGGGCTTGGAATTGCGAATTTCTAACGCGTAAGCTTCGAGAGAGCATCGTGGTCGCGTCACCTCTGGCTGCAAAATCTGAACCGTGTGGCGTCGATCGTGGCAAACAGCGTTTAGTAAATACTCGATGGGCTCTGGTTACGTGGACACGATGGCTCTGTACGCCAGAAGAGGGATCCAAGATCAGGGGTACGTCGAATAACCTTGAAATTCAGTGAAATTAATAATCCAGTGGCGAGTCAGAAACTAACAGATAATTTTAACACCTTGACTGCCACGTCATCCATTGACAGTGGAATCAAAACAATTAATTCTCGAGTTGAAATGTTAAATAAAATGAATTTTAACAGGCTTCATAAATTTTAGCGATGTTACGAAAGTAAGTACTAACAAGTAACACTACCCAACTGATACTCACTGATTTGAATGAAATTTAAATACGTGTTTTTTAATTATTTCTTAAGGGATACAGTTTCTGAAAAAAGTACTAGATCCAGAGTTGTACAGTTATGGGACTGTCTAAACTGTCTGAAATCAAAGTTTTGGTTCCATAAACAGTTTTACGGTTTTAGACTGGCAGTCAACGTGGTAACCAGAGAAAATTGTCAAAGATGTTATAAATCTATGGATCTCACTCGTTAGTGTAATATTGAATTTTTTAAATTTTATTTAAAGTCGTACTGGCAGCTAGGGCAATATTATATACAGTAATGTTTTTTAAGAAATTGATGAGTTCCATTATGTTTTTGATCTATTTCTTTCTTTCTTTCTCTATTTTGATTTTATGAAAAAATAGAACAGAAGTTCTTGTCGTAAAGTTGCACATAATAGGTGCTGTACTTAGAAACCATATTTGAATTGTTAAAAGGAATATATCGTCCTTGTATGCTTACCTTAGAGAAGTCCTCGTCTTCCACGTCTGTAGAAGGTTGGACAAATCCCCTTGAAACTTTAAACTCGATGAGAAAAATTGAATATCCGAACGAGGATAACTCCATTCACGAAACCTACGCATGAATTTTGGTATTAGAGAAAGAATTTTTACGCTGGCGTGAAACTGTTGAAGCGTTGTTTTCCGTTTCTCTGGAGTACAAACAAATCGAACGGGTTCGTTTGAACAAATGTATCCGCGAACGCGCGAATCGACGAGGCAATCGTGCCCCGTGTGGTAGTATTTCCGGTCTCGCGATAACCAACTCTGATCGATGCTCGTGCACAGGTTGTCGGAATCCGTGTTCTGCGTATCGCTCGTGTTTGATAACGCACTTGTCGTACTTCATAGCCGGGGATTTCATTCAACGCGATCGAGGGCCAATGAATAAGTTTCCAAGACCTCGATGATCGAAGGTTTTCAAGCGTGGGCGAAGAACTTGGTGCTGTTTGTATGTTTCGCAAACGCGAAACATTTGTGCAGATAATATCCACGAATAGCAATCTCTTAATATTCGGTCGACTGTGGAAAAATTACGTGCTCTTCCAAAGTATTTGAGAGTAAATAGAACCTGTAAATTTTTGAAATTATTTTGGTTATCTCAATTTTGTTTAGAGTTTATGTTGGTTTGAAAATGACTTGTTTCGAGAAATAGACAGGAAAATAATTGTTATATTCTGTACAAATACAGAGTCAAACAAATTTATTTAATTACGTCGATGTGTTTTCATGATAAAATTTATCAAAATGTATCGAGGCTATGTTATTAACAAAAATTTATTTTAGTTTGAGATACGAGTACGAAATTCATGAGAAGAATTTTGTAACCTTCCAGAGAATGTAATGAAATTCTAACATGGTAGAGTGAAAGGAAAAAGTGGTTGAAAAACGGTTTCATGATTTATCCACGGTCGTGTGTGCGTTATGCGCGCGTAGATCCTCGGATATATCCTCGATTTCGATGATCGTAGTCAGCTGCAAAGAAATCGGGGAGCCGTCACTTTTTCCCGGTTGATGGATGTCGGTCGATTTGGAGCGGTAAATTACATTTTGAACGGCGCGAGTGTGCAGAGAGGGGAAACGCGCGTCAGCGCGTGATCGAGAACAGATTCCCGAAAATCTCTGATACTTTTTTTTTTCCACGCCAAAACGCCGACAATTACTTATTGCGCGCGGGAGAAGTCTAAGCGCGGATGATAGATCGGTATATTTATTTCTTGTTCTGCCGGATTTGATGAGTTCCCTGATGGATCACCGCGCGAGCAAAAACAGCAATTTCCAAGCAAATTAACGATTAAGGGAACAATACACGGTGAAACAATACGGGAAGGCGACGACAGATTCGACCGAGAATATAACGAGAATCAAATGGAGAAACGGACCAGTAAAATAGTAATATAGTTTACTGAAATACGTGTCGCTTTTCTGAAATTGCATTGTTTTTTTTTTCAAATTCGTAACAAAGTGCATAATTTTAAGTAAATCGTTGATAGGACGGTCGAAAGTTATTAATTCATATTAGTAGATTTATCTAATTATTTATACAATTAAATTATAATTAAAAAAATTGAACACAATGTTTGTGGACTAATTTTATTCCTTGTAAGTCGATTAAAAAATGGAAATTTTCAAAATTTCTAGAGACTGACTATGATGTATGATTGTACTTTACCGATTGTTTGCCTTTTCTTGTCTTTCTTAATTACGCGTTGACAATAATTATACGCTTACTTGTCAGTACAGTCACTTCCTAAATATGCTTGCACAGTGTCTCTTTTTTTTTTTTTAATTGAACGATCTTTCCAAGAAATTCTTTTCGAACGACAGTTAAGAGGGAAAGTTATTCTACAGATTTTTGGAAAGCTCTCCTTAAATTGAATAACAGTTCTTTCTACTCTTCATAATTACACAAGAAGATTAGCCTCCTATCAATTAAAAAGAAGTCGATATCATCGTTGGCTTCTTAGTAAAATAGTTTCTGACACGTTATTTGAACCACATACACCATTTCTAAATAGTTTTACTTTCAAAACAGACAAGAATGTCTCTACTTTTATTGATCTGCACTGGGATTGCCCCCCTTAATCGCTCAGCGTAGTTTTAATTTGCCCTTCCATGGATACTCTTTCATCAATATCGGTGACCTTGACAGGATTATTACATCATTTTCATGGTCTCTGAACTATCCACGCGCTAAAGCCTGCATAATGCATCAAATGAACGGCGAGAAGATAAATTCCCAACGGTGAAGAAACGCGACCCGTGTGCATAGCCTATTAAACGCGTCAAATATTCATCCGTCAATTAAACGGACCATTTTCCAAATGGACGTTGTTGGGTCATTTTTTATTCTCAATTTTTTCTCTGCTGTTCCACAACGATGGGCGAACAGCCCGAAAAAGCACGGTTCCGCATTGTACCCACGAACAAAACGTCCGAGCTCGCGCGTAACCACAATGCACAAAACGCGAATATAGAACTGAAAGTGGTGCGCCCAGGGGGTTGCAAGGGAGCAGTTTCATCCTCTTGAGCTGCAAAATACCCATCCTTTAACAATTAAACATCTTCTATACGCAACGAGACAAGAGCGTTTCCTCCTACGCTACTTAACAATAAATTGTATCTCATTTACAGTTCGCTACGAATTGTACACAGTCCACCACTCCAAATTCTTAGTTTTTCTTGAAAACTTTATATAATTTCTTATACTCGATCCGTGTAAGTTCTCACCGAATCGAACTTAATAAAAGCAACTCATATTTCGAATCAAGTGGCACGTGTCGTAACTGTTATTTTTCTAGTTGCGATTTCTGTCGCCAAAATTTTTGGTCCGCGTCACCGAATCGTAATTTATTCCCGTTCAGGCGTGCACGCGTCGCGCTGGAGCAGCTCGTCCACGCAGGAACGGAAACGCACGCGTCTGTTTCGTATTCCGACGGCGTCGAATGTGGACGCGCGTCCTGTCAGCGGGAAGATACTCGAGAACGTATTGGAAATATCGGAAATATTACGCCCTACTTGCGACACGCCGTCCCCCGCCGGATCGGCTCTTGTAAACGTCAATGGCGACCCTTTCGTTAAGCGGCTCCTGTCAAAGATGCGCTTTTTGCGACGAGTAAAAATAGCCCAGACTGAATCAATGAACGATCGTCGCGTTGCATCTTCGACCGCTGTCGAATAACTGGCCCGCGATTTGCCGTGGCTCGTGACGCAACCGACTGCATCGCGATTGGGCCATTTAGAGCCCAGTTGGTCGCTGTTTGACTCGGTTTAATATCAAAAGAAGCTAACAAATATATCTAAGACTTATTTAAATTTTTCTTTACAGCGCCTTATGAAGGGTTAAACATCTCTAAAGAGAATGTATCCGACTTGGTTGCTGTTTGATTTGGTTGGAACTCGAATACATTGTCTTTGGAGGCATTTAAAAGTCTGTAAGGAGCTATGAAACCAAATTTAATTGAGTTTTAGATATATTTGTTAGCTTCTTTTTATGTTGAACGATGGTTAGTTTGTACTAGTATGGCTGATAAAGCGTGAGATTGCAACAAGCATCATTTTTTATTTAAAAGTTCACTATTGTTACAACCTTTGCTTTCTTGGTCATAGTAATGCAAACTAGCTATCATTTAATTTAAAAAGAAGCTAACAAATATTACAAACAGAAGGTTAAATGTCTCTAAAGACAATGTATCGGAGTTGGTTACTGTTTGATTTGGTTGGAACTCAAATACATTGTCTTTGGAGGCATTTAACCATCTGTAAGGAGCTGTGAAACCAAATTTAATTGAGTTTTAGATATATTTGTTAGCTTCTTTTCATATCAAACGATGGCTAGTTGCTTATTGTAGTGTAAGTTGCTTATTGAACAATAAGTTAAATACACGATATTCAATTATACATATTATGTCGTATGGAAATCCATTTCCGCAAGTCGCAACAATGAACGCAGCGATCTTTGCATCATTAATGTGGCGAAAAGGGGAGTCAGCGAGCAAACGATCAAGTTTGATTCAGTTTCCAGCTCCGTACCCTCGTTGAAAGGGTTGTTGGACGTTGAACGCTACGATTTTGATTAGGATATCTGTGTTCTCGGATTAGTGTTGTCGTCTCTACGGTTAACGCGCCCAGACTGATGTAATCGACGCAGTCTCGTTTAATTTTCTCGAAAATTTACAGGGCGATCTTCTCAAACCTTCGTCTTAATTTCCAGTGACAGCTAGACAACTAGATTTTAAGCGGATTTTTCTGCGTTTGATGAACATTTCATCAATAAATTTCATCTCCGACCAAGGAATACAAGTTTTATATTTATTCGTAAATAAAATTGTTTCCATCTCTACGAATTCCTATTAATGTTGTTTGTCTAGATCAAAAGCTTCCGCACTAATGCGCTCAATTTAATCACAAAGTTTCGTCGGATTCCCTTTCGAGTTAAACGTGATCGATAATGCGAAAAGCTAATTTTAATTAATAGAGCCTCTGAGGTCGAGCTATCCTATAACCCTGCGCGCAAGGCACGAGGTTGGACGAAGTTTGTACGGTCGCGTTTACAAGGCGATGATGTCGTAATTACACAGCAGATCCGTTTGCATTTTGGCACCAACGGAGCGCGCCCGAACGTCACATTCTCTCTCTTTGATGTCACCCGCGTGGTATGCGACCAAGCTGAATGCAAGCATTTCAAAATTTTGTACGCCAAATTCGCGTTTGATCGTTTTGTGTACCCGCGCTCTCAATCTTCTGGCTTGTAATATTAATCTATTAAACGTTAGAGCCACGCAGGAATTTACTAACTTTGTATCAACTAAATTAAATTTGTTCAACGTCTATGCGTGCTTCCTTTCGGAAATTTACGAAAATATTCCATTGGATTTAATAATAGTTTATTGTTGAATTTCGCCCTTTACACTCGGGGTATTTGGCTCGTATCATTTTGTCTTCCTTTACTATACTTTCGTTCTTTGAACGTATTTGTGGTTGAATAATTTATTACTCAAATCGTTTCCTACAAATGATTTATTTATTTATTTACTGTACAAGTAAAAATCCATTAGGGTAGAAAACGATGCTCATACATAAACAATATACATGAACAATAAATTGTAAATTTGATTTTTAAACGAGGAAATTTTAATATCAAAAATTGGTTTCTTCCCTGACAGTTTATGAAAATCTCTGATAATTTATGTACTTGACCAGTTTGTGAAGGGTGGAATAATTACTTTATCGTTTTCTTTCCACGTGCAATAATAGAGTTCAATTTATTTAAACGCTGTTACGATAAGACTCGCCGCGATGTGTATATATCCTTCATTTATCTCGCCGTGTCTCATTACGCTGAAGAGGCGAAAGGTCAAGTCCGTCTCTCGAACGTGAAAACGAGGTCTGAGTTAAAGCCAAAAACCCCGGTGGTCTGCGTAACTTAATATCTGCTTCCGTATATGGAATCTGGTCTTACGGCTTCATGAATCCGCCATTTCGCATAGCTGAATGGCTGGAGTATTTGAATTATGCGGCTGGCGAAATAATTAGAATACCAAGTTGTCTGAGGGGATATTTCCCCGAACACGGCTTCCTTCGCCAATATATTTCCACGATATCCCGACGTTTTCTGTTCAACGTAACATCGTGTTCTTTTTCGCCCCGCGTTGTTTAAGTTTACAACATCGTTCAAGTTTCGAAGCTAAAGCAACTTTTCAAGGAGTTATATTTAGAACACTTTGCCGTCGTGGTAACTGATATTGTTAGAAAAATTACGCAGGAGGAAACGCAGTGGTTCGGCGTTAACGCTTCGCTTATTAAATCAATATAAACAGTAACTTTAACGGGATGTGAAATTTAAAAAAAAAAAATGAAAATCTATCATCTATTTTTTTTGTCTGGCTGACACGTTCGTGATTTGAAACATAGTCAAAATTGTTATTATTATTCTATTGTCGGAGTATCTAATCGTTGCAATTTTCGCGAAAACGTTGAAAGATAACTGACGTCGAGTCTGATGGTCTCAAATTCTGAGGATTCAACGGTTCGTCGGTCGTAACGTCGCAGAAGAACGTTCCTTCTCGCCCTCGAAACACGTTAATCGAAGCAATAAATACTTTTCCGCGAAGAGGGTTCTACGTCTTCCGAGGTATTCGCGTTATGGTATCGTCGTTCCAACTATTGCAGCTGTACGTAACTGTTACGGCATTGTAAATCTCGGTTAGGAACGGGCGTAATCTGTGATTTTAGCGTCGATGCCTAGGGAAATTGATATTCGCAATCTCCGCGAGACCGATCTATCTTGCGTCCAGGCCATTTAACGGGCAGCGACGGCGATGGCGGTCGTTAACAGACCGAACAGAGAAAGGAAAAAAAGCCACGGATCTCGGTATCTCCCTTCTCTCGCTTCGCTAGGTACACGAGAAAAAATTCAGGAGCCGGAGAAAAGAGTCGAAAGACTTTTACTAGTCGTGTTTGAGTTGCTCCCGTTTTTCTCCTATTCTCTCTCGTCTCGATGACGTTTACCTTAAAAAGGCAAGGTCGGAGAATCGTCGATTCTTTCTCCAATCTCGAGAGAAACTACGATTCTGGTACAGCGTCGATCGAAAAATTCGAACACCCTTCAATCGTTATGTACAATCTCTCTATCATGAGTTTAGAGTCAACGCAAGAGATATGGATTTAAAATTTTGTTTTTAACAGTTGCTAACGATCGTTACTTTATTCATGGCATCGCAACGAAGAGGGAAGACTAAGTTTGCCCAGTATGTTGGTTGGTAAGAAAACTAGTTTGGGTTTTAAAAGATTTGAATTTTATTGCGTTATTAAATTATGTCGTGGCACAGAGGCTGAACTTTTTAGTAGTTATTTATCCAGTCGAGCAGAATAATTACATTTTCGTGCATCATTCCTCATAAGAGGATCACGAAAGAGTCGAATTTCGACTTCATAGCGAGCGTAATCGAAAGCAACTTTTTACTATTTTCCATCGGTCGGCGTTCTTTTCTATCTATTTTCCAGTCGACACAATAGAAACCGTGGCTTCGTTGTCAGCGTTACGGACACAGAACACGTTCTATTTACCTTTCGTTTTTATTTCCTCGAACGTTTTCCATGTACGGTGGTTAATCGGTTGGTACGCGTCCAATGCGCCATTACCAGGGCAGCGTTCGTCGTTCGTAATTACAGAAGTTGTTTAATTCGTTTTTCAGACGGTCGGAACGTTTGAGCCTGAAATTCGTTTCGATGAAACGTCGTTGTCAACGTCGAAAAGTACACTTTGTTTTTTTTTTACAGTTGCCTGAAGAAATACAGGAAAAATTGTTATTACGACGGGGAAAAATCCTGAATCCTGGTCCCGTTCTGTTCCATTTTCGCTGATCTTTTGTTTTCATCGTCGTTGTTACAGGAATTTTTTACCGTCCGATTTCTTTTCATAACCTCCGCCCGAAAGCATATCGTAGATTCTTCCGTTTGCCAATTCTGGAAATAAGCAGACAGAACAGAGGATATCGTGATATTTTCGCTATTATGAAATGCAAATTTAACGTACGCTCTAATACGGTCTCGTAAATAATAAAACCCAAGGGAACGGTTGGCGCCCGAATATCTATTTCTATTTTATGGCATTATCGAAGAAATGCAATTTACGTCTGATCGAACTCCGTTCACATGCTTCAACGTTTTCTGGCGATTCCCTTATCGGACGGGTAACACGTTGGTATCCTTCCAAAGTACCTCGTAGAATTTTAGAAATCGTGACTGTGATGTTGGTACAAACGATTGCGTAATATTCGAGTCCAGTCGTCAAAACTTATTGTTCGATGGTACTTTAATTTACTCGTATTTGCTCATAAGTGTGTCGTTAAATATTATTTGCCATATTTTACCTAATAGTTTTCACCTATGCTTTCGTCGTACTAATGATAACGTATCTATAGACTTTAATGATCTCGGTAAGTGATACGATTTTATACGCCATTAAAAAAATAAGAGAGTCGCCGTTGCTTTTGCGCTATAAAAAAATATAAATAAAAACCGTCATAAATCTCGCCATTATTTTCAAGTTTTCACCGAAAAAAATTACGAGAAAGTTCGTCAAACCGTCAACGATAATTTCACTGCTTTAACCCGGCAAAAAGGGAACGCCAAAAAAGTCGTCGATCCAGGGGTAGTTTTCACGAGCAACAACTCCGCGAAGCGAATTTAATTTACCGAACGAAATTTCAACGGAACTCTAACTAGATTCCGTTCCCCGTGACATATTCCCCGTCAGAAAAATACAATTTTCTGTCTGTCTGGGCTGATCCGGTCATGGAAACCCAGTCACGTACGGTTTACTCGCTGTCGGCAAATTGCGACATGTTCCATGTATTTACTCGGCTGTCGTTAAACCGTTTGGTAACAGGCCAAAGAGACGGGAGCGACGAGCTGGCGGAGAAGTCCGGCGGACTTCTAATTTCCCAGCGTTGCGCTCGACGGCGGATTTTAACGAATGATAACGTTCCTCGCTAATTGTCACGGTCGACGAAATCCGTAAGTGGTCGCGGATCCTTAAGTTAAATTCGCCTAATGCTCGTTTCGCGCGTACCTGTCGTCCCGTAACCCAGTTTCCCTTTCTCGTCGACGATGCACTTCGCGTTTCGCGATGCCACCGCGTCCCCCTCCCCCTCCCACCCCACCCACTCTTAATAGCAGGTGCGTTGACTCCTCGCCCGTCCAATTAATCCGCGACGGCCGTTTGAATCGCGGTTACGCGTGAAACGCGCGAAACTCGCGCGGATTTTCGAGCTCGTAACTGTGTCAGAAGATCGGCGCTTGGACGACCTGAAGTGCCCCGTGGAAATATTTCGCTCGTTGGTCGCGTTAAAAAGTTGGTAAAGAGGATTGATGCAGTCGCTTCGCGGCGAGCACTGAAAAGCTCGGTTTATCGGTGAACTTCTGACCTGAAACGATATATATCCCGCCGCCGTTTAGAGACGAGTATTTTGATAAGTTTGCAAGTAAATGGGAGGAGTTGGAACGGGGAAGGGAAAGGGGCATCGGACCTTTGCTTCGAATGCCATTCGACGTCAGGACAGGCAATTTATCCGAACGGATTGGCGGCTTGCTGAGAAATCACCGTAGCAAACTGGGATTTTACGATGTTTGATGGAAATCGAACGAATCGGTACTTGCAGCGGGAAAGAATACATTTTGTTACTAGAAATAATCCTCGTCATTCTTTGAACGGAGATAGAAGTAACTTAGTCTTGTAGTAACGAAGCTCAAGGTAATGTCTGTAGACCCCATTTTATGCTTCAAAGCGGAGGATTTGAAAGTTATTGAGTCGAGTAATTCGAAAACAAATAGAGATAGGCAGAAGGAGGTGCTGAAAATAGAGGTTGAAACGTCACTTCTCACGAAATGCTGACTAGTAATGAAACAAACGTTCTGTATTCAAATTTAAATTCATTTTTAATTAAATGAACAATTTATAGTCCAATTTTATCATACACCGATCGTATAATCAATGAGAATCGTTAAAACTTGTTTAGGTACATAGTGTCAAAGTAAATGTGAAAATAACCATAAAAGACAGCATATATAATAATAGTTTATATCTTCATCAGATAGAGGATGGGATGCCCCTTAAAATGAGAGTTCGAACAAGCCGATAGCTCAATTAGTTCCGGAGATATAAGCCTTCGAAGTTTGTTTACGTCGCGAGGTGAATGAACTTTCACTGCGGCACGTGATCGTAGTAACTAAGTCACGACTCACGCGCGCGAGAGAGAGGTCCGACGCAACACGTCAGACGGAGACAGAGATAGTCGAATTAAAAAAATTACTCCTTTACATAAATTACGATATCTCCAAAATGAAATGTCCAATCGACAAAAACCAAAAACCAGTTCAAAGAGGAGGCTTTGCTAACGATGGCTCAATAATTAATAAAACACTAATAGTTTTGGAACTCCACGCGTTTAAAATGTTAGAAAAAGACAGTGAAATTTTAGAATTACACCTCTAGTGGACTCCATCAGTAATGCAACCCTAACAGACCTTAAACTGGGCATTCAGTGGCTATTCGATGAGCGTATATATAGGAATAGGTGCTCGGTCGAGCACTTGTGAGAGAGGTACAGGTTGAGAGTATCCCTCTGCTGACGAATGCAGAAAGTTTCGCCACAGATCCTTAAAGTAGCAACATGCTCTCTAGAAATTTTAAAACAATTCGTTCTGTAGATCTCCATTCTTTGTTCCAGTTATCTTGTATTTTCAGCATCAGCGTCACAACCTAATCAGCACGTAATGATATTTATATCATTTTAAAAAAATAGCTTGGGACAGGGTTGAACGAGTCACATGTTTACACGAACTCTTGCGGATGTATTTTTTAGATTCTCCGCATTGAATAATACCCGCTAAATGTTTCTAGATTTGCTTGCTAAAATTCCGAACGCTACTGCGAAAGATAAAGGCGGCGTTTAGTAAATAACGAATGTTTACCGCGGGTATCGACACGTATCCACGTAGGGATGAAACCGGCGATTCCCGAGCAAATTGCACAGTCGCTCCGTCGATGAGAACGACGTATGTTGCCGATCGTAGTTCATATTTCATGAGGTTCGAGCCGGTATCAAGCATTCCAAGCAGGCTCGAAGTGTTTGTTACCGATAAGGGCTGCCGGTTGCTAACTGAGGGGGGGAGCAAAGAAGAGGCGGGGGCCGTGTAACTGCAACATCTGTTGGCGAGGATCTTAAGGTCTATCCCCGCGTTCGTATCCCGCATCTGTTGTTCGGACATTTCGACACATCGCGAGGCTTTTCCGTGGGGGGGAAGAAAGTAATGCCGCGGCGCGCATTGAAAAGATTTGGAATTGTAAAGAGGCGCGAAGTTGCGATCTCACCGTGACTCGTAACATCCGAGGGATTTGTACGTTATTTATTAGTTCTCACGCCTCGACGGCGGCGTCGAGATATTCTATAGATCCCGCGGAGAGATTGAAAAATTGAATTCCATTGAACGGGACCGATTCCGTGAAAAATTTATTCCCAGAGACACGTGTAATCTATCGTTCGCTGGATTCTTTTCTCATTGTTCGCGACTGGGTGAAAATAGACTAGGAAAATAGACTAGGAATGAACAGACTATAGAGAAGCTTCATTTAGGTGTCTTTCGTAGATGTTCCGTAGTGTCGAGAGGGCTGGTAATTCCGAGTCAAAACCTTGGGGTGTGGAGCAGCTAGAGGGGTGGATAACACGCTCGTGATTTTCGGATTAAGTGGTTATAGACTGAATAATCTAGGCACACGTAGCGTCGCTACAACGCATTCTGTTGCAAATCGTGCCGTTTGGTATGGATCTCAGGAATTTTACGAAATAAACACAAAGTCTAGCATGTATTTCGATTTCTGATGAACGTAGCGTGTTTGCTTAATGTTAAAAAATAGTATGGTTCGAATTGAATAAGTTGCCTGTCGGGATTGAAAGGTTTCAACGACCTGACGGCGGTTTGTTGAAGAACTCGTACTATCAGTGGACTATAAACACTTCGCTCTTCCTCTACGCCGAGTTCGAGCTCTGCTGGGAGCTGCTTAATGACCAAAGCAAATAGTACCATCCTATATGTATTCTGTTAGCAGAGAACTTACCATTCTACCCAAGGTATGTTGCCTCTGCTATACGGACATCGTCCTGAGATTACGCAAAGTAGGGGAATGGTTTACAGAAAGCACACATCAAGTCTGTGGTTTTTAACCCTCTCGAAATCGCTAAACGCTTTCGATTAAAAATAAAAATAAAATTGCTCCGTCGTTGAAATAGTAATATTTGAGAGATAATACTCAAATCATAATATTTAAATAATAATATTCAAGTATTCTAACGTTCAAAGTTTATTTGTATCGTTCGTGAAATGTTCGAATAGTTTCAGTCTTAGCTTGAAGCTGGTAAAACTTTCAAGAGAATATAAATGACCGTCGATGAACAAATTTCTGGCAGCCAACGACGTCGAACTTTCTTACGTCTGGGTGAAAATCTTCAGTATGCCTCGAAGTGCAATTTTCGATCACAATTCTCGAGCGAAGCTCTCCATCTGCTCGGAACTCCGATTTCATACATCGAGGGGTGATTCTTCCAGAACGCGTGCGATTCATGAAATATTTTCGCGTAGTACTCCATCCGTGGAACTTATTCTACTCTTTCCTCCGAACACATTCGCCCCACGTCGAAGTAAAAATAGTAACTTGATCTTTCGACCATCAATGCAGCATCTATTTCTAACGCGTAGCTGTATTCGAATGTTACGTCGAACGGAAAATTCTCGTGTTTTATTCGATAAAAAAATAACCTCCGTAGTTTTAGAAATAAACGTTCATTTCGTCGTTTCACAAATCGTTAATATTTAGAAGTATTTAAGATTTCCTTTTATTTTATTTTGTGTTAATTGACGTTGAGGCTCGTTTAATGTATGTTTATTTTGAAATTATAATCTGTAATATTTTTAACTCGTTTCTTAGAATTACCACGATTTAAGAGAGCGTAAAGACAAGATGGTTTCGACTTCCTAAAATCTGTGCACTTCCAATATTCGACGTTGAGCTATTCCTCCCCTGATATTTTTTTCCTATTACCTACATGGGACCGAAATCGTTTAAGCATCGAGACTGACGATACCGTTGAATTTTTACGATTCGACGGCGAAAGGATCCTCCCTTTCGCGCCACTTTACGATTTCATTGACGTCGCGTTCAGACATACTTCCGCTTTAATGGTACAGTGTGATACTCGATGGAATCACCGGGCGATCCTTTCCAGCGCGAGTGTGACGCGCGACGTCCCCGCTGCAATGAATCCTTCGTCGTCGTAAATCTTCTGGCCGAGTCTCACCCTCGATTTCTCGTTGCCGCAATAAATACGAATTGTCAGATTCTTTTCTAAATTTGAAAAATAGAAAATAACGGGAAGAACGTATTACTACAGATCGAAATCCCATTCCCCAGTTATTTGTGTCGTCTCAAAAGTTTTCTCTATTCGCAGAATGGTTTGTCGAATTAAAATAAAATAAAATTATATTGATTGTATTGATTTACTTTATATCTAAGGATTCATCAAAAAATCATTCGATACAGTAACTCGTATGGAAAGAGTATTAATTTAGGTAGAACTTTCTAGTCCGGTCAAAGAATCAAAAGTTTCTATTGTTTTTCTTTTTAATTTTTGCAGTGTGGTTCTCGCTATCGTACATTACTGTCAGCAAATATAAATTTTGAGAGTGAAGAAGTAGAGTAATGGGAATCTGTGTAAACGTAGCGGTGGCTAGGGTTTTCTGATACAGGATTTATTTACCAAAAGTGTCTGCGTTGGCTTCTAACCTATTAATTTGTCAACGTTACTGCAGAACACCCTGTATAGTATTTCAAGCGAGAACCAGGAAGATTTCCGGTGTCTCTTGCGTGACGAGGAATTTCCCCTGAGACTTCCCTGACGGGCCTTTCCTAAGTTTCCTGTGGCTGGGCTGCCTTCTCTCTTTCCCGTCGCCCTCTCAGACAATGTTTCTTCCATATGGGAATCCTCTTCCAAGACGACACGATGGAAAACCGGTGGTTTCTTCATGTCGAATGCCACGTTGACGGATTCGAACAGTCACGAAGTATGATTCTTAGAATAACTAGCACGAAGAAATATTTTTCCTTTGGGAAAGGCAGTTCTCGACAAAAATATTTTTCACGTATTTTTCTGTCGACTGAGAGCTACCTTGAAACGATACAAATAACCCCCAAAATGCTTCAATGATAATTTTTATTCTTAAATCTATTTTAAAGAAAATCATTATTTTTTTTTGGAGCGTTGAAAACATTTGGAATATCTTGGAAACTGGGTAAATTTCACTTATATATAAGTTGAAGCCAATTAGGAGGAGAAAGTCGAGCACTATTTGGCGTAGGTCAGGGTTAAGGTCTCGTATACTCACGGTAAAGAAGTTTTACAACAACAGATGCTAACTTCGAGTTTAATTATACTTTCGCCTTAATTGTATGAGTATTGTATGTACTTTCGTCTCACATGGGAGACAGAACCGCGAAATATGCTAATCGTAACATCAGCAAACGCTGTTTATTAGCAATATCAATATTTTGGTCATTGATATCTATTTCCAAATATCCAAAATTTAAAAAATTTTTATTTGAAATACGATTAAAGTAAAACGTCGAGATCTTGTAATAACATTTAGTTGCAATAGTAACAAATAACATTGAGTACATTTTAGGTTACTATTTTACTTCGAACAAACGTAGTTTGTCTCGACTTACCTAAAAACGACACTCGTGAAAACGTTCGTGGAAAAGGTTCCCGATTCCAGTCGTGTTCGTTCGAAAATTCGCGAACGTCGTCCCTCCGCGGTAACAAGTTTTCGAAGTCGGTTCCGCCTTATCGCGAACCAACGACACGCCCCGTATACAAATACCGCGGCGTCCCAGACACTTGTTCGCGCACTGGAAATCGCATACGCGCCTCTTCTCGCATTTCCCGAGGGACGAACGGGCTGGATGGAGAGGACCCGCGAAGAAATTGATTGAGACGTATCTCCGTCTGAGACGGATATTAAAACAGTCTGCGGAGGAGACGGTAAAATAAGCGAGAGTAGAGCTTCCTGCGACAGGAAATTCGCGCACAAAGAACGCGGAGCGTCAGTCCGTCGTTAGGCGAATCGCGGAAATTTTATTCAAACGATAGCCGACAAATACAATCAAATTTATTCAGGACTGTTTGACTTGTTTATTCGTCCATCGTGAAATACTTCTCGTGACTCCAAATCGGGAGAATTTCGTAAGAGGACAGAAAAGGAATGGAGGGGTCGCGTTTCGTCCGAGACTGCTCTGGTGGCGAGCATGGGAGGCGACGCCACACTGTGATAAATAAATTTTAATAAACTCGTGCAACTCTGAAATGAAATTCAAAGACACAGATTTTCATTGTACTTTGCAATCTATAGACAGTCAGGACTGAAAGGGACTTGGTGGGTACTGTAAATAAGTCGGTGAGAAGAATAAGTTGGGAAATACGGAATACGAAATACGGTCGAGTGCTTGTGAGAACGCGAGCCCTCTGGTGGCGAGCATGGAAGGCGACGCCACATTGTGATAAATAAATTATAATAAACTCGTGCAACTCTGAAATGAAATTCAAAGACTCAGATTTTCATTGTACTTTGCAATCTATAAACAGTCAGGACCGAAAGGGACTTGGTGGGTACTGTAAATAAGTCGGTGAGAAAAATAAGTTGGGAAATACGGAATAGAATTACAGGGTTGAATTGAGTATTGCTACACCGGATGTATAGCGTGAGAACATTAACATTGGAAGAAAGGAAGAAACTTGGCTGGCCAGGAAGAGGGCGAGGAAGAAATTCGGGCAGATAAATCGAGCCGGGCGGATAGCCGGATTAAATTTAATAATACAGATACCGGCCAATCTCGGAGAGTAGTGGGTGGCTGGCTGTTGGCCGTTAATGTTTAACTATGCTTGAAACGCGTGTACGCGTCAGATGAACCGGAAGGAAGCGTACGGCCTTTCGAGAGTTTCTTTCGGCGTTGCGTGTACGCGAGCGATTTATATCGTCCACGTTACTTTCTAGGAGCATACTGACGATCGTTTGTGAACGAAAAGTGGAATGAATTATTCAGGCAAACAGAGGTCTGTTATTCTCGAACGTCGAGGCTATCCAATGTCTGCACCTAAAGCGAATTGGTCGGCAACTTCTGTTCCGTTTAAGTTCACTGCGTTCGTAAATATAATTACCGTGGCTCGATGTTCGAAGTTTAAATAATTTTACTATGAAAACGACAGTATAAAACTTTTATGTACTATTAATTATCGATTATCATTAAACGAACAGGTTTGCGAGTATTGCATCTTTTGTTTAAGTTTGCTACGTTTACAAATTTAATTACCGAGATAACTGTTCGAAGCAAAGTTTGAGAATTGAATAATTTTATTATGAAATGGGTTACATGGTCTTTTGAAACGCTTCCTGGAAACATGAATACAATTATTGTTACTTTAAGTTACCGATTGTTTTTAAGAAAGATGTTTTCAGCGTTCCAATTTCCTGTTACGAGCAAACGCGTTTCCAAGCGAGATCTGAACTCGTTACTGAAAGCGACGTTGAGTACCGTTAAAGAAATTATGTAAAAATGAGCGTTTTAACCTGAAACGTTTATTGCATCAGGCTCGAAGAAACTAAATGGTCTTAAGCCCCGGAGTACACGTTCATACATAATGGATAAAGTACAACCTTTCGAGAGCAGCGCGAGGCGCTCCAAACGCGTTAGCCACGAAGAAAGCTAACGCAGTGTTACACCTGTCAGAGCAATTTCATCGTACCTGGATCATGCGACCTTGCAAAAGTCGGACGCTAAGAGATTGCGCCCAACAAATGAAATTACCTCGCGGCCGCAGAGGCACTTCCTTCGACTGCGGACCCTTCCGTCGATTATCATCTACGAAGTTCCAAACGGGCTTAATAATATTGAAGCTCTCGATGGCGACCTTGAAGAATTTACCCAGCGAAACTTTGAAATTCTGAGTAAACGACTGGGAACTGGGACAAAGATTTTTTGGTCCCTGAAAATAAGATTCGCCGTCGATACATACACGTTATATATCCAGAAATAGGGTGATTGTACGTTATAAAATAAGTTTTTCCATGCGAGACTTTATTTATGAAGAAATGAACTTTAACAATTCACGAGATACTTAACAATAGAGCACTTGGACACCGATCGCAAGTAGAAATATCGAGAAATGGTCAGACGCACCAGGCATATCGCAGAAAAATTGTATTCTAGGTGTTTTATTTATTTTCTCAGATAAAATACACTATATCTAACGAGAGTAATCTTGAAGAACTTAACCAGATAGATTTTGAGACGCTGAAAATAAGATTCGTCGTCGATAGAGAAGACATAGGAGAAGAAACGAATAAAAAGCATAGTAATCGTTGTACATCTGGAAAGAGGGTGATTGTGGGTCACAAAATAAGTGTTTCCCATACGAGACTTTACTTTTGAAGAGATCAATTCTAAAAATTCACGAGATACTTAACAATAGAGCACTTGGACACCGATTGCAAGTAGAAATATCGAGCAATGGTCAGACGCACGAAAAAATTGTATTTTAGATTTTTGATTTACTCTTTTACATAAAATACTGTTTAACAAAAGCCTGATCGAAAACATTTAATAACTGTATTCTACAGTGATCTAAATATAATTATACAAATTTTTTGTCACAACACATTACAAAGTGTCATATTAATAACTTGACCATACGTTCCCGACTTGTCATGTTTTTCATGTTTAACGTATCCGTCGAGTAAATTGTTTTATTACGATTTTGCTTCGCGAATTTGTATCCACTCCAGACGTATAATCTCGTCCGTAATATTTCGCTGTCGTTCTCATCGAATTTCGTCTCTCTCCGAGCGCAATGTCGTCTTTAATAAACGTAATACTTTGCGACCGGAGTCGAGATTCCTCTTTCATTCGTTTGTAATGGGCAGGATAGGCATAGCTTGTTGTCTCTTGTTCCTAGAGCCACATTGTGTACGAGGAGACAATGCTCGTAATTTCCGCGCGAATCTTAAGTGGCTGCAGGGTGAAAACTTCCCAGGAGCCGATAGAGCTTCCTGCCGGAGCGCGGAGGATGGAAAACAGGGGGAAAAAAAAAATTCGCGGAAGGAATTTCGATTGTATTGTTTCTGCTAAGTGAAAGCACTCAGCCTATCCATTGACGAGTACGAGACGTTCCATTATTATACCTCAACAAAGCCTACGTCCAAAGTCACGGTCGATTGTTTCGCGCTGAAGAAAATATTCTTTGACAGGTATTATCGAGTCCTTGCTTTAAGAGCACGATTATTGGCGACACAATTACCCCGGCATCAGATAGTCGATCTTCTTTGCGCAGGGGAGTGTATCTTGGTAAACAAAATTCCCCCATCGATTGAATTTTTATCAATTTACTCGTAAAGTATAGAATGGAAAAGAAAAGATAATATTACCAGGACGTGGCTTTGGAACAGATTCGAAGTTCGAGTAGTTAAATTTTCTTAATCAAAGAGGCTACGTTAAACATAAAAAATGTTGTACTTACGTACGTCGATGATTTTAGAGACACCCTGTACGCGCTGAGTCTGCCAGGTAATCTGATTGAGGAGTCCACTGGTAAATTCAAAATCTCTCTTCGTCTTTCATCTCTCTTCCATTTTCGCGTCTTTCAGCCGCCATGAGCTCGTAAAATGGCGTAGTGGTACGTCGGGGAACCCCCAACGCTGGCTTATGAAGCACTTCCAACCGCATCACAACACTGACGAAGGCTGTTTTAAAGCAATTGTTTTCATTTTCGTCTTCGTTTTACTGATATATTTTTGGTGAAGCATTAATAACTCGATTATGATCACGCCCACATAGAGGTGACATAATTTGTTCACCGAGGAACTAAAAAAGTTTGATTCTCAAGATTGGATGTTCAAGAAAATAAATCTAGACGGGGCTCACAAATTTTAACAAAGCAATAAAAATAAAATTGTCTAAAAGCAAAGTTTCGTCCGATCTGGGCAGTCAACGTGTTAATGAAAACGATATAAAAAGATTCACGCGGTATATCGATCACGAAAAGTTACAGTTTTTTTATATGGCGTGCTTTTCCTTTCTGAAAAGCTTCCAAACGTCGTTCTTTTTTCGACGAATCTTTTGTTGGATCCTTTTCGCATAATCTGTAACGGCATATCGACTGGAATTCGCTTCCTATCGCCGTGAATCTTAAGCGGAACCGAGTTCCGATTTGTTCCAATTACGATGGCGGGCCATAAAGTCCGCGCCGGGACGTTCCTCCTGGCGTCTACGTGTATACGGATAATCGATGTTTACCCCCAGGGGAATTTCGCGGCGTCTAACTGTCGCATGACTCATTTCAGGCGGCGGTCTGGCGCGTCCGAAGATGACACTGAATCTGGACGCCGGCAACGGGACGAACAGCGTCGGGAACCCCGGTCAGTTCGCCCCGAAAAAACCCGGTGGTCTGAGCCTTGGATTGCCGCTGGAGATTAGCACCGCCCGTGGATCCGCCGATCTCGTTGACGTGGACCTTCCTCTCGAGAGACAAGGGTACGTCATTCGAATTTATCAGCTTACGAAACATTCTGTCGCGTCTGACGGTCGTCTGCACCGGCGATTCTCATCAAAAGTCACGCGTACAAAAAAGATGTAAAAATATACCCACGACTTCAGAGTCATTTATTAATCGTAGTTACGTAACCGAAGAGTCGTTTCGAATTAAAATGTCTCATTTAAATGTTAATTTTAACTTTCGAGCCACTCGGGGAGGCAATGATTTCTGATATATACACTATTTTTAACGAAGATACATCGAATTTTGTTTCATTACACCCTTCAGCCTCAATCGTTCGTATTATTAAAATTATTTGTTCGTCTATTTCTCTTACTATCGCGTTTAACCCCTTGACGTACGATGCGATTCCAAATAATTTTTCAAACGTGTACTATTAAATTTTATTTAAATTTATTTGTACGAGGCACGGCCACGAGCAATAATAGATTTGTTTTACGAATACCTCGTGAATGTAAAAATGTGTTGATTTTTATATATAAAACTTGTTGACCAGAGTCAGACCGGTTATTGTATAGAAATGGGTTGAGACATTCACAAAATGTTTTTACAATCGAATAGGAGCTAATGTTTCGTCGTTTGCATTGCAGGTGGTACCACGGATCCATCACGAGAATCGAGGCGGAAGCTGTCCTACGACTTCTGAGAGAAGGAAGTTATTTGGTGAGGAACAGCGAATCGACCAAACAAGATTATTCTCTATCGCTGAAGTAAGTTATACGTATGCGTACAGCCTTGATACTTTTCGCCTGGCGCTACGCCATTTCTTCTTTACGCGAAACTTCCGGGCAAATGTATCTCGACGATGAATACGAAATCGGGATTTCGCGTTCGCTGTTCTTTAAAAGCAGTTGAGCACGTCGTAGCTGTTTCCTGTCGATTAATTATACTTTGGTATATGCGCTCCAATATACCGCTGTAAAATGTTGACAAAATGCTACAAATGCTCTATTTTTTATGAGCTTCGCATTCATTTTCGAGAACTTTAACTAAATTGGTATTCACAATTATGGATGTAATTTTCGACTCTTTGGATACGAATGGTTGTGTTGTTGCTCTAGTGCGCCACTAATTCAGTTATAACGGCGATTTATTCGTTCTTCTAACTGTTACGCGAAGAAAACAAATGCATTCGGATGCTCCTAATTCAATAAAAGTGACATCATTTGATGTAGAGCCGAGTTCCATTATGTTTGACAGTAAAACTGCATTCTTGCTTGTTTACACGCATCTAAACGTTATTATTCGCGTATTTGAACGTACTTTTACCAAATAATTGATGTGTCATTGCACTGGAACGCTAATAATACAGTTATAACGGACTTCTGGCTGTAAAGCAATGAAAACAAATGCATTTGGGTGCTCCTAATTCAATAGAAGCGATAGCATTTTTAAAAGTTATTATTGGGGTATTTCTACGTACTTTTATTTGAACAATGGTCAAAGACTCAGAAGAACCTTTTGAATTTTCAGAAGCGCCCGAGGTTTCATGCACATGCGCATCCAGAAGAACGAGGACCTGAACGCGTACATTCTGGGCCAGTTCAGCAAGCCGTTCGACAGCATACCGGAAATGGTTCGTCACTTCAGCGTGAACCGTCTGCCGATACGCGGTGCCGAGCACATGTGTCTTTTGCATCCGGTCATAGCTCAGCTTTTGTAGCGCATCTATCGTAGCGCCGTTTAAGGCGCTCCTACTTTTTTGATATCCCGTTTATTTCGAAAACGCAGAGGCTCGAAAAATGACGTCGAACGTTCGCGACGAGAAAGAAAGAGATAAAGAGAAAAAAGATAACATCTTAGAAAACAATACGTCGCGAAGAACTTTGGGTTGCCGTGCATATTCGACGCGCATCGTACTTCGATTCAATTTCCATTTTCGTCTCGCGTCTTCGCGACGAACTTTCCGAGCTTCCGAGGGGAGACCAGCGAGCCGCGAACCGTGGAAGAACAAGTCAGGAATCGGAACTGTTCGCGGGCGCAACACAGTACAAAATCAGTGAAAAGTTTCTGTAGGCTTAGCGAACGATCTCGAGAATAATCTTGCTCGTTCACGCGATCCCGCGAAGTCCGTGCGTTCGTAGAGCTTTTTATCAGCCGCCGTATTCGGGGAAGCGATCGAGATTCATTCATCGATGAACTTAAACCCTTGCCCTCCCCTGAAATGACCGTCGCGTGAACCTTTTATTTTCGCGTAGTGGATTTTGGATTCGAGATTTCGTTCCTCTTGCATCTCGGGGCGATGGAGTATTCGCGTACGGTAGAATCGCAAGGAAAGAGCTACGAGCAGAGAGAGAGGTCAGAGTCGAGAGAGGAGCTCTAAAACGGATAGATTCTAGAACGCTTTATCGCGAGAGACGGACGAATTTATGGGTGTTCGAGGGCCGAGTCGTTTCAGAATCGTCTTTCGAGGCGAGAGCTTTACAAAATGGTTGTTCCTTGGTGGCCGTCGAGGCCACGGCGTTCCGTATAAGAAAACTATCGATGGGATCAGAGTCGTACAAGCTGCTAATCCGAGAAGGTTGCGATGTAATGCGTATTTAGGTTTAGATACACACGTAGATGGCCGGCGTTGGCCACTACGACGGAGCTGGAAGCCAAAGAAGAGCTATGTAAGTCGTGTTTGTTCGTTCGTGCGAGGAGTAAACGTGCGAGGATGGTGAGTCGAAAGGACCGCGGTCGCAATGCCAAACTTTACAGCTAATCGTAATCATTTAATCAGAGTTTAAGTTGTTTGTCGTCGTTGATGAGCGATTGGGCTCGGACCAGCAAGCGGATCGACTGTTTTTTTCGGGTTGGTAATGCGAGAAAAAGATGAGAGAGAGAAACAGAGTGAAGGACGCGAAAAAAAGATGTCTTAACGACGAGAGTGAGGATCGAAAAGGAGCGAAGGGACGATCGAGGTCAGCCAATCCGAATCATCGATGGCTCGTCGCTCGGGTCATCCGTCCGACAGTCTCTTATTTTTGGGAGATTTTTGCGAGAGATGGCAACCGATACATATTTTTTCATGTGATAACAATTTGTTACAGAGATAGCCTAGTTTCACCTGTGATCTGTTACTTAGTTCCCTTTGTCCGTGTCTGTTGGTCGCTGTGTGCAATATTCTCGTACGGTACGATTATGGTAACGATAATAATAATATTAACAATAACATTAATAATAACAACACTAATATTAGTATATAGTAAGAACAGTAACGGTAATCGTTAAGACGCTATTATTTAATATTGGGTAGCCAGCAACGACGCGCGATCAGGTGCGACACGAGAGACGTCCGTGGTGTTACAATAATTATTTCGATGATAAGGATTTCGATTTGCGAACGGTTGTGAGGGAAATTTTATTGGTTCGTAACCGAAACCATACGTTTTACTTATGACATCGATTAAGCGAACCTTTTGGAGCCCACTGTGCGCGTAGCGAGTGCCGCGAAATCACGGTAGAAGCCTGGAATAATTTCGTCCAACGGTTAGGCGATGGAACTCGTTATCCTCTTGATACTAGTCATTACGTGGTTTCGTTCATTGGATCGTTTTCGATCGATTTTCAACGTTGCACACGGCACTCTCTACCGTTTTCCTTCAGTTAGGTTTCAACGTAATACACACACACACACACACACGTACACATACACACATACAGGTACAGATACACGTTGTACTTTAAGCTGCCAGTATTATTAACTGTAATCGATAATGCATATCCATGTTAACGTTTAAGACATTATATTGTCCCCCTCCTAACGGATGATTATGAAAAGTATACTCTATATATATTTATTTGACATTCTATTTATTGCATTGTGTCGTTAAAGCCAATGATCTTACGTCATGGTTTCCGTGTATACCGTTGATTTAACCCCGTAAGATCATAGCGAAGTAAATTCATGGTAATCTCTGTAGGTCTTAGAGAAACGTAGATTAACCGCCACTTACCAAAGGATAAACGAAACGAGGCAGTAAATTATGTGGTAGACACTGACTTGTAGATACTTCCTGTACCTTGAAATTTATATGACGTAGCGTTTAGCTCCGACGTATACACAGTACACGTATACATGAATATATATTATTACCAGAATATTAGCGCATAGTCCTTTATATAGAAGGTACAACCGTGAGATCGTAAGTAATCGAGAAGCAAGTCCGATATATATAAACAAATCGAGAGAGTCGCGTAAAAGCTCTCGCATGTAAAACGGATTTCGAACGGTGTAATGTGCAATAACGAAGAGCGATCTAGTGCGGTCGCGATATGTGGTGCGATCCAGTATTTTTGTTTTTAGCATGACAGACCACCGATGTTCCAAATCGACTTCACTAGATAGTCTTGTGTACTCCGAAACTCCCTCTTAATAATAAAACATTTAATAAAACAAACACGCTTTTCGTCTGAGTTTCCATAATCTTTTCTCGTATCGTTTCTCCGAGCTTTTCTTGATTTTTGTTTATCAGTATATAAGGCCCCTAGTAGCACAAAAATATTGGATATATATTTTTTTCGAATATTGGAAAAATATTTTTTGAGCCACACTTTTTCATATTAGATAAATATTAGATGTAATATTGTATACATGTTCAAGAAATATAAATTGAATGTTTAGAACATATAAGCTAAATATTCGGAGAATATAAAATAGATATTTAAATAACATTCAATAAAATCTTTAAATTTAAGAAAAAGTTATACAAAAAATTAATCTCTATACAGGGTGTTCGGCCACCTCTAGCAAAAATTTTAATGGGCGATAGTAGAGGCCAAAATAAGACGAAAATCAAAAATACTAATTTGTTGATGGAAGCTTCGTTAAAAAGTTATTAACAATTAAATTCAAAACTTTCAAATCGTTCTGGAAAAATTATTTTCGGTTGCGGGGGTCAACTACAATCATTTTTGGTGAGTACACATACCTCCGAAATCCTATCTACTTTCGAGAAAAAAAATCGAGTAGGTGCTGAAATTTTTCGGCGAAAAAAAATTTTTCAAATCGTTCTAAAAAAATTATTTTCGGTTGCGGGGATCAATTACAATCATTTTTTATCATTACACATACCTCCGAAATCGTACGCACTTTCGAGAAAAAAATTCCTTACTGAAAATCCAATTAGGTGCCTAAATTTTTCAACGGAGAAAAAAAATTGCAAATCGTTGTGAAAAAATTATTTTCGGTTGTAGGGTTCAATTACAGTCATTTTTGGTGAATAGACATATCCCCGAAATCTTGCGCATTTTCGAGAAAAAAATTCAGTAAGGGCGGCACTTTAAACGTTAATAACTTTTTAACGAAGCTTCCATCAACAAATTGGTATTCTTGATTTTTGTCTTATTTTGGCCTCTACTATCGCTCATTAAAATTTTTGCTAGAGGTGGCCGAACACCCTGTATATCAACTACTTTCTGTACACTGCTTCAGGAAATATTGTACTTTGTCTTCGAAAAAACCTTGTTACATTCAGAAATTTTTATACTGCTGGGGCGGGATTTGAACTCGGTACCTACCGTTTACTGTGTGATGTGCTTCCTCGCTGAGCCATGCGAACCTACGTTGTTACATTCATTACTTTTTAGACTTATAAAGGCTCAAATATATAAAATAAAATAAAATATATATATACATATCTCGTATCAAATCATACAATTATTAGAAGAGATAAACTTCTGTTAAAAAAATTGTTTAGTTAAAAATCAAACTACTTTTTTTTAATGACGCATATTATTAATAGTATGTTAACGACATACAGATATATATTTCCTCAAGTACTTCCATCGTAGGTAAGCATCGAAACACATACAATATATTTGTTAACTGTACTACAATTGCGAATATATTTTCTTTTCAAGATCCAAGTTCACCATTTTCTAATAATTTAAATTTATTTTATAATACTACAATAAATTTTATCCAATTAACAAAATAATATTTTGATTATTTGTTAATTCATTTATTTTATTAACACATAAAAAAAATTAATAATAATTAAAAGAATGTTTAATCTTACAGTTCAATCATATTACGTAAGACGTAAGAGCTACACGATTATTTTTCATACACAACTTTGTTGCATTAATGTTCTTATAATATAAATACATGTCGATTAAGTGACATTGTTACGAGCCAGGGCCGTGCAGCGCGCGTGGCCTGCGAGTGCAAGAGAGAGTATGGAATATGGTATCAATTTGTTAGTGAGGTGCACGGACGAACCCGATGCAAGATCGGGGAGCCGCTAGGATAGTTGATAACGAGGACGAACCTGATGCGAAATCAGGGAGCCTCTAGGATTGAGTCACTTACGGACGAACCTGGTGCGAAACCAGGGAGCCGAAGGAGGGTGTAATGTCGTGAACGAACCCGATGCGTAATCGGGGAGTCACTAGGATGGTTAATAACGACGCAGACGAACCCAATGCGAAATCGGGGAGCTGCTAGGAGGTTGGAACAAACGCAGACGAACTCGATGCGTAATCGAGGAGCTGCTGGGAGGTTGGATAAATCACAGACGAACCTGATGCGTAATCAGGGAGCTGTAGGATGCGGACGAACCTGGTGCGTAAGCAGGGAGCCGCTAGGATGGTATTAGATTGCGTGGACGAACTCGATGCGTAATCGAGGAGCCACTAGGTTGTAAGAATTTGTATTTGGATTAAGGATATGTTAATTGACCTCGTAACTTCAATTATTAAATATAATATAACCCGAGCGGTAAGGTTATATTATTGTGGGAACGTTTAACTAACAATAATCGCTTTATATAATGATGGGTTAAAGAAGATAAGTAACTCTGATTTAATAATGAAACTAGATATATTCTTAAAACAAACAAGAAAGATACAAGTGTTCTGTGTATGTTTGTCGCGTCCAAAGAATAATTATAAATACCTAAAATGTTGTTGCTCGGTGTTGACGCACTGGCGATGCGGGGGTAAGTCGGTTGAAACTAAAGGCCGTAATAGAATTTATGCCGGTTCACGGATTCTATATGGTTTAATATTGATACGAAAGGGTACTGTAGCCCGATCTCACTAGATATAACTGACTATCAAAATCGTAGACGCGTAACGAGAGACGTGACGTTGACTCTAAACGTGACGATACGATTATGATCCCCAGAGTAATGAAGTCGCGGGGTTTATATACCCAAAAATCTGTGGGGGCGGATTGAAAAGTACGTTAGAAATTACCGCATTCGGTATTCTCCGAATTGTGTTAATTACCGGGCTACTGTATCTCGACGGAAGTGACCCCCATTCCAAAGGTTAGATACGTAGCAGGGCGATTTCCCAATGCACGCAAGTGGCAAGAAAAATTTGAGGGACGAAACGTTCGGCATACGTAACAACCTAGACGAATTAATGTAAATTAAAAGTTGTAGAAGAATGCGAAATAGAAATAAAATTAATGGCGAGCAATGACCGCGAATAAAACACGTCAATCTTGTTTAACGGTCAATTTACTTCTACACAATAGTTTTCGGCCGTCGTTAGGGGACTCAACTGTTCTCACAAACGGTAAACGGCAATTCAAACATCGAATGCCCGAATGCCTACAGTCGGCCATCCTGACAATATGACCGTCCTCGGTCATTTAGTCGCGAGATTTTCCCTATCGCATCCAAAATTTCATTTGGTCTGGACCGACAACGCTAGTGAACGGCATCTGCGTTAGCTGGAAACCATCGACATCGCCGACGACGTAACGATCCTGCGCCAACACCTTTTTAACCTCGTACGGCCCTTTAAACTTCGGGATGAGTTTCTTATTGACACCAGGCGTGGTGTCAACATTACGGATCATCACTCGATCTCCTATCTGATACTGAGTGGCTGCCCGATGACGCAAATTATATCGACACTCGTTGTCTTGTTGACAGCGCGTAATTCGGTCAGCTGCTCGCTCACGCAATTCTCCTAAATTCCTCTCCGGGATGGCGTGTGCCTCTAACACTTTCCTTACATTATCATGGATGTCGCCGGTTTGTTTGACGCCGAATAATAACATCGCGGGAGTTTCTCCAGTCGAACGGCAAACAGTGTTATTAAGGGCAAATTCAACGTCTTTTAAAACTTCGTCCCATTTTCCGGGAGTCCTTGATAATTTAGCAAGCATAGGAGTGAGCACGCGGTTAAAACGCTCAACTTGTCCGTTGGCACGCGGCGTGCCGACAGCGACCAAAACGTGAGCGACCGACATGTCCTCTAAAAAGTCTCGAAAACCCTTGGATGTGAACGACGTTCCCCGGTCCGATATCACTCGCCTCGGGCGACTATAAACTCGGAAATAATCGCGCAAATGCGAAATAACTTCGTCCGATTTAGTTGTCTTACACGGAAATAGTCGTATATGTTTCGTGAATGCATCAACGACCGCAAACACGTATTTATTGCCGCGTCGGGATCTTTCTAATGGACCGTAATGATCTAAATGAACGGTGTCAAACGGTAGAGCGCCTTTCGACACGTTATGGAGGTATCCCTCCTGTTTGCCGGTTGACGGAGAGAACTCGATGCATTTCAAACAATTCTCGATGTACGCCTTGACTTTCTCTCGCATCTTCGGAAACCAGTAAACGCGCGTTAAATTCTCGAGCACTTTGTCTATACCTACATGTCCAAGATCGTCATGGCTCGTACGGATCACGTTATACTCCATCTTACAAGGAACGTAAAACAACAATTTTTCATTTTTCACCTTTCTATACACCAAACCATCGCGTAGCTCGTATGATCGATCTTCGCATGTTTGATGAAAAATATTATTGCTTAATTCCTATTGAGGTTCTCGAAAGCTTTAATAACCAAAAACCAGTAGTTCCACTTTCACTCGCACTGTTCACTGTTGCAGGAGTAGTTATAGGTGCATCCATAGCTCATTGCTGTTGGAAAGCTGGTACTGCTACTGCTCAACAGATTCACTGCAGTAAGGATAGGAAACCAGAGGTGGAAAAGAGAAGCATATCAACTCAAACAGAGATAACAGGTCCAGTTGAGGAAGCCATTGCAGACACCTCCTTCAACATCACTCGAGACCATCAACCGATTCCCAGAGCCATATCACCCTACGACAAGACTTTCGCCACATCAGATATAGCAAGAAATCTGCTTCCGTAATGGAGGCTCTTGCAAGGAAGATCGAAGAGTATAAAAATCTTCTCCCAGAGTTCATTGAGCTGTCCAATGAAATCATTCTGAGCATCTACGAACGAATTCCAGCGGCTACAGCAGTCACCAGACAGCTGCTTCTAGATGCAACGGAAGCAGAATTGGATGTCATAGCCAGAGGAGAGTTAGCTGTGGTTCCTGACCCTGCTTTAGAGCAAGAACCTGTTCAAAACTATTACCTTCGAGGATTAAAACGCTATTACACCTACTCAAGGCATCAACATGTTTCATTCTAATGCCGGGACGATGCTCAACAACGAAATCATACGCCTGAAGAAACATGGCCCATCGTGATATTCGCGGGCTTATAGTTTGCTTATTTAACGTCAAACGAAAGCTATCGCAGTCGGTTAAAATTTTAAATTGTATTCCCGATAAATACACGTGGAATCGTTTTAGCACGTATACCACCGCGAGGCATTCGAGCTCAAAGCTATGATATTTCGACTCACAAGGGGAGGTCATACCCTGTCAACCTGGGATTTCAACCAAATTTGGCAGAGTTGTTGGGGCTGATGTCCAAACGCATTCTGTAAAATACTAGACGTTTATGGCCAGCCATTTTGTTAAAAAATGGCATTAAAGTTTAAGATTTCGAAGTTGTCGGATCGACGTAAATTGTAGGTCTCGGAGAGGGGAACACAAAAGTCCAATACATTTTTGCCGTAACATCAATAGTTTAAACAAAAATTTGAGTTTTTGTGACGGGATAAATGCATATGTACCGTGTAGTTGGTGCGTATTTTCAACAGTCATGGTAGCCGTGGAGTTAGCGTCGAGGAATTCGGGTTGGAAGACTGGGGTTCGTGTCCCCGGAACTAGAACATTTTGTTTTTTTTCTTTTCTTTGCTTATTTTTGAATTTTTATTTATTTTTAATTTTAATTTTTAATATCATGGAAAAAGATGGCTGTTACAAATAAATAAAATACTATTATGGTTATAAATGTTTATTTTCACACATACAAACATATTCTCATATATATTTACATCTCACGTATAAATAAATACAAAAATTAGATATTTATTTCATACGGGTTTCGCAATGCATTGTATGATTTTTATCATAAAAACAGGAAAAACATAATGGTTTCATACACCACGCGCATGTTATAAATGCTTGTTCTGTACAGCATTTTTTGGACCACGGGTAGCAGTAGATGTTCGAAAACAAGAAGAGGAATTAGGCAATGTACATGTCACTTGCACAAAGTCAGGGAAATTGCAATCTGATACCTATCAATTATTTTTGGAAAATATATTAAAACCTTACGTAAAAGCAAATAAATTCTTATTAGTCATCGATTCGTGGGGTGGACAAACAAATCCAGCATTATATGACAGGATCTTTTATGATCCGGAAGATAAAAATATGGCTACCTGCACGTTAAAAGTGATACCACCAAAATGTACACCCATTTGCCAACCGTGTGACGTGTATTTTTTTAGACAGGTTAAGAACTTTCTTTCAAGACTCCAAAATGCCCTAACATTAATCCGCGAAAACAGAGAATTAACCAATAGACAGGATATAATAAAATTACATTCCATAATCCATTATCAATTATCTGCTCCAATTTTTACCGACATGATTAAATATGCATGGTATGCGTCTAAACTCACCCCTCCGAATCATAAAAAAGAAATCTTTTGTAACGTGAATCAAGTATGTTTTCCACACGACCTAAGAAATAAAAAATGCTGTACAGAACAAGCATTTATAACATGCGCTTGGTGTATGAAACCATTATGTTTTTCCTGTTTTTATGATAAAAATCATACAATGCATTGCGAAACCCGTATGAAATAAATATCTAATTTTTGTATTTATTTATACGTGAGATGTAAATATATGTATATGAGAATATGTTTGTATGTGTGAAAATAAACATTTATAACCATAATAGTATTTTATTTATTTGTAACAGCCATCTTTTTCCATGATATTAAAAATTAAAATTAAAAATAAATAAAAATTCAAAAATAAGCAAAGAAAAGAAAAAAAACAAAATGTTCTAGTTCCGGGGACACGAACCCCAGTCTTCCAACCCGAATTCCTCGACGCTAACTCCACGGCTACCATGACTGTTGAAAATACGCACCAACTACACGGTACATATGCATTTATCCCGTCACAAAAACTCAAATTTTTGTTTAAACTATTGATGTTACGGCAAAAATGTATTGGACTTTTGTGTTCCCCTCTCCGAGACCTACAATTTAAAAAAAAAAAAACGTCGATCCGACAACTTCGAAATCTTAAACTTTAATGCCATTTTTTAACAAAATGGCTGGCCATAAACGTCTAGTATTTTACAGAATGCGTTTGGACATCAGCCCCAACAACTCTGCCAAATTTGGTTGAAATCCCAGATTGACAGGGTATGACCTCCCCTTGTCAGTCGGAGTCGTCCGCCGACTAAAATATGCTATCGGGAGCAATTCACCACTTCGCTGTTTCTGCAATAATATGGCGCCAAAACCGCTGGAGCTCGCGTCGCAGTGTAACTCGGTGGGCAACTTAGGAGAATAGATTGCTAACATCGGCTGTGCAGACAAACAATCTCTTAGTCGTTCGAAAACTTCATTCTCTTCCGATCCAAATTTAAAATTGTTATTTTTCACGATATCGTAAAGAGGCTTCGCTACGCGTGAAAAATTCGGGATGAACTTCCGAAAATAGCTCGCGAGTCCGATGAATTGTTGAACTTGTCGAACGGTACGTGGTACCGCATAGTTCGCCACCGCATCTACATGTTCTCTACTTGGACTTATGCCCTTTTCGTTAATTAAGTACCCCAAATAAGTAATCTCGGTATACAAAAATGAACATTTATCGAGACGGAAGTTCAGTCTATGCTCTCGCGCTAAACGAAAGACTTCAGCGAGAATCCGAAGGTGTTCGTCAATATCCTCCGTCGCGACCAAAATATCATTCAGATATAACAGGATTTGATTCCGCTCTATCAGTGGTCTAAAAATTTTGTTCATAAACCTTTGGAAAACGCGCGGGGCGTTTGTTAGCCCAAACGGCATCCTCAAATATTCGTATTGCCCTAAAGGGGTCACAAAAGAGGTGTACTTAACGTACGAATCGGACATCTTTACATGGTGAAAACCACTCTTCAAGTCGAGTTTACTAAAATATCGTTTGTCCCTAAGTCGATCTAAATGATCCTCGATCAGAGGCGTCGGGAAATTCTCACGTACAGTAATTTTATTTATTTCGCGGTAATCAATGCACAACCTGGTCTCACCATTCTTTTTCCGAACCAAGACGATCGGGCTGGCGTATTCGGAATCGCTCGGCCTAATAACGCCATCGCTCTTCAGTTTTTCTAAAATTTCTCGCAGCTTTTCCTGATCTGAAAAGGCCAAACGTCTCGGGCGGTAAGCGATAGGACGATCATGTTTTAGATGAATTTTCATTTCAAAATCAATTTCCGTCGGGGTAACATCTATACGCGACACGTCTGTGTAGAGTCGTCGAAGTTCTGACGCGATATTAGAATTAATTTGCGAATTTATATCTAACTCTGTTAATGATTCATTCGAATTGTCACTAATATCGACGCTAAGGATTTCTTTAGCTGAATCTAATAAATCATTTTCACGCGGGACGTATTCTACATCGAAAGTGCTCCCGAACGTTACTTTCACCGACGAATCCGAAATGAAATCTCTTCCCAACAACGCGTCGAATGTCATGGTACCGTCCGGCACCACTGCGAACAACAATGTCATGTTGACAGAACTAACGCAAACATTCTCTCTAAACAGTCCCAGTATAACAACCTTCGATCCGTTAATCCCGCACAGATCGTAGCCCTCGGTCGGTACGGAAGTACGCAAGCCAATCGGTACGTAACGACTTTTAATAAGGTTTACGGGCGACCCTGTGTCGACTAGCGCGGTAATGTTAACGACGCGCCTAATACCGCGGTCATCCGAAACAGCATACGTCACCGGTAACTGATATGGCTCCGTCGACGACGAAGACTGCACCAGGTTCGCCGTGTCCTGCGGAGTTCTCTTCTTCGGGCAATCTTTAACTCGGTGCTCGAGACTTCCGCACTCGAAACACGAACCCAATTCTCGTCGTGGTCGGGGGCAGTCCGCGGGACGGTGTCCAAGTCTAAAACAATTGGTGCACCGGCATTGCTGTCCATAGGCCGGCGTTTCCACGTGGCGGACCCCAGTGTCTCTTCTAACTTGATTGACCGGCGTTTCCTCGTGGCGGACCCCGGTGTCTCTTCTAACTTGGCGGCTTCGCTCACTCAACTCTTGATGTAGCGGCCGAAGCGTAATTTTCCGGAATGCTTCTAGTAATTGTGCCTTCGCCGAAAAATTCTGCATGCGCGCCTGATTTCGCAATCGCCCATCTGGGATGCCATCAATTAAATAGTCGGTAATTTCTCCTTCATCGATGGGTACCCTATTGGCCAAAATTACTTTGTCATGAAAATAATCGGCGAATACTTCTGAGTAGAGCCACGTCCGTTTCTCGAAATCACGGCGGAGGGACAGCATGCTAGGTCGAAGATCGAACATTTCCCTCATCTCGTTAAGTAGTTCTGGCACAGGCAATTCAAGGTGTTCGGCCCGGGAATGGAACCACCTCAATGCTTTTCCTTTCAGCTTGGTCCCGACTAAAATCTTCGTGGCGTCATCGTCGAGGAAATACATGCGTCGAAGCATTTCGACTTGTTTACGCCTGTCGCGACCCGACTGTGATCGCGACCTCGCCACTCGCGACCGCGCGTGATTTTTCCTGGGCTCGGGGTCGTCACTCCCCAGCTTCATTTACTGATTCGCGGCCGTACTGCGACGCGTTATCTTAACAAATTAATTTTAATTATAACTGGTTCAAATTTTGATGGTGAATGTCTCGCTCTGTTTAGACTGACTGGTCCCGGGCGATCGGGGCCCTGCCTTTTATAGGTGCTTCCCGATCGTCATTTTTTCCGTCGAGCCGGGTGCAAA